>NW_019394787.1:0-600000 GCF_000612105.2 Orussus abietinus | reverse complement strand
GTAGAATTCAGAGCCAGGGTTCGATTATCGATCTCTCGATTTTCGACCAGGGCTCGAAGGCTGATCTCTTGATTCAGAACCAGGATTCGAATATCGAACCCTCGACTCTGGATCAAGGTTTGATCGTCGATCTCTGGATTCAGAATCAGAATTCGATTATCGATCTCTCGATCCTGGGCCAGGGTTTTATCGTCGATCTTTGGATTTAGAATCAGCATTCGAATATCGAACTTTCGATTCTGGGTCATGGTTTGATTGTCGATCGTAGAATTCAGAGCCAGGGTTCGATTATCGATCTCTCGATTTTCGACCAGGGTTCGAAGGTTGATCTCTTGATTCAGGACTAAGATTCAAATATCGATCCCTCGATTCTGGATCAAGGTTTGATCGTCGATCTCTGGATTCAGAACCAGAATTCGATTATCGATCTCTCGATTCTGAACCAGGGTTCGAACGTTGATCTCCTGATTCAGAACCAGGATTCGAATACCGATCTCTCGATTCTCGACCAGAGTTCAACTCGAGGATTGCGGGTTCGTCGATCCACGAAAAGGGACGGCGAATAGGGTCGCGCGTCTCGAGGGGTAACTCCGGGCCCGATCGGTCCGTTTAAAATTCCCGCCGCGCGTCCTTGCGCGGCCGGGGCGCCGGCGGCCATTGGCGGGCGGGACGCGGCCGGAATATGGCGACCCTCGGTAGCGGTCGGCCCCCCTCGCGTTCGCCTCTAATTCGAGCGGCGCCGATTCCGCCAACCAAGTCACGACACTCACCGAGTTAATGGCCGTCATGCTGCTAACTCGACTCGGATCCGTGTCCACTAGCCCACTGTCACTCTGCAACAGAACGTAATGGGAATCACAATTAGTCGACCCGCCATTATGCGCCGGCGTCTATGGGAAGAATACAGATCACGTCGGTAGGAATCTCGTTACGCTTACATATGTACCCAGGGTATACACGTCGGCACGTACTTCCTCAACATATATATCCATGTATCTTGGCCCCTTGTCGGATAATTGGGTTTTGTTCGGCCATTCAAAGGTCGCGGGGGGTCCGCCAAGAGTTGCACCCCGGGCCGACCTCGGCGTCCTTAAACCGGGGCCGGGAGCGACTCCTCGAGCGCGCGTTTTCTGGATACCGTGTCAGGAGTCGCCGAGAACGCGGAGCGAGAAGGAATTACGGCGAAGTGCCCCGGCGATGGGTTATTCACAAAATACCCGGTCGGTTCCGCAGGGTCCGCGCGGGCGCAACCCCCCAGGAAACCCGCCGCGAGGGAGCGACAAGACGAAGGAAGCGTTTCGTGAATCTTTCATCCTTCCCGGTGCTTAAAATTGCACCGTGGGATTTCCTTCCCGTGAGCCTCTCGCGAGTTCCCGGCGATACAAATTGAGATATTAATTATTAATCGCGAAATGGGGAGGGGGCGCGGAGGGGGCCTCGCGGGTGATGGCTCTGTCGATGGCGAGCGAAAGCACCCCTAAACGGCCGGTCTATGGCCCGGGCGTGCACCGAGAACTTATGTCCTGTCATAGGTGCGCTCGTTATCCGGCAAAATGCCTGTTTTATGTTTAACAACCGCGGGGACCCATACATAAACTCATATAATATCCGGGGACAACGCCCGGGCTCTCTAACTGCGCCGCATAAAAAATCATACACTCCACTTACGACATCGGAACGAGGGAAATGCCGCAACGCGTATTGCCGCGATGTCCCCGTAATGCTTACCCGGACGCGTACACACGTCGGCGTACACGATGTAACGGCATCGGAGGGTCCGATCGGAAGACGCGATTTTAATGAAAACGTCATTTCGGAGGAGGAAAACTGCGCGTCCGGGTCGTAAATCCGTATCCGCGTCCCGGGAACAAAGGAAAGCGGAGGATTTCCGCGAGCGCGCAGCCGAGGAGTGGAAAATTCGTTACAGGCCGGACGCGAGTCCCTCCCCGGAGTAACGCAATCCTTTTACGACGTAATACCCCGGGGAGATCCCTCATCTCGGTGACGTAATAAATATTTCCTCCCCCTTTCCCGTTCTTCTTATTCTCCATACGTATTCCTTTGGCCCCTTCCCCTCCCCCCCCCGCGGACCGCCTTCGATCAATTCCCGCAGCTAGAGCTCCTCTTCTCTGTATCCTTCCACCTATCGATAACACGTAACAGGCTACTGCATTATAATCCCTATATTGCACCGACAAAGGCAGAGGAAGCAGAGTGGGCGGGAGAGGGAGAGAGAGAGAGTACATGCGGCCATGTACCCAAGGTATGTATACATACGCGCGCGTTCACTTTGCATATACGAGGAATCGAGGCTTTAAGCTCAACGGAGTTGAATGTTGGCGGGCGATTTATGGCGGCGGCCGTGCCAAAAGGGATTTATTTATTCGCCAAAGGACGCTCGATTGTTGGGACCAATGTTTATAACATCGCGTCGGGACGCCGACGAGGCTCCTGGGAGGATCGCGACGGGGGGGAAGGAAAAAGGAGGCGTAACGAGACAGTGATCGACGCGTCGCGCCCCGTATTTGCGACGCCAATCCAAGATGGCGGCGCAGAAGGCGAAGGAGAAAGCGGAGAAAGGTCGCGTCGCGGGCGTCGCTTCTTCGTCGGCTCTCTTGACGTCGCGAGGCGTCGAGTGACGTCACCGTTTGAGTTGCCCGTCGTCTTCTTTTAACGCCCCGACCGTCCTGCGAGCACCGCTCGGGCGTCGCGACGCCGTGGGTGGTCGCCGGTGCCAAATTCTTACGTCAACGCGCCACTCGCCATTTAAAGCTTTTATAAAGCTGAAAGCTTCCGTCGCGTTAAACGCGCCTAACGGTCCGCAACGCTGGTTTTCGGACACCTACGCCGCGTCGTCGCCCCACCTCGGAAAGGAGAAGCGCATGCGGGACGGACACGTGATAAGGATCACCGGATCCGTGGAGACCGTCGCGGAGAAAATATTTAATTTTGTCGGAAAGTCGACTTCCTTGGAAAAGTGACAAAATTCAGGGCCCCTCTGGCAACGATGGTCACGATTTAAACGAATTTCCTGGGGATGAGGGGAGTTCGAGGTTAGGTCACGGCGGTGGGTCTTCGTCGGGTGTTTTTGGAGAAACGGGAGATGTTGGAAAGAATTGTCTCGGAGAAAAGTTGTTCCGCGTGAAATCCTGAACAACTTTCGTTCGGGTCATTTTCCGGCAGGACCGACGCGGAACGGGAAACTTGAGTCGGGGAGGAAAAAGCGCGGGGCGAAGCAGGTCCGCGAAGATGGATGCGCAGGCGCGAGGTCCAGAAGTCAATTCCAAAACGCTTCCCGGGAAGTGCTCGGGTTTCGAAAATGAACCTCGGGGAATACCAGGAGACGAATCGCGCCGGAAACCCGGACCGACAGCCGGGTGTCGTTAAAACGGCAAAATGGGAGCCAAAAGAGAAGCGTCGGGTCAGAGGGAACGTTCTGCGCCTCCGTGCCAACATTCGGTTGGGCTCGGTACGATTTTCGAAAAATCCCCGGAGGAACTCTCCGAGTCCGGGGAAGCGATCGTACGCCGGCTCGCAGTTTCGAAATGAATTACCGCGGCAAATTAACGGCGTAAAAAAAGGGGGCGCTCGTTACCACGGTAATTTCGACGAGACGAGGCGCGCGAGCCTCGCCAACGAGCTCTTTTTTTTTTCTTTCTCCCTTTTTTTTTCCAAATACTTCGGGGAAAGTAGCGAGCAATTTGCAAGTTTTTAGCATGCCCCGGCGTGGCAGCCTTTTTGCGCCTTCCGTAGCCGACCAATGGCGTCGATTACTCCGCGCTAAAATACCCCGAGAATTGAAAGGAACCCGCGCTATCCCTCTCTCTCTCTCTTTCTCCCGCTGGGAGAAATACTTCGAGTATTTCCGCGCGCTCCTACAAAACTCGAGTACATACACCGCGAAACATGAACAACGTCGACGTTAAAATCGGCGTTAATTCCGTCCCCCTCTCTCGGATCACTCTTTTTTTCCTCGCGCGATTCCGCGACTCGGAAAAGACTCTCGAGCGAGTTCTCTCCCCGGTCCCGGGTTCGATTCCGCGACGGGGAGAATTTTCTCCACCTTACTTAAAACCATTTTCTCCTTTTTATTTTCGTTTTTATCCTTAACGAGATTCATCTCAACGCCTCGAGATGGCGAGAAAAACACCCCGCTCCCGTTGTGAACATTACTCGGACGTAACTCGGACAATAACGCGAGTCGCGTCCGAGGGGCGGCACGACGCGCCGCGAATGTGACGGGCGACGCGGGAAGGCGTGCGTCGAGAGCCGATTTCGTCAAGACGGAGGCTCGTAAAGAACTCCATAATGACCGTCGTGGCGATTTACGGCGGCCGGGCGAATCGAAGATCGGCCCGGGTCGGCGATAACCCCGAGTGATAACGCCAGTCCCGCGAATCGGCCCGGCCTCTTCGGCGAGTCCAATCGGCGAGATCGACGACTACCCGGAAATCGATCGTTCCCGAAGAATCAGCACTTCCGGAATCCCGACGAACCCTCTCTCACTCTCCCTCCCTCTCTCACTCTCTGCGGAATCCGCGGGTCGCGACCCCTTTCCGAGTGGCGGGGGGATAAAAAATACCTCCAATATTTACGAGCCGTGTTGCAGAGCGCGGAGCTCGCCGTGTAAAAGCAGGATGGCCGGGTAAACAAGGCTCGCGCGCTTTCCCCGCGTTTTCCACGCGTTTTCCGCACTCCGGTTTACCGTTCCGCCGGCTTGCCGCACCCTCGGCCCCTTACCCTCTCGTTTCCCGGTTCCCTTTCCGTGGCGACACGCGGACCCGCGCCAAGTACACGGCGGCCGCACTAAATCGTGGCAGCGCATCAAGAATCCTAGACATTGTCAGCGACACCCGCGGAAATCGCATCCGACGCCCCGCTAGGCCGGAACGGGATTTCTAAGGCGGGGATTTCCGAGGCGCAAATTGCGAATGGCGAATGGCAAATTGTAAATAGCAAATTGCAAATTGCGTTTCCGGGTGCGGCCTGGCTCCGGGGGGAGGTGAAAACGTCACCTCGGAGTCGGGTGGTCGCGTAAAATTTTCGCCGGCCACGACTTCCGGCCCTCCCACCCACCCCCGGGACGCGGTTGCAGCTGCAACTGCAACTGCATCCCCGACCGCATCCCCTGATCTCCCCGAGGGCACCGCGCACGCTCGCTCGCGGTGATAAAACGCGGAGGGAAGTTTTCTTTACGCTCTCGTAAACGCGCCCGAGCCGCACGTGCGGCCGGGGGGAGGGCGGCGAAAATCAGGCCGCGCTCCGGAAGGGCGGAAACTCCTCCGCGCAGTTTTCAGACATCGCGGGAACGTGGCTCTTCAGCCCCAGTGGGAAAAAACGCGGCCGGATTTTTGGCGCCCCATTCACTCGTTGACTCGGTGTGCGATTCCGTCGACGGAATTTTCCCAAATCTTTCCGAATTTTCCGCGAGTTAATTCTACGGGGCCGTCATCGAGGTCGAGGCTTTCCGTATAAAATTCCGCATAAAAATTGAAATCGACGAGACTTTGGGGGAGGGGACTCCTCGGTTTGGTTCCGTTTCCGTCATTTCGCATTCAATCCTGTTCCGACGAAGGGGATGCGGAAGCGGAGGAGCCGCGTTATACCGTGAAACGTCCCTCACGCGGCTGAAAGTTCGGCGTTCAGGGGGTGGCGGTAGTTCCGCGCACGTAAACGTTATTAAGGCTCCATTGCTCCCCCCTCCCACCGACGCCGATGCATTTCTTCGGGACGCCGGGAGTAGTTGGAGTGGCCACAAAAGTGGGGCGGAGGGCGGAAACGGCGTCACCGGCGGCGGCCATGTTTCAATATTAAGAAGGGCTTCGGGGATGATTTAAATAAGCTCGCGGAAAGCTCGCCCGTACGCAGCCTGTAAAGTCGGGGAGTTCCCCGATTTATGGGGAAGACGTCGGGGACAGCTTAGACCCGTTCTCCGTGGGGGGGCGGCCATTTTCTCCGAGCCCCGCGCTCGTACTTCATTTCGCTACCGAGAGGTCTCGACAACGAACGCGAACGGCGCCGTTAGCGCGACGTCGGGACGCCTAGATCGTGAAATAGAACGGCGGGAACGCCCTAATGGCGCCCTTCTCGAAAATGTAAAAAAAAAGAAAAGAAAAAAGAGGGAGAGAAAAGAGCGAAAAGGACCGGCCATAAAAAATGGGATCCTCGGCCCGGCGCTCACTTGCGTCGCCGTGGAAAGAGGAGAAACCGCGAGAGGGTAAAAAATGCCAGGGCCTATTTCGCGAATAGAAGCATCCCTTAAAGGATCACGCGGATAATCGCGCGATCCCTCGGTTGGGGGCGGCTTAAAAGGTCGGGTGGATAATCGGCCTGGAATTTTCCGGAAGGCTTTTCCCGAAATGGCTGGGCGGTTTCTTCGGTCGTTCCCGGGGGTTAGAGGGCGCCCGGGAAGGGGATGATTGATGAGCCGATTGCGGCGGGAGCGGAGCGTCTAAAAAACGGACGGGGCCGCGTCGCCGTCGATTCTCTCGGCCGACTTAAAGATACGTCTCGCCGGGTGCGAGAGGGGAAGAGGAGATTTCCATCGCGGAATCGGCGTCGCGTTTGCGGATGACGCCGCGACGCGACGCGACCGGAGGACGCGCGCTTTTGGACGAGCTCGCGTAATCCGTCAGGAGGTTACGCACCCCTCGAGGTTTTAATTTAAAATTATGACCCGTGGGGATGCACTCGGCACCTGGAAGACTACCCTCGGCGGAGAGGGAGGTAAGGAAGACGCGGAGGGTGCCAAGAAAGCGCCGCCATCATGGCGACCGAGGAACGCGGAGGGACGGCCGGAAGTGGCGGAAAAGCGGCCCTCTTTATCGCCCCGTATAAAATCCGCCCCCTCGACTGTCCTCGCCACCCGCGGCATGTCGAGAAATATTGCGACGTGCATGGGACTTTTTATCCGCGTCGCGGAAGGGGCGCGGAAAGGAGAACTCCGAGGAGGGCCGAGCGCACCATTGGAGGACGCCCAGTAAAAGCCGCGACGCGGCTAGAACATATCCCGAGTAGGCCGGCGGAATCCCGCGGCGGGGGAAAATTGGCGTAATCGGCGCCTGGTTGCTAAGGAAGGAATCCCATTTCACGGAAGATACTGCCAAGGATCCCTTTCTTCCATTTTTTATCCCCCCCTCGTTCTCCTACCCTTTTCCATGTTTCCCGTATTTTCACTCGCCGTGGATTATACACCGGGCGTGTTTCAGGTGCGTACCTTACGCAGGGGTTGAAAAACGAGGCGGAAGAGGTGAATTCCATTTTCCCGGCGGAATCTTCGCCGGCTCGGCTTTTTGCATTTTCCTGGGGCGCGTTCACCGACCAGGGGAGAGTACGTATCAGGGGGAGGGGGCTGGTTACGCCACCGGAGTACGCGCAACAATGGCGGGCTCCGATTTAATTCTGAATTACGCCACGCTCCGGCCATTTCCCCATTCCGTGCGCTTAAACAAACGTTACTTAGAAACAACCCCGCTGCCCTCGACCCACTCCCACCGGCCGCCGCAAGCCCGGCCCAATTTATAATTCCCCGCGACACTTTAAGCGCACTTAGCCCACTTGTCCGACCCGAGCGTGTACTCGCGTGTACAGGGTGCACGCACGCACCCGCGCAAACGACGCAGCTGGGAGCGGGCTTTAGCGAAACTAATAGGAACGCTTCTCGAGCTAAACCGAAACGCGCGTAAATTTGTCGAAATAGAAAGAGAGCGGGCAAAAGAGGGCGGCGCGGGTTCCACGGGTGGAAAAGAAATTCCCCTAAATCGCGGAAAAGTGTCGGACCACCTCGAGGGCTTACGTCCGTTAATTATCCACTTTTCCCCTTCTCACAGTAGGTCGCTTCGTGGGAGCTATTCGAGCTCGAGCGAATTCCGCGTAGATGTCGGCCAAGGATGCGATGACGTTGCGTGCCCCCCCCCCTCTTGCGAGGGCTTATGCGTTGAATTCGGAAAATTGCTGCGATCCTTGCGTCGATGCGTAACGCGACTCGAGCTGCGATCAACGACGGATCCGGTTAATAAGGAAACGGGATCAAAGAGAATCGCCGCGACAAGTGATGAGGAGTGCAAGGTGCCGTAACCCTGAAGAGCGGAGTAGAGTTCGGGGGGGGGGGAGGGGCAGAAAAATGTAATAAAGTAAGGAAGTTAGGTGAACGAAGCGTGAGAGGTCGAGAGGGAAGAAGGGTGAAGGAGATAGAGAGAGAGGGGGCGGTGGGGAGAGGAGAGGATGGTGACTCCCGGTGGTATTTATACAAGGGTTGGAGTGCCGCCAAAATGCTAGAAGCGACCCTATCTATCGCCAGCTACACCGCACGCCGCAGACTCTTCCCTCCGCGGCTCCCTCGTCGCTCCTTCCCCCCCCCCCCGCCCTTCTGTCCCCGTCCCTGGCTTTTTGCACCCTCTCTAGCCAGTCGAGGAGACACTTGACACGGCCCACACCTACGAGACGTCCCGACGTGTGGTCTTTGCGGCGCTCCCAAACGTCGCGAATCGACCCCGCCTCTCGTCCGCGTTCGGTTTTTCTAGGATGGAACGACTCCTGCCACCCTCCTCTCCCCGTCGCACCGATTTTCACGAGCGACGGTGCCGTACTCGCAATTTAATCTCGAAAGGAAATCTCGAGGTGGGAGACCGGCGGCCATGATGGTTAGCGCCCCCTCTACGGCGCCCGGACGGCCGCGAAGCGGACGATATCCGACGCGATCTCGGCTATCCGAGAGCTTAGCACGAGATTCCGGGGTAATTAGGCCGCGCTGTTATTTCGGGGATGCCGGCCGATCGGCTAATTAGGTTAGTTTGGGTTCACAATCGGGATCTAGACGTCGCGTTCGAGTTACACCGACGACCAGACAGTGCCGAGCCGTGCACTTCCCGGTGCCGGGAGGAACGGCGCGGCATTCGTAAAATTAACTCGAGCGAGAGAACCGAGAGCCAAAAAGCTTGATAAACGCGTGGCGCAAGGTGAGCGATAAGTAAGTGCGCATTCGTGCGTTCTCCCTCTCTCTCTCTCTCTCTATCTCTCTCTCTCGGAGGATCGCGATCACGGGGATAAAGGCGGTCTTAAGCCGCGGATTTCGCGATTAAACTCCGGCCGGAGAGCTGCGTCGGCTCTTAATGGTCCTGTCGGGATTGCATTGTAACGAAAATCAGGCGTCATCCTGACGTCGGGGGGATTCGCGGGAGATCCATCTCCCGGTTGATGGTCCTCGGGGTTTCGGTCAAACCTAACGTAGAGAAAAATTGAAAAAAAAAAAAAAGAAAATGGAAAAATGGAACGAAACGAGAACCAAACCGGAACAAAACCGAGCCAAGCCTCGGAGATCCGCCGATCCAATATTATCGCCAACTTTCAAGTCCATCGTAAAGGGTACAAAAGAAAATACGTAAATCTCAGCATTATCGTAAGGCCGCGCCCAAAGTCGTAAATGGCGACGAGGCGTCCCGGGGTCTATTTCCTGGCGACCGAGGGCGCCTTCGGTCTCGATTGTCACCGGGTAACGAATTGGCCTAGGGGTACGGCAAAGTGCAGAGGCCCGTAGGTGCATAAAACCGGCAAGCCCGGGGCGTCCGGGCGCGTGAATCGGACATAATTCGAGCGGGAGATTTACGAGCCGATCTCCTTAATATACCCACGCGGCACGCAAGAGCGGACTCTCCGACGTATAATTTCCGCGCGCGATTACCCTCTCCGTCTCGCGGCCGGCTGAATTACGATTCGCACCAGGGAACATGCCGGGATCCGGCCAATTGGGTTAAGCGGAGGAACGTCGGGCGTCGGGACGCCGTCTGGCCCGGTTCTCTCGCATTGACAACGACCAAGACGAGGGGGCTCGACCCTCGAGTAAACGCAGGGCCGCTAATTAAAGTCCCCACACCTTATCGCGCCGTAACTTATGATAACGAGACGCGCGGAGAGGTGGAAATAGAAAGTGGCGCCGATCGGGAGGAGACCCGACGCGGCGTTGACGCGTCGCGGCACCTGCAGTTTTCTAGAACGGAATCGTGAGTGAAAACCACACCGACACCAAAATGGACCGGACGGCTTCAGAAATATCCAAATGGTGCGACGAAAAGGGTGGACAGCTGCCGGGTTGGCCCCGATGTTCGGTGACGACCTCTTGCACGTGTTACCCGTACATTACGCGCACTTATTCCGGCAAAACGAGCGCGACGACGCGTCGCTGCGTAAACCCCTCCCTGGGAAAAATCGAAAATCCGACGTCGGCCCAGGCCCGCCCCTAGGGAGTTTCTCCCCCTTGGATTTATCGGCGAACCAGGGAACCCGGGAGCGAGGGTTTAATTGCGACCGCGAATCACTGGATTATTCCAATAAGTTCCGGCCAATCGCGGCTTCAAAATTCACAAGTTTGGCTAAGCCGCCGCGCTTAAGCCCGAACCGAAGTAACCGCCTCGAGTACGGTTTAAGCTTCGACGTTAACACTTAAACTTCCATACGGCGAGGAGGATTATCGCGCGATTAGCCCACCGGAGGGCGGAGAGATCGAGATCGTTTTTACGGGGGAAAATGGTCAGTGGGCCAATTTCTGAAATCGCCGATTTAACGTAATTCCGGGTCCACGTCGGCACGCCATTTTCCCTTGGCAAACGTCTGGGCCGATTCGCAAAAATCGTGCTTGCTGAGGGAAAGGAGGGGCTCGCCGGAGCGAAAGAATTGACACAAGATGGAGGCCCCAGGAAGAAAGGGGAGCGTTCCTCATGGCGTCTCGTTGCTCCTGGCAACGGTAAGACGCTTTTGGCCTGACGTACGCACCGGGCATTCATTTCTCTCCGAGTATTCAGGAAAACGCGGAGGCCGCCCATTCTCGCCGAGGGCCGAAGGCCGGGCACACGTGCACTTACACCTACGCCCGGCTTACTTGCATCGACGTCAATTGCGGCCGCGAGTACAGAGGGAGAGAAAGAGAGAGAGTCTGAACTGTACAGAAGGTTCCACGACGATTCCCTTATTTCCCTCGAGAGGTCTCGATACCATCGGGTGCTTTCGAATTTTCGCATCCTCTGTCGCCCCGATATCTCTCGCGCGTTTATCGCTAATACCCTAATTATCATAATTATGGTATTAAATTTATCGAGGTTCCCGAAATATTCCGACCGGCGAAAAGAGAGTCGGGGGTTTCCTGGGAAAGGGGAGTCACTGACTCCCGGGCAAAAAGAACCGTCCCCGCGTGGCAGCTGCGGAAATAAAAAGGATCCGAGAAGGGGAGGGTAAAAAATCAAAAGAGCGGAATCGAGCACTCGGCATTATAAATTAGGCCGTTCCTGTTTACCACGGCGCCATCTTCGATATACGCTTACCCGTGCGTCTATACGTACACGTTTCCATATCTACCCGTGTATACTTATATCCATGCACACGTGGGCGTCGGTGAATGCGTTATGCCCGCGATGGGCGCGTGCACGCGCGACGGCCGCGCGCGTTCTCGGCGGCTAAAGGCTAACGCTTATTTCTGGACAATTATTTCAGTGGGTCGGGCACGCAAGTGCTCTGTCGACAGAGGGTAGTTTACACGTCGGCCGGCGTGGCGCGCTCGTCAACGCGTCAGCCGAGCCCGAACCATCGACCCTCGCCGATCGGTGGAAAACCACCCAAAAAAAAAAAGACGAAAAAAAATTGCCGAAACCCCCAAAACCTCTGCCAATCATAAAAACTGCACATTCTGGTGCGACAATTCCAGCCGAGATTTATATAAAAATTATACAAATCAACAAAGCTGTAAGCGCGTACATCTAAAGAATATATTTATGCAGTATATAAAAAATTATATAACCTATGGAGGTAATTATGCATAAAAGGGTAATCCTCTCCGATTTTCATATAACTATATTTTGCGATTTTTATTCCAAGCACATTTTTAATAAAGAGTAGATTCTAGAAAAAAACGTGGCGAATTCCGCTCGTAGAGGGCAGGAGCGCGGTAAGAAATTAAGGTGAATCAGGGGGTTGGTCGTTTCCCAGGAGGGAAAAGAGATGGACGGGGAAAAGCGGGTTTCGGGAGAAACGAGCGTACGGAAATGACGAGGGCTCGTCCCTCGGCGTAGGGGAAACGATCCGACGTCCACGTCGACGAAGAGATCCCGCGTTTCCGTCGACGAAAGACGACGGCTCTCGGCCGTCCCGCGACCGACGCGTGTATTAACTTACAGGAGGGAAAAGGGGAGGAACGGAGAAACGACGACGGTTTACGACCACGGGAAATTCGAGACGCCCGGAAGACTACGCCGGCCGAGAGTCTGTCTTTAACTTCCTATTACCGCTCTTTTATTATGATTACACGGGCTCGGCCGGCACCCTCGAAATGGTGAGCGTCGAAGGACGATAAGGGGGCTAATTCCGAGGGTGCTGCATGCAAAGTCGACCTCGACAATGTCCCCGCCCCCACCAGACTGGAAATTAAATCGCCTCCTTTCCTCCTTGAAGAAAAGCAAAAAAAAGGGAAACAAAAAAAAATTCCCCAAGACGAATGCGCGCCTCCTTGGTCGTGGGACCCTATTCTGGAATTCATACGCACGCGAAGTTGACAGTTTCGTATACGACGTTCAAATGTTGACCAATGACGCGACTTCGCAACGATGCGAGATTTTTCATACGAATAATTTCATATGGGAAAAAAAAAAAATCCGTATGAATTTAAGAATGGGAGCCCTGAAATGGAATTTCAGACGGCGGTCGGTGATAGCGATCAGCAGAGTGAGGGTGGAAAATCGTACCTAGAGGAAGCTGGCCGAGCTGCGCTGCTCTTCCCTCCGACGTTTTCCCCCAGAAGTTCCCCGCCTATGGGGGCACCAGCATCCGTTTATAGATCCATTGACCCTGCCACAGTTCCGCGCACTCGGAGGGCGAGCTAGTCGGGGAGAGAGCGTACCTTCTCGCCCTGGTAGGTCCGTCCCCCTTCTCGTTCTCCAGTTCCCATTTTCCGAACTATCCTATCCCCGCAGACCGTCCGTGGCGACGTTCACGAGTTCACGGGGACCGAAGTGGGTCGGGGTAGGACCGACCGAGGCGACGTGGGGATTACGAAATCAAGGCGCCCGTTTAATCCAGGGAACGGAAACAGGTCGAGGTGGATACGTCGATCCGACGTATAAGGACCCGCGCGTGCGGCGCACGTGTTCTCTCCGAAATTTGTTTATCCGCCGGATGTAGGTCGCCGAGAGTGCTTTCAGAGGGATTAGTCAGGTCCGCGTCGAACGGCTTGACACGAGAAAATCGAGGCGTCTCGAGTCGTCTACGTTCTACCTCGCAGAATTTCACCGCTCCCGCGAAAATCGGAAGAGAAGGAGGCCGCTTCCTCGTGGGCTTCTCCTTTATCCACGCCCTGAGGGGCCGAGAAGGTTCCTATCGGCGGCGAGGGGCGCCGGGCGTCGAAGATCAAAGGGAACAGGTGACATCGTTCCCGACGCCCATCCAGCTCGACGCGTGTCAACAAATTCCCGAATAAACCCGACGACATTAGTCGAGTGCACTGCCAAGTCGCCTCGATCGCGAGTTAAACGTCTCCGTGGGCCATTACCGGGATCAAAGGGAGCGCGACGACGTCGCCTTTACGCGGCGGATAATCGGCGTCTGGTCCGTCAGCGTCCAAAGGGGCCGGTAGGCCTGCACGCCGCGACGTTCACTGGGTCCAAACGGACGCGTTCATCGACCGGTCGCTCGATAATCGCGAAATTCTACCGGAAGTTGACCGACAGTCGACTCCGCGTCCCGTGTACAACATCACGAAGGCTACGCGTCGGTGGACCGTGCCGTGCGACCTCCACGTGCGGTCGCGAGGAGGCCCGCGGAGACGTCACTGCGCGCGACCACGTGGAGGCTGCGCTATAAAAGGCGCGGGTTCGAAGGGTCCCGTTCACACTGGCCGCGAGACTCGGCCGGGCAGGATCGCGAGGGGGGGGGGGGGAGGGGCGCGCTCGGTCACGTGGGCCGCGCACGCTCAGAGGAGCCGGCACTCTCGGAGGGTGCACCGCGATGGCGGCGGCCTCGCGTCGCGACCGGAACTGAGGGAAGGAGATCGGTCGGACTCTCCTCGGGCGGCACGCGATGCTCGTTTGTCGCGACGCCGCGGCGCGCTCCGTGCTAGGCGTCGGGACGCCCACCACCTGTGGTGCCCCCGCGTGTCGGGCCGGTCTCTCGCGATGGAGAGAGAGACGCGGCTATTCCCGGACCACAATGGCGTCTCGACCCTCCCGGAGGGGGGGGATTGGAAATAATTCACTGCCGTAGACGGTTTAGGGAAAAACTCGTTGAGCGTCCTAAATCGGGAGGGGGAGGGATTTCGGCAGAAGCGGACGTAAAGTGGAAGAGGAGGAATCGGGGGAGATTCGAAGACGGCGAGGTGACGCGTTTCCCCGTCTCGGGCCGCTCTTCTTCGATGTCAAAGGAGAACGCGAGCGTCAAAGGAACGCATCCAGAGGCCAGTCGACCCGGGTCTAAATTTGGAACCGACGGCGCCTTGAACTCCTGGATGACGTGCTCGATAACACCCCGGAGGGACGATATTTGACATCGTCGAGGGAGCCGTTTACGTATTCTCAATGTTTATACTTTCTTTTTAATTGGCGTTGATAGCAATTGCCGTATCCCAGGTCAGGACGCGGAATCAGTCTGGGAAACAGAAGTTTGCCAGTAAACCAGAAGTGACGAACGATGACGGGACCAATCTCGCTCCCCGAAACGTCCCGTCGTCGTGGCCGGCATCCCTCGTCCAATCCGTTACGACGTCGATCGCCCGTGCTCGAGTTTCCTCCTTTCTCCCCTGGCCTCTCTTTTTCTTCCCCCTCCTCCCTCTCTCGATCCCGTCCTCCGGGCGCGCTCGCGCCGTTTCTCTCTTTTTCCTCTCCGCTCTTCTTCCCGAGCCTCGTTCCCCGAGAGACTGCGCGTCGCCGGAGCTTTAATCAATTTATCGCCCTTTCCCCTTCGCGCCTCCCTTCGACGCCCCTCGGGCTGACCGATGCAACAAGGGGTACCAGGGGAATCGGGAAAATCAGGGGTACCGCCGCGTCTTCCGGATCGAAGCGACGGACGAGGTAGCGGGGAACCCCCGCGAAGGCGGGATAATCGTGAGTACTGGAATTTGAAAAATCAAGGCAATCGGGGACCTCTGGGCGATTTTGCGGTCGGAGCGATAAGGGGAGGGATGCCTCCAATTTATCGACGCCTATCGGCACGACGTCGAGCCTCGAGGATCGCCCTCGGGAAATGACGTCGCCACCGAGTCTTGATCGCGATCCCAAAACGAGGGGAAGAAATACAGGCGACGACCTCGCCGTGGATCTCGCGCCAGATACGCGGACGTCTCTCAATTGACTGCACCGACGCGCGGCGCCGAGCTATTTGAAACGTGTGTTTTCATGACGAGTATACTCGTCAAACACAGCTAACTGGTTAAGGGACACTTTGCATTCAGAAAGGCTGCCGAGGCGGATCTGGCCGAATCCGTGCGCGCTGTATTTCAAGAATCGACCGATGTACAACGACGCGATACTACCACCCAAAATTATCTCGAAACGTCACCATGTTAATTATCGCTATAAACCCAACCGTGTTCAAAGGAATAAAGTTCGTCCTGTCTCCTTGGCGTTACCTTTACCACCCAACCGGTCCGTATTCTCCGTGTCCTTCTTCGATCACAAGAGAGGTCCCTCGGGATCGTCGCAAACTCACCTGAAACAGAGATGATCGACGTTAGGGATTTCGTTTTGTTAAGGATTTGCGTCCTACTTAGTTCCTTACAATTGTACGATTCACGCGACCATGAAGAAATATCGGTTAATCCGACAATCTCCGGGAAGTGTCTCTCGAGTTTCCCGAAATTGATCGGCATTGCTCCGTTTTGCAAATAGGCTGACTAAAATTGAGCGGCGAGTCGGAGATCCAGCGAGGCCGAGGAGCGGGCGGATGCTTGGACTTGGTCCACATCGGGGGAGCTTCGGAGTGAAATACCACGCGAACGATTCCCAACGACAACGGCGCGCACCGGAAGACGATGATGAATGAAACGCGCATACGCGACCGTAAACAAATATCGCCAACGAGCGCGGCGCGTTGGCCATTTTGCGTTGGGCAGGTGCCAAGCGACGTCCCCGGGTGTCCGAGGAGGTCTTACGGCGTCCCCTGTAAAAACAAACGCCGACACCCCTGGCTTCTCCTCCAAGACCCTTAAAGGACCGGCGAAGTCGATTCTCGCCAAGGTGGAATTAATCCCTCGGAAGTAAATCGAACGATGAGTCGGAAATTCGGAGAGGTGGGAACTCGAAATCGGGCCGAACCCCGGCAAACCGATCGCGGAAGTGAGACCCCCGAAAATAGCAGACGGATCGGGTGCGGAACGCGGCCAGGAGTCATCGATTTTGACGGACAGTTCTGTTATTACCGTCACTCCGAGACGCGGGACCGAGCGGCGTTTCTTCCTTCCCTTTTTATCCCCGTCTTTCGCCGTCCGGCTTTGGCCGCCCGCGCCCTCGAATCGTCGTGTCTCTCTCTCGCCCTCGCGCGGCGCATAAGCGCGTCTCTCTCGGCGACCTCCCCACCGCCGTGGAAACGAGCCGAGATCAACCCCTGGCGGTCCACGAAACTCGTACAAATGGGACGTCTCGTGATCAGAAGTACACGGTGGATTAAGAGGGAAAGGTCCGCAGACTCGTTCCGGGGAAAGAGGAGAAGGGCACGCATAATCCGCGTAATTGAACGTATGACCAGCCCCTTTGCAGAAAAGTATCGAGATTACGGAACGCCCGCGAACTCGCGGAGATAGGTGAGAATTCCGAATTCCGAATTGCTCGCCGTTACGCGTCGCTCAGACGTTTCCCCTAGGAAATGAGAAACGGGGACAGGGGGTAGCCAAAAGACGAGTCACCACGCACCCCCTGCACGCAACCCCTCGCCTCGCCCCATCGATTTTTCCCCCGTGCCCCGCGCGACTGCGGGAAAAACTTTTTTCCAAATCGCCCCCACCTAGTAGGAGACCAACCCGAGAGGGTGGTTTCCCGCAAAGTCGGAAGGGGGGGTTCCTTCCCACCGGGGCCGAGTGCCATTTTCCAATTAACGCTCGATAAGAGCCCCGCCGGATTCTCACGACTCCCCTCCCCCTGCGTACAAGTATGTAAATCTAGGTACACACCGAAATGCACGAAGCCACGTACACGGTACACCGGGGTCCGAAAGTAATCGGATTATATCGAGTTGGGATTTATTGCAGAGCGCGGCATCCTCGTTCAACGCTCTCTTTCATCCCCGATCTCTGGAGGCCCCCGCGGCCTCGTTCCAGCCCCCCGCGGGGGCGCGCCGCCCCTGGAGGGGCCTCGCAAATCCCAACGAAATTTCGCAGGGAAATCAAATTAAAATTCCGCAGCTTTGTTAGGCGACTCGTGCCAGGACTAAAACAACGCCGCGTGAAGGCATTCCGTGCGGATCCGGCGCCGCGCGGAATTCTTCGTTGCCCTGGAGGGGGCGAAGAAGTCGAAGAAGGGGTGGATCCCCCAACCGGGGACCGTTGGTTCGAGATGTAAGAACTGCCCCTGCATTAAAACTTTCTGTCCAAGAAATGGACTTTCTTTTCCTAGAGTTAACGTCATCCGCCGACGATTCCGCGACGACTAGAAGTCGCGTAAGTCGACTCGCTGATTTATCCCAGGGCACTTTCCCCGGACATTTCGGCACGCGGGCTTTGATAAGAGCCGGGTAATCGGGGGGTGTACGCGAGGAAACGGCCCGTTTGTCTCGTCTCGGCCCGGGGAGAACGTAAATTAACATTCCACGGGTCTGTCCCGAGCGGTTAGTGCCCGTTCGGAATTCTTCCGAGATCCGACGAAGAGGGTGGAAAAGGGGTTTCTCCGGGGGCAGGGGAATAGCCCCGCTTTCACTGCTCCGACGTCTCGCAGGACGACCAAACTCGCTCTTATGGTTCCAGGCGCTCGTTCGCACGCGACTTTCTCGCGACCCTTTCACCCCTCGATCCGTCGCACCCTCCTGGCAGAGAGCGCGACTTTCGCCCCTCGCTTTGCAGCCTCCATGGCCCCTGTCGCTCTCCGAGGAAAAAATCTAGATTTTCTCTAGATTTTTCGGGAAACCTCGAAGGGTCGATGGAATGGGAGGGTCGGAAGGAGGCCGAGGGTGGTTTCCTCGAAGCTCGAGCAGGTTGACCGAGGGCGGAAGTTATCGGCCGGCGGCAGGGGCCTTCTTTATCGACTCGTCGCTCGGGGTAAGAAGGATCGATTCGTCGGTCGGTCCGCCGACCATACGTTACTCGGGAACGAAGTAGCCTCGAGGGAGAGATCCGCAAGCCCATTCCCCATTGGAGGCGCCTCCTCGGGTTCTGGAGCGCGGGCCCCCGAATTAATGCCCGTTCCCGGGCCACTAACTTATCCGCCACCCGGTATATTACGGTCCACGATCGTCGCCGTCGGCTGACGGATGGCCGGCTACTTTACCGAGCACGACTCCACCATTTCTCAGAGAGCGGCCGCCTCCTAAGGATCGGCCACCCTTGAGCATCGAGAGGACGGAAGATCGATCGGCCCGTCGAAGGACCGGAACTGGCCGAGGATCTTCCCTCCCCCGTTGGAAATGGCTCCCAAAGAAGACGTCAGAGACGTTCCCCGACGTTTCCCGGTGAGCCTTCCATCGTGGATATTTTTTTCCGAATTTTTTTTCACTGCCGGAAAGTCGCCAAAAGGGGACGAAAACTCGTTCTCCAAGCGGGACCAAAATGGCGGCCGCTCGGGCCGGCGCGTCCGCGTTAACGTCTGCATTCCTTGGCCAGTTGCCCGGTTTCGGCCGGCTTTTCAACTCGTCGAGTGCCTAATTCACCTAGTGGAGAGTTTTAAGCCGCGCCCACAACGGAACAGAGCCGTTTCAACGCCCCGGTCTCGTTCGATCTCGCGGAATAATTTGCGGAATAAATCGCAGGGGGTAGGAGGGTCAACGGGGCCTTAAAAACGCTCGCGATTACGGGGTGGGCGGGGAGATCGAAGGAAGGGGCGTAAAGGCAAAAAGGAGCAACTACGAGGCGAAAGAAAAACCTTGATAAAGGGGCCCGAGGAGGAATGAAGGTGCTCGAAAGTTGGGAAAACCTTCTACCTCTTTTTCCGGCTCTTTCTTTGAGACTGCGCCACTTTATTCGCGTTTCATCGCAGCGAATGCCTCCTTCCTCGGGAAAAAGGAGGCGACCGTCTTCTAGGGGGAGAAAAATGAAAGCGACGGTGCGAGCATTAGAACGAGAGGGAGAGATGAGAGAGGAAGGAAGGAAGGGGGAGAGAAAAAAGAGAGGAGGAAAGGGAAGGGAGGAGAAAAGAAAAGCTGCGGAAGCTGCAGCGTCGTTGCGAGGGCGAAGGACGATTCCGCAGCCAGGGTGCGTTTTAAAGGCCGGAAAAAGGGGGGGTGGGACACGCCAAGTTTGCGGACCGTACGCGGAAAGGCTTGATTCGATGTATTTTGCACGAGGCCCCGGGGGTCACGCAGCCAATTACACGGGCGCACAATGGTACCACACAATGGCGCCGGGAAGGAGCGAGACCTATACAGAGGGCAGTACCGAGGGCAGTACAGGGGCAAGACGAGTATGTCACTTAAGGAAACTTGCTTGGACAGAAACTTAGCTGCAACTAATAAATCGTAACGCCATTCCACGGTGGTCCAAAGCCTCAAGGCAGTCGCACCGTGTGATGGTTGCATTTTTTCCCCTTTTTTGTGCATTTTTTCTAACGGACCATGAAAATACCCCATCCTGGAATTTTTACAATATATTCATTAACATTTATACAGTCACAGGACACACCATATAAATTTGAGCAAATTCGATTCAGGAGTTTTTGAGAAACCGTGTCGACCAATTTAAAAAATGCAGTTTTTAAATACCCGCCATTCGGACACCAAGCCAAAACTAAACTAACCGTTCGTGTAGCGTCTCGTTTAACATAGGAAGGGATCTCCAATGAGTTTAGTATCTCCTCTACGTGAGCATTAGTCAGAAAGATCTTAGGTAGCAGCCGAATTCATTGAATTCATTGAATTCACCATAACGAAGGCTCCGGTGCTCCACCCCTTTCTCCGAACTCCTACTGCGTTCTACGTCTGTAACAACCAACTGACTTCGAATATTGAAAAATCCTTTATTCTACGTGTATTCGCGACATATTATAAAAGCAATTTATGAAATAAAATATTTTCACATTTTTTGGACCTATCACACGATACGACCGCCTTAAAGCGGAGGAACAAAAGGCGACCACGGTCCAACGTCAATAAATTGCCGAGGAAAATACATAACACGGGGATCCGGCGGTTTTCTCGAGCTTCTCTCAAAGGGAAAAATGAAAATACTTCCACTTTCCGCAGGGGCTCCGCTTTCGAAATTAACCTTGAGGAAAGAGCGAGATCGCCTCTCCTCGCGGCCGAAGCGGACTTGCGGGACGATCGGCGCGGCAGCTGCCAGCCAGCGTTTCCGAGATTTATTCCCGACGGCATTCTCGAATTAACCCGCGTCCTATTACGCGGCCGGAGATACGACAATAGCGGTGCCCCGGCCTCCGGCGCATAATGCACTCGGGATGCACTTTCTCGTGCATTAATGTTGGCCCAGCGGAGAATTTACGTGGCGACGACGCTCGTCGTCCGGGCGCCTTACGAGCCGGTCCAAAGCCGGACGGCGGACGCCTTTTACCAGGACAGGACGCTCCCAACGCGAGAGCCGGGGTTAGGTCACTCGGGATTAGGTCGCCCTAATCCTACCGGCTAAACCCTTCGCAAGCAGTAAAACCTGCCGGAATTAGATATTAAAGCCCCTCCCCGCCCGGTGACGCGACGCTCCCCCGATCCGGTAAAACAGTGGACGCGCCAGTCCAGAAGTAGCGGCAGAGATTCCCGAGAAAAGTGTCCTCGAAGGGTGGCTCGACCGAAGGAAGATCAGCGCTTATCAAAGATCCCTGATCAAAGGGAGGAAATCGAGGATCCAGATTGGCGGAATCGGCCATTAAGCCCGCCATTAGGGGGTGCGTGGTCGAACGGGGTGATCCGGTCAGTGCGGCCAGGTTACCCGGAGTGGTATAATTCGGTAACGCGGGGAGTGGGTGGAGGGCTAGGTGGCGGATGGTCGTCGGATGGTCAGCGGATGGTCGGCGGATGACGGTCGGCGGATAGCTGGACACGCGGCCTGGCCAGGGTTGTGCGATACTAATGGGCAAGTTGCGCCATTGTACAAAGTTTCGTTGCACCGGGGGTGCGGCCGAAGAAGGACGAGGGGGCGGCGGCGGGGGGTCGCGAGGGTGGTTACGGCTGCACGGTCGGATACGGCGGACGGCGGGGGGTGCAGCGGCGCGGACCGGAAGCGGAAGCTCGTGCAGGCGCCACCGGAAGTGACCCCGTAATTCTCCCTTCCCCCTTTCGTCCAGTCGAGCCATCAACCCTGAATTATAGGGCCGCTGGTGGAACCCTTTTGTCCGGTGCTTTTCCTGCCCAGAATTCGGAGCTGGATCTCGCTTCGCGGTCCGTCCTCCACCCCTTTCGACCCTCCCGCCGCTCCCCTCGCCCTCGCCCGTAAACGCACCCCCACGGAGATCCCGCCTGTCCGACGGGACACGGATGAAATTCAAGGGGCATTTCTGAAAAAGACGGAACAAAAGGAAAACGAAAAGAGAAGCCGACCCCTACTCTTTCCCGCCCCGCATCGAACGAGGGACGGCGAGGCGACAGTGAGGCAGGTCGGGGCGCAAAGGGCGGAAAAGACCGGGCGAGGGGTGGAAAAGAAACGAGAATTAATTTCCGTTAATTGCTCTGGAAGTTCCCGGCAGAATTGAAAGGCTTTCAAGTTGGCGCGGCCGCCTTTCGAGACGGAATGCCGAATAAGGCGAGAGGCCGACCGTCCCTCCCCCCGGGGTCCAGGGGAAAGAGAGAGACAGAGAGAGCTCCGCCGGAAACCGGGCGGAAGGAATAGGCGCGGGGGTGGCGGAGCGGACTAAATGTTGGCAATTCGGAGCACTCTGTTCCCTGATTGCGTTTAATTACACTTGCCCGGCCGGGCCGCGCGCAATTGCAACGACGGGCCAATTGTGCCGTGCGCGCCCTCCCTCTGCCTCTCTCTCTCGCGCGCCCCGACCCTCCGCTCGCTCCCTCTTTCTCTGCCGCGCGACGCCGCGACGCCCCCGGCCAATCAGCTCGCTCCGTTACCGCCGAACGACGATCCAGGGGAAGGAACGACAAAGGGAAAGGGGCCCTTTTATTTGCACTCCCGAGCATCTACGTCGCCCCCCCTCCCCCCGTTTTATTTTTCATTTCCCTCCACTTTTCCAAGGATCGCCCGACGTTTACCCCAATTTCTGGGCGTCCTTGTATATACCCGTTCCTAGGCGTCCTCCCCGATTTAAAAAAGGAGATCCTTTCCGACCCCAACCCGAATAAATCCCGCCCTCGTTCCGCGACTCCGCGTCGGATGCGGAAGGACGCGGCGCCCAAATGGGGCCCATCTCGGCCGGGCGGGGAAAAAAATTCCATAATTAATTCCCGCCCATAATTGGACGGAAATGAAGATTAAAAAGTTGGCAGATTTGCTAATAAGAGGTAGCGCGCACGATCGAAGGAGGGGAGATCGAGCCACGACCAATCGCGGAAAAGGATCCAGGGGAAATAAGGCAGGACGCGGGGGCTCGGGAATCGGGGGGGATTAGTTTGGAAGGTAAATTGGCAATTTAACAAATTTGCCAAGTTCTCGGCGCGGAACTTTACCGCCGAGGTGCTCGCTAAGAGTCGGCGTATAAATATACATACGCGAAACTCGGGCGCACTTTGGCACTCCCCTCTCTCCCCCTCCCCCCTCTCCCCCGTTAGGAGCGCCCGGGGGAATTTTTTGGCCGAACTGTCAATTGGGCCGGATGTCAATGTCCGGGTGGTACCTACCTCCGGAAACTTCGGTAAGGAGTTTTTGCTTATTTACCCCCCTCGTCCCCTCTCCCTCTTCGCTCCCTCGGCGGAAAGAAACTGCGGAGTGGCACCGCCATCGCGCGGCGGTGTCGAATTATTTTCGTCCCCTCGCCTTTCTCACGGAGAAGGGGCTGGGAGGGAAGGGGGTGGGACCTTCCGGAAAAACAGTACGAACCAGCGAGAGATGTTTTCCTTGTGAGAGGCCTTAACAAGAGGAGGCAAGGAAAATAAAAGCGACTCCCCTCTTCTGGGAAGCAATTACCCGCCGAAAGTGTCTTTCTCGTTCGCCCTCATTAGTCGTGAATCTGTATGGAGGAAAATCGAGATCCGTTTTCGGCGGTCAAGACTGAGAAAGAGGCCCGGTTACCCCGCTGCGAGATGCGAGACGTCGGTCGCGTAGCCTAAGTACCAAAGTGCTCTGTTAAAACAAAAAAAAAAATGGGAGAAGGAGATAAAAGGAAGGCATAATAAGGATCGTCAAAGGCGTTTCTCTCGATCGCTTCCAGGAATGGAGCCTCTGGAAGAGACGTCCTCTTTCTCCTCTTTGTCGAGAAGCAACCCGGAGAGGGCGAACCCCTTTTCCAGGTGCACTCGAATCAGCGGCCGCACCCTTCGGGGCCCCCCTCGTTAGTCGCCGATTCGCGGATAATGGAAGCGCCTAATTAATTATATGCAATGTAATGCAATTTCGCGCAAGCGAAGAGTTGGCAGCCCGACGGTGGGACGCGCGACGGATCGACGTTCCTCCCGCCGAGGGGTGCATATATATTGTGACGGTGCACCCGGTGGGCGATCGCCCCAGGACTCCAAATGTTAAACCTTAATCCTGAAAGCCATTAAAATCCTTTCCGAAGGCAGTGGTATTATATTTTATTTGTATCATTTCATCCTTATCTGGGTCTATACAGATATACCCGCTACACGAAATTAAATCACCCCTCCCTCTCTGAGGCATGCCTCAAATAATTTCTCCACCCTCACCGATATGATGACCCCGAGAGCACCGCCTCGCCTCTCGTCGCCGGTCTCATGCCTTATGAAAGTCACGTCCCCACAATACGATCCAGGGGAATGAAAAAAGGAAAAGGGCCGATTCGCGATTCCGTCCGCGCCCGCCTCGCGGAAATTGACGCAGAAATCTCCTTTATACCAATTTCTGGAGGGGGGAGGAGGCAACAGTTTTCCAGGGTTTGCGCAGCGAGAGTCGCGATTTTGAGCCCGCGTTGTCGAAAAAGAGAAACAAAAGAAGGAAAGACCCCCGGGGGGGGGGGGCGGATTTTTCCCAGGGTGCCCCGGGGAGGAAAAATGGCGAAAGCGGCGAAAAGCGGCCGAAATCGTCGCCGGTCGATCGTTATCCGGGGAATCTCGGCTCGAAAAGTTAATCCTCCCCGTCAGCTCGAGCGGTCGGGCTCCGCCACCTTGCGGCGGCCCGTTGTCCCGATTACAATGGCGCCCTTTACTTTCCGCTCGATTAAATTGGACCGGCGTGAAAGGAACATGACTACTCTAGCAGGCTTCTCCGAGCGGTCCGCCGCGCCCCGCCGCACCCTGGTGCACCACGCGGGCGCCGCAGCTGCATCCGCGCCCGAGAAGGGGGAGACGCAACTGGGCCAACACTTGACTAATTAGAGAATGATTCCGGGGAGTTAAATCGCCCGTTCCTGGATTAGAGTCGCCTTTTGTCTGGGGCCGGCCGCCGGTGCAGCGCGGATGCACCCGGAGTGCAACGCCGCTGACGTCAGCTCGCGCCTCGAAATGAGGAGTTCCTCCCCCCGACGTAAATTTCCGTAGAAGAAATCTCGGAAAACGGAGGAAACTCCCCCCCTTGAACTTTTCACCCCGCGGACGGATGCCGCAAACTCGAGGAGAACCGAACTTCCCTCGAGCGCGGGCGAATCCGTTTGATGCCGGATAGTTAGTTCCGGGGTCCGGAGGAAGAAGATGCATGTGCACATCCGGGACACCGCGTAAGCCTCTTATGCCGGGTTTCCCCAGCCTCGGTTAAATCATTGATTACCTAACCGTGGGTTAAAGTTTAATGTCTATGATAATTATCGATTAAAAGCGTAAATCTTCCGCCACGTTTATTTAGAGCGCGATCAACTAATCGTATACACCATTCGTAGTAGAAGTTGCATTGTCGGTGAAGGCGTTCGCGTGATTGGCTGATACCCCATTCGACTAGAAAGCAAGATAGATGCGACCTTATCGAGGATACGAACTCCCCCTAGCTTTACGCGAGAAGTCATTTGACAGATGCTAGCCTCAAGAAGTAACGTTCTTTGGTTAAGAATTAATATAAAGTATTATCAAGCGTGCCCCGATCATTGAGAAATTGTAAATAAGATCAAAAAACGTCTTCATCCGTTTCGACATAAGATGTTAATACGTACTCAATCTAATCAATGTTTTCCTTAGCGTTTGTGCAGTTTTTAGGCTGAAGTTCGATTAATCGAAACTAAACGACCTAATCTGGCTGGTTAATCTAAACGGCGGTTAATTGGAAATTAACCTGCCGTTAAAATGTAGTGGAACCTGCGACTCGTTCTAACCGAGGATTAGCTTTTTCACCGAGGTTGGAGGAACCGGGCATTAGTGTCCTAGGTTACTGAGGTTAAAGGTCCCGTGACATTTTTTGGAGTCCTCGAGGATGCATCCAGCAGGCCACGCCGAAAGACCCGAACCTTTATTTATCTGCCTCCTGGGTGAAGGAACATTTTTATGCCCTTATCGGTCGACGCAGCTAATCTGTCAAAAGGCATGGGCGACATTTCGGGACGAATGGCGCGAACCTCCCAGCAATTTGCAACGGATTTGGGGGGGGGGGGGGCACTGCGTTACCGCGAAAACTGATGCTTATCACGCGGCTCGAGCTTTAGTCACGAATGCACGAATGCATTATCGCGGCTGGTGCATTCGGGATCGGACGCTCGCGTGACGCGCGCTCGGTTCATTTTTCTTCGTCTTTACGCCTCGAAGGTGGACGTACCCGAACCCGTCATTCCTCGCATTTACCCGGGGATAACAACGGGGGTTTATTATACCCCCGTGGGGAAGTGGCTCGGGACAATTACGCTTCGTGGAAAAAGAAAGTCCCTTAATATTCATTTTCTTCGACCGGCGTCGAAGTCAACGAACACCTCAACGTCGAGGCACTCGGCACCAAATTGAATTTTTGAAACGCGAAGGTTCGTTGCAAAGAAAAAGAATTGAATAAACGATTTTTACATCTCTTTTCGCTACCTATTGCTTAAGGGGAACGTGAAAGTGGCATCCGAGAGCTCAATCGTTCATGAAACTGATCTACGAATTGGGTGTAACGAACCGTCTCGAACCTTATAACATGAACGTGGATGCTACGAGGAAGGTCCTGATACTCCAGGAATATTATTCTTAGACAAAAGATGTTGAAAATGTCTGTAAAGAAATTTTTGACAAAATTCAAATTTTATGGGCGACAGGACCTTACCTATTATAGCCTCCATATTCGCATTGTCAGGTTTGAAACTATTCGGTGCACCTGGTTCGGAGAACGGTTTCATAAACGACACCTCTTTGACGCCACGTTCGCGTCACCTTAATTGATAAACGCAAGGGAATAGTAGAGAGATTATAATTGCGGCAATTAATTCCGCGTGCCTCCTCTCCGCCCCGCGTTGCATTAATCACCCCTCTTTATAACGTTGTTTTGCGCGACCTACTTAGCAGACTATTTTTCGCCACTTTAATGAGTAGAAAATAAATGCTCGGTATCGGTTCCCCTCGCGTGCACTCGACAAAGGCGTCGAGCACGAGTGATAACGCGTCGCGACGCGGCCCACGCCTCGCGCCGAGCCGAGCCGAGCCGAGAGTGGCAGACCTTTCGGCTAGAGGTTTATTCCTACGTGAATGCAGTTCGGTAGCGACGCGGAATACGTCGGGAGCAGCTGCCCCGCATAAGTCTCGCCGGGAAGAATAATGGTACCGATTGCGTAAGTCCCGCGGCGGAACCTCCGCGCGCGCCCCGGTGCATCCTTGGCGCGCGGCGTGAGCGAGCGAGCGCGTCGCCCTTAAGACCTGGCTGCTCGAGATGCATCAAAAGTGCCGGATATTTTTCAGAAACCGGGGAAATCAAATCAATCCAGGGAACCTCGGAAATTTACAATATCCCTCCAAATACGGCTCTATACCCTGAGAAAAGAATGTCATCGAGCCAAAGAAATATTCCGTCAATTCAAAGAATAATCATTTAACTCGGAGAAACTCGAATAAATTGCATGCGTTTTTTTTATCTCGGAACTATGACAATTTATTCGAGTTCGTTTAAGTCAAATAATTATTCTTTGAATTTGTGAAATATCTCTTCGGCTCGATGCACTTCCTTTTCTCGGGGTAGAAAACATAATTAGGACTCGAAATGCGCGATTTTTGCGTGCAGTACTTTCAAGATAATGCATATTTCCGTTTCAGGTTAGAAATTGGACATCATGCCGAATGTAGGTCGCGGCAACCGGCACGATTCGTCCCGCCTTAAAGATCTTTAAGGTGCGGTTTCCTAAACGTCGCTATTTTCGAATGTCGCCTGCCGAGTGTCCCATGCCATGACCTAAAATAGAATCTCATTGATGACCCTCCCTCCTGTAACCCCGAGCACCTGACCCGTTTAAAAGGAACGACATGTTCGATTCTCTGGCCCTTTCTTCATGGATTTTTGGAAGCGGTCGATATATAGCTACTTCCGAGAAACGAGAATACCTGGAAAAGGAGGAACGCGGAGTTAAGGAGAAACTTCCGAGGAAGCAATTACTGATTACTAATTAGCGAGTCGTCTGCGGGGGGAGGGGGCGGTCAGGGGGGCTGAAAGCGAGATTAAAAGTAAGTTCGACGTGCGGGCTCGTCGCAATCGCGGCCAATTAGCCGCGGAAATTCATTTTCCGGGGTGGCCGCAGCGGCTTCCGCACGCGTCCAGGGCTAAACGCGCGCGAGTACGTACGGTGACGCAATTAACGTCTGCGGGTTAATTAATGGGAACGAACGCCGGGGGCTGAAAAGGCGAGCCCCCCCGTTCGAGACGGCTGCCGGGAGAAGTGGGAAAAGTGGAAAACTTGCCGATTTTTAAGGAATGGCCGAACTTTCCTTAATTTACCGGCGATCCCGCGCCCCGACGGAAACGTTGGCAAAACAGTTCCAACGGCGGGGAAGTCGCGGGGAATTAATCTCGCGGAAAATATCACCGACTCAAGGAAAACCGTAATTCTCGTTTCGTAGGAGGAGGGAGGCAAGGGGGAAAGGAAGAATGCCAACACGCCAGAGGCAGCGATATATTTCGACTTTTGAGATACATATGTAATAGGTACGACATAATATACAAGACGTAGGATGTACTTAGCAATATATGCATAGATGGATTATATACGTACGGCTGAGTAGCGGATCGCTGCGCGGGAACGTCCGCCTCCGGTCGAGGCTATCCGTCGACTGATCGCGGCTTCAAAATATTTTCACTGCCGGCTAGGCCCCGGCTTGTCCGCAGCAGAATAATATTTACGTCGGAGACAATGCGAAGCGGCCGAGCCTTCGTCGGATCTCGCGGAGATCGGAGAGAGCTCGAAAATAGATCGATGTTACGGCCCTCTGCGCGATTCGCCCGTTCTCCCTCGATTCCTTCCCAACTTCGATTTTCCACTCCGACCTGGTATGTGCGGCCAGTATTAAGGTTTATTTCTCGATCTCCGGGACATCCAGGAAACGTCTCGGTGGCATCCAGGTAATCGGGGGGTGAAAGTCTCGCCGAGGCGACTTTTCACGTCCAGGGGTTGCAATTAGGCCCGGAAAACGCGAAGCCGAGGGCGGTCCGAGGCGAAGGTGGAAAAGCGGGCGGATCGAAGCCGAAAAATCCGCGCCAATCGGCGAAAGGTCCGAAAGTTGGAGGAAAGGGTGGAGGCGCGGGAGCGCGTTTTCCGCCCCCGCCGGCACGGTCCCTTCCTACGAGGTCGGGACGAGGTTTTCGACGATTTCTCAAAGGTGGTACCAGCTGCGAGCGAGCGATCAGCCTTCGATTTCCAATTCCATCCGCGTTACGCCACCGCCGCCAGCACCGCCACCTTCGGGAACCTCGCCCGACCCTTCCCGACCAGGCTTTCTTCTTTCTACGTGCAGCCTCATCCCGTCTTCGGCCTCGCCGAGTTACACGTTCAACCCCTCGAACGAACCCGACCACCCCCAGCCCCCTCCACCGCCGCGCCGGTCCCCCCCTTTCATCTTCCGGCCCGACCGTTCGCCCCCTCGTCTTTACACATTTCTTTCCGCGCCATTCAATCTCGCTTCAATCGGCGAAAATCGCGCGGAAACAATTTTTCCTAGGAAACCTCCCTATCGATCAAAAGACCTTAATTACGACCGTCGGAATCAGGAGTCCTCCCGACTGGGAGGCTCCCGCCCCATGGGACCACCCCGAATCCCCCCCCGGGGCGATTAACTCCAAAAATATCGAGGAAAAGGTCCAATTATCCTGAGAGTGGGGTTTGCAAATCCATCAAAAAGAAAAGTTTCAAAGACGTTGATAAGTTCGAGGAGGGATGGGGGTGGCTTATTGCGTGTTGCGAAATTCGGAAGGGCGTGCCATAATTGGGGCGCCGTACCATCGACGTGTAATCGTATCATTCCTCGACGGAGACCCCCCCCCGGGGATTTAAATAATCCATCTATTTCTCTTTCTTTCCCCGCCTATATCTTCGACTCTATCGACCCTCCGCCACCTCTCGGCGGTCCTTCCCGCGCGAGGGGGGCCTCGTTGCCTCGCAAATGCGGCAAGATAAACTGGAAACTCCGAAAATTCGATCGGCAACCACTTGTGTGCCGAACGAAGGTACACACAGGCGAAGTTGAATGTCGCCGAACGGGAAACGCACCGCATAATTATCACACAGGTGCGTGCAAAAGCAGCCACCCCGTGCCGCTCTCGTTATCCTTAACTTCGTCCCGCAAACGACACCGAAACTCGAAAAATTGACACCCGCGAAGCGTCACCCTCGAAACTGAATGTAAACCCTGAGAACCGTCCAATGTACCTCAGGATTCTTCTCTCGCAAGTGTAGGAACACTTTTTGAAGCCGTGATATCGTAGGACGCCCCATTAAGGGCGCTCGATGCATTATAGTAATTGCAGTGAATCCGTTCCCCGAACATGTGCGTACATCATTTGGAATCCGCAGCATTATCGCGCCCTTGCTCATTAGTAATGGCTACCCGCGATTATCAAATATCATTACACTAATTGTGTCAATTAGTAAAGGGCAAAGCTCGAAGTTGAGGCGTATCGCGTATTCAACGCGTTGTCCACGCTCAAGTTAAATTTCACGGACGTGGAATCCAGGGTAAACGGTAATTTCCACTGTCCACCGAGTACAGGGATTATTTTAAACAGTGGGAAAAAAAGAAAAAGAAAAGAAAACAAAGGGGGTGGAAAAGTTCGCTTCTCCTTGAAAAAGTTCCTCGAAGAGGAGTCCGGCCGTCCCTTTGTCGAGACGTTTTGTTCCGAGAGAAGTACGAGGCGGGGATTGCGCATAATTTCCTCTTTCACTTTTTCACCCCCCTCCGATTTTCCGCCTTCTTCCCCCCCGCCCCGGAACGTCCGGCGAAAAGACGTCGCTTAATGCTCGCTAACGAAGCCTAAATAAAAGGGCGTTCGGGGCAGCTTCAAAGGCCCTAGGAACGGTTTCCCTAGGAGGACTCTCCGGCAGAAATTCCCTAGGCGTACTTCCCCCCGTCCTCCCGACTAATGCCGCTTGAACCCCTGATTATGATCTCGTCAACGAGTTACCCCTTTACCCCCTACTATATCTACTTAAGCTGCTCGTACTCCGCCCTTTGCCCCGTTTACTACCCCTCATCCTCCTTACCCTCTGCCAGCCCCTAAAAGCAAAAATAAAGTCAACAAACGAAATAAAAACACGGTCAAAGACTTCGCTTTGTACGATTCGAGTAAACTAGCGACTCCTCGTTTTGCCGCAATTCCTCCTTCTTTTTTTCTTTTCATCCCCCCGCTCCGCTCCATTATTCATAACAGTTCCCTGCGAATGTAATATTATTTCAGTTTCCCTTTTGTCGCGGCTCGGAAAAGCGGGCAAAAGGTATTTTCGGCGATGGCCGAGGTGGAGCTCCCCGGGGGATTGTTCGGAGATCCCGCTTTTATTCCCCGATGTATCGCCCGCCCATCCAGAGCGCTTAATCGGGCGCGAGTTCTTTTTTACGGGAAAAATTCACCGCCTTTCTGAAAACGGCCGGAATATATGCATAAAAGACAGCCCCGAGTCACGCGGGGGTTAACCCGTGCCCCTCCATCGAGATCCATTTCGACCTCCCTGAATTTATCTCGACCCCGAATTTCCGTTCCACCCTTTCGCCGATAACAGCTCGTCCCCGATTAACGTCGAAGAATTCTTCTTAAAATTCCTCCACCACCCCCGCAGTGGCATTCCCCCGCTTTCGGTAACGAACCGAGTTCCCCATTTATCGCCGATTTGTCACGGCTTGATGCAAGAAGAGGGGGGAAGGTATTTTCGGGGGTGGCCGAGATGGAGACCGCAGGGGGTCGTTCGGAGACATCGCTTTAATTTCCCGCAGAATCGCACACCCCGGCTGCTCGATCGAGCGGACTCGTTTCTTTTTTCCCACCCCCTTTTTTCTTTTCTCCCTCCGGAAGCGGAATCGACCACATTTCTGAAAACGACCCGGATTAAAGGGACGTCTCTGCGCGAATTATTTTACCTGCGACGTCGTCCACCTCCCGGTTGGGGGCGGTTTAAATCGCGGGGGAAATCCTCGCGACTCGAGGAAACGGCGATCCGAATTAACAGGCTCTTTACGTCCTGTAACGGTATTACTTTTACTGCCTGCCCCGTTAATTCTCCACCCCCCTCCCGACAGAATGTAACGAACCGAGTTTCCCTTTTGTCGGCGATTTGTCGCGGTCTCGGCGCAAGGGAGCGGAAAGGGGGCAGCAGATATTTTCGGGGGTTGCTCGGAGACCCCGCTTTAATTTCCCGGGGTGTATCCCCGTACCCTGGCTGCTTAATCGGGCGCGAGCTCACTCTTTTTCCACCCGGAGGTTCGATAACAAAAAAGTCCCGGGGTATAATTGTTCAAAGGACGGAGCGAGGGCTGCGAATCGTGGTCGGGAAGGAAACCGAGCGGGGAGGGTGGAGGAAATATCGAGGACCGCTGATTTCGACCATTGACAAAAGATAAATAATTTCGAACGGCATATATTTCACTAATAAAAAAGGAAAGGAAACCGAGCGCGGAGGGTGGAGGAAATATTGAGGACCGCCGATTTCGACCGCAGACGAAAGATAAATAATTTCAAGCTACTCGAAGATAAGTACCTAATTCTCAATAGCGTCTTCCTTCAGATATTCTAGCGTCCGCGTTGGGCACGAAGGAGAAACAAAAATTGAGGGTCAAAAAGAAACGCGTCAGAGGGAAAGAAAACAAAAGCCTCGAGGGTTCCTTGTTTCGACATCCTTTCTCGGGGCCCGGCTGTCACGTATCGTCATCCTTCTGTGAATCTCCATAAATTTCGTGAGAGGTCGGACCGTCACGATTAGAATTTCTCTTCCTGGTTGAAAATGCCGCGCGCCGCCTCGAAAAGCAGAAAAATCGACGAATTCCAGCTGCTCGAGCTGATCTCCCGCACCCCTCAGATCTACGACACGAACAATTCCAGATTCAACGACGTGATGTTGAAGAAGCAGCTCTGGGAGGAAATTGCCGAGGACATGGAGAGTACAAGTGGGTGCAGGAAATTCTGAAAGATAGGGGAAAAAAAAAAGAAAAAAAAACTCGTAGTCGAAATTAGTTGGAAAAGGGAGAACCGAGAGAGATGCGCGAATGGACGTGCGGCGGGAGGGAGGAGGGAGAGAAACGGAGAGGGACCGTCTTGGGGTGAATTCGAAAACCGGGGAAAGCGTGTCTCCGAGCTTGGTGAGCTTTCTCCCATCGCTTTCCACCGCGAGGACGAGGGGTTTCCATGGAAATGCCGTGTCGGGGCAGGGGCGGACGCGAAGGGGGCGCCCCGAGCTTTGGCTCCGATATTCGATCGCGCGGTACCTCACCCTTGAAAATTCGATTTTCATCCGGGCCGCGACTCAAAAATTCACTTTCGCGGCCGCTTTTCCACAAAAGCCGGGCGCCCCCTTCGGTTCGACTTGATCTTCGAGGGCGCAAAAAATCCCGGCCGAGCGATCCCCATAACCCGAAACGACCGACGGGGGAGACGATAATTCCGTTCCGCTCTCCAGCCGACACGGTGAAGAAGTTGTGGAAGAAGTTACGGGCGGATTACCTGAAGAGGCGGAAAAACGTCGAGGCGAAGAGGACCGCCAAGATCGCCTCGCTCGACAAAGCTCTGGATTTCCTGGATCCGGCGCCGAAGTGAGTCGAGTCCCCGCCAACTAGTTCGCGCTTTCCATCGTTTTGCTTAATCTGCCTCTCCTTATTTCTCCGTTCTCCTTCTTCCTCCCCCTTAATTTCACAGGGAACGGGACGATTCGCGCGAGGACAACCGCGCGGATAGCAACAGTAGCTCCCCAAAAGCTCCCACGAGGAGACAGACGCGATCCACCTCGCGTCTATCCGCCATTTCCGAGGCCAATCTCTCGATCACGACGACCAGCAGCGCGGCTACGACTTTGCGAAACTCGAAAAAGCCCATGCCGAAAAGTCGACAGAGAAAACTACCGGATACGGAGACTCCGGAGCAAATCAGCTCTTGCTCCAGTTCCGGATCGGTCACGGAACCGAACGAGAGGTCCCCTACGCTCGCAGTTTAATTCAGAAAATAAGATAAGAATATAAGCTAACCTCGAAATCTTCTTCTCTGTTCAGGTACGCGACATCTCTTAAGTCGAGTCGCAGTTTGCGATCCTGCCGATCGGAATCGTCCAGCACGGAGATCTCAACGAAGAAAACCCCGGGGACCCCGAGACGCCTCGCGATAACACCCAGGAAAACCAAAATGGCAGCCGATAACGTGAACGCGAACATAGATTTTTTCAAGCGCATGGCTTCGACCCTTGATAAATTCCCCTCGGATCTGCAAACAGCCGTCAAGATCCAGATCTTCGATCTTATCGCCGATACGGAGAAGGACCTCTTGAAGATCTCGGTGACCCGTTAGGAAAATGTGAAAACAAAATGGCCGCTCGCCGGTGATTGCGAGCGAGACCCTGAATTTATTGTTATCATTAATATTTCTTATTATTAAGATTATTTCAGAGATTTTTACGTACAGTATTTTCTTCAGTATTGTTGAGCTTATTTTTATTCTGTACTTATCGTTGAAATAAATTCACTTCTACGGCAGGAGTTGTGCATTTATCGAAATCGTTAAGTTCGAAATTAGCTGCCGAAGAGGGATTCCATTGGCGTGATTTTAATTCGAAAATAAAGATTGGGCACGCGGAATAAATAGGGGAAAATGGGGAAACGTGGCTGCGCATGATTCTCGAAGGGGAAGGTTCCTCTTCGAACTCATTGATTTATATACTAACTGAATAGCTGATACGCTACAAAATGGTGTGGCGTTTTGAAGCGACCACAGCGCCTCTGGTTATGGGCACGTCAACTAATAGCGTAGAATTTCCACATCCGTCAAAACAACGCCTCTTTTAACTGCAGATGGCGTAAGAGGTGTCAAATTAATTTACTGGAAGAGAATAATTGTCATTTATACTGAAATACTTCCGAGAAATATTAACACCCAAGAAATATTAAAATACGAGAAAAAAGATAACCGTTTTGTTTTAGTCGCAGCTTTCTTACAATATGCCCAGCGCACCAATCTACCCGTAAATTATCTCTTCTGTCCTTTTATATCTTAAAAGGTTACCCTCACGAATTGACTGTTAAAAATATGTTATTGCAGCGATTAACGGTTCAAAACTTTAGCACATTCGCACACGTTACTTATTTACTATCATAAAGTATGTCATAAAATCTCAAAATAAAGGAAGGAAGCAAGAGAATGCAAGCATGCAAGGAAAGTCAAAATAGTCGAAAAACGAGCAAACCGTTCTTTTGATGTAGAAGGCAAATCGAAATCCCAAATCGGGGGAACCGCCATGACCCACTTTATCTTTCAAAAAGTCTGCTGCCTCGGTGTTTGCAGTCGCATAAAAGAAGTAACCGCGTGCTGAAGGAACGTATAAGAATCCCAGTGATTTAAGCGACATCAGTGATTTATGCGCTCGTTACGCCGTACTCGGTCTGGCACCTGAAATACAGTTTCGAATTTCGAGTCTGGCAGCGGACTTATAAACTCACCGTTCTCCTATTTTCTTTTTTTTATAAACTATCTGCGGACTCTCGAAGCCCCAGAAATAGAAAACTATTCATTCCACCCATTCCTCTTTCCCTGTCGAATTCTCCGATCGTTAGGAATAATTAATTCCCTTAGGAAAATTCTTTCACCTCTGAATTTTTTCCTCTTTTCCGTAGTGCAGCAATACCGCTTCCTTAATGGTCGAAAAAAAAAAAAAAAAAAGTGAGCAAGTTTGCTTCCGTAAACAATTTCTTGGTATATCTGGAATATGTTCAACTTCCAGAAATACAGGGCCGCGATTGGTCGGGCGTACCTGCAGCAAACGCGCAACACGCAATGCGCAGTTGCGCCCTGTGCGTGAAATAAAGGTGGTCCACATGTACGTACACGAAGGGTGCACCCTCGACACCCGGGATCGATAACTGAACTCTAGGGTCACCTGACGCATTTCATGATTTCGAAATAGCACCGCCGATTAATGCCTTCCCGAGTGGTAAAAAAGAAACTGGAAATTAACGCCCAGATTCGCGCCGTACCGAGCCGTGAAAAACAATTAGTGCGCGTAAATGAAAGCGCTGTCAGGTGTTGGCATTATTTTTCAAACTCTGAAGATCCCTCTCAATGACTCCCTTAAATATACCCCGAGTGTCTGAAAAGAATTCCCCGAATGAAATTATATTCTTTTTGGGAAATCCCGTAAATCCCGAAGTGTCTGGGTTCCATTACTAGGTTACAATGCCGTTGTGACAACAATTTGAAGGCCCTGTTGAGGCCACCTGTTGTTGGTGCAACGAAACACGATGCAGCTCCTGCAGACTTCTGGCAGCAGCATGTGGCACTATTGATTACAGTGCACACGACCGCTGTCAAAGGCACGGGGTGAGGATAAATACATGGACTTTTCCGAAATGTAGATCGAGGATTTCCGAGACGCCCCGCGACTCGGTCAAACTCGATGCAGTCGTAGGACGCAGTCCCGCGCGATCGAATTTCGGCAAGGCCATTTCCCCGGAGTTCCCTAAAAGCCGGAAAACAAGACGATAAATTCCGAGGGGGGGATTCTAACGCTCGAGAGATCCCTGCCGTACCGAACGCTGATAATTCGCGTTGGTCCGCCATGTTGGATCCCTATCTCGACCCTATCGAACGTTCCCTCCCCGAATCCGGGGCGTTATGGTTACGGCGGAACTTTGCAAAGGCCCTCGAAATCGAGTTAGAAATAGAAAGAGCGAGGCTAAAACTTTATCCGTATCCCGGATAGCCGGGCGGGGCTTTTCTATCCAAGTTCCGTGATAAACGTCCCACGGTTTTCGAAAACGCTCCCCGAAGAACGCTCCCCGGTCGGGCTGGGTATGTATAAAAATTCTCAAGGGGAGAAGACTGGGTAAATATTTAAATACGCGAAACGCGGTTGCTCCAATTTAATTTAAAAGCAGGAAGACATCACAGGTTTGGGTAAATTCATCAGAGTATGGAGTTCCTCAAAGAGGATATCCGTTTCCCCGTAGACACGGCCTTAACTTTGTTACATCTTGGAACTTCCCCCGGTTATCGTGACCAGCGACAAGTTCACGAAAATTTCAAAGTTTCCTCGACTGCAGGGAGGTACACGGAACTTCACTTGGAGTTTAATTAAAAGCCGGCTTTTTCGGCCGAAGTCACGCGCGTTCGGTTCTGCCGTCAGTTCTAAACGGTTGCTTATCGCGGGTTCGACTTTGCGGCATCGACAGCGACGGGATCGATTGTTTCTTTTTTCTTTCTTTTTTTATCTCTCCCTCTCTTCCGACGTAAAGTGGAATTCAAGAGTCCATAGCACATATTCCTGGCTCCGAGTTAACGCGATCCTCCGCCGGTCGCTTACGTAACACCTGTTACAGTTCGTTTTTCCAGCGCCGAGCCCTTCCAAGAATAGATCCGTTGGATAGGTCAAGTGTACGCCATTTTCCAGAGTGACTCGCGTGCCGACAATTTTATCCGCCCCGAATAGCGGCGAATTCGGCCTCGAATATTTCCGGACACGAAATAGGATTTGCATCTTTCCGAACATTACGTCGACTTTCTAAAACCGAGCGGTCCTCCCGCACGTCTCTCAACCCCTCGTATTCGCTCTCTGGATGTAAATTAGACGTCGGATCGGGGATGGCAGTGATTCTTCAAACGTGCGAGCGATCCGTCCGCGGATTAACATCGACAACTCGAAATTGACGGACCTCGATTGCCGCCGACTGCGGCTTCATCTGGAATTTTCCCCCCAACTCGTTGGTGCCTAAGGGTCCCAAAAAAAGTCCCGAAAAGTAAATCTAAATAACAGAATGTATATCAATTACCTTGAGATGAAGGACAAACAGGATCTCCTCATTTTCCCGTGGGCCACTAATGTTTTCGAGTTTTCGTGATCGCGCACCACTAGCGGAACTCGCTCTCAAGATGGCGTCGGAAACCGCGTGTAACCACGTGACCCGACCAACCGCGACAGTTCACGTATATCCCGTCGCCGGGGACGACAAGTGGATCACGACACGTCACAAATTCCCTCCACTTCCTTCCCCTAGCCGCCGGCTTCGATCTTCCGACGAGCAGCACCCTGGATCAACAAATTCCCGTTGCCGGGGCGATGGGATCAGCAGCCGATGCCCGATCCTCCCCGGGCGACGAATCCGAGACAAAAGCAAGGTCGGTTCTCCCCGAGAACTACTGGAGGCATTTCCAAAAACTACCGGATGACTCCCACTGGCCGACCTCGATCGCTCCTCTGGACGAGTAGCAGGATTTCGAAAGGGGCATACTCCCGGGTGTTGGGACGGTCGCCGCCACCGGCGACGTTAACTTTGTTCTCGGCTCGGTTGGCAACGGACAGCCCAGGGCTATCTTTAGGTCTGGAAGCTCGAACGAGGCATGTTTATCGATGCACGGTGACCCTAGGTTTGCAGCTCGACGCCGTTTGTGGGTGTCGTTGGACCAGTCCGGATCGCTCGTCCTCCGGAACCGCGGGATAGCCTCCGTCGTCGCTTTCCTCGAGTTCCGTCAACGCAATCGGGGAATCGAGTGGACGTGCTTCGACGAGGGGTCTATCTCGAAGTTTGGGAAAGTCTTGAGATGTGCTCTTTCGGTTCTTGCGTCCCAGTTCCTCGGGACAGGGGTTTTTCGCCAGAGCGTTGGAAAGGGATCCTTCGTCGAAGTGGTTCTATCGAGGGCAGACTCCGGGATATTTCGAGGGGGTCTCTTCGCCTGGGGCCAGAAACCGAGGGCAGCTGCTGGACGAGCTTCGGAAACCGGGGTCGTGGCTTGCGAGTCGTTAAGGATGACCGCCAGAGCGTCGTCTCCATCGAACTTTGCAGGCGAGGTTTGGGGTCACCTACTCCGGGTCGGGGGTCCGTCGACTTCTATTTCAGGGGTTAGCCTGCGGGTTCTTCCGAAGCGTTACAAGGACGTCCTTTCATGCGGCTTCTCCGAAAAGCAATCCGGGTTCCAGCTCCCGGCTGCATGGAGCATTATGCGATGGGTCGTCCAGGTGACGAGGAGCTGCTGCCGCGGATGCTGGGACGACTCGGCGTCGCGTGGTCTGGACCCTGAGGGTCCTAAGGGGCCGGGCTCGAGCACCACTCTCAGGGACCCACAGGGACTGATCATAGTTTTGCCCCGGGTCGCCTCTTCGAGTCCTCTAGACGTTCGGCTCGAACCCTCGTCCCGATGCCCCGTGCCCACCGAAAGCGACGTCCAACGTGAAGATATCAGGGGTCCTCATCCTCCCGGAATTCGAAAATCCCACCTCAGGAAGAGCCAAATCTCCCCGCGGACTCCGTGACAAAGAGAACGGCGAGACCGGAGACAAAGAAGATCATCTCTCGCCAACCACGCCACGCACTGGCCCAGCTCCCGGAACTCACCGGTAAGGGTCCAACTGAACCGGAACCGCAAACGGCGAAGAGTAAACAAGAAAGGTGACGGGAAGCCCGGAGATAACGAGGGGAAAGAGGGGAACACACACGACACACGGCCGATCGCGAACCACGCGAGTCGAACCCACGACTCTGGCACCGCTAGCAGGCCCGGCGAATCGTAAACAAAACAAACTGCTGGAGAGACGGCAGATCGGAACTCACGGCCTCTGCCCCGAATCGTCGTCGTCGACGTCGACGGTCGGGCCCAAAATCACCTGCGGGACCCTTCGGCGATCCGGTCGATCCCTCTTCCTCACTAGATCGCGAACCAGTCCGTGACCAGCCGTCGGTCCGGAAGCTTCTCGCCGCTGCTCGCCACTTTTCCGGTCGCGTCCCTCGTCGTGGGCTTCACCAGTCGGGCCCACTCGGAACGCCGTCGCCGAGAGCCCGTTCCTCCGGTTGGCGCGGGTCCATGGGACCGGACGTCCCGTAGGTCCGGTTCCGGGGTCGAGGCGACCGCCACGACCGCGAGGACCGCCAAAACCGCCAAAACCGCAGGGACCACGAGGGGTCCGAGGAGGGCCGAAGGTCGCCGAACGGGCCCGAAGTGGTCGGCGGGAGTGCCGGTGGAGCAGCCACCGATCGGTCGGGTGGCTCGTCGGTGCAGGTGGCTGCTGGCTGCTGGCTGGTGGTTGTGCCAGAGTGCGGGCTTACGACGGAATGAGAGGAAAGCTCAGCTTAAGGGGCGCAAGGGGCGCGGGGCGGTGGGCGGACGCCCGGCGGGGGCACAGCGTGGCATCGCCGACTGCGATGAGCGAGAGAGTTGCGCGTTATCGACCCATCCACAAAGCTATATTCTACCGCGATACGTAGACGCGTACGCGCCGCCCACGCACCTTCTCGACACGAGCACCAGCACCAGCGCCAGCACCAGCGACGACGGCGGACCGCCGAGGCGTCTTTTTGGGACTTTTTGCAACTTTTTGGGACTGGAAACGGAACTGGGACAAGGACGGGTGGTAAACAGCGGAGCGGCGTGGAGGTGGAATTTTTGAAATACTCTTTGCCGGAGGCTCGACGCTCGTTGGTCACTTCGAGTCGCGGTTTTGCAGGTGCACGATTAGAGTCGGGGGAAAGAGCGATGCCGGGAACGAAAAAATGTGTCGCAGGTTCCGACCGTGGCGGGAACCCACGGAGAAAGTCACCGGAGGAAATGGAGACTTCTTTGTCCGAGGAGTTTCTGGAACCGCTGTGTATGGAAAGTGGGGCAAGGACGAAAGTTCATCAACAAAGGAGCGCGCCCAGGAGATGTTTGGCATTTTTTTGGACAAACTCCGCCGACTATGGATGCCTTTTGCCGGGTTCCGTCGGAACGACGTCTACTGGCATTGTTCGGCTCTTCGACAATTAGCGTAAGATGCGCACGCGGTCTTGTTGCGCGGCGAGTCGAGGGCCGTTCTTCTGGGTTGAATTTATTAAATTCGTCCAGGTGGATTGTCGCATTTTCTGACGGGCCCTTAATTATTCGTAATTTACCGCGCCTCTTCCTCGCGGTTCGCCGCGGGGCTCGCGTTTTCTTCTCGCCCTGGTGACCCAGATCTCGCGCGGCCATTTTTGTGCCGGCCCCGACGCCGAGACGGGGCGAAAATCGGTTTCCTCTATTTTCGGGAGTTTCCAAAGGCGGCGAAATCCGCGCCACCTAGAGACCTCCGTTTCCCCGCCGCCGGTAAACGACACCGCGTGTCTATTAATATTCCAGCATAACCTCTTTCCTGGCAACTAGTCCAAACGGACAATGGGCGCGACGATAAAGCCTCCAATCACGGGACTCTCTGCAATAATTAATCACCCTCGTTGGCGATACAGCCGGCAACAAGCGTTACCTGCCCGAGTCCCAAATACTCGATTATTAATTACTGGCATTGCCGAATTATTATAAATTATCAAGCCTTATCCGCGACGTTGTCGATTGGAATCGATTTTCCTGTAGTACTTACTTTGCATAATTAAAGGCGCGCGATTCAAACGCTCGTCAGCGGGGAATTAATTTACATCAACTGTTTAAACGGTCCCTTGAAAAATGGAAGGGGGCTTGGTCACCCCCTCTCCCGCGTTTCCGCAACCGGCTTAACCTTTACCTTTCCCTAACCATTTCCGGTGTGTCCCATTAGGCGCACCTTATCCTGGGGCCGGCGGCTTATCAGTGGCGTTTAGCCGGCTCACCTGCTCGCACCTGGCTTTTCCGCGGCTATCGAGCCTGCGGATCGCGGCCGCTCGTTACGGCGATACGCGGAAACTGTACCGCCTTCCCACCCCCCGGGGGCTCGTAAAAGCGCGCGTGGCGTCGCGACGCGGAAACGCACCGCAACGCCGACGGTAACGCGGGCGCATTAACGGATGCGTTATGGCCGCGTTTTCCGCGGTAATTAGCTCGTTTGTCCCCTCGTGTGCATCTTCTCGATCCGTCCTGCGTTACCTTGCTCAGTTTCCCGTTTGCCCGTTTTTTTCCGCAGGGACGGAAAAGAGGAGTAACGAATCGATCGTGAGAGGAGGGCCAACCCCTTTTTTTCTTCCTCCTCCTAATTAGTTTCGATAATTCCCCCCGAGTGGGAGATATCCCTTTCTCGGGGATTTATTTTTTCTCCTCGGCGAAAGAGCGGCCGGATCGTCGAGTCGGCGAAAGAGCGCCCCTCGAAGGTTGCGAATGGCGGAACCTCCGGCGCGGAGGAGGGACGGGAAAACCGGGCGGAAAGGAAAAGAGAGGCCCGGAAAGAGCGTCGGAGAGTTTTCGAGGTTTTAATTAGCCACTTTGGGGGTTGCACGTGGCACCTTTCCGTCGAATGATCGATCGAGTGGCGCCTCTTTCGGAGCAAACCTCCGCCGCTTCTCTCCGCCGGGAGAGACAACGACGCCCTCTTACGAGCCTCTGAAGATTTTACGAGCGGGGTAGCCGCGCGCGTCCTAGGGCTGCGTATGAAAACGCAGATTGTCTTCGTAATTTATGGTGTAATACGCACGCATGGTGCCTCACGGTGCCGCTTTAATAAAACTGGACCCGAGGGCCGGCCATCAACCCCCCCTGGAAAATGTCGGATATTTATACGGCGCGTTACGTCCCGCCGGCCCGAGGAGGCTGCCAATTAAATATTGTACTTTAATCGCAGACCCACCGGGAAAACGGTAAACTCGTAAATATTACACGTGACTCGATGAAACGATAATAAATGGAGAATATTCGGTGTACTCGGTTTCCGAGTTTTTGGGAATACCGGGGGTGGGGAGCTGGGTCCGAAATGGATGGTTGCGAATAAAGGCCCGTTTTTGAATAACCGCGAAAGAAGGAATCAGAATGGAAACGCGAAAACCCCGGGCGTTGTACGTGAAACGAAAACGTAATGCAGATGGGGAAAACAGCGGCGAAAGCCGACGCCATATTGACGCAAGCTTCAGTTTAATTTCTCCACCGGCAAACATTGGATTTTCGCCCCCAACCCGAACCCCCCTCCCTCCGCCCTCCCGCCCTATTTATGCTCTCTCCTTTTTCTCCGGCTCTTTTCGAAACCGGGCCGACCATCCCGCAACGCACCTCCACCGCGCGGAAATACGCTCTTCTGCTCGGAATTTACCCATGCCGCCATATTTTATTAATTAATACCTTGATGTACCGAAGTTAACAGAGTTCCGTCGGACCCTAGGCATATAGGAAGAAATCTGACGAGAGATACCGCCGATCGACAGGTAGGCCGGAAATCGCGTCCATTTTCGACGAATTACCCGACTTTTTACCACGTAAGGAAACAGATTATCCGAGAAATTCGCCCGATTTTCTGGGAATCGCAAGAAATCGGGCGAAAAGTCGTTATCCGAGAGTCGGCAGGAGATTTGGAGAGTCCGCAGATTCCCGCCACCCGATTTGCAAGATCTCTTCGCGCGACGTAGAGGCGAGATCGGCACTCTCAAGCGAATTCCCCGAGCACGTGTTAAAGTCTTCCCTCTCTCTCTTCGTCCCACTATTTCTTTCCCTCCTCGACTCTTTCCCTCTCCCCCCGGCCCGGGCGGCACCCTCTTTTCTCCGCCGACCCTCCTCTCTTTCTAATTCCGAGAAGTCGCGACTTGGTACTCTCTTTTCCCGCTCCGCATTCTATTTCCGAAGAGTCGCGTTACGTAATGGCGAATCCCACTCGCGACTACTCGCGCGGTGATCCGTGCGTCGTGCCCGGGGTAAACGTCTTCCGAGGACGAGGACCCTAGATCTTTTGCATTCCCCGGCAAGATCCGCGAAATTCTCGACCCGGCTCCGCCGTTCCCCCTTTCCTATAAATATTTGTTCGATTAAAAAATTCCACGATCGATGAAAATCGCGAGTCGACGTTTAAGAATCGATAGTCCACGTCAGGGTGTGCTCTGTGAGGGATTTACCTTCTTGAGGACTCACGACAATTTCGTTACGCTAAATTTCATAATTAATTCTTTATTAATTCCCACGATCGCGGCCGAGTAATGGTGTTTCGTAAGGACGTTGCAATTCGGAGGGACAGTCGGGACTGACTCATCGGGAGCCCAGAGAGAGCAGGGCTAAGATAAAGGGGCATTCTTATGGCGAGATATGATTTCGCTGTGATGCGGTGTCCAGCAATGTTTTCAGGATCTCGCGAGGGGCGAAAGATTAAAAGGAAGTTACAATGTTAAGGCAAAACAGCGTATAGGAAGATGTAGGATAAAGTTCGATTACGCGTACTCGTTTTCACTGTACAGCATCCCTGCATCCGTCAAAGGACCCATCACGGCGGTCCCTCCGATCGTCGCGCTCGGGGGGCGCGCGTCCCGCGGCGGAATGCGCATGCGCGGGCGCGCGACCCGTATATATAGCGCCCGACGGCCGCCTTAAGCCGATTTGCCCGCGCGCGTGCAGGGGGCGCGGTCGCGACGTGTACGGATGCACTTCTGGGGAAATTATATATGCAGGATATAATAAGCCGCGAGCGCGAGCGGGGTCCTCGAGATATCGGCGAGTTATGGGCGGCCCTAATGGCCTGTACGCGGGGATGATTTACGGCGGTGCGGAATTCACGCGGATGCATTTCCCGTACGTGTCGGCCGCAATAAAGGCTGCGCCGCGTGTGTCGGGGGGTCGCGCCCGTGGCTGCGCGAAGGGGGCGCCCAAGGGCGCCCCCGCAGGTGGCGCCACCTAGAAACGCCGCGGCGCCCCTTAAAAACGTATTATGCCGCGGCTCGGATTTGAAAAACCGCCTTTATTTCCGCCCGCCATTTATAATCCGCCATCCCGAAGCCCCCCTTCCCCGGAAACTCCGCCGCGACGCTGCGACTGATATTCGAAGATATATCTCCTGGGGGTGTATTTCTTGCGGGGTGCCCCGAGGAACCTCCCCCCCCCCCCACCGCCCATGCCGCGTGGGAGATTTAGGGCATATCGGAAAGACCGCCCGTTGTATATTTATTTTTCACTTACGTATACCGCTTTATGTACTTTTCTTTTTTCTCCCCCTAATTAACCCTCTGCGCGCAACGCCGATTTATACATATATGAATGGTCGAATACCTGTAGCCAGGGTCGAGAGGTCGTCCGCGAATAAGGATATATCGAATTATATCGCTTAGAACGGAAGGAAACGCTCTTCCTCCCTTCCGGGTCTGGCGACGCACCCGCCGGCGCTCGGCGTCTCTTCAGAATTTAATATAATGGGCAATATCATCCGAGATCCGTACAATGCAAACAATTTAAACCCGCCCCCTCCTCCGAGGAAGAGGGAACGAGCCTGCGATAAGGCGGCCCGATGAAGAGAAAATACGGAGGAAGGCGCGCCGCTCCCCGATTAAATAGAGGACATCGATATTCGATCGGACACAATGGCCGACCGGTCCCGGACGCGCCGCCATATTGCCGAATCGCGTTCTCCGACCGAGGAAAGGGTGAGCGATCGCAAAATAAATCAGCCATCGAGAAACGGAGTAACGGGCCGTTAGGAAAAAAGCGTTGTAAAATATTCTTTCCACCCCTCCCTTTTTATTTCCTTTCCCCTTCCTTCCTTTTCTTTATCCCTTTCCTTTTTTTCAACCGACGCGTTCCGAAACGAGCGCGAGTTTCGAAAGGGTGACGAAACGACTGGACGGTTCCGCTGTCGTATTCCGAGGTCTAAAATTAACGGCGAGGTGGGGCCGTAATTTTTCCCCGATGGATGAGCCTCTTTTAAGTATATTTTAGCGATCATTTCTTTAAGCACCGTCCCGAATGGTTTCCTTTTGATTGGGCTCACTTCGCGAGGCGCGTTTAAGGAGACTCTTTGCCGCTCGGGTGCCGGTCCACTCCGGAGGAGGGTACACGGGAACCGACTGTATCAATGGATCCCTACAATCTCGGTTTAGCGCGGCATGATGGATATACTCGTCACGAACTGTCCTCTTCCGAAGGAAGCGATTCCGAGGCGTCTCGAGTTTCCAAACCGGATCGACTTTCATCTTACGCAAACGCTCCGCGAGAACACGGCGGATACCCGATCTCGGGGATCGAGATGATCGACATGAGGAACCGGAACGATCCTCTGGATCATCCAACCTCCACGTACTATCCCCCGGCGTTGATGCGCCCCACGCGATCCTAAATGAAAGTATCGTGTATATCGGTAGTTACGTAATCGGGTGGATTTCATAAATTAAACATCGATTTTTTTTTTCTTTTTAATTTAGCGGTCCCGTTGTTGCCACTAATTGGGAATAAGTATCTAGTATTCGCATTCACTTATCGCCGTGCTCTCCAGAGGGGACAACGAGGTAAACAATAGGTATGGAAGTCCGAGGGACTTTTCCTCGATGAGGGGATCGAAAAGGGGGTGGCGGTGGGTGGAGGCACAGGGGATGAAGTCGCGACTCGCACCCTATTGCCGGAGACTGCCGCGGAAGGGAGGATTCATCCCAGCGGGACGTCCGGACAATAAAAGTGCAATTAAACGCGGAAAATATATTATACCCTTTCGCCGGGCGCGGCGGAATAAGGGTGGCGAGGAACGGAAGGGCCGGCGAGGAGGAAAAGGCGCGGTTCGCGGAAAGCAGGGAAATAAAAGTAACGAAAATAACCAAGTTACGCGGAAAATAATACACACCGGCAATCTAATAACCGGACCGTTTCCGGGTTTGCGGAATTGGGATCCCCTTCTCGGGCGGGGTGGGGGAGGGGGATTTATATTTTGTTCTCGACGCCGAGCTCTCGGCTCCAATTTCCGCGCCCTACGATTCCAATTTCGGGAATCCCTCGGAATATCTTATGACTCGCAGACGCGTTCGATTCACTCCTGACACCTGACTCGATTTCAGTGCTCGGCCGGTTATCAGCCGATTCCTTTCGGGTTTCCGAAATGTTGACTCGACTCGATTAAAGTCCGATAATCGGGAGAGGGTGGAGGGTGGCAGGCTTTCAAAGGGTTTTCTGGAGCGACGGTTTTTCGACACCCACTTTTCATCCACCATTCACGCTGCTCGGAGCGATCGCCTCTCTTTCCGGCCAATCCCGCGTGGCGGCGCTCGACCCAAACCAGCTGCGAGCGACACAAAATATGTTTTACTGGCAATAATATTTAACAGCCGCCCGATGCCGCGTTATGGATTGTAACGTTTGCGCGGGATGGCCGGCGGCGGACGATATTTATTCGGATGCGTGAAAGCGGCCCTCCTCCCCCTCGTTTCTTCTCCGCGGCGCCTCCTTCCGCAGCGCGTAAACGCGCGATACACCCCGCCGCCATATTGGAGGACGCGTCGATTTCCGGCGAGGAATATAAGGTCAGTTTTTACCAGCGGGACGAGGACCCCGTCGGGAAAAACGGACCCCGCGAATTCGAAGCTTCGATATGTAATCTCACGCGAATGGACGGTGGAGTAGATCTTACCCTTTTAGGGTCGGACAACGAGATATCGTCGATTTTACAAGTGCTAACGACTTCGACACTAAATAGGGCTAAGGGGAGCCGAAAATTTTCACCGCTATCCCAGAGGTTGACGGAGAGGGTTGTTACACAGAGAGGGGGGGAAGGGATGAATTTCTTTCCGTCGAGCGGCATTCGGACGATCAGCGAAACTTATTCGGCTGCGTGAAAGCGGCTTTCCTCTTCCTCCTCCGCGACCGTCCCCCGCAAAGCGTGAACGCAATACCGACGCCATATTGACGGTCCGAGGGCGCCTCAATTTCCAGGATTTCCGAGCCCGAAAGGGATAAAAGCTCTCCGGAAGCACCTTTCGCCGTTTAAAAACAGTTGAACGGCCACTGCGGCAATAACGTCCCGATTGGTCAATTTTTCCCGCCTCGTGCGGGGCTGCGTTCTGAAAAAATGTCCCAGCCAAACGGGGCTCGATCGGGCTCGACGCTGCGCCGCAACGAATTACGCACCGAGTGAACTACACACCAGGATAAAGTGCGTAATAATTTTTCAACGAGCACTCAGTGGTACCGATCAATTGACTAGGCCGTCAGCATCGACGTCCAAGGTGGTGGCTGCGTCGAAATTTCCATATTCTTGCGGAACCAAAATGGGGCGGCCCGCGCCTGCGACGCCATTTTGGTTCCGCGTATTCCACACGCGCCGAGAATACGCGCGCGTGTATGCGTGAGCATTTGCGCGCGAATTTACACGGTGTCTCGCGCAAGTGCAGAAACGCATGCTAGTACACCTGCATAAATGTTCCGCGTCCACGCACACAGGAGGTGGGAGTGGGTACTCGGGACGTTTCCGTGTTGGTGTCCACGCGTGGCTACACGCTGGACGGTCCATCTATCAACGGGGCCCCGTTGCATCCGTAACCGACGCGGACGATCCTCGGGTCGCCATTGTTTCCTCCACTTTTCGATTTTTCTACCTAATAGTACATCGGCCGACACCTCGTCGCGACGCCCGCGTCCCAGTTTTTGTCGTCTATCATATCCCCGGTTACTGAATAGTTCGGCGCTAACGAGTTCGCGTCTAATTAATGCGTCCCGGCGGCCATTATAAACGGTGGAGGTATTAACGTCTCTCGAAGGGCCCGGGCGTTTTGAAATATCGCGAAGGAAAATTTCGATTCGATTCCTTGCGGGGGGGGGGGGGAGGGGTCGGAGGGCACGCGAGGTCGTGCGTGGCCACATTGTGGACGGTCCATCTATCAACGAGATCAGCCATATTCCCGTCGGACGCGGAGGATCCCTCCGAATCGGCGGCCCGCCATTGTGGGGCACGGACAAAGAAGATGGCGCCGGGGTGGAGCCGGACAATGAGATTCGGGAAAAGTTAGCGGATCCTCCGAGTTCCCGGCCCGCTCCTTCGCGTTTAGGGAACCGGAAGCGGAGGAAGAAGCCCGCGGCCTCAATGTCCGGGGAGGGAGAGGCGGAGGGAAGAGGGGAAGAAAGGACTTTTTCTCGAAATGGCTTGGCCCGGCAATTATATCCTCGGACGTAAAAGTATCCCGGGGTCCCTGGTCAGGCACCGGTCCAAATTGCCCGAATCCCGTCCCCCTCTCGCCGATATAAATTCACGAGGCTCCCCCCCCCTCCTTCTCCTCCTCCGTCCCTCCCTCAGCCGAGCTTTTCGAACCCGCAAACCGCGGAACGCCGCGCAGGAATTCGATTTTCTGATCGTCCAAGTTTCGGACCGCGGAAATTTCCCCCGGTTGAATTCGACGCTCCTAGGAAATTCACTGAATTTTCAGGGGGTAGGGGGGGGGAGAGGGGGCGAATTTGAAATTTAACAGCAGTCCCCCATTTTGAAGAACATCGGGGGCACTGGCGGCTGTAAAAAAAGGCGCGTCCCGCGACTGCCGCTGCGGCTCTTGGGGGGTGTACAGTAGACTCCAGTAATCCTTGCGGCCTTGAGCCCCCCCCTCCGCCGTCTACTTGCTTCCTCCACCATCTCTCCCGACACCGCTTCCCCCCACCGTCTCTCCTACAGCGCCATGTCCGATTCCGGGGCGCTTAATTCGCTGGGCTCGCTCGTAAATTACGCGACGCGGGTTTCCGCGAAGGTGGAGGTGGGGGGGCTCGGGCTATCGACCAAGGAGGGATTGAGCCGGAGGTGCGCGGAGGTGGCGCGCAACTTCGGGAACGCCGCGCCGGGAAATATTTCCGCGGGACGACAATAACGAGGAGGTCGAGCCGGAGGTGGGGGAGCCGGGAGGCGGGAAATCCTGGCAAAGCAGCGGAAGGGAACGGCCGCGTTCCGCGACGCGGAAATTTCCCGCGGAACTGCATCTGACACGATTCGAAGGCGCCGAGTTATTCCGTCGGCATCTTCCGGCGAGAATTGAGCCAATCCGGACTCTCATTGTCGCGCGCTCGCCGCGTGACCTAACCTCCAACGCTTCCGCACCTCCGCCCCCCTCGCAACCCCTCGGTCGCGCCGACCCCGCGAACCTTATAATAATGCTCGTAATAACGAGAGGAATAATAACAATGATAAACTGCCCCAAGGTGTTAGGTTAGATGTGATGCCGTAATTCGTAAGCGCCGCACATGTACGAGGGGGTGCGCTCTCATGTATTTACTGCCGGGGAACGGGGTAATTGCGGCCGAGGTGCGGGGTTTTATTGGAATTTTCTGATATGGGGCCTTCGCCCTCCATCCCCCGAGAAAAATGTTTTTCACGGATTTTATTAACCGTGGACTTATAGATGTATAGACGGATAAGTATATGTGTATTCACCGCGCTTGGTCGATGTGGCGACGCCAATGCGTGGTTGCAGGACATAAACGATTTTTGGCGGTTTATCTAAATTTAGGAGTTTTTCTTTTTTTGTTCAAGACCCTGTTTTAGGTACTGGAAGAACACCTGAATATTACGGGTACGTCGGAGGGGTCGCTGCAGTAACGAACGAGATGTTCGATTTTATTGGAATTTTGCGGCGCGCGGGATGGAAAATAAAGGGAAGGAGGGGGGGAGCGGATGATTGCGGAGCTTTCATTAATGCAGAATTTGATTAACCGCCCACCGAGCTGAACATTCACGTGTGTTCTTCACTGAGAGATTTAGTCAGATTTTTCCCATGGCGGGTAATAAATGCCAAATGAAGTACGAAATAATTGTTTTTAATTGGACAGAGGATGTTTCGGTTATTCGCTCGAGCGCGTGTCGGGGAAGGAGACGGTAATTTAATATCGCTAGCGTAATTGTACACGCTCTTATTGGAATTTTCTGATATACGCCGGTATAGCTGGAAAAATGGTTGCCAGGGATTTATTAACGCGCGCTTTGTTAACGGCAACCGAAGCGGGTATTACGCCAGGATAGTCAGCGTATCAATTAATTCGCTTTCAGTTTCTGCTTTGATTAAGTCATTTCCTAATTGTCCGTAAATTTGAAATTGAGTTGGCTATACGTTCGACGTACACGCGGACGAATCGCATTTATCGGAAATGAAAAATGGAGTAATTACGGGAGGGATGAACTGTTGTTCCTTTTTTTCTCTGTTTTATTGCTTTTTTTCTGTTGTTTCTTTTTTTTTCTGTACGCGGACTTGAAAACATTTTTTCGGCTTCCATTAACGCGGCCTGTAATTAATTGTACCCGAGGCACGCGGCCGCAGAACTAACGAACCGGGGGAAAATATTATCGCAGCGAAAATTACAGTCGACATTAAAAATAAGCTCAATTTATATATTTTCGCGAAATATCGCCCACGGAGGGGAATGTTTCGACCAAGGTCGATTTTCAGGGAAAAAGTACCGCCCGATGCTGCAATCCACACGGAATATACGGTACGATTTTTAAATATCACTTGCCTACGTCCATATTTGTTATTCACGATATGCCGGAGAATTTTGTCCTGCGGAATTCCTGACAGGCCGCTCTAACAGAATTTACATGGGTGTACATACCGCGTAGCCGTAATTAAATCCGATGGTATCCAATTCGACAGATTGGCCAACGAAAACTATGCAACTATCGAGTGCTCTCCTTCGAGAAAATATGTGCTCGTAGGCTGTGTGATCCTGGAATCCAGTTTGAGGCACAAGCAAAATTAACATGCTTATTGGAACGTTTCTATGATGTAGACGTTTGTGCCATTTTTTTTTTTACAAAAACCAGAGCTATTAAAAAAATGAACAAATTCCGAAAATAACTAGTTTAACGTTTTCGGGGTTTGGGGAGGCTCTGAATTTTCCTAACATCAGAGAACCCATTAGAGTCGAAAAATCCAAATTTCCACGATTTCGAAATGCGTTTATTTTTTGATCAGCTCTGGTTTTTGCAAGAAAAAAAAATGCCACAAATAAAACTCAACATGACACAAACGTCTATATCACAGAAACATTCCAATAAGCCTGTTAATTTTGTTTGTGCTTCAAACTGGATTCCAGGTTCACACAGCCGTGCTCGCGTACCTACGTGCCCAGCATTTAAAATGGTCAATTTCCCCGGTGTCCTAATTAACTTCGGACAATTTAACCCGATTATTCCAAGTGGAGGTCGCGTCGCAGGACGCGAACATGACTTCTCGCCGTCTGAAGGAAAAAAATGGAGAAGATTGTTTAAGTAGGGATATATTGTTGCTCTTTTTATTCAAGTTAAGGTAACCCTCGTAACTAAGGAATCGCGTTCACGTGCGACCAGATCGCACGTGTTTCCGTCTGTAAGTAACTATCGAAGTCATGTAGGGGCCTGTGTCGGTGCGCGTACAATAGCCATGTACGAACTGCGGCAGACTGGACCGAAACGTGATCGAAATACATCGATGACCCCATTGACTGGTGAGACCGGACCCGGGCGTATCGGCGGTCCGTATCGATTCACTTTGTGCGATCGATTCGGCCGGACATTATTCGCAAATTGCAAAGAGCGGATCGTGGCGGAGTCACGTGTGTCGCGATTTACCCGCAGGGCGCGTCACTCGTCGTTTTAGGGGCACAGAGGGCGCGATCATCGCGGGACTAAAAAGTGGAAAGCCAGAAAATGGACGTCGAGCGGTTCCGAAATTGTCGAACTCCTGGCAGGGAGTGCTCGGGAAACTCGGCTCGTCCGAGTCTCCGCGAAATATTCAAATTCCGGGCAGAAAATCCCCTTCCGCCCGGAAAAAGGTTGACAAAGGTCCGGCGCCGTCGCGGGGGCATTTCCGTTCCGCGGCGGAGAATCCCCCTCGGTGGCGATTTTCGCACCAACGTCCGGAAGATCTTCATGTATCATTCATGCAAACGCCCCGGCGCGTTTCAGGTTACAGGGAAAGTTCGTAAGAAAGTAGGGGACTCCTTCGTCGTACATCCCGGTGATCCCCCGATAAATCCCGCCGTGCGGTTTCCGCTCGCTCGCGCGGACCTCCCCGAGTCCCGGGGAATTCCGTGAGGGACGGGGAGAGTCCGCGCGACCGCGGCCCGAAAGGGAATTCTCGATTCCGCGGAAATCTAGGGAACTGCTGCGCCGACTACTAGGGAATACTTTTCACGTAGCCCGCCTACAATTTATAGTATTTGCCCATCGAAGTACACCTACTCCATATAAAGCGGGCCCCTGGAATAAACTCGGCAAACAGAGGAGACTTTGGCCTCACATTTCCGGGGGCACCGGGGAGGAGGTCTCGTCCTTCGCAATTTTTTTTCCACTCCCGGCCCCCCTCGCTCATTTACCCTCTTCGTTCTAAAAGAAAAAAGGAAGGATAAAAATCTGCGGGAAGATTCCGCGTCTCCTTAACGATCGACTTTCTCATCCTCGATCAACTTCCCTCGTACAAGGACGAGCTCGCTTCCCTCCGCCATCTTGGAAAGTCACCTCAGCCTGGCAAAAGGAAAATATTTTCCCTCGAAACAGCCACTTCCGTCCCGTACCCGGATCAGGCTCCTCGACACTTCCGGGGGCTGTTTTCGAGCGACATTTTCCGCTTCCGGTACAGCGCCGGAGTTAGCTATCGGCCGCGATATCACTCCACCAAGAGCCAGACATACCCGGGAGAAATACACCCCAAAGGAACAAGGAGAAGGCGGAATGTGCGGGAAAACGGCGTTTAATTAAGGGTCTCTTTATCACAGAATAAAAAATCCTCCGGAGTTTGATAATAAACAGACAATGGACAGGGGGGTGTTTCGCGGCGAGGGGAGCGAAGGGGCATTACGAGGTATTAAAAAGTTTGTTTATTTAACGACCGTCCGATATTAAAGTCGAATCGAAAGGGCTTATGTAAATTGCTCGGTGTTTGAGCCCCGCCGCAGTTTCCGCGATTTCCCGGTATAATTTCGAGAAAAGTGCGCCCGTCGAGAAGTCGCGAATCCCTGGGCCCAGGGGCGATATCGTTTGCTTCGATGTCGGTGGAGAAGAGCGCCGCCTTATCTGTTCTCGTATCGGACCTCGTCCCTTTTGGCCATACTCTCGCGGAAATCCCGTGTTTGCCCGCAATCGAAGTACTCCCTTCCCCGGGTCGAAATTCGCGAATCGCGCGGCCCGCCTAACAAACCGCGAGTGGCACGGGAATCTACTCTCGGCAGGGCCAGGACGCGCCAATTACGTCGACTCGATGATTTAATTGGAAGATAATTTTCCATTTCTGCGGTAATCTCGTAACAGGCGCTCCGTCTGAGAGTCGCTGATAATGGTTACAGGGCGGTGGGGGTGGAGGAGGACTCTCGTGCGGGACTCGATGCAAGGAATTTATCCGTGCTTGGGTAACGTGACGTCGACAAACGCGTATACAGGAAGAGTCCCTTAAGTAATTACAAGCTGCGCTTCACCTAGGGCCGGAAGAGCGAGCGAGAGGGAGAGAGAAAGAGAGATAGATAGACACGTCGCGGGATAACGTCGCGCTTTCCGGGAATATATAATACAAGGGGACGCGGGGGGTACGGCGCTGCAGAGGAGTCACGAGTCGCGTTTTCCGTACCGTTCGGCGATAACAATTATTAATTTGAAATTCCCCGCCAGCCGGGAGCTCGTCGCGACGCGTCGAGGAATAAGGAGAGGCGCCTGCGGTGAACGATGCTCCTTTATGAAAAACCATACTCCGCATCCTGCCTCTTCGGCGCTATTCATTAAGTCTCGTAAGTTCCGCTCCTCTTCGAAACGTGCATAAGAAATTCGACCAGGACCTCGTTGCGAAAGATAATCGACGCCCGGCCGTCAGGTGCGTCGAATGTAAAACCGAATTAACGAGAATTATTGCTATCAATTAATTACTATTATTCTCTGGAACCGCTTGTTGGAACGCGTCGTTTCAATCCTTTTCATTTCATTTTTGCTGTCGGTCTTGGCGCGCGAATTTACCCTAACCTACCCTGAGAAAAAAAAAGAAAAAGTTCAATTGAACCGAAGAAATGTATTCGTTAATTCGAGGATTTTACTCAAATAAACACCAAAAAATCGTCATAATTCCGAGGAAACGTTGCATCCACCTAAATTCGAGTTTATTCGAGTCTAATAATTATCGGAATATTTCTTTGGTACCATTCGAAGAAATATGTCTCTGGTGGTCAGTGGAATTTTTGTCTCGGGGTACGTACCTCGAGACGAGAAGCCTCACCTAAAGAGTCCCCTCGATTAAGGAGGCCTCCGCGTCTCCCGCGCGAGATAACGAACGACGTCCGCGCTAGGTAAGACCCCGGGGGGGGGGGGGGCAGTATTTATCGAGTTCTTTTTTCCCGTGATTCGTAGAGTGCGCGAGGGCCGCCGGTCGTTACCGGAGCCCCCGGTAGTTGCGTGGGGCGTTAAGGCAGGCCAAGGCGGCGGTACATCCGAGAAGAGGATTACCGGCTCGCGATACCCGGTAATTTAGCGGTATAAACAGGAAGACCGGCGCAACCCGTGGCGCGGGGACCGCGGGACCCCTCTCTACCGAGAGGGGGGAAAGTAACGAGTAAAAAGGGAGAGGAAAAAAAAATGGCCAAAGTGAAAGAGGGAGGAAGTCGTTAACCACGCGCGCGCACGGGTTCCGAGGTTCGGTCCTTCTCGCGGGGCGGCGAAGTACGCCGTCGAGTACTCTCATCCGAGGAGTACACGGCTTTACTTACGAGGCCCCTCCCCCCTCCCGATGCGTCCCTCCCGGCTGCGAAACAGTGGATGCCGCTACGAGAATGCAGCTTCTCCGGAAATGAAGAAACGGACGGGAAAAATAAAAGTTCGACGAGGAGGGGGCGGCGGCAGAAAAAGCCAGGGGAGGAGGTGAGGGCGAGATGCGAGATTCGCAAGTGCGGGGGAGACGAAAACGCCGGGGGAGGGGGGAGGCGAAAAGGGGGTATATAAAATGTCGAAATAACGACACGGCCGAAGCCTATTTCCCTGATTCGAGATGCGAGCGAGATGGCGCGATTCGGAGTAGAAGAAGTCTTTAACCCCCTACCCCTCCCTCGGACCCCTCGACTTACCCGGGGTCCTACTCCGACAGGAGTTGCCCCCCTCCCCTCCTCGACGAAACGGAGGACCGAGAAAGTAGTTTCCCCTAGGCTGGGGGGAAATAGATAGCCCGAGTGGGAGATTAGGAGGTGGGGCGGCTTGGCCCCCCCTGTCTTACCCCTTGAGTGGGGCACGGAGAACGCGGTGGGGGACACGTTAGCACGATTGCCAGGGTAACTGGAGCGAAATTTGATTGCTGTTGGGAGTTTCGGTTCGAGAAACAAGCCGAGGCCAACGAGGTGGCTCCCCCTGTGCCTCCCACCCATACCACCCTCTCGAGGAGATTAAAAAGTTGTCAACTGCGCGGGCCAAGCGGCGCTCCCTCGCTCTCTAAGGTCGCGCCGCCGCCACCCAGGGAGTAGATTCTTCTCAGGTGATGGCGGAAGAAAATTACGGACGCGCCCCGATGCCTTACTCCCCCCCCCTCCCCGACGAATGCCGTTCTCGAAACTCGAGAACATCGTCCAGGAACGGGAAAAAGAAATGGTGGAAAGCGGGGGAGGGGTAGGGCCGCGGCGATAGCAAACGGGATTGGAAAACGTTGTTTTTTTGCCCCCTTCCCCCCCGTGGGGGACACTCTCGAGTTTACGGCACTGCGCGCGGGCATCCGGAGGGTGTGTCGGAGAAACTCGCATTTTAAGGGCACAGCATATACACTCGTGGGGCTGATAGAGATGGAAAGTCGAGAGGGATAGGGTTACGGGGGTGGGGCAAAAATGGAGAAAGGGTTTTCGAGGACGAATTAGCCCCGTTGAGAATCGCGGGGACGTAAAGAGGGGAAAGTGCGAATCCCTGTTACCGCGGGCCAGGGACTCGCTAATGTACGAGGTTCTTCGTTTCCGTCAGAAGAATAAGATCGGAGGGGGTAGGGGGAGAAGGAGGAGGGGGGGCGGAATCGTCGAAGGGGCGCACCGGAAGCGACAACGCCACTTCCGGCACTTGACTCTCGCGGTGGTGCAATTCAAACAGGAGGAGCACTCGGGACACCGCTCCGACGAAACGTTACTCCTTGAGGAGGGACCCGACGAGTGGGCTTGCGGGGGTTAAGGGAGGGCGAGGACGGCGGACGAACGTAAAAAATGTATTTGCCGTCCCAGTTTGCTCCGGCTGGCATGGCAGGGGCGAAAGCCTCTTCAGTAAATCCAGCTTAAAGCAGCTGTGTAAACGTTGACCTATATTACAATCACGGCGCCCGCCCGGTGGCGTTCTTCTACAAAGTAACTGCTCCGCCTCCCCCCCCCTGCCCCCCCCGCCACCCTCTCCATGACGCCCCATGGCCAAGGAGGAAAATCTTTTTTTGGTTTTCACCCACTTTTCCCTCCGACCCTTTCATCCATCGCGGCATTACGTCCTACCCCCGCTCCTGTCCCGCCATGTCGAGTCCGTGAAAAAATCAGCTCCCCGGAGTTTCCTGTAGCCCGGGAATAATTGCTCGAGCCATTTCTCGGCCTCGGCTCCTTTTTCAAAATTCGTTACCGCCGCGCTGCGCGCGGATCCCGTCTCTGCGCGCGTCTCCTTTGAGCCGGCTGTAAATAATGCGCGAGCCGGCCGGGAATTTTTAACCTTTATCGTACATCCCGAGTATTTCTGAAAAAAGGCTGCCAGGGAGGAGGATATGATACGGGTTAACCTCCCCGTAGAATAAATAATTTTAGCGAATTCTTAGAGACGGAGAATGCGACTAAGGCGAGTCGCAAGACTCGCATTAGGGGATACAAGGAGCAGCGGCGACGGGCACCACTTACGGCGTAGGGCTGGCAAGTGGTACGCTCCTCTCTGGGCTGGCCGTAAGTGGTAGCGGAAGCGTTAGGTCAGACGTCGCGAAAATGAATCCACGCTACTCTACGGAGAACCGTCGCGAGCCAAGAAGGCTCGATTTCAGCTAATCGTTTGGTATCAGCAGAAGTTTGAAACGGAGAATTCCCTTCTGCCGGACTTTCGGGGGCGAGAAGCAGTTAATACAGGCGCGAGGGCGGGAAAAGAAAAGCGGGGCGGCACGACGGTCACGCGCTAGTGTCGGTGGCACGACCAGCGAGGACCGGAAACCCCGGAAAATAATGGCCTAGGTTTCAGATTGATTCCGGGCACCGTTAAAGCCGATTCGCGAGGACGACCCGATCGAAGATTCGGGTTCGGTAGGGTTTCCTCCGGCGGCCGTTTCTCTCTGTCCGGCGTCGCCCGTCCCTCCGGCGTAGCTCTCGCTGTCTCCCTTCCTCCCCATCTGGCCGGTTAGCGTTTGCAGTTTTTCTTCTCCCTCCTCGCGTGGCACTTAGTTTCACGGCGCTTTCGAGAGACCGTGCGCTAAAGCGGTCTCGAGTTCTTAGACCCGTAAATCCTTTAAGTGTCTCCCTCCTCCCGCGGAGTCGAGGCTCACCTCGAGGTCTCCACCCCCTTCGACGACCAGCCTCTCCACCCACCCCCGTGCCCCCGACGGGCGAAGAGTTGGCCGCCGAGAAAACTCCGGCCCTCCCCGGGCACTATTGCTGATTATTCCCGGTCGAGGACTCGATTCGGTCGGATCGGCCATTCCCCGGGTCGAAAACTCCGGGCCAGATCTCGCGCGACCCCTCCATCTCCTCCCTAAATCATTCCGCGATACGTTTAATCCCCCCCTGCCGCGGGACCGCGGAAACGAGGGAGGTGCACCGTATAAAGCGCCGATGCGTCATCGCGGAATCCGGCCAACTCGGGCCGCGCTCCCGCGGGGGGTCCTAATAAATTCAGAAAAATCCCGACTCGGGGGAACGTCTCGGGGCCGAAAGAAACGGATCGCCGGGGCGAGCGGTGCCCGGGAAGGAGCCAACAGCTGTAGATTCCTGACAGTGGGCCAAAAGCGTCCGGGATGATCGATAGGAGTGTCCGACCCGTGGCGGGACGTCCCGAGGGACGTCCAAGATTCGATGGCGGTCACAGGGTTTCCGGCACTCGCGTGGACTTCGGCCGGGACTCTTATTTCGAGAGTGGAATGATAAAAGCTCGATAAACTGCTCGGCCCATTGTCGGGGACTCGCCTATCGTTCCGGGGAGCGACGGGGGGAAAAGTGCGGGAGGGCTCGAGAGTCCTCACCCTGGCTATTGTTGTGGGCTCAAGCGCGAAGCTTTTCCATCTCGTCCTCCATCAGCTTCTCGTAACTGTCACCGACGGGGAAGGTTGCTTCGTTTATGCCTCGCGCCGGGAAGCATTTTCGTATTTAAATCATCGAAGCTCCCCCGCGGAGGGCTCCCGATTTTTCCTCCCCAATGGACGCACCCTCCCCCGGGGATCGTCGCCTCCGTATCTTCCGGTTTGAATAACTTTGCGGAATAATTTTCGCGTCGGCAGTCCCGGGTCCAAAATGGCCGCACTTGGAAGAGGAAGGAAAGGGACCGTGTTGGTTAAGGAAAAGGAGGAAACGGAGACGCCCAGGGGGGAAGGGACCGAATAGAAATTAGGTCGAGAGGGTGGAATTCCTGGATTATCAAAAGGGAGCGGAACGAGCCGCTACTTAAAGCTATGCAGCAGCTTACGAGAAGGGGGAGAGGGGGCTGAATGTTAAGCGCGGTTAGTCGGTTATGCGTAACACTCGGGCACCGTAATGAAAATCAGCCGCACGGAAACATCGGACTCCGGCTTAACGTCCCGAAGCCCCGCGGGGAGATTCCGCGGATCCCCGCGACCCGGCGGAATTTTTCTCCTTTCGGGGAGGGAGAATTCATAAATCGCGGGAGTTTAAAAATGCAGCCCGCCGCCCGGGATCCGCGAGCAGCGGCGAAACCGATAACTATTTATCAACCCGACGCCGCGCATTTCGCGAGCCCTAAACCCCGAAGCCAGTTCGTCACGCGAGGCTCGTATCAGCGATTTCTCCTTTTCCCGTAATTCCGCGCGGTAATTCCCTCGCTCGCGAGAAAGCGGTCGCGGTCGCGCGCGCTCTGGCGGCGCGCCGGCGCATCGCGAGTCGCGCCTTGTTTCGCGCCCGGCATTACTTAACGGGCGTCGACGCGGTCGAAAGAGGAGCCATTAAAGGCGCGGAATATCGGAAAGGCTCTCTAGTCGCCGGGGAGAAATCACCCCGCATCTCCTCGACCCGGGGACACGATAGAAAAAAGCAGGAGGGCCTCCATCGAGGGACTAATTTATACACCGACAGGAACGATAAGTTGACCGGAACAAACGTATATTGTTGACATATAGTTGCCCGAATCATATACCATCACAGGGAAGAATGATTTTGTTGAGAAGAAAAATCATATCGTTGATTTAAACGAATTTTCTTTACTCTTCCTGACATTTCCTTGGACATATTTCATCGCAGGGTGCCGTAGTAGCAATGCATATTTCTTTGAGTCAACCAACTTTTTCTCTCAGTGAAGGGGGGAAATGGCCGAGCCGGTACTCATGCCCACCCGTTCGGCGGAGCTTTTGATTCGTTGGGTTATCATCCCGGCGGAAACGTCCGAAGTCCGAGAACGAGGAACGAGAAGTCTAGGCCGGGTCGAGGGAGATTAATGCCTGCCGATACGAGCCGATGCGAAACCGATTAACATTATCCCCCGGCCGGCGCAGCGCCGCCGAACGGCGACAGGATGCACTACTACCGGAGCCGCGGAACAGCCAACAACAAAACCAATAACTATTAATCGAGGCGCCACCGCACATTCGGCAAAGTCCACGAGATGCACACGGGCGCACCCGCCACCCTGGGTCCACCCGTGCATGCATACGAGGGGTTGTACACTTGCACCCACGTGCACACCCCCACGACCCGGCGCACACACGTCACCCTTACGAGGCCGCCTCTCTACTAACGAGTAACCGTCTCTCACTTTGCAGTACCCTCTGCCGCCGCTTTTCAGCCGTTTTAGCCCGGCATGCCGTTTTACCGACTCCCTCGCCCCTTTCGCCCTCGGTAGGGATCCTTTTTGCCGACGCGGGAGATCGGTCGCGATAACGAGCAACGGCGAAATTATTTCCCGAGCCCCGCAACAGAAATCGAGCATCGGCCCTGGGACCGGGTCGCGGAGTTTCTAGGTGTCAGCGGATTTTCGGGGGTGCTTTGATTAATGGCAATGTGAATTAAGGCAGTCGTACCGTATGACAGCTGTACTTTTTCCCTTTTTTTTTTGTGAATTTCTAACGAACCATAAAAATATCCCATCTTGGAATTTTTACAATATATTTATTAACATGTATACAGTCACTCGGAATTTTTTCGAGCAAAAATATAGATTGGAATCGACTTTACAGCGATTGAAAAACACACACGTGAAAAACAAGTAGGTTGACGGCTGACATGATTCCAGCTGTTCCGTCCATCGGAAATCAACAAGTGAAATGGCATTTTAATCTGTAGACCTATGGCTATAGCCAGAACTAGGATCAAATGAAAATATTGAAAGTTAAATCTTTGGCACGGTTTTGAAAATTTACTTCCGATTTTTGTCTTTTCTTTGGACTTTTTAAGCTTGCTCAAAAAAAAAAAAGCTATGACAGATATCACAATTATCCTAGTTGCGCCTTCGTGGGGTTCGGGTCCGGGGCAAAATGGTATCCCTTGACTTGCCACTGCCACCCTTAACCACTGCGGTAACTCGAGGCCATTCTCTTGGCCAGCAGTGGCCTCCGACCAGGGTGGATATACGAGAGAGGAATACCCGGAAGGGGCGGTCCGAAACTCTGGACCTTGTCCGAGGATTCGCTTGGACGCGGCCCTTGGACTTCGCTCGCGAGGGTGATTTACAGGGGGTGGGAAGAAGGAAAGTTGGACCCGGCAGAAGGGCTGAAAAAGGAGCCCTGTGTCTACGTTAAAATGGCCCGGAATCGGCGTGGATTTTTTAAAATGGTTCTATGTACGCCTTCCATGAGCTCCCTTCGCCATCGGCAACATTAACCTCCCCAGAAAATCAAATTCGGGCAAGCATCGGATGGGCAGTTATTTTTCACATGGAAGATCATTATACCACGTCACTGGCCCCGCAGGTGGAAGTAATCAATCACTCGGTCGCGAGATAATTCCGCATGGCGATGCGCACGTTCATTTTATGACGCGAAAACCGATCGGCCCTCCACTAATAGGTGGCGAGTTTGCCTCAGGTGGCGCGAAATAAAAGCGAATTTTCATGATTAAAGATAATTTACACCCCCCATCGGCGTTTCTCACCCCCGTGGATGACTTTCCTTACCGTTGCCATGTTGAGAACCGTGCCCGTTTCTTCCTTGAGCAGCCCATCGCTTACGGAGCAGTTGCACCCTCTCGCGCTCTGGAACAGAGGGAAACATTGAATATATTATTTCAAAGGAGTACGTTCTCCATGTAAATATTCTCCATGCAAAAAATAAGAGTAGGACCGAAGAAACCGTGAAAATTCAGGGAGGAGTTGGGAAAACGCGAGACGAGACGCCCGCAGTAATTTCGGCTACTCCGCAATTAAAAGAGTTACGTCTTCATAAGACAATGGGAAGTAAGATGGCGGCCGGGGCGTGGTAAAACGCTGAGGCGACAATAAAACCGTCCGCACCCGCGATTCCCCGATCCGGGATTACCGCGGCAGCTGCTCGCTTTACGGCGTTTTCCTCGAAAACGTGAAAATGCTGGTATCGAGCAAACCCAGCCCCGCGGATTCGCGCTCCGAGGAGCTCCCCTTGCCCCCCCTGGGACCTCTTCGGGCCCGCCAGGAAATCTCGGGAACTCGAATTATCCTTCGAGCGGCTCCCACCTCGCGGGGTTTTCTCTCGATAGCCCGTGTTCTCGCGTTTTCCCTCGCAGGACGGATAAAGAGATATTTCACGCGTGGAGGTCCGGCTCCCAGAGCTGCCTCAGCACGCCAAAGCGAACGGGTTAAAGGGAAACGCAGAGGCCCGTTCTGAATTCGCGATGGCGTACGTGCTCGGGTGTCCTGATCATCGCGTTTGCCCTCCTCCCCCGTAGAATCCTTATTGTTAGTCCTTTTCCCCCGATTGCCTCGTCTTCGGCTATTTTCCTCAAACTGGCGTCCCCGGATGCACCGGTCCCGGGGGGGTCCTCGGGATATCGAGATGTCTGGTCTCGGGAACTCCGTCTGAAAACGTCCGATCCAATCTCCGTGGCAACGTCTCCGCGTCCCCCCAGGAATTCCCGCTCCAGTTTCCCCCGGCAATAATTGCGTCCCCCAAACGACAACGTCAATTATGTACGATTGGGAGTTTTTCACGTGACGTGGCCCACGTCATGTGAGTTACTCGAGTGTCTTTCGGTTCTCCAAGATGGCCTCGAGCGAGGTGTCACGCAGATTAATTGCTATTTAATCCGACTCTTTCGTCCGGCAGATACGGTTGATTTAATTACATCGCGTAACGCGCTTCCCTCTGGAACGGTAAAACGCGGAAATTAGAAGGTAACGAGGGCTAATGACGTTTAAACCCGCGCTAGAGATGAAAGTTGGGTAATGTCCAGACAATGCAGGTATTCGGGCGTTATGCGTTCCGAGCGTTGCACGGTTAACTAGGCGCCAAACAGTTTTCTCCATCAGCGCTTGGATTAAAGCCCCGCCAAAGTAGACACGTATAGGTATCTATGTATCGGATATCGGGGTATAGTCGATCCCAAATTCCGAAGCTATACGCAGTTAGGAGTCTTTAAAGTTCTCCGCTCGACCCATGCAAACGCCATTATCCTGATCGAACGGCGATGGTCGAGTTGAACTTCGTTACCGTCGTCGCGCGATGGAGCCTTCCGCGCGGGGAAATTAATGGATTCGGATACACCCTCGTACGAACTTCTCGGCAAATGGCGAACTGCGGAGTCGTACGTCATCGGAGCGGGCGTACGTGCGGTTTCCTTCTATTGCTGCTTCCGGTCTGAGTGCGCCAACTCGGACGTACACATTCGGCTGGGGGGACGGCCGGAGTGGCGTATTGCCGAGTTTTGTCATACGTTTCCCTCGCCAGCCCCTCGCCGATCCATCTTGGAAAAAAATTCCCGGGGAAAAAGCTGTTCCCAGATGCGTTCTCGACAACTTTTTCAAGGGGCACTTTCCTACCGAAGGTGCGGATAAAAAGTTAAACCGACGGGAAGGTCTCGCCGCGCGCGGTCCTCGGACCTCTCGCGAGGCATGCCCTGTTGTGCAGCGATAATTTAGTTTGAATTGATCTCCTTCGATCCTGCCCATCGTCGCGGCTTAGGAGAGCTCTCGAGGAGGGACGAAGCCCGCGACGCACTTTTAGAGCCGGGGAATAAATTTACCCGACCGCGGGCCACAAATCACGGCCGCATTGCAGAGGGCTACGCGCCCTGGCGGTAGATCACGAGACCGTCGGCCCGGTAACCGATGGTTTCCCCGGAAAAGGAAGAGCCGGCATAACTCGAGGCCGCGGCCCTCTCCGGCGTTAATTCGCCGCCATGGAATTAACACCGGCGAGGGTTAATGAGGCGCGAGCTGCGAGTCGCGTCTCGACAAGAGGTGGCTTGCCTAGGTGAAAACAACTACTCGCGACCCGCCATCGTCCCTTTCGACAAAGCGACCGAGGCGACGCCCGAGTAGGCAGAATAGAGCCCTCGAATTACAGGGAACTCGAGACGAGAGCGACCTCTCGAGCGATCGTCGAGCCCTTCTCGAGGAAAGGAGTGCCAAAGTCTCGAAAGAGGCGCGAGGCGACCTTTTCGGATATCGACGAGCTGTTGCTCCACATCCCGGGTCTCGTTTCCCCGAGCACCCGCGGAAAGGAAACTCGGGGGAAAATCTCGGCGTAATTTCCGCCACCTGCGTGGATACCGGCGGAAAAACGGCGACTTAATCCGCCGAGTAACGGAGGAGACATCGAGGAATTCCCGAGGAGGCGGTAATCGGTGATCCACATCCGGTATCCCCGGGTATCGATGTCGCTCCCGAAGGAACCTCCGGAGGGAATCCCGAGGTCGACCCTCGGTGATATCGATACTCCTTAGCGTTGTGGATAGACGAAGTCGGGGAACAAACGGGACCGAGGGGCGCAAAGTAGGAGGGTTGGGTGTCGGCAACCCGATCCCGCCACCCGATGAGTTCCTCTCGTCGGTAATTCTTTTATTAGCCGGATGAGGAACGAAAGGAGCCGATAAAGGTATACGTCTCGGAGCCGATGCACGAATTCACCAAAAGGACTCCGCCATTTCGTTTCCACCTGCCCTGGTATATTTCACATACAACGCGTTTTGCGTGCGGCGGAACGGTCCAAGATGGCGGCCAACGGAGGTCGATCCGGAGTCGGACGGAGGGGCGCAAGAAGGGCCGGGCGGAATTAACCCGCGGACGCAAAGGGCGGAAATGGCGAGCAGGGGGTGGAAACTCGCGAGGTGGCCGCCGGGCGTCGGGGCGCCGTTTTCCTGTATTATCGTGCGAAATTTCCGGGGGCTGATGGACGCGCCTTTCCGCGACGTCCGCCCGGGCGGGCGTATAACTTTCGCGGGTTATAAGAGCGCGCGAGCCCGGCCGGCACGCCCGGCGTACAATTGCGGCGGAGCCGACGCGGTTTTGTCGCGAGGGATATTGCGGCGAGGCCGCGGGACTCTAACGTCGGACGATATTAAATTACCGGCGGCGACGAGCGTCTCCTCGGAGGGGAGCGTCGTTTTCACTCGAGCCGGCCGTTCCCGGGAGTTTTAATTAAACCGGGACGACACCTCGCGGCCCTATTGACCCGCCTAATCGTTTTATCCCCGCACTTCCTCGGCATGCATAAACACGCGTCGGAAAAAAAAAAAAAAGGCCAACGCGGCAGCGTTCTGGCCGGAGCTTTTCCCGAAATTCCCGACACCCGGAGCGCCGCGTGCGCAGCCGCGATACGAGCTGCAACGAAAACTACAACGATATCGGGGAAATAAAATTATCGCGGTAGCGTTATTCCTCCTCCCTGACCCCTGGAAACCCGTTCGCCGAGCGTGTTCGCGTCTATCACTCGGCGATATCGGCCATCGAAAGAGAGAGGATACAGCCTCCGATGGGAATCGCATTTTATAACGGGAACGCGTCGATGAAACGTTACCTCCACCGGGAGTGATTCTGGGCGCGGGGTGAATCGTTGTACTCTCCGTGGTAATTAATTCCGGCCCGGTGTTGCTTCCGCCCGGATCAATCCGATTTCCCGACACGCTGGAAAATAATCGATCGCGAGTATTTGAAATGACCTCGATAGGGATTACCGATTTTCCTATTTGTTCTTCTTCTTTTTTTTTTCCCCTCTATTTCGTCATTTTTAATCCACCGCCAGGCCGCTCCGACGTCCGCTCTCTCGCGTGGCGCGTCGCGGAGTAATTAGTCGGCGCTAAATCCGTCCGCGTCAAGGTGCATGTATAAGTGGAGATATCGCGAGCGGGTCAACCTGCGCGACCGATCGGCGCGGCCGGCCACCACGTGGGCCCGACCGCTGGTTGGTCGAGACTCGCTCCAACGGAATGCGCGCTAACGAGGGACCCCGCTCGGGCGGGCGAGGGGAAAAGTCAAGGCGCAGAGCCGCGCCGCGGAATCCGGGGCAGCCGACGTAAGCCGAACAAACTTGCGCTCCACGGACAGACTGACGGACAGCCGGTGGCCCGTGCCACGGCCACCTGACATTCTTGTCCGATCGGGCTGACATGCCCCTGGGATAGCGCGTATACGCGGGGCGAGTCCTCGGCAAAGCCGGACCCTACTGTACCGACTGTACCTCGGGTGGCCGGTAAATCCGCACCCTTCCCTCGCAAACCCACCCCGAAGGGTGGTCCCTCTTTCGACTTCATTTCTAGTTAAAAGAAAAAGAACACGGTTGAATCGATTCTTAGGTTCTTTTGGATAAGTGCTAATCAGAAGGGAGGAGATTCGTCACGACGTTTAAATCAACGGTATAATTTTTCTTGGCAATTATACATAAAAGGGCGCATAAAAGAATAATTATGCATAAAATGCATTAGGCGATGCCCTCTAGCACCATCCGGGTAAATTAGTTCCTAATTAAAACTAGGAATGTAGCTGAAAGTAACCAAGTATGCAGCATCTTTTGCTTGCTTTTCTTCATTTTAATTCCGCATATATTTAAGTCCGACCCTTAAATATATGTATAAATACTCGGGACGACGTCCTCCTACAATATATCAAAGTTATACGAAAATCGAAGTGGGTTACCCTTTTATGTGTAATATACTTTTTTCTCCTCAACAAAATAATTGCTTCTTGCCATTATATATGAATCAGTATATTTCGATGATATATATTTGTTTTGATCAACTAATCTTTTTTCTCAGGGCATAAAAAGGGATTTTTTTATATTTTTATGTGGGCAAAATGCAAGGCAAAAGGTGTGGTTTGGCAACCGAGGGTTCTTGGGGAGATGGCTCGAGAGATTGCGAGGATATAGGAAAGGTGGAGGGAATTGGTAATTATTCTTTCGGGGACGTCTAACGACTCGGGAGAATCACCGGCGTCGGTCGGATGTCTATTCTCGGAAATTCGATTCTAGTCGGATTTGGATCGGTTCCCCGTCTTGGGGCATCGCGCGAAATTAGGCGAGCCTTCCGTGTACAGTGGCGTTATAAATCGCGAGCGTCCTCGCGCTTGCGCAATTGGCACTCGGCTGCCCGATGAGGAATCTTCCAAGAATCCCGACGACTTTGGCTCGTGCTCCCGATTACAATTATACACATCGACAGAGGATAACCGAGTGGACCCGCCGCGATAAATCTCTCGGCCCGAATTCATAAATCCTCGCGACCGCCGCCGAGTAATATGCAGTCGTTGAAACGCGGTAATTGCAAAATAAAACGAGACTGTCAGAGAAACGCGGGGATTAATTCGGAGAGCTCAATTTCGGGGACCGAGGGTAAAGGACAAATTCCACGACATTGGTCCTGACTATTTTAAAGGGATGTGAAAGGGACATCTAAGGGGTCAATCGATTAATTTCAATCACTCAATCAATTTCAAACCTGACAGCGAGAATATAGAGACTATAAGGAAGGTCCTGACCCCCATGAAATTTCCTTTTTCATGAAAAATTGCGAAAGTGCCTACGAACAAATTAAAAAATATCGAAATGTCATGGGAGTCAGGACCTTTATTACAGCTTCCATATTTAAAATATGAAGTTTGAAACGACTCGTTACACCAAGTTCTGAGAAATGCTTCATAAACGAGACCTCTTTGAAGCCATTTTCACGTCGCCTTAAGGTTAAGGCGGACTTTCGACGCCTTTCCAAAACGATGCAAGTGCATTTCCCCTGTAGCCCTCGAACAAAGATCGAGCGGGTCTCCCTCGGGACCTGGCGGCTCCAGGGGAAAGGCGGGTCCTGGTTGGCGGGTTCGGCCGCTCGTTCATCCCTGTCATCGGGGATGAAAAGAGTCCGACCGGGTAGGGGTTGACGAAGCCCCGGTTTGCGGAGCGGTTCGGCATGCGGATAAAACAACGTCTCCCGTTCCGCAATTAAGTATGCAAACTACTTCTGGTTACGGGCGGCGCGGAACAGAGCCGGGTTAGCTACGGTTAGATCGCGTTAGGGTAGGATAGGGATGGTCGGAAGTTCCATCAGAGGGTAGGGCCGTTTTACCCCAAATCGGACACTCCCTGGAGAAGCATCTCCAATTCCGGGCAAATTTGAATACGTTATGCGCGTTGGCGAGCCACGTCTCCGGAAGAATTTCGGACACCTCGGTAAACCGTCGACTCCATCTAATCGCCTCGAAATAAATTTCCTTTCGGCGAGGGACATTTTCTCGAACGCGTTATCAGGACCTGCGTCCTTTGTCCCTTGGTTCCTTTGTCACATGGGAGACAAAGGGGTGCAGCTGGCGAACGCGAAGTCGTCGGACCGCGCGATCGGCAGCCTTGTATCTCGAGGGGTAGCAATTACCTAGAGTCGTCGGCGTCCTCCGTCTGGTAATTTCCAGGTTCACGGTCATAAAGTCCCGAATGGCCGTAGATCTTGGCGGGACACGCGGAAGCGTTTGTACGTGCCGATACGGGGACACGTGCGGTCCGCTCCAGGTTCCACGTTCCCGGACACGGCGCGCGTGTACCGCAAAATGAGACACCCCGTTCCGCAATTCCATTTCGTTCGGCGCCGGGGAATATCGTCGGATATCGTCGGGGGTGCTGGACGACGTCATTACTTGCATATATACACGTCTCGGTCCACCTGTCCACTTCTGCTTTTCGCCAGATAAGCTGCCGTGAAAATTCACGTGGCAAGGATTCTCCCTATCACAGAAGCCGTCCCCACAGCATCGTCCGATATCGTCGATAAAATTTCTTAACTCCACTCATTGAATCTCAGATTTTTAACCAGGTACACGGAAAGAATGACATTTGTACTTTTAATAGAGGAGACAGCAAGTTTTGTTCTTACTGTAGGAATAATCCCACCAACCACAAAAATGTTTGAAATTATATCGAATCGTAGATGTAAATATTAAAGAACGCATTTTCAGGTGTTCACGTTTCATGATGCAAGTAAGGTTTAACAATATGATCGCGAATTCTTTTCCTACGTGTACCATTTACGATTTGATATCGAAAAGAGGAAGAATCGCAAGTTTCAACCCGGCTGGGTTAAAAGAGGTTGTTTTGGATTTATTTGTAGAAAAAGTGGACGCCGATTAATCAGTGGGACAATGGGAACGAGCCGTGGGGTATGGGCAATAGAATCGAGCACCGTCGTATCCTCTGAGAGGATTGCGTGCCTCCGCAACGTAACGGCACCCACGAGAGCCATTAGGCACGCACGATGCGTGCAAACGGCCGAAACCGGCCGCGAAATCGCCACTTTGTTCGCCAAGTCTGGACTGTTGTCGGAATCAGCGTCCGCGATTTTGCGGATTGCAGCCCTGACTGGTGAAATTTCGGGGGTTTCGGCTTTTCGGGCTGTCGAGCTGCCCTTCTGGACTACTCCAACGGACGCCGAGCTGGCCGCGAGCTCTACTCCAGCTCTCGGTTTAATCGAAATCGTGGGAGGGGTTGAATCGACGAGTAGCCGGAGTGGGATTGGGTAGAAAGTGGAGCGAAACGGGTGGACCCGGGATCGGAGCCACGGGGAATGAGATTTTGGCGGAAGATTCGCCTGATTATCCAAAAAATGTCTGCGCCAGTTACTTTTTCGCCGATTTCTCAGGAAGGGATTTCGTCGTAGTTCGTCCCCGGCGGCGCGACCATCGGGTCGGTCTTTCGCCGTCGGTTTCGCGCCAGGCTGATCGGGTGAAAAAGTTACCCGGACAAGTTATCTCGCCGAGGATGGGTTTAAGCGACAATTAGGAGCGACCGGGAGGATTTTTCCTCCTCGGAGGGAAAAGTTTCCACCGGCTCGGGGGAATTTTCCGGGGTCGAAAAACGAAGAGGTCACCCGGGATCCGGGGAGACGCGCGTTCCCCGGGTGCCTTCTCGTCGGATTCGCGTATCGAAGCGTCGATCGTATTATCGGCTACGAGGTCCCAGGTTGCTGAGACGATTAAACACCGAATGGGAGGGTCCTCCAATGATTGGCTACACGGGGAACTGATTCGCTCTCTGCCGTCCTACCAATCTCTCCCGATTCCCGTTTTATCCACGCCGCGACTCCCGATACGAAACCGATCGTGTATCTTCTCCTCCATTTCCTTCGGCCCTCGCAAGCGGAGTTCCCCGACTCCCGGTGCCTTCCCCTAACGAAGGATCAGCCGGAAACAAAAATGCCTGCAAATCAACTCCCCTTTTACTCGCCCATCCAATTCGCCAAAAGTGATGGTCGAAACGCCCGAAGCGACTCGAGCTCCACAATATATATATACACAAAATCCCGCCATTTCCATTTTCAAAGGATAATAGTTTCGAAACGTTGACGTTGCCTCTCTCTTCACGCCCCCATGCGCCTGCAGCGCGCGCGCGCGCGTCCGATAATTATAATCGGTTAGAGCGAGCTCTCACCCCCAGAGGGGCGCGGGATCTCGCCCTCGAGGAGGGGTGCGGGTTCGACTCGCTCCAGAGATCGGGTTTTGGGGTTGTGTCTCCGCTGCAGCCGGAGGGTGGACGGAGCATTTACATCATTTAATTTATGGCCCTCTCTCTGCCGCGGCCAGGGGCGCCGCAGGGCGGCGGGCGGTGGGTGGTGGGCGGTGGGTGATGGGTGGCGGATGGACCCGCCGCGCGTATACGGACCACTTTTACTGTGTGCGCTTATAAACGCCAGGACGAAGCCCACACAGGCGTCCTTAACGCACCTACGGACGCGTATACGCTGCGTTACGCACAGGGTGAGTCAAAAATCTGGGACGCCTCTCGGCTGAAAAACATGAAAAAATATGTTTACGAGAGAGTTCAACTGAAATAAAAAAACAGTCTTGCAACGACTCTCAAACAAGGCTACATACCCGGTCTAGGGTGTAAAAGTAGTTTGTTGGTAACCCCTCAAGGATTTTATAATTTAATTTTCGTGGAATTATGGTTGAGCGAAAGTGAGAATCGATGTCGGAGCCTTACTGGCTTTAATTTCTTTTTTTTTTTTTCTTTTAAACGGAGGGAAGTGGTGGAGGAGATTTTTTCGCCACCCCGTGCGTCATATGTGACGCAGTCGCGGGGAGGTGCGATTGGAATAAATTTGCATGCGAGCATTACCGAGTGCGGATGGAGGGTGGGGAGGAAAGAGGGAGTCCGCGCGAAAGATCCGAAGCGGAAGGCGCGCGCTCGGACCAAACGTTAGGTGTAAACTACCGTACCAGGGTACGCGGCGTACCTTGAAAGTACGGAAATTGCCAATTAGGTACTGGAACGGCGACGAGGACTTTGTCGCGAAGATAGAGACGGACAGCGGCGCGGGACAGGGCGGCGAGAAAAGGAGCGCGTCGCTCCGTCGCTTCTGGGAACGAGGGAGGGCGTGAAACGACTACGACGGAGGTGGACCGAGAAAAATAGAGGAGAGGGAACGGGGAAAATCGAGAACGAGATTTCTGGAAAGAAGGGAGGAAAAATGGTGGAAATGCCCGGTGTTCCTCCCTCCGGCTTTTTTCTTCCCTTCCCTTACTTTTAAAGGTACACTTTTCATACCTTTGTCAAGACGTCTCGAGTGCGATATGCAGAGATACGCGGGGAGGAATGGCGTCGGGACGTCGAGCGATATCGATGGGCAGGCGAGAACGGGAGGGGCGAAATTTCGGGGTCGATCCCCGATTCCGGCATTGTGGTCGCGGATATCGAAAGAGAGGTTAGGAAGCCGGGGGTATAAGACGGGTCAGCGTGCAGGCCTCGACTATACTGACGCGAGAATTTATGAAGTCTCGGTCCAGGGCCTTTCGCGTTTTCGCGCACTTCTCTCGGGTCGACGGGGGCGGATCCATTTTTCACCGAGACTCGGCCGTAGATCGAGGCCGACACGGAGATCGCGGGGCTCGTGTACCTGGTGGCTACCGGCTACACCCCCGCGCGCACCTTGCCCGGGCTTTCGGTGGGACATAACCTGCGTTTTCCATCAGCCGGGAACACGGTAAAATTGTAAATGCCGGCTAGGAAGCCGCGCGGCCGTGTCTCGAGATTGAGAAGCGGAGTATTCCCCGCCACCCCCACGTACCGGGTGCGCAGTTTCCAAGGATTCCTCGAGAGATTTAAGCGAATACCTGGTACCTATATTTCGGGGACCACCCTTAGAAAAAAAGGATTAGTTGACTGATACGAATATGTGTATATATACATTTCTTGCAATTATATATGATTTAATGATAAGAGGTGCTTCACAGGTATTTCTTAACCAACCGAGCCCAACGTGTGCTAGTCTTAAAGAGAAAACGTTGACGCGTGTCAATATTGGAGCGATTTTTGATATAGCAATTTCTTCCCAGTCAAAAGTGCTCGCAAATTACTTTGTTGCATTTTTTGTACGAAGAATAGCGCTTATCGAAAATCGCTCCGACATGAGCACCCGTCGATTCTTGCGATCGGTTTGGAAATGCGTTCGGAATCGTTATCTTCGTGAGGTACTGTGAATCATGGGACTGTTGAGCGCCCCTAAATGAATTTTGTTTACTCAATCTGACATTACGTTGGACGTATTTGACACATGGCTTCGCACATCCGTATATGTACGTATGCAAGTGCGTACATTCGACGCGAAACTCTACCGAGTTTCCTGATAACAAGATTTCGTTGTCGCATCGAGTCCGCCAACTTTTTTCACTCCGTCCACGGAGTACATTTCGAAACTAGAGCAAAAAGAGTATTTTTACGTGCAGGTTCGAGTGCCCTTCCCGAAAGCCCGGAACAACGAGTCGATGGGAATTCTTTCGCAAATGTTTCAAATTACTCGGTGCTCATGCGAATTTTCATCCCGGTCGGAATGCGCTCGGTTTCGAGAGAGACGACCTGGCGAGCCGGGAATGTTTCGAATCGTCGAGTCCTGGTATAGCTCGACCTCGTCAGGCCGTGACTCTAGCGACCGTCGATTTATCTACATTTCGTAAGAAAACGAGGAACCCCCGGTGCCTCCTCTTCCTCATTTTGCGGACCACAGCCCGCCTCCCTCGAGCGAGACCCGGAGGCCCGCGAAACCGTGAAATTCGACGAAAGGGGCAGGGGCCGGCGATCGATCCGCTTGATTTCAAATTCGCAGAGAGAAACGCGCGGTCTGATGGGGAATAAATGCGATCGGGCGGAATCGAAAAGGCGAATGCTCGGCCGGTGATCTAGAAATTCCGGCAACCCTCTCGCGATAAATTCGTCGGAAAGATGCGCGAAATGAGAGGGTTAAAAATTCCGTGGCAGATCAATTCTACGACCATTTCCCCGTAAAGGACGGTACCTACCCTCGAAGACCGAAAACCCCCGAAAGGCGCGAAGGGACGGAGACGAAGGGAGGGAGCCGCACGGGAGAAGCGGAAATTCTCGGAGGAGGCTAAAGTGTCGCCAGGATGGGAACAACGCTCGGACTAATTAAACTAATTACGAGCTGCCGATATTAGTTTCCGGCGGGCTGTCAACGCGGCCGGCAAAAGCGGAAACGCGGCGACATCGCCTTTATGCAAACAGACACGGCCAGAAGTGCATCCGCGAAGTTGGTCGCGCTTTGTCGCGGCCCTGCAGATTGCAAATTACCGCCCCGCGAACGGCCACTCGTTTTCCCTCGAAAAATGCGCAATGCAGGCCGCCCCGCGAAGCCACTCGTAGGAACGTCCTAAATGCGCCGATATGCATCACCCGTGTACCATGCACGCGTATTCGCGTGTGCAAACAATGCCCGCGAATATGAGGTACAAGGGTTCAAAGGCGCTCGCCAATCTGCGACATTGTCGCGCCGGTAACGGGGGCGGGGGTTGATATGCTGCACCAAGTACGACACGGGATAACTCCTCGTGAGAAGACGAAAGTACCTGTTTGAAAAAGGATATACTTAACTCTTTAATTACGGAACGCCATTATAGTGGCTTCCGTCTGACCGACATTTTTTTACGAAGCTCCACTAAAGTGGCTTCCGCCTGACCGACGTTTTTTTACGGGACACCACTATAGTGGCCCCTTTCATTCCCACGTATTCAAAGCGACAAATGAATATCGTATCCATATAAAATATTAAACCTCCGCGACCTAGCTATCCATATAGGTGGTACATCTCCACTTCTGACTCCGCCGTAGTTAAAGGATTAACACTAGAACTACCAAATTCAATAAAAATTACTGGTTGCAGATGGCCCACCGCGACTAAAAAAAAATCGGCCGGTAGTTCTAGCGTTAATATAAAAAGTATACGTAATTTCCGACGTGGTAAATTGCACATTTTAGACGTCCAATTAATAACGGGCCCCAGGTTCCTTATCAAATGCACAAAAAATGACATATATGGGTAGGAGAATTCGGATACGGAAATGCAGTCGCGTATTAACCCGCCTGTAAATACGCATTATCCCCGCGAAACGACCTTATTCAGATTTTAATAAGGGTCCCCGCAATTTGCGACCTTATCCCCAGTAATCCGCGTCGTTTCCGCGAGGCTAAGACGCGAGTGCTCGCCGGCAAAAAGAGGGAGAAAAACACAAAAATGGACATTTCCAGCGGGGCAGGACCGAATTGAATTGCAGAGTTAATCCGATTGGTCGGGAACTCACTCGAGGGGTCGGCTTTTTCAACCCTTTACCCCGGGGGTGGCGGGCGCGTCGAGGGGCGGCGGGGCGCCGGGACGCGGCGTCGCCAGGGAAGAGGGTGGTAACTGTTTCGTTTCACATATTATTACGCGGGCTTATAATTTCCGCGGACCGCGAAATTTATTCATAGCGCCGGTAACCCTGTTACGTCAGTTTACCGACCGAGACGCGGCAGAGAGGGAGGAAGAGAGGCCCCCTCGGTGGGACCGACGAGGAGAGGCAGAGAAAGGCCATTTCTCATCGGAATGCCGCCAACTTCCGCGATTTTTCAGCGGCGTCCTTGCTCGATAAAATATCCCCCCGGTTCGGCGGAATCTCGAGCGAAACTTTGCGCCGGACGTGCAATCGACGACTTCGCCTCGACGTCACGTCGCGGTCCTCACGAGTGCCGGAAAAGCTGGATCCTAACCTAGATAGGACATTTTTACGGCGGTGATCCAACATTAAATACGTAAGACTATGGAGTTAGTATAAGGAGATGTAACGCCTGTGGTGAGTTCCACGGAAAGGGGCCCCAGATTCGGGACCCAAGATCTGAGATTTTCGCCGATCTAACGATACGAGCGCCACTCGCGGAATATGATGGAACTCGACTCCTACACGGAGAAAAATAAGAGCCTTAAAGTTACAGAAGCCTGTCCGTTGGAAATTCTTGTTCATGATACGGTTAAAAACTGTCCCATTCACAGATTAATCCACTTAATTTTACTTTCTTACATGCACAATTATCAAATACATTTCTGTAAAAGTCAGCTGTAACAATGCTTGAAAATGTCTGTTAATATTAATAGGGATGAAACTGGTACGTTGGTACGAAAGTATTACAAAATTGTAGGTGCAGTGAGAAATGTCTGTGGACATTACAGATTCGGTCTGGTCGGTTCATACTATTTTATTTTTCCAGAAAAATTGAAAATATTTGTAAGCGTTACGGAAGGGATCTAGCAGACGCGGTAGAAGATGATGATTTTTAATTGCAAAATCTCATCGAAGAGGTGCCCTCGGCACTACATCAGCAAAAATCTTAAGGTCTTGGACCCGTTAAAGTAGAGACGATTTCGATACGCAATAGTGTTGTATCTCCTTATACTACTTCGTGGGTAAAACGATTAAATGGAGGAATTTCCTGAATTTGGGGAAACGACGGGGCGGTGGTTTGCAAGCACCTTCGGAGAGTCAAAATGGCGGCCCGGGGAGAATCGCAGCCACTTCCGGGGCGACGCTCGTCGTTCCCCCCGGAGCCGGCCGTCCAATTTCCATGCACGTCAGCGACGTCGACGTCGCCCACGACGACGCACGGCAGAATCAAGTAACCGCGATCTAACGTGTACACCCGTTTACTCGTCGCAGGGTGTCGCCTCCCATGTAAATTGGACGCGAATGACGTCGCGCGGAAGCTTTACTCGCGCCGCCGTGTGAAGTTCCACTTTGAATGGAGTCGTTTGCTAGAAAGTCGAGTCGAATGCGTAATTTCGACGTTAAACTCCCACTTGCCACTCCCGACGACGCCAAGCCGCGGCTTCGATACGTCCGCGACGGTTCTCGCCGAATCCGTCCGCCTACGTTTCCCTAGAAAATCGTTTGCACTATTAAAAAATTGACAAAATATAGAAAATGTACAAATTTTACAGGATTTACAGGATACGTTGAACTCGAAGTTGGGACAATTAACTTCTAGATTTCTCCTTTCAGGTTTGGAAATATTTTCCCCGTGATATAATTTTTTTTTCTCTTTTTTATTATTTAGACGTACGGAGGATGGAAGGAGGTCGACCCGGAGGAGGAAGGAAACGCGTTTGTCAAAGAACGGGAGAACAAGAAAGGGAGCGGCAACGCAGGGAGACAAGTGACAAGCGAGGACATTCCCGGGTAACCCAGGGGTGTCTGCGACGCCGGTTAGAAGACGCGACAGGACACGTGCTCGAACAAGTACGGAACTCGACGAAGGATAAAGGATAATGTCGGATGACGTTGGATCGTGTCAGGCCGTATAATATCCGCAACGGACATGTATTATTCAGCCTGACATCCGCGAGCTGCTGGAATATGGGCTATGCCCTTGCAGACTCGCGTGAATAACCAAATACACGGGGAGACATTAACGCCTCCAAGTCAGCACATCGTCCATTTTTTCCTCGCGACAAGTTTCGAAGACCCGATGGTGTCCAATTTTTCTCTAATTTCCTCCCTCAGAAATAATTCCTCGGAATAATTCGCCGGAAATATTATAACCCACGGATAAAACGATTGAATTTTTGTGCGGGAATTTTGAGGGCCGTGAATTTTGCTTTACGCGCGATGTACCGAGCGGATGCGGAGCTTGCAGATTTTCCAGCGAGTAAATTTCCGTTTCAAGTGTCACCTGATTGATGGGCAAAGCGAGGCGCGCACCTGCACCTAGAATTGCACGTTTATTCTCTAGCCGGGGGAACGAAATAATATTTTTCCGGGGGAAATATGATTTCCCTTAAGTGACAGGCGAACGAGCGTTCGGGGATGCTGGTATACGGTTAGGGAGGGATAATGCGAAGGCGGATGTCCTTCGGCGATGTTCCTTAATCCGTCGATATAGAGAGCCGTCATTCTTTCCTTGACGTATCCGCATGTCGAGGCTTCGCGACGCTTCCTCGGCGTCTCGAAAAATTACCGATCCGACGTGCAGCTCTCCGAGAATCTTCGCAAAGTACGCGTCGAATTAAACGTCGTCCCTTCTCGCGTCGTCCTCCCTCTCCATTGGGTGCAAAAAAAATATCCGAAAACGATAGAAACGGAACCGAGTGCACTTGTAATATTTTCCGAGCACAACTGAATGCTGGAGCTTGAAAGCGGCGCTTCTAATTTCTTCCTGGGTCGGAGGAGGAGGCGAAAAAAAAATGAGAAAACGATTTATCCGGGGGCCTTCTTATAGTCTTCCATGGGGAAGAAACAGGAGACGCATGCGCGCGAGAGGATGGCGCGAGGCGACGTCGAGGGTCGCACGCGTTGTCCGTGCTTTCTAATAGGCTGCCATTAGAGATAATGCGCGTAAATTATGCGTAACGGGTGCATAATTAAAAAGGCCGTTTACGTAGGACAAAGGTAAATTGACCGTGGCACCCGACACGCCAGGGTTCCTCCCCGTAACGGCGCAAAGGGGAGGACACTCGAGACGGGAAGAATATTCCTTCGGGGAGGTGTCGCGATTGCGGAGCGACGGGCGTAACATCGCGTCGCCCGTTTGAAAATGACCCCGGCGCAAGTAAATTCGAATCACAGGAGATACATCGCTGTAACCGCAGCTAAAATTCGGAAACGTGAAACCTAAATTGCAACGACGAACGGAAATACCTGATTATTACATTATCAGGCAGGGGGGAAATAATTAAAATCGGGAAGATGCCTCGCATCGATGCCGGAAGTCGTCGATACTTAAAATGAGATGATAAAATTTTCACGTAGCTCCGTCCGAGCTCCATCATCGAAGTACGTAGACGGATCGCTTTTAGGTCAATACGGACTTACGAGGACATCCGCCGTCTCGGAGGAGACAGGAATAAAGGACAGCTCTTTCTCGCTCCCTTTTCCATCCTCGAGGAGCTCGGAGAAATATCCCCGGAGAGTGAATGCGCGCCGTTAAAGGGCGACCTCTCTTAAGGTCGATTATTGCGCACCGAACGTCCCTTCCGTCGACGTCCACCCGTAAGAGCGCTCGCCCTTTTTACCCCCGGTGGTCTTTCTTTTTTTTTTCCGCTTCCGCTTTATGCTCGATTTTCAATTTTCTATTTACCCGAGGAGATCACCGACGAGCTATCTGGCGAACCCCCCGGTCGATATCCAATATCTGTTTGCTAATATTTCACATATGGCCGCGGCCTCTTACCTCGTCTCCTCTGCAAAGCCCTTCGGCCCCATTTGCATGTCGACGCCGGAAGGCGGTCGTTCGAATTACCCGAGATAACGCGCCCTTTCTTAGATAATCGTCCCCGTTTTAATATAAAAGTTGGACGCTCCGTTTTAATTTTTCTTCTCCCAGGGGAGAGAACGGGAGGCACCCTTAAGATGGCGGAGTGGAGGACGGTCGATACGGTAGGGATCGCGATATCGCGGAGGTCCGAAGTCACGTGGTTAAGGTCGAGGCTTTAAGGATTTCCGGATATCTCTTTAGAGGCGCCTCGGCGCCATTAAAGGTCGACCCGGGGACAAAGGTCGAAGGGTGCGCGATAAGGACCCTTGCAGGTTGCCTCCCCTCCGAGGGCTCGCCACCTTTCTTAACCTCCCCGCAACAGCCCCCGCCCTCCTCTCCTCCCTTTCCCACCCATTGACCCGCGCCTCTCCAGCCGCGTTTCTCTCCCTTCTTTTCGCGAATACCAAAGAAAAATATTTCCGGGCTGTCGCCACTTTAAGCTGCGTTCCTTTCACCGGAGCCCCGGCGAACCTTCGCCAGGGTTGCTTTTTTACAACGGAAGCTCCAGCATTCGGTCCCCCGGTGCAACAGATGCGAGTGTTATCTTTGCATCCCCCGAGGATGATTCTCCTCCTCTTCCATTTTCGACGCAAATTCATCTAGATGTGCAGCTTGCGTGAACTTGGGATACACGGACCCGGCGAACTAAAATATTCCATGACTATTTTCACGAAACTGGCGGAACAAATTAAAATGATAACGGAGAGACTATTTACTCCCCTATTTGCCGGTCGACAGATCGTCACCATATTGCGCAATTATTTTCCGAAGAAAAGGGAGATAGAGCGACGGAATGCTTCCTTCGGTCTGTCTCCACTTTTTTATCACCACAATGGAAAAAGAAGCGTGTCCGTCTCGTGTAACCTAACTTCACGTCGCGGACGCTTTTTGCGCCTCCTCTCCTCCCCGCCCGTCCATTCACTGCACGTGCACCGCAACCGGCAATAGTTAATTATCGGCGTAACTACTAATGGGGTATCGAGTATCGAGAATCGAGACCATTGTCAATTGCGTCGCCTGCTGCGACTTGCGGCACGTTCGGAGCAAAGCGCACGGGACATCCAATATGGCGGAAACGACGCGCGAAGGCTACGCCGGTTCGCGTCGACTGATAATTCCTATTAACGGTAACGAGTATCCGATCGCGCAGAAGGATCTTCCGACTCCTAACGATCCTCCTTACATTTCCATATATTTTTTATTTTCTATAGATTCCTCGTTCCATTTCAAAAGAGAATTCTGCAACGGGGTTTAATATCCTTCCCCGTGGGCCTAGAGTTCCATAATTCCGTGAGATCCGTAGGGCGTCGAGAGGTCGAAAGTGAGGTTAAGGTTCCCCGCGAGGCGACCTCTCTTTAACGGCGGCGCCCCTATTTAACCGCTGGTAAGAAAGTTAGATGGGTTAGGGCGAGCGGTACAAGTAAATAACAAGCGGAAGAGATATAGCCGCGCGGTGGAGTCCGTAATTAAAACCAGTTGGTATTTACCCGAGGGTAATGAAGGGGCAAACACACAGTTTGTCTCCGTTAGGCGTATCTACCTGGGACACGGGCGTCCGTGCCGCCATCTAGCGGATCCACCTCGACGGCGGCCATAACTCGAAAGAACCCTAACCTCGATTGCGCCCCAGGCCACGAGCATCCTCTCGTCCAGAAGTACTACCTTCTCTTTACCCTAAAACGGACTAAAATGACTCTCAACGTCCCTCGAAAAAGGGAAAACGGAATCGTACCACCGTATATCCGTTCTTAGTCGTTAAATAGGAAAAGACAAAGCGAAAGATGGCGTCGGGATCTCTCCGACGACGCTTCGAGACATCCGAACCGTCCACGGAATTACAAAGAGAAATTGCTCATCGCCGATTCGACGTGGAGAACGAACGTCGAGGAATCCTCGGCGAGTCGATTATCTCCAAAGGCTTGGAACGCGTTATCCTTGGAGACGCGCGTGACTTCTAAGGGGCGTCGCGACGCCGCCCCGCGTCGACGCAATTTCGCGAGGCGGAATTGCGTGCGCATCGATTTCCGTTTACCCAGTGCAAAACCGTGGCGCCGAAACGCACGGCTGGCCACGCGCGTGCACGAAACGCGCGAGGCGTGCGCGCGTCTGCGTTGCGGGTACACGCGGGGTTACATGCGCGGGATAAAGCAGATCCCTTCAGCCTTTCCCTTTTACGTTTTCCGGGGGAATATGTACAAAGGGAAACATACAAAGGAGGGAAGGAAGAAAATATACAAAGGAAAAGTAATACTAATTCGATGACTGGACGTTTCGCAATGGAGCTGCCGTAAAAGGGAACGCGGCGTGCAGCCCGCCCTCCCTTTTCCGCGAGGAAACGCCGCCGCCTCGGCGGGAAACTGGTCGAATATTCTCACCTCCACCACCGCGTAACGCGCAAACGAGGACTTCCCTCGAAAAGGAAACGTTCTCGCGGTCCACGTATCGATTTAGCGTACCGGAGGAACGCTGCAGCCGACTGCAAACCGTTGCACCAGCGGACGAGGACGGCCGGCGTTTCTGGGGGAACGGGAGATCGGAATTTTAATTGGCCGATTCGTCGCGTCTTCGCCGGTCTAAATCCCGCCTGCGGAAACTAGTCGGCGGTCTCTCTCGCTTCCAACAACGGCCAGGTTGGACAAAGCCAGGAAAAGTTCAGGCCGAGGCCTAGCCGTCTCACCGCGGTCGGTGAGTCCGCAATTGGACGGCGGCCATCTTTCCGAGGGCCGGCGCGCATGCGACAAAAATATTCACAATTACGCGTCCGTCGGTGTTCTAAACGTCGGGTGAATAATGAACGGCCGAATCGCGGCGTCCCGACGCCACGGAGAGAAATTGGCCCGCGACTTTGACGACTCGCTGTCACCGGCGCCGGCGACGCCATCTTCCTTTTTTCCCGGTTTTCCTTCGGACGTCGGCCATGGCGAACAATCGGCCAGCGCTCGGCACGAAAATAGCACGGCAGATGCGACATCGCCCCGCAATTCGCGTACTCGTCCGGAACAGCTGTAAGACCACTGACGGCTAATTTACCGTCTCGGGCTGCCGTCGAGCGGCACCGCGAATTTGGAGCGGCCCGAGATTAACAACGTTGTTGTCGAATGGCCGCGGCTATATATACGAGCGATCGTTACATCCTTCCTGGTCCTTTCTTCCCTCGAGAGGACCAGCTCGTTAGGGCGACCCCGCCGAAAGTCGGGATTAATGCGCGGACTTTGCCCGATAACAATTTTCGCCCGCTGATTGCAGCCCTACCTGAAACATCCTCGATTTAAATTCCTCGGCAGGGCGGGATGCGTCGGGGTGCGTCGCGGCGCATTTAAAATGGCCGGCCGCGATTTGCAATTCCAACGAAGGACAGCCGGCAATACGGTCGGGGGCGGAGGGTCGCCGAACGGAACGGAACGGAACGGGGTCGCATAAACGGACGAGAGCGGTCGACGTCGACGACCGCGGCGTCGGCTCATCGCGGATCGTTAGCCGCGAGGATCGATGGCCATTTCCGATCCGACGAGACCTGATAAATCGAGAATCTATGCACCAGGCTCGTCGAACAATCCGCATTCGCGATTGGCGCCGCCCTGATCAATGGAATCGCGAACCGACTGCCCCGAGAAGAAAAAAAAGAAACTTGGTTGACTCCAAGAAATATGCATTGCTGCAACAAAATACCGCGATCAAACGAGTCCTTAGAAATGTCGGCAAGAGTAAACGAAATTCGTTCAATCGACGATATGATTTTTCTTCTCGACGAAATAATTGTTTCTTGCAATTGTATACGATTCAGACAACGATATATATATTTGTTTCGATCAACTAAGATTTTTTTCTCAGGGTAGCGATCGGAAATCGAGTCGAAAAGGAACCGACGTCGGACGAGGATGCGACTCGGGATTGGGGAAAGTGTCGGCGGCAGAAGAAAATTCGTCCAATTTCCAGGCGACGAACGACGACTGGCGCCGACGTACCCCATGGTCGAGGTCTCGTTGTTCGCGAGAGCCATCGCCGAGGGATGAGCGATACATCCCCTTTAGAGGCGCCCTTAACACGGGGGGGTCGTTTTACTTGGCCCGTAACTCTTTTTCGTGACCCTTCAGCTTCTATACATCACGATCCCGTGACTCGAGCCGTCCCCCGGCCGAACGGCGGAACGCCAGAATTGGAACGGCTCCAACGAACACCAGCAACCCCCGATGTGTATCTTCCCTATCCTCCTCGGTTTTGTTTCCTCCTATCTCCGCTCCGTTTGCCTGCGGAAAACGCATCGATGAATTATTGTTTACCTTGCCCGGAGCTCGAACGTTATTTGTTATTAATAACATTTTCACGGCGACCCTGCGATCCTTCCTTCCGCGCGGAAAATGCCCATTAACTCCGCCGGACATTTCCCTAGAAAAAATCAAGGAAATTTGAAGGGACCGCCTTTTCAGCCCCGATCGACCGATCGAATGGAGATCGATGACAACTGCCGGGGGCGGAGGAAAAACGGAACGGGGGGAATCAGACGCGCGGTTTCTCCGCCGGGAAAGGGGGGGTGAGGAGAAAAGAAAACTCGCGCAAAAGAGTCCCAGCTCGTAATTTTCCGCCAGCTTTTGCCATTGCCGGTCGTTAACGTTCCTGTCGTCCGGGGCTCGGAACAATTGGACTTGTCTGCACGGACCTCCGTATACAGGCGAAATTTGAAAGGGTTGATTGTACCGTCCGACTAATTATCGCGTCGTGCCACATCGTATCGGGTCGACTCGGGGGAGGGAAAAAATCCTCGGAATTAATTAAGGAGAACCGCGACGACCCGGGAGAGTTACCGGGAAATTCGCCCTTTTTCTCGAGGTTTCGGCCGAAGGTCGGCCGAAATTGCGGATAACCATTAATCCGCGAAATGGGGTGACCGTCCCCGGCGTGGATATTCCATTTGAAGCCGGGGAAAGAAAATGGATGGAAAGTAAGGTATACTTCATCCGCGCCGGGGATTCCCTCCCGGGTTTCCTTCGAACGTCGACAAGTTTTCCACGGTGGTCGCCGATCGGGGCTCTTTAATTTCGGAAATGGAGTCGCGACCACGGCCATCGCGACTCCCGCGAAAACGTGGAGACGCCGGAGAAAAGTGCCGCGGACGGAACAGTCGAGATTTATTAAGCGGCGAAATTGAATTCCTTAAAGCGTGCCACTGACAAGCGAAAATCACGTATACGAGCACACCAAATAAGCCCGAGGATGGAGGGCACCGAAAATGCGGACATTACCGGGAATCCGATTTCGGTCCGCCCTATTTTCGGTCCTCAAAGGCGGAGCGTTGGGCATGCGAGACCAGGGGAATATCGAAACGCGCCTCGTTAAAGACGAGGAAATTCCAGGGGGGGTCGGATGCACCCGGAAACGCGTCTTCGGGTGCACGGACGCACAGGTGGCACAACGGAGGAGGCAGTAAAGGTGGTGGTAAGGTTACGAATACGAAGCGGTAAGGTTATAATGCGCGTATTTCTATCCTAAAAGTGAGCTGGAAGGAGCCACCTTGCAGCGGCCCCACCCGGTGTTGCATATCCGCGGCTGTTGCATCCGCTCTAGGCAGCACCTGTTACCCTCGGTGCATCCCGGATTCAGCCCGGCTTCCAATCCACCTTCTACGACTACCATCTACCTTCCCGTACCTCGAGGTCCTGCGCTTTCCTCCCTTGATCACCTCTAGGGGGTCCGATGATTCCCACGAGCAACCCGGCGTCATTTTTGGGCGCTGCGAGCGATCTCAAATCTCGCTCCGCAGTTAGCGCTGAGAAGACGAAGAGACCCGAAGACGGCGACCAGTAAATCCCGAAATCCTGTAATACCCCAAATAAGGGAAGCCAGGAATTAGTTCCCCCCGAAATCACTACCTTCGCTGCTAATTAAGCCCCAACGAAATTCGTCGAAATCGTCGCGAGAGAGGCAATCCCCTGTCGCGAGAAATTTAGATCCATCTTTTCGACACCGCTTGAACCGAAATTATTATCCTGCTCAGGACCTCCAATTTTAGATCTTAATTGGATCTCGACACCATATACTCACATTTTTTGAGGTCCTACGTTAGACCTTGAAAGTGGCAGCTATTTCCATTTCTTCTACTCATGGGCCTAAAGTAGGAACTCATTGGAATAAAGAAGGACGTAAAAAGTCGAAAGGAGGACTTGAAAGAATGAAACGGGACCAAAACAGACCTTACTTTGGTTACGGAGGTCGCGTCTCGTTTAACATAGGAAGGGATCTGCAATGAGTTTAGTATCTCCTCTACATGAGCATTAGTCAGAAAGGTCTTAAGTAACAGCCGAATTTATTGAATGCATTGAATTCATCATAACGAAGGCTCCGGTGCTTCACCTCTCTCTCCGAACACCTGCTCCGTTCTACGTCTGTAACTACCGATCGACTTCGAATACTGAAAAATCCTTTATTCTACATATTCTAGACATATTATAGAAGCACTTTATCAAATAATATATTTGTCAATTTTTTAATTCTATCACACGGTACGACCGCCTTAAAGGAGGGCTGAAATTTCGACTCGGACGGTTTTGACAAGGGAGGGGACGCGTGAAGGTTGAATTATCCGGAAGTACACAAATTGGGGGGTGGGGTCGGGGCTTAACTCTTTTTACGGGGGGGAATTTTGCCAACGAATGCCGCTCCCCGGCGCAGGGAAGGAGAATGGATTGGCTATATTCGGGAGGATTTGCCGAATAGCGGGGTAATCCGTAAGTGTAGCTTAATGCGCCGACGATAAAGGGATCGGACCTTTACGAGAGTCCCTTTTCCACGACTCCTATCTTGCGATCTTAGGGCCGCTTCGCACGCATCGCGATAGTAAGCCTCGCCTTGAGGGCGGCGAATGTCGCCTTCTGAATCGGCCGGCCGATCCGATCTTTCAAGGATCGTAGCCGAAAGGGACCATTTATTGCCCCCCTATAAAATCCTCCGAGCGCGATTAAGTCCGGACGTATTCGATTTCCATAATCGTTCCCTTTTTCGGAGGTAAATCTCCCTCCTAAGCCCGTGATACGTTCTCCTCCCCGAGATGCATTCTCTCCCTCGAAATAATCCAGAAGGTTGTGCCAGCTTTTTCCTGGAATTCACCCCCGAAATTTTTGCCGCTTCCTCCCTACCGTATTCAACTGCAAATCGCGAACGTGGGTGGCCGAAGAGCTGCTTTGCATTTAATAAATGAAACGATCCGCCGTCGGTGCTAATGGTCCATTATAGGCTTAGGGTCAGATTTCGATTCGGACAGAACCGATAAAAGCCGTCCGAGATAATGCGATTTTTAATTACGCGTGCCCGGCGGCACCGGCAATCGTTTTGAAATTCGAGCCTGCCTGCAGAAACTGCATTGGCTGCAGTTGCAACGAATTCGCGATCGAAGCGGAAACTGGTTGCCCTGATTTTCGGCGCGAAACGCGAATTCACGGATGGCGAATTCGTTTATTCCTTCCTCGGCGATCCCGATTGGAGTCGATAATTTTTTTTTCCCCCGGATAAATAGCCAATGATTGGATCCGCCGAGTTCGAATCGACGCTCCAGGTCGAACGAAGCGCGAGCCCGTGAATTTTTTCGGTCAAGATATCTCGCGGGGGACGTTCGATGGTGGATTTCCCCGTTTGGAACACCCCGGGCATCGGGAGGACCATTGAAAGCGGTGCGCTCCCAGAATCAAAAGAACGCGCACGGCTCTCCGTGGGCATGGGGATCGACGCAAAACAGGATGAAAACCTTTGGAAAATAAAGTCTTGAATGGGCCAAATCGCCCTCGGCAGCGCTCGAAGGGCGCTGGATGATCGATCATCCCTAAGCCTCGTCACGTCCGCTCGGCGATTCCCAATCGAAATGGACGCCCGCTCGATATTCCGCGAGCGAGACTGCCTGCGAATAGCCAGCGGTCTCGAAACACTTGAAACTTTATCAAAAACCGATAATTCATGCATTAAACAGCCTCTGAGTGCGTAAAAACCCCTCTGTGCTCTCCTCTAAGGACGCTCCGGCGAATACCCGATTGCTCCGCAAATCCAAGATGGCGGCGCCCAGGCCGAGCGGGTCGGACGTTTCGAAAATCGGAAAGCCGAGCGGGAAGAGCCACACGGGTGTTCCCTGGCTCGAATTCGCGTACTTCCCACCTCGAATAAAGACGCGGGAGTTATCTCGGGCGTATAATCTGAAGCGAGCCGTAAAACGGAGCCGCGCTCGAGGCTCGTAGATGGCCACGGGGAATACGTGTTCCGTGTGGTTATGTCCCAGCGTGGATATGCCAGGATACCCCGGGCTGCGAGTTTGTCACACATCGACACGGAGCGACACACGAGCGGGGCGCTCCGCGCGGCGCTTCCGTGTACCTACATAATGCACATACCGCCGCGCGTTTTACCCATACCGGCGCTCTTATATACTTACACGAGGATGCATATTTACACGTGTGCGGGTATACACGTACAAGTAACTCGGTAACACATGCGCCGAGGCCGCCAGAGAGATATTCGGACCACGTAGGAAACCTCTACTTAACTATCCATTAAAATACGAGGGCTTTCCGACCGGCCACCGTATTCGAATTACGCGCGCGCCGCCTGGCGGACCACGACGAGTTTACGCGGTAACGAGAACAGCGCCATCGGGCGAAGCCGCAGCGAACAGTCGGGAGTCCAATATCGAACTCGATATCGGACAATTTTTGAGACACAACCGCAACGACTAGGTACATCCGCCACCGAGCGTGTAAGCCGCGAGTCGCGCTACGCCGCGAAAACGCGAGATAAACGCGCGGCAAAGGCAATAATTCCTTTTGGCCCCGGAATCCTTCGAATGCCCCGTGCTCCGAAACGCAAGAGAGGTCCAACCGGAGGGAAGGAAAAGCCGGTAGTCGATCAAGAATTGCATTTCTCGAGCACTCGAAATCACGTTCCCGGTGGCGCGGCCCTTTTTGCTCGCAGCGGACGTACATACGCTCGGTCGTGCCGCGTATCTTGGCGGAAATGCCATGAAAATATGGAAACGTAGAGGGCGGTACCTACACGGTATTTTCACGCTCGAGGAACGATTTCCGCGTTCCGCGCGGTCCTCCTCCTCCCCCGTTCCGCGTTCCTCGCGCAATGTCCCTCACGAGTTTCGCCGGTCTCTCCAGCCCTCGCTTTTCGGAATCGATGTAACGTTAACGCTCTCCCGACGCATTACCGCAAGGGACGTTTTCAATCTCCCGACGAGTTTCTTCAAAAGCCTCCCCGATGCACGGCGCCCCGGTTTCGAGTTTTCCGACCGAATTGACGCGGGAATGCGATTCGAAGACAGAAAAAGCGCGTCGCCCCCTGCCACCCCCTCCCTCGTCAGATTGAACTTAACCGGGAGACCCTTGTTCCCGCGGGAGAGGCCGAGTCATGTAAAGTGCTCCCCTTGTAAATCGGCGACACACGCGCCCTCGATGCCTCTCCCGATCGGAAATCTCCCGACAATATAAGGGTTCATCCCTCGGGGATAGGTTCCCTCCCCGACCTTCTCCTGGTCGCGCGTCCCGCGGGATGGCGTCGCGTCGCGCGAGTTTCCGCGTCTCGGCGTCGCGAGATTGCCACGCCGCGTCTACTGTCACCTCGCGGCGTTTACTTTGCCGACGCGCTCGCCTCACGTAGGCATCGTGACGCGCGAGGCGTCGCGTGTAATAAGACAAGTCTTAGCCAACCCCCTCGTCTTTTCTCAGACCGTGGCAAATATTTCGCAGGATGCCGTCCGCGAGGGTTCGGAACCAGCTCCTTTTTTCGGAGATCCCTGAATCTTGGCATCCATCGATATGTTGCAAAGACATCTCTGTTTACTTTTTTCATTTCAGGCTGGGAACATAAGATTTCGTTGCAAAAAATGTAATCTTACACTTTCACAAACTTTTTTTTACAGAATTTAGGGAAGGACTGAACAGTGACATCCTCAAATTTTCGACGTACCGACCTCTTGTCTTGGGTTGTCCGAATTCACGTGTCGCGTTCTTCCTCCACCACTTCCAGGACCTGTAGGATCACTTCAGCAATATTTTGCATTTATTGTGAAAGTTGAAAATAATTATATAACCCGGGAATTTAGGGTAAAAGTGGATACTAGCACCCCCCGATTTTCGATGTCCCGACCTTTTGTCTTGGGTTGCCTGGATTCACGTGTAGCGTTCGTCCTCCAGCACTTCTAGGACCTGTAGGGCCGATAGGACCGCGAGCGCTGGATTTCGGCAGTGTTATGCCATTCGCCGTAAACCAAACGCGTTCACGCATCGCGAGCGAGGGCCTCGCGACAAGCACGCGCGATCCTTGCGTGCACGGAGCCGCGAATGGACCCGTACACGCGGCCCTGTGGCCGGGCGGGCTGGTGCGCGAAACAGGGGAGCCGGACAATGGGAGGGCTAACAATGCCCGGCGTGGGGCGAGCCGACGAGACAATGCGAGGGCCGGGCACCCCACGGTCGACGAAGCCCTAAATCAAAACGGTTTCCGGCATTGATAAAACGTAGCCCTCCCCGGCGACGGCGCTTTTAACGAGTCCTGATCCAGGAGGCTCGGCTCTCGGGATTCTCGATCCCTCAGGGTCGCGAACCAGGGCGAAGAGAAGGACGGGAGATTCGGAGAGGATCGGAAGAGGCGAAGATCCCCTCGCAGGGCGGAAATCCGCAAAAACGACCGAAGGACCCGGAAACGCGGCGATAGACGCGGAGACACCTTATAACTCCTCCGATCGTGGAGGTGATTTTTTTTTTGTGCCCCGGTCCCAGGGAGGAAATTGACTTTGAAAGATGTTATAAAAACGTAACGACCTGTCCTGTCTCGCGCAGGTCTCTCGCTCGGGGCCAGGAAATTGATTTACCTACACACGACGGATTTATCTTCGCCGCGGCTTTGCCGCTCCACGCGAGGAATTTCCCGTTTCCTCGAGCCCTCCTCCACTCCGACTTTTCCGACGTCCCTTGCCGCGGTTCTTCGAATTTCCACTATTCCACTCCTCCGCGTCTTTCGGATCCCCGACCTGACCCCTTTGCCGATGTTCGATCAGGCAACGAGAGGACTTTCAACCCCCAACGATCCCTCGAATAAATAACGTCTCCTTTCCGCCCCTGTTATTTTACAGAAACGCTCATCGTCTCTGAAATCGGTGGTAAAATTTCACCCTCACGTCTCGTTCCCTCCGTAATAAACCTAATTATCCCTCCACGTATCCTCGCGATATCCGGTTGCGCACATATTTGCTCGGAATCAGGCGGAGAGGCCAGCTTTCGTGCTGCGAACTGATTATGCCAATATTCGGCTACATGGCACGTCCCCCTCCCCCCCTGCGCCCCATTTTGCGGTGCCATCGTCGTCGATATCGGTGTCGTCGTAACACTTCGTCCCGGGTGCAGTCTGCCTCACCCAGCCTTGCCCTCAAAGGCCGCATAATTAGAGAAAGCCGGAAAATCGGGGAAGGCGTCGCCGCGAGAGACGTATACCGAGAAAAATGAGGTACTTGAAATGAAAATAAATTTGCCTGTTTAAAAAGTCGGATAGTTGAGTCAAGTAAAATGTTCAATGGTTGAAATAACTTTTTCGAGGAAATTAAAAACTAAATACTTTCGAGTGAACGAGAGATGTAGAAACGAGTTGAACGTCCACTATGTTCATACATGACTGAAATTTATTCTCCACCAGTTATGCATTTTTCTCAGGGTAAGGGGGCGCGAGAAAAGAGAAGAGGAATTGACTTTTCAAATTTAAGGAAAACCCGTTTAGGAACCGACTCGTGTCCTCGGGGTCGAGAGCGAGCCATCTCGTCGTAGCAGTTCCCGATGTCGTTACCGACGTAACTCTTCTATCCACCGACGGCGACCTTCCTGCCCGTCTTAACTTCAAAGTCCGTATAATTAACGGTGGAAAGCCTCGGGGAAGGAAAAGGAGGGCGGAAAAGACGGAGAGCTCGCGAGGCTCCGCTCGAGCAGGCGCAAGGCCCTGTCGCATCGAAAGGACGCGAGTTACCGATTCCCTTTTTAAGCCTCGTCGGGTAATGCGCCAGGCCGGGACGTGCGGTTTAAGCATTCAAAAGGACCTCCACTCGCGGGCTCCTCGCATTTTCCGGCCGGGTGAAAATGAAAGAGCGCCCGGCCTCTCACGCCATTGATACCTTCGTAATCGAAAATATGGCCGGCTTTTTGCCCGGCCCCTTTCCGAGATGCACCGGCGGGTGCACTGACGGTAATTAATTGCCCGTGAGCATACTTTTACGGCTGACTTTTCCCACGAAGGCCAGGAGACGATTCCGGGCCACGTCGAGCTATCGAGGTCCGCCCTGAATTTCCCTCCTACCGAAAAATCGGTGGCGTAACAATTTTTGCCCTTTCTTCCATTCCAATAATTAAAAGCATTTTCCATTTTTAGGAAAATTCGGATACAAGGACTGCAGTCCCGGCCCTCGTGGTCCTTGGATCCGAAGGGGGCGGACGAGTAACGGCGCGATTTTCCCGGCTCTTTGGGAAAGAGGAGACAAGCCGAGGAGAGAAAAGGTTAAGGTTTGATCGAGGCTTCTGGCAGGAAAATCCATTTCCCGAGGCACGCGTCTCTAACCGCTTTTCCTCTCTCACCACTCTCTCTCTCTCTCTCTCACTCCTTCCGTCCATTTGTCGGTTTCGGCGATCGGAAATCAATAGAGGCGCGACTTCGCGGCCGCGTAAACCGCCGCAAGCTTTCCGTTGCGTGCGTACACGTATTCGAGCACATGCACCTGCGTAATCGCGTGAGTGCAAACAGGAATACACGCATCCCTGTATAATTGTGCACGCGAGCCCGCGCATCTACGGATGCGGTCCATTTTGCGGGGTAATTTATTTCTTCCAACGATCCTTCTTTGAGGAGACTATAAATATAAGGGAATTATGCACCGCGCGGTCATTTACCAGAAGGAAGAACGGAAAACCCGAGCGAAGGGGGCGAGAGGGGAGAATAAGGGGAAAAAGTCTGCGGGAAGAGCGCCAGTAGTAAAGTCGGCACAGAGTCCGACCAGCCCGGTAAAACGGAGTTTCTCATCTATCGGCGAGGAGTACTCGTTCTCCTTGACCTAGGTTTACAGCGCCCGACTTGAGGATTACTTTTCTCCCGGCCACTTTTTCGCGACAAATTGTATTCCAGTCCCTGAGACTCGCGGCATCTCCAGGATTCGAAAACGAGGCAGGACGTGTACACGAAGAATAAGGGTGGGCATTTTTTCAACACTTAGGGTCGAGGCCAATGTACCATTCGTTGTTACAATTTTCGAGGGGGTTGACAATACCGCCAGGGCGGAGGGGGAGGACGGGGGAGGAAATAAGAGGGAATAAAGGAACGACGTCGGCGAGAGGTGTGGCAGTAGTAAAGTCAGCTGCAGCGTCAGACCAGACCGGCCAGGAGGAGTTTCTCGTCTATCGTCGACGAGTACTCGTTCTCCTTAAGCTCGGTTCGCAACGACCGGCTCGAAGAGCGAGGGAAACTTCCGGGAAGTTTCCCGGAATCGTCCCGTATTTCCTGGCCCTTTCATACCCCCTTGTCCCCCCCCCCCCTCGCCGGCGTTTCAAAATTCCTCCGGCACAATTGCGAGCTTTCCTTCGCCCCGAAGAGTCATTATTCGGAAATTTCTTTTGTCGGGAATTTCCTCGACAAAGGAGAAATCGGGCTAAGGACTTAAGGGGAGCCCTGCTCTGCCTCGTCGGTGCATTGACAAGGATCCCCGAGCTTTCCGCTTTCAATCGGCGATCCTCAATGCGAACAATTGACCGAACTCGGGCCGAATTTTCCTACTCGCACTTCCTCGGTACGTCTACGCGAGCCGCCGCCATTGCCGGGAATTAATTACGGCGGGTCTAATTAGGCGCGGAAAAAAATATAAGGGGAATAAAAAGGGAGGAGAGGGATTATTTTATCCCATTAAATAGGAAACAGTTTTCCTCCTTTCAAGATATATTCGCGATATTGCCCGTGAATCAGGCTTTAGCCCCCCCAACCTATCATCGTCCTCTTCCTCCTCTCTGAAGCGCACCTAAGAGTAAGAGAAATAAATTTATGTTTTACACGAGCGGAATTTATTTCCCCTCCGTAAACTCTTCCCGGGCGACCGACAGTCAGGCGTGCCGAAAAACTTTAAATTAGATCGGTAGGTTGAATAGGTTCCCTCTTTCTCTCTCTCTTTCTCTTGCTTCTTTTCCCGCCCCTCTGAGTTTCCGCGACGCTCCGAGAAGCTTTTACGCGATCCTCTCCGAGACCCGAGACCGAAATTTCCTCGCGAGGGTGAAAGTGTCAAACAATTTGCCGGTTAAATATTTTCCCGGGGCGGTTTATCGAAATTTCTCGAGTTTAGGGAGAGGGGAGGTGCTTTGTCGGCGCGCAATCAAGGGGCCCCCTTTTTCGGGTTTCGTGCCAAAAACTTGGGTCACGTTTCCGTCGCCCTCGTGCGCGAAGACTTCAGTTAGGCACTTCCGGGGATAGTTGTGTATGCGCAGAGTGCAAACGTTTCCGACTTCTAGTATGAGTACAGTACGGGGTGGGGTGGAAGGGAGTTTCGCGTACTTCTGCGTCTGCGATACGGGCGAAATCTTGCTGCGGCACTGTTTAGCCAAGGGCTTAACTCCCACCATTGTTGTGCCAACAAGTCAAACAATGTCGCGCTTGCTCGCTCCGCCGAGATTTGTAACGGGGGAGGCTCGCACGAAATCGCCAACCGGGTGGCGCGGACGTTTCCTACAAAAGCCACCGCTCTTTCTGTCCAGGAAATAACCGCCCTAACCGGATAATACGGACCGAGCGCAAACAACCCTTCGATCTTTTAAAAGCCACCCTCCACCTCATACGTGGTCCGGACCACGAGGAAGCCATCGTAAAAAATGAATTTCGGACGCCGAGCACTCGCTGAGAAACAAAAAAAGAGTTGGTCGGCTCAAAGAGGTATGCATTGTGGCAACAAAATCCTACGATCAAAAACCCCTAAAGAAACATCAGATTGAACTAACCAAATTTCTTTTAATCAACAATTAATTTAACTCAAAGATATCGATTTTTCTTCTCAACGAAATAATTGTTTCGTGCAATTATATATGACTCAGACGACGATATATACGTCAACGGTGTATATTTAATTCAATCAACTAATCTTTTTTTTCAGTGCTCGAGTGAAGTTCCTTTGAGACAAATCGTTCGTGGGAAATGTTTTTTTTTTCTCCCATGAAAGTCGAAGAAGAATTGATCGCACGAAACGTCACGAGGTCCCGCTTCTCGGTCTCCATTTTGCGGAATATTCCGCAGCCACGAATGTACGCGCGGTAAATCCAACTCTGGAAAGCAGCGTCCCCTGCCTCGTATGTAGACATAACGGGGCGCGATTCGCGCATCTCTCTCGTCATACCGAAGACGCCAGTTTATCGGGACAGAAGGCAGGCGGCCCGGAATCGCATTGTCTTCGGGGAAGAAGGAACAAAAAGATGGCGGCACCATGGGGAGGGCCCGAAGAAGCGCCGCGTCTCGCAAAAGAATACTCCTTCCCACCGCGGTGCACTCCCTTTCGATTATTTCCCCGGGTTTTTTCTATTTCCACGTCAATCCATCCNCACCACCCACCGCCCATCGAGCGCGATACGCGCGCACGTCCCTGCAAGCATCGCCGGCACCTTCCCTTATCCCTTATTCTTTATCCCTTATCCCTTATCCCTTTCCCGACGTTCCCAGCTCGATCCTTTGTTCGCTTCCCGGTCCAGCGCGCGTTTAACGACAAGACTTTCCAAGATCCAGCAATATCCCCGGAATTGGAGGACTCGCAGCGCCCTCGAATCGATTTTCCTCCCGCGGGGTTGAAAACTCGGGACTCTCCTCCCTCGCGAAATGCCGGCCCGACATTTTGAAAACCCTCCGTAAATTGGTAGCCTCCCGTAATTTACACGGTTCCCGGGTCGCGTATTCGTCATTTCGCGCGTATGTCACCCGCGCTGGGCGGTGTGCAGGTAATCGAACGCTCATTACGCGGCTTTACAAAACGGTCTTCGACGCGTGGCCGTATCGAGTCCCCGGCGACCGGGGGCGATTCGCGCGCGATATTCCGCGAAATAACATCGATACGCCCGTGTCAGACCCGCGATAATAATGCCCCGGATGATGTTGTCTTGGAGAAAAATTAATGACGTCACGATACACCCGCTACGGCGCCGGTAATTGCTGTACCCGCCGTCCTGTGTAACCGAAATTAATGACGTTACAACGGCGCGCCGTGTACTCGGTGTACCGCGGGTTTAAAATAGTTGCCGGATGCGGAGTCGCTCGGTTTCCGGCCCCTTTTTCGACATTCCCGGTTTTTAGCCCCTCGCCGAAGATTAATAACGGCCCAAGATCGCGAGCCGCGAGGAGATTTACGGAATCGGAAATCGGAAGGAGCGCCATTTGGCAATGCGGCCGCCCGAAATTAATCTCCTATATTCCGAAGTTTTCCCGGGAAAATTGGCCGCCATCCAGAATCCTAGGATCCCTTTCCCGAGGGTTGCGACGTGTGACTGAGAATTTTGGAAAAGACTCGAGCCCACCCCCACCCCCTCTTAGCACCGGGAATCCTCCGACATGTGGCAGACTCGGATAAGGAGGAAGAGTTTCGCGAGGCGGAAAGGGGAGGAAGTAATACGGATAAAGAGGGATGTAGCTTGTTAGGGGATGAATGAAACTTGTCAAGACGGTCCAATTAATGTCAACTTTTCAACCCGAGCTTACCTTAGCTTACAAGTAACCAACCACCCCCCGCCGCGCCATTCTCACCCCCGGCCCGTCGTCTGCGTAAGCTTTCCTTATATCTCAGACTCCGGCTCTCTGGGAGCCCTCCACCCTTTAGGGACGTCTTATTAGCTGCGTCGGTGTATTATTATTACAAGTAATCACCGTCGTTAGCGATAAACGACGAGGAATAAATCGGCCGAGGGGGTAACGCGATAGCTCCCGGAGTTTATCGATCCTCGGGCACGGATAAAGGGCCGAAGTAAATAAACATTAACGCGTTGAAATTTCTAAACCTAATTTCTAAATAGCTACCTTAGTTGCGACACTTGGTATAGAATTTGCGGACTCGATCTATCGTGGCGTTCATTGGGAGAAAATTGGTAGGGACGGGAGTTTGGAGGGATCGGAACTCGAGGGCCGCGGTCCCGAAGCGAATCTGCGGATAATTTGCAAGAAAGGGTTGCAGGACCCGGGGGTTGCCTCGGGGGTGGGGGTAGATTTCGCAAGCCGAGTGGGTACTCGGCCAGGGACGAGGAGCCCCTGTGGAATCCATAAACGGTGGAGAAGGAAAAACACCGTCTCGGGTTACGGAAGGATATAGAGATGGAGGTCGACGAGAACGAGGGGGATGGGCATACACTTAAGGGTGGAGGGTCGGAGGGTAGTACGTATATTTGCCGGCAGGGACCGCCTGTCTCGTTTCTGCGCCCTGCCTGAGTCAGCAAGGTCGTATAAGGCGTTCCTCCTCCCGAAAACGAGGGTGCGAGGGCCTGAATCGAACACCATTGTTTGCTCACCAGGGGGAGCCACCGTCGGCGAGCCTGCGAACTTTACACGCCCTGGTCAACCAGGGAGCGTCTTCTCGAAGGTTCCAATTAAAGGGCCTCTCCAACCCTGAAGAAACTCCCACGACCTTGGCTACGACTTTTCCCTCCATCTTGGATTTTACTCTATTTTCGATGTCCTCCGATTTTTTCGTTTCCACGCCCTGAGGAAAAATCTGAGTCGGTAGACTCAAGGAAATATCCATTAAAACAATGAAACCCTGCGGCGAAGTATGTCCAAGGATATCTCAGATTGGGTTAACGAAATTCGTTTAAATCAACATGAATTTTTCTTCTCAAGGAAATAATTGTTCCTCGCAATGGTATGTGATTCAGGCTACGATATATGTATGTCAACGAGATATATATTTGTCTCGGTCAACTAATCTTCTTTCTCGGGGCGGATTCAGGGGGGGAGAAGATACGTAAATATCGGCGATAATGGAACGGATGTTCTCGGGGGGGTGCAGGCAATTCGGCCGCGAGCGCGGGAAATTCGGAGCGCCGGTAATGGCCGATTCGCGGCGGTCGATTGGTCGAAATCGAACGCGAATCGAAGATACGCGTTCGATTAACCGCGCCGATGCGTCCTCCAGGGCGAGGCGAAAGAATTTATCGGCAGGCCGGCGGCCGCAACTGAATTTGCCCTCACGGTCGGTCGAATAAATGCGGCGCCGTCGCGCTTTTGTCCGATAGAGAAAACCAAGCCGCGTATATACGTGCGCGAACACCTCGTAAATATGCATACCTGCGCGAATTCCCGACGCGCGGGCGTACCTATACGGAAACGTACACGCGGAACGGCCGTGTCGTCGGGGCGTACGGGCTCTACCCTTGATTGACCGACGCTCGAAACAATCGGAACACCTGCCCCGTGCGGCACGACAGGAGGCGAGTGCCGCTTTTGTGCCGGGCAGACATAACCTAAAAAGTCGACTCGATTCGCATCTCGCGCCGTAAGGGACGCGGCGGAACGGAAAAGCCGCCAGGAAAAACCGCGGTCGATATTAATGAAGGCAAGGAAATGTGGGAAAGGGCTGAAAGCGTTCTTGCGGTAGATATATATAATAAAATAACATTACGGCGAGGGTAACAGATGGGGAACCTAGGGACGTTGAAAGAACCGAAGAGATAATGAAAAACATATTGGGTAGTGATCCAGGTCGGCCACCGGTCAGCCCTTGAGAGAATAAGGGCGATTTCAAGGAGGAAGGGATCTTTTTTTAACTCCCCCGGTAGATGTGGCCGACCGTGGAGGGCGTGGAATTTTTAAAGGTTATGGCCGGCAACATGGCGGCCCTAGTACGACGCAGAGGCGACTTTAACATCGGATACACCTGTTCCTCCCTGGAGCTGGTCTAGCGGTACGGCTCGGTTTATGCCGGCGGCATTAACGTAGGAAACCATTCCGGTTCGCCAGCGTCGAAATACGAATTTCCGAGGCGCGCTCTGTGCGCCTCCATTAAGCGCGGTTATATAACGGCGCGCGTCTTCGCGCGCGAATAACTCCGCTGCGGATTTTCGCCGCGCGGACGGAAAACCGCACCCTTTCCCCGAGCCGGTACGTGAGTCACCGCCTCAGCGTCGGGTATGAGCCCGAATAAATTACGGAAAATTCACGCGGGGCACAATTCCCGATGTAACCGAAGGAAAGAAGATCTCTCCGGTGGTGCGGGGCAGAAGGAGTACCAAAATGGCGGCCATCCCCGCCAATGGCCGTCGTTCGAGACAAAGCGAGAAAAATCGAGTACCCGGGGACGCGTAAGAGTCTCCGAAGTAAACCGACGACAGAGAGTGACGGTACATTTTTCCGGAAGAGGCCAACAGGAGCTGTCGGGACGCGGATAAATCGCACCCCTGGGAGGGTGCCGGAATTCTCGGCGCTGACCGGCACCGAAGGGTTAAAACGTAAATCCTGCCCTCGGTCTCGTCATCCGTTCCGATAGTTCGCGATGAAAACAATACCAATTTTCCTCCCTATCGCCCCCTCCTCCTAAAGTCGGATCCATTCTTCCCTCATCCTAGACGCCTTATTCCTCCCGACGATACGTGTAGCCCTCGGAAGTGAAACCCCGTCGAAATTGAAAGGAGATCCGTCTTCGGGACAACCTTTCGCTCTTTCGATCGGGAAGAAACATTATCGGAGCCTCGAGAAATTCGATCGCGCCTCTCTTCCCATTTCCCGTGACGCGGTAGATCAATCTGCCGCGAGATTTCCGGGAAACCTGCACGCTGTTTACACTTTATACCGGGCCTCGTGTCCTCGAGTGCACCTAGTGTGCACCTCCTTCCGTATCCGGGGATCCTAGATGTCTCCGGTACCAACAATTCATTCCTCGCTTCTCATTTGCCATCCCAAAGTCGGGCGTAAATTGTGTTTGCGTCTAACCAGACCTGGAGGAAAGGGTCCCCTCGGAAGCTAGCTTATCTTGGCGGTATATTGACCGATGTCGTGATATTGCCTCGTTTCGGACATCGATTCCTGTCCACTGTAAATACCTGGGTACCCCAGCTGTGTCGGAAACGTCCAGTGATAAGACCGGTGGACGGGCCCACGTAAATCATTATTTATACGGATTTTTGTTATCGAGGAACTTTTGCACCTACTCGCGGCAATTTTAAATCCACTCGTAGGATGGAACGCTTTTACGAAACGCAAGATTCCACGGCAAGAACTGCCAAGGCCTTGGAGCCTAACTACGGCAATTCGCGAACTCGCGAAATGCCGCGATATTACAGCCTCAAGGTGAAGAACTCCACGGGGCCGTGAAGGCCGGAAACTATTAATGTCGTGATCTGCACGTCGAGTGGGAGGCAACTTTGGCGTAAGCGAAAGTTTCGTTCCCTCTATTGTCTCCTCCCTTGCTCGAAAACTTGAGGCGTTTGCCGGAGAGCTTATAACGCGTTTACACGGTAATGTTCGCAAGGTACTCGGCGATACCTGCGCAAGTTCCCCGGCGAATGGAATGCGAAATCAAAACTTCCGCGTTCCGACGATCGAATAATTCCGATAGGCTCTCTCGTCGTGGCTGTGAATTTTTCGCAGCCACTAAAAATACCGACCAATCGCCATTTAATAAAAGAAATAATTTCAAGGACGAGGAAAAATGAAAATACTATGTGAGGTTTAACGAACGACAAGTCTGGGGCGTTGCTCGGGATGCACTCCTAGCCAGAACAATACCTCCTCCCCAGACCTAGGTACACCTTATTACGCAGCCGAGAGACGACGGGAGTCTCCTGATTGGAATTTTCGTGCGAATCGGCGGAGCCAAGACGAAAGGGACGAAAGAGGGGCGCAGAAAGTGTCGGGCCCAACGGAGGAGGGAACGTAAACCGGAGGTCCTGATTGTTGGGCAAAGAGGCTCGTTTGAATAGCGACGTGCGAGCGAGCCGAGTATCAAATTGGAAACTCGACTCCGGAGTCGAGCAATCAATTATTGTAATGCGACTCGACAAGGCGTCTGAGCGGCTCGAGTTACACGACGATCTGGATTTCGAGCACCGAGCGATGGATTCAATTAGATTCGGTGACTTCCGTCGTGTCGACGGCGTCGAACCTCTTTCTCCGCCCCGCGGGACTAATGTCGCTCCACAAGTGGATCCGGGCAGTTCCGATGATAGGATAAAAAAGGCAGATCATAGAGCGAGTGACCGTGAAAAGCTTCGAAGCTTCGCCCGACGCGAAGACCCATCCCGGTGGGATCCACTCGAACGTCGGATGGCTAATGGCCACTCTAGATACATGCCAAGTGGAACTATAGTCGATCCCGGTACCCCCTTCGCTATTTATCATTGTCCGATGATGTTGAAAAATTAATTCTTCAGGGGAAATCGAACGCCCTCGGCCCGCACTCTGGGGGTAGGAAAATCATGAAAATAGAGTGCCGGAGCGGGGCCAGCCAGAGGGGGCGCATTTTTCTCGACGTCGTTACTCTCGAGCACGTAACCGGGGGGTGCTTCCGAGGTTTTTTCCCCGCGAGCTTTACGAGCTCCCGCCGCGCGGCTGATTTTCGTCGTAGGTGAGCGTAGAAACGAAGGGGTTGGGCGGCCCCGATGGAATAATACATCCGTTCCAGGGCGCGAACTTTTCCAGGGGCGGCTTTAAGCTTCGCCCCGCCGAAGGAAGTTCCGTAATCCTTCCTACCGTTTCCCACGCGAAGGTCGGCAGGCCCGGATAGGGCGGGAAAAGAGGGAACGGGTCCGCAGTCGGGGGAGGTAAATTTAGCGAGTCGTTCGCACGAAGGGCCGCCCGAGAGGAAGGGTTCGAGGCTCGGGTTTAGGGTTTAGGGCTTTAGGGCGCGAGCGGAGCTACCAACGGAGGAAACGAGCGACACGCGCTCCGCGAGAGGATAAAGGAGTCGCGAGGGAGGAAAAGCTCCACCGAGCTTTCCAGCCCTCCTCTCCTCCCGGGGAGGGGGGGCAAGGAAAGGAACGACTTAGCGGCGATTCACTTTCCCGGGGTGCCCATCCTTCGCGGCCAAGTCGATCGACCTCGAGGACCTTACGAAACGTTCTAAAAAAATTGGCGTCCAAATCGAGAGCACTGTCTCCAACCGTCGCCATCATCGTTCCCTAAACGGAGTCCCGATTAAGGCGACGGGAAAGTGGCGTCAAGGAGGTCTCGTTTATTAAATTTATCTCCGAACTGGGTGCACCGAGTCGTTTGAAACTTTATAAAGTGAATATAGAGACTATAAGGAAGATCCTGACAAGCCTGAAATTTCAATTTTTTTTTTTCTTTTCGTAATGTTTGTAGACATTTTGATAATTGATGTATAAAAAGAAATGAAATTTCACGGAGGTCACGACCTTCCTTGTAGCCTCCGTATTCACGTCATAGGGTTTGAAATTGATTCGGTACACCCAGTTTGAAGAAAAGTATCGCGAACGATTGATCCCTCGGATGCCACTTTCATGTCCCCTTACCTCTCGAGCTAACGAGGTGGCACCGGCCGGTCTCCTTCAGTGCTGCAGTTCCACTTTAGCCCGGCTTGTCGCGGGCCGCGGCGTATTTTTTTACGAGACCGATGCAACGCATAAAATCATATTCCTTTCATTGCGCGTATCCCAGAAACAAGGCCGGGGGCGATAGGTGATACATCGTGCTGTGCGTTTACGAGTATCGATGTTCCCCCGTTGGCAGATGCGACACGCGAGGAGAGAGCGAGAGAGAGAGAGAGAGAGGAGTCGATGCTCGCAGGGCCGGTGAGCCACTCTCGCATAAAAGTGGATATTGCCTGGTGTCGGGATCAAGGTTGAGGGAAGGCACCCGGGCCCGCGTCGCCCTCGCGGATAAATCTACATCCCCTTTTTACGCCCCTCGCGGCCATAACCTCTGACAATTCCTGGGGGCGCGCCTTTTCGCGGGGGTTGGCGGACGGCCTGCGGTCCTCGCGCCCTGCGCGGAGGAAATTGTTATAATAAAACGTTGACACTCGCCGCCTATCACTTTCGAGGGATAGGCAGTCGCCCGGCTCGCCTATCCCTTTCGGCACGTTGACGCCCCGAGATCCGCTTTACGACGTAGTAACGCCGCGACGTTGTAACGAATTTACTCCGTCCTCCTCCCCCCTCCCAGCGTTTTTATTCCCACTCCCACGGCGCACCTCGGTGCCATTCCTTGCGGAAAAACTCGCGAAGCCGTTTCCACGTAACGAACCGTGTCCGTTTTTGCGCCCCGATTAAGCGGCGTAAAAGGGGAAAGTAAAAAAGCACGGGCGGCCCGTGATTTCCCGCTGATGCGGCAAAACGGGGGGAAGATCGATTTTCGGGGCTGCACTCGGGGAAGGGCCGATATCTCGCGACGCACCCTTCGCGCCTTGTTGAAAGTGGCGGTTTAGAGTCGCAACGATTGTCCTATCGCATTTATCCAAGTAAGCACCACGAAACTCTAGAGAAACAGGAAATGAATGGGGAATTTCTCATCTAGAGGTGCGAAAATCGCGTAGAAAGACGATAACGATGATAAACGCTCGGCGAACGAAACCTGACTTTGGAAATGTTTAAAAACCCCCTTACCGGATAAAAATGACTTCAGTAAATCTGAAAAGAAAAAAATTAGAATGACTGCGAAAAACATTTTTGTTTATGTATCTCAGTCCTGGACTACAAGGAAATCTTAAATACGAATATATTAATTCCCACGGGCTTAACATACCAAAACTTAACGTTAAGGACTCAGGGGCGTTTCACGCATACGTATACGACGTATGCAGGCGTATATTTGGCGCGAAACTCTACCTAGTTTCCTGGCATCGAGCAGCTCGGATGCAGAGAGGACCGTGTCTCGCGCACACATTCTTCACATGTCATGCATGTAGTATTTTGTCAAAAAACATTTTACTACCTGTTTACTGGCAACCACGCTCGGCTACCATAAAGTTTCTTGTGCGGAGTACGAAGCATATATTCACATATTAATTTGACATTTGAAATCCATTCGCTTATTAAATTCCGCTTCACATAGCTTTAAGCCTAAAGTCCAATACGCCTCTTCCGGCACCAAGGCGCGCTCGTGCGTTCGACTTCGCCTAAATTTATAAACCCTTTTAGGCAGGAAATCTGCCGTATCGGGCGACATGGCGCCGCGCCAGCGGATCGCCTCGGATGAAATATTAATATGGACGACATTGCGAGACGTCCCGTTCGAGTTCTCTCTCTCTCGGGGTGAGCTCGAGGACCTCGTCGGTCTCTCTTTGAAACTTCGCCGGCGTCGATTATCGCCCCCTGGAATTTAACGACGACCGGAAATTCACCGCGGAAGAGATCGAGACGAGGAAACCGAAAAAAATCCTCCGATTTCCTGAAAAGTTTATAAAAATTCTCACGTTATCTACCTCTTTTCCCTCCTCTACGAGCCTCGCCCTCCGTTGTAGATATTCCCAGGCGCGATTACGCATGCATATGCATGCCGCGATGTCGCACAACGAAACGCTCCCCGTTATTATCCGGCCGCATCTGATAGTTGCACTTAGACGGTGCATATAAGTGCATTCGCCGGGGTACGTGTCGTTATCCGTTAGTGCCCCGTTAGCCGCAGCACAGGTGCGAGAGCCGACCGAATTGGCCGTTTCGAAAATTCCCCGGACTGGAAACGAATTTCAATGCCCCCCCTCCTCATGTCGGGGAAAGGGGCGTTTGCATACGCGAGAAGAGAGAAAAAATGGTCGCGGATAAATTGCACCTCGGTCCAGGCCGAGTATTTGTACAGTTGGGTACCGCGAGTCGCGTATTTACGAGGCGAAACGCAAGGAGTACTAATAATATTGACTAAATCGTAACCCCTTTCCGAACGGCGCGAAACTCGATAGCGGGGGATTTATTAATATTTAGGAGAATGCTGTAATGACAGCCGACTTGACAGCTCGAGCTGGCAGCTCGCTGCGCTATTTTTGACGGCTTCGCTGTCCGATCTCTTCAAAAGTGCATTTCTTTTTACTACCCCTGCAGCTTGCGAGGTCCGATGGAAATTCGCATTGATACGGGGCGCTTGAATTCCTTCCGAATTAATTTCTAGACTCCTGAGAGGTCCCCTCGCGATGCTAAAAAGGACTCTAATAATCGAATGGCGGGAAGAACGGAGGAGAGGATGTAAAAAAAGAAGTGGGGCGTAAAACTTTTACAGCCACCGGTCAGGCCCCAGCTATTGCTGCATCTGCCTCCTAGTTTATTCTACTCTCTTCTCTTATTCCTGAGGCGCTCCCGTAAATGGTATGGCCGTCATTTCTCGAGGCGTTAAGTTTCCCTTTCTTCCACCCTCTTCCCTCTCCGTCTCGATTTTCCCCTCTCCGCTTGCCAGTCGATTTCTCTCGCCCTGCCTCAGTATCTACCGCGATGGCTCGTACATACCACTCCAGCCGTAAGTAAATGGAAATATCTATCACAAACATGTGCCATTATCAGTTCGGAATGCATATTTATTTTCTGGAGAAATTTTCGAATTCTCGCTAAGATGACCTCGCGTTGTTACTCCCGTTGTAGCCATCCATGATTGACATGCCCGTAGAGAATAAGGTACAGGAAACAAGACCGAAGTAGCCAATTGAAATGGTACTTTTGTTCCGCCCGCTCCATCGCCACCCGAAAATGGAATCTTTTTACCGTCGATTTTCCGGGAAAACCCGTGGCTGCCTCATTCCTTGGTCGGTGTCTCCTGAGGAGAGGATATGGTACCTCCACCGACGCACCGACATACAGGTAACGTCTACATCGGGACTTTCTTGACATTGGGGAAACACGGCATCGCCAGGCGCGGTGCGTGTACTCGAGGGTTCGTCGGATGTTCCTGGAAAATTCAGCGGAAACCGTCCATCCGTGGCTTGAAACGCGGTTCATCCGCTCGTAGTTACACTCGCGTAGCTACCCACCCTCCCGTCCGTTCCGTCGATATCCGATTAATCATTCAAGAACTACGTTACGCCAACACGAACGCCGATCACCCCGCCCCGGGGGCGTACACTCTCGCGAAAAATCTATCCCCTTTGGCATCTTTCACTCGCTTTATTTTCCTCAACAAGCTATTTTATATGCTAGACGTCAAACAGGATTCCTGATCGCCCCCGCGGAACGTTACGTGCCCGGACGTAAAATGCTCGACCCAAGGATGGACCTTGGAAAAAGGGAATTAAGGATTTTCCACATTTTCCGGCACACTAAATGGGGGATTCCTCTGTCAGTCACCACCCTCTCCAATTCAGCTGGGAGTGTTAACGCCGAGTGACCGGCTGCAAGCTGAGGTTTTCCTTTTTTTTTTCTTCCCGTGTCTACTCTCTAGTTGGCAAAATAACGCTAAAGGTTTGTGGCCGATTTCAACGCAGGATTTCAGCCCAGCGGGGAAACTCCTAACTTTCGGGGGGAAAGTGGCGGCGCTTCCTCCGGAATTATGGAGTGCAGCCACCCCTCCTGTCAGCACGTCCACCCTCGCCGATGACATTTCGAGCGCAGACGCTGTCAGTAAATGTAAGCCAGAGGTATGTGCAGGATGTAAATGCATGTACACTGCCATCCATCGATGGTTATCTCGCGGACCTACTGCCCTCTCCGGCCGCGCGGCGTACTAGCTACGGGAGCAGCCCGGAATTTCAATCGCCCAAGAACCAGAGCCCGCCGAGTCGTAACGTGCCGTAACGTGTCGTGGCGTACCGTAACGTATCGTAACGTGCCGTAGCGTACCGAGGCGTCGCCTCAGCGGGCCCATTGGCCAATGGGGCCCCGAGGCGTCGCCAATGGGGGGCCCTTTGAGGTGACGCCAACCCTCTGAGACTACGGGGCCCCCATTGGTGTCGCCACGGGGGCCCCATTAGGGTCACCTCGGGGCCCGTTACGGCCCGCCACGGCACGCCATGACACGTTAAGGCATGCCACGGCACGTCACAGCACGTCACGGCACGTTATGGCACGTCACGGCACGAGACGGCACGTCACGGCACGTCACGGCACGTCACGGCACGCCATGTCACGTCACGGCTCGGCTTGGCGGGCTCTGCTCCTTGGGCGATTGAAATTCCGGACTGCTCCCGTAGCTAGTACGCCGCGCGGCCGGAGAGGGCAGTAGGTCCGCGAGATAGCCATCGATGGATGGCAGTGTACAGGGATAGGACTCCCAAAGTCCCGAACCGACTGGCACGTCGTAAATACCCACTTAGTGGGAATACACGTGATACGGTATGAGCGAAGACGTGTCCACTGGGTAATACAGCTTTTCGTCGGCCATCTTTGAATATCCGCCCCAAGACACCGTTCGTTACCTCCTAGAATGAGTTTCCGAAAAAAACTAACATAAGTGCATACTAATAGAAAACGTAATGTTCCGTATGTATTTTTTTTTTTTTTTTTAATAATTACGACGTTGGGCCACGAATTTCGAGGCGGAAAGGTGAAACAGAAAAAGGGAATTCGGATTCGATCGAAGCTGCGAGGGAGGGGGAGCGAATCATGGCACATGCGGGGGTGACGGCGCGTGGAGAGAGGGGAAAAGAGACGATGGTTATTAATTCGGCCTCGAGGGGGCCACTAATATTCATTTGACCACTGTCCAGCGACATTCGAAGCCCTGGTCGGACCCCAGATCGCCCACGTACGGGGGGACAGGGCAAATTCGCATCCGTCTTTACACCCCTGTCAGGCAGCTCGATAAGCGAATAACTCAACATCGGCATTGTGCATTGCAGAAGTCCTCGAAACTGTCGAATTAATATACAATTCCTAATTCGAGGTCCCCAATCCGTCTCTGTCGGGTCGGAAAGTAATAACGATCCATTTAAAATCGATTTTCAATCGATTAAATCAATGTTTCGGCGGGGACCAAAGATGGCCGCCAAGATAATCGCTTAGACTACGAAGTAGTATAAGGAGATACAACGCCGTGTATTGAAATTGTCCCCACTTTAGGGGTCCAAGATCTTCAGACTTTTCCCGATTTAATGCCGAGAGCTCCTCCTCGATAACATTTTGCAATTAAAAATTATCGTCTGCCACTCTGTCTGGTAGTCTTTATCACGTTAAGGACGTCACATTATGTATATCGTGCGCGGATTATCGTTTCGCTTTGCATACTTTAATTGCAAAATGAAAATCATCTTAGGCAATTTACGTCGGTAGGAAATGGTTTGGACACGTATGATTGGAATTCCCTCAATTTCCGCAAGTAACGCTCGCATCGTTTGATCAGGTGAAAATCTCAGATCCTGGATCCCGATTCAGGAGTCACTTTCTGTGGAACCGACCATTGTCGTTACGTCTCCTTATACTACTTCGTGGCTTAGACCAGCTATATCTAGATCTCGCGTTAGACCTCCCACTCCCCAATTTTCAGTAAGCACGATAGCTTTAACCGTGTGAGTGAGTGTTGGGTCACGTGGTACATTCGTTTACCTCTTACACTGCAAAACGAAGTCTACACATACGTGGTCTAAAATCTGATTGAGTCGAGTTTTACCCTGACACAATGCACCCTAGTTCGTGGGGTCGGCCACGTGGTGCATTCGAATTCCCCCCTTCCACTGGCGGCTCATTTCCGGGATTTTTCTCGGGGAAAAAGGTCGCGGGGAAATAAATACACGAGTCAATAGCTGTCTGGAAACTGACGCGGGTATTTACTTGCTGGGTTCTCGGAGGGGGATAATCGAGAGAGTCTCAGGTGCGGCGGGTCAGTCGGGCGCCCTCGGTCAACCCGTGAAGTTACGAGCGGCGGGAATTTTTGCGGACGAGCCGCCCGCCGAGAAAGTTGCCACCGGGGCAGACTTTTTACGGACCGTCGGGAACTTTCGCGGGGAGTTATGATCGACCCACGTTTCGTCGATCGGCCCTCGTAAAGTCCAGGAGAAAATTGCGTCGGGCGACACCTTCGGCCCGGGACGCAAGGGGAGGGCCGAAAAATAACCAGGGGAATTCCTCGGTCTGGAATAATTAAATAATAAGGGGAAAAATGAATCACCGTCCCGAAATTCCAGGGGCAGGGTAGCAACCCCTTTGTGCGCCTCGGCACAATATAAAAGTGGCGCTAAAGGAGTTAAAGCAGCGGTTTCGCGGGGAGGGCACTCGTACATCTCCCGAATAAAGTGGACCGGACTAATTTAAATGAATTGCGCGTAGAGGATAATGCCACGGGGAAGACTGAAACGCCGAATTCGCCGGATCCCCGGATGAATTCCTCGGCGGCGTTCTCGAGCAATGAGTTCCTCCTTTATGCCGGGGAAGTACAGTATAAAAGTGTTCCTGGAGGAGTCACGAATCTAAGCGAGCCCGGGGATTTTTGCCGGAAGTGCCCGCCCCCGGAATACGTTCCGAGAACGTCGTCAGTAAACCCCAGGAAATTAATCCCTCAGGATAAAACGGCATGATGAAGCCTGGGAGAGGGGCGCCGGGGGGGACGGTGCCGGCGAAGACGAGGCCGTGGACCAAGATGGAGGGCCTTTTTTTATGCACCCCGAAACCCCCGATGCCCCATTCGCCGGGCCCCGATTAACCTTAAAAGTGCGACCCGTCCCCTCAATTTCGACTAAACGCGTCGAATACATCACCCTCTCCGATGTTTCCATGGTTTAGTTACTCTTACCTCCGCGCGACCTACGCGCTGAGAAAAAAGATTACTTGACAAAGAAGTATATATATATATCGTTGCCTGAATCATATTTAATTGCAAGCTACAATTATTTTGTTTAGAAGAAAAATCATATCGTTGATTTGAAGGAATATCCTTTACTCTTCCTGACATTTCTTTGGGCATATTTGATAGCAGGATGGTGTTGTACCAATGTCTGTTTCTTTAAGTCAACAAACTTCTTTTTCTCAGGGTAGAATTCCTCGGCTCGGCATTTCACGCCGGAAGATGTGCAGGCCGTAATTTCCCCGTTTAATATGCAGAATTAATAATTAGAGAAAAATTTGTAAAGAGAAACGGAAGCGGAACGGCGTCCGCGGGGGGGGGAAATACATAATCGCAAGCCGTGGAGCCATTTCGAAGCCCGTACGCTGGCCTCCCAATGTTTACGCTCTGCCTGGCCGTTAATAAGATTTATTTAATTAATGAACGGTGCTCCGCGGCTTTGACGGTACGCGCAACGCGTCAAAAGCTCCGATAACGCGCCGCGAGAAACAAGCGGCTCGTAATCGTTAACTCAATAACGCGGCACGCCCGAATATGGCCGTTTCACCTTTGACCGACATGAAACGCGACCTGCGCCGCGTATCACAAAATTCGATTCGAAATTGTTATTCGGTACGATCTGAAATTACCGCTCCTCCTCCCGGCCTCGAATTTCCGGCGGGGTTTTTCCGCTTTTTTTTTCTTTTTGTTGTGTCTTTTTTTTTCCAATTTTTCGTACACTTTTTCGCCGACCATTTTTCTTCCGATAACCAGATAACAATGGATGGCGAAGGAAGGGATGCAAATTGAAATTCACGGGGGTGAAATTTGGCGTACAATTTCCGAGATTAAGCCGCACAATTGAAGTTACTTCCAAAGTGACTTTTATCCCGTCCGTGGCCATTAGGTACCCACGATTACTGCGGGAAATTAACGGTCTTAACAAATCGCGGTAGTTATTTCTTCTTAAGCGATTGTAATTACGCTCGTTAACCCCTTTAAGGTACTAATGAACGGAAGGCAACCCACCCCGCTTTCCGAATATTTTTCCCGTGGAATCGTAAGACACCCACGTTCAAATGAGGTTTCTCGGCCGGGATAAAATCCGAGGATTCTGACGGTGTTTAAAAGTATTACGAGAAGGTGGAATTGATTAACAATTTAGTCGGGACAATCTTCTTTTTCATTTTCCATTTAATATTCCTTTTTTCTTCCCTTTCAATCCCAGCGCTATTAACGATGGCTCGGAATACGAATGGCGGGTACGCGGGCAATTGCAATTATTTATTGCAAAAATTAAAGCAACGAACGAAACGCCGGGAAAAAAAAATAAAATGAAGCGAGAGAGGAGAACCGGGCCCGGTGTAATTGCGACTTCGGCGCCGTTAGAAAACGGCAACAAAGGGGAAACGGCTGCGTCAAAGGCCACTAACGGAGTGGATGGAGAACGGCAAACAATTTTCATGAAACAAATTTTAATTGCGACTCATCGTCGATGTTTACGCGCTCTGCGCGACGCCGGCGAAACTTTCGACGCGCGCTTTCCTCGGCACATCTACCTACTGTTGGTACGGTAGGAAATATACTAGACAGGACAGAAATTAAACAAAAACGGGAAAAAAAAAAACGGCCGCGTGCGAGTTCGTTTCCCTGCGCCGACGTTTTCTCCCAGCGTTAATCGCGGCTCGCGTGGCGATGACTTTCGCCCACATTCGGCCAATTAAACAAATTAATAAATTAACACAGAATACATTTTTTTTATGATTACGATAAATCGACGCCCTTCGATTCTCGATTGTTTCCAGGTACTGGAACACTAGGGCTCAGAGGGGAGGAATTTTTTAGGGATTTTCGAGTTGCTCGTGTGCGAGAACAGCCTCGCGAATTTGGATTAAATAATTTAATAAATTAATATATTAATAAATCCAGAAGGTAATTACCATGGTTTTTGTTACAATTACGATAAATCGACGCCCTTCGATTTTCGATTATTTCCAGTTGCCGGAACACCAGGGCTCAGAGGGGAGGAATTTTTTAGGGATTTTCGAGTTGCTCGTGTGCGAGGACAGCCTCGCCAATTCGAATTAAATAAATAAATAAACACGAACGATCATTCACATGAGTTATCATTATGATCACGATAAATGGACGCCCTTTGATTTTCGATTATTTCTAGTTGTCGGAACACCAGGGCTCAGAGGACAGGAATTTTGAGGGATTTTCGAGTTGCTCGTGTGCGACGACAGCCTCGCCAATTCGAATGAAATAAATAAATAAACACGAACGATTATTCACATGAGTTATCATTATGATCACGATAAATGGACGCCCTTCGATTTTCGGTTGTTCCCAGTTGCCGGAACACCAGGGCTCGAAGGGGAGGAATTTTTTAGGGAATTTCGAGTCGCTTGTGTGCAAGGACAGCCTCGCGGATTCAAGCGGTCATCGTGGACGCGATCGAAATCCTATTATTAACCTTGAACTCGAAATCCGCCACCGGCCCCGATCACTCGAGCCCCACCCCCAATGATGAAATTTGAAATCCGGGATACAATGATCGGGCCGAAATTGCAAAACGTTGGGGCTCGCATTTACGTCGGGCCGCGCAAATACAGGGCGCAAAATCGCACCAATAATGTTTCCCTCGACATTTGCACGTGCAATATTGTTAACGGACCTGTGCACCCCCGTCAAAAGCGGGCGAATGCAAATCGCCGCAATTCGCGAGCCCTTGCGATTCCTCGAAACACGAAATTCGGGCGGACTTGCCGCGATGGACGTTTAAAAAAATTCCTAATATTTACATTTTTCAAACGGGGTAGGAACTTTTGGGTGGGATGGAGGAGGAGTAAAAAAAATGGAACGGTACGAATTTATCCCCGGTATTTTCGCCCAAACGCGAAGCGCCGTTCGCCTAATTCGCGCGAGCGCCGGTGGCTCGCGAAAACCGAGAATTTTAAAGCAGTCACTCAAAAGCCGGCCTGCAACTTCCGAGTGGCTCCGAAAACAATGGGCGATTTTTTTTTGCGAAATTCACCCGCTGCCAGCCGGGCGCACCAAGTATTTTTTGATTTCCACCGGGCGTGCCTGCCGTTATTTGTTTGCTCGCTTTTTGCCCTCCCGGCGGGGGGAGAAAAAAAAAGAGATAACACGTAAGCTCCATCTACGCTTCCTGAAATATAGGAAACCGCGGGTATTCCGGTTAATTAAATGGAAAAAATAATACCCCGGGTAAACGCGGCTCGTCGAGAGTGACTCAATTTCGAGAATGCTTCTCCGCGTTGCCGGCTCTGATGCTCTCTCCTGCCTTTTCGGTGATATCGACTGATAGTGCTTGGTCCACAATTCTGTTTATGCGCGCGCACTCGACAATCGATTCCCGACGATGAGAGAGAAAACGTCACGCACTTTCTCAGCCTCCGGTGAACGGCGAGCTCGTATTTTGCGCCACGTTCGTTCCGAAGGCGCGTGAAATGTGTCGAATGTAGAAAAGGAAGAAGACGAAAAAAATCGCAGAAAATCCCGCCTGAAAAAGTCCTCCCCCTCGAGAGGACGCCGAATAATTTTCGAAATACCGTAAAACTGTATTATATATCCACTCGTTAAAGGGCAGAAAAAAAAAGGAAAAAGAAACGCCCCGCTCTTTTTCCCGGTCGAAGCATGGACCACTGCACGCCTTAATTACTGCGGCTCTGGCGAAGGCGTAAAAGTTTCACAGGGCTTGCAACTTTGATAATGTTATCGCATAACGTTAACACCGGAGACTTCGCGAAGGACCGGGCGGCTGAAAGTATTAAAAACCGGGGCAAAAAAAAAAATCCGTCTACCAGGAAAATGTGAAATCCGTCGAAAATGCAGCTGACGAGCGGTAACCCTCCTTGATGTATATACAGGGGACGCGGATTCAATATTTAATGTAACGTCATTTAATCTAACTTAATTTAACGTAATTGCGGATCCTCGAAGAACCTGCCGGGTCTTCAGAGGTACTGCTCGTTTTTCGCGAGGATCTTCAGCGTCTCGTTACCTGAGCTCGGTTGAAAAATCCGACTTTCGGGTATTATGAAAAGAATCGTTAACACGTGCATCGCACTCGTTAGCCGATTAAGAGGAAGCCTCGTGTTTTCCCGGGCTCTAGGGAACACGGATCAGTGCACGGCATAATTGCAGCTGGCCGGCACTCGTATGCAAATTTCTCCGCGTCTACCGTCGCCACGTACGAGACTGGAGCGCGTGTACACACGCGTATGCACGTATAAAGCGGGCACGTGGTGTGCGAACGTAAACGCGCACCTACTGTAAACGAGACTACCCAAATGTTTTTACAGAGACCCTCTTCTCGGAGGAGATAACAGAGATTGAGAATTAGCGGGAAAAAGAGGCAGCCAGGAGGACGGCGGGATTCACATTTCATCGCCGAATTTCCATCCCCCTTCCGCCTTATTTTTCCATTTGTCCAATTCTTCCATTTTTTAGGGAAGCCCGGAATTCGTCGATTTACCACTTCCCCGGTAATAATCGGCTTGAGTGTTGGACAAACGAAAGGAATTCCAGACCCGAAGTGGATAAGTGCCGGTTAAGTGGTGGAGAAACGGCGCCGCCATCGCCGAGGTAACGAGTTTCGATTCTGGCGATTTTTCTCACATTTCTTGCGCTTTTCCCTCTACCCCGAGTTTCCCCGCGGAAATTAAAATCGCAAAGGGGCTCTTTGAGACGTAGGTGGCCGCAACGTATGGGGAAAAAAAAGAAACTAGCTCGCGTTCCTATTGCGGTGCCTGCGTCGTCGCATGCTCTTAAACTAGTTAAAGGAAGTCCAACTTAGTCGGGGAACCTCGACTTCCTCGAGTTCGAGCTCTCGCCGGAGAAAAATCGGCCAATTAATTGGAAGGTCGGAACTCGCCGTTGAAAATCATCGGGCCCCAAATCGGCGGAACTCCTTTTTTTCGGGGCGTGATCGGTGTTTCGCCGAGTTCGCGCCTCCACCTTGGAAATTTCGGATTTTGACGGATTATCGAGGCCCCACTCGTTTCGACCGGGTTCCCGATGGGAGGATGGCAGGAGAGTATTTTTCACCGGTCGCCAGAACCGATCCGCTAATTGCGAATCAATTGCGAATTATTGCCTTTTCTCGCTGAGCCGATCATTTCTCATTTCGGCTGCGTTTCGCCCGGGCCCGGGGAAATTAAATGGACTTTCGCCGGGCGGTCCGGCTTTTTCGCGCGGAATGCCTGGAAAAAAATGGCCGATATTACATTCTTTGTGCCCGGACGCGTGCCACGGCCAAATCGTCAATTGTCGTGAAATTGGCCCAGGAGGGCCTTCGCCAGAAAATGTACGCGTCCGATTTTCCCCCCCAAAACTAGTCTCTCTTACAAAAAAAAAAAAGGCTTTCGGAATGGTCGACGGTCCTCTCGAGGCGAAATCCCTCTCAGAGATCTTAACCCTTTAATTACGAAACGTCATTACAGTGCCTTCCGTCTGACCGATATTTTTTTACGAAGCGAAGACCTGCGAAATGTGCGACCTTAAAATAACGTGTAAATGACGTCAAAGGGTCGCGTTTATTAAATTTTTCCCCGAACTGGGTGCATCGAATCGTTTCAAACTTTACAGCGTGAATATGGGGGCTATAAGAAAGGTCCTGACACCCATGGAATTCTAATTTATTTAAAATTTGTTTACAGACATTTAAAATTTTTTGTATAAAAAATTTAGGCACTTTGATATCCCCTTAAGCGCGATAAACTATCGGCTCGATGAAAAGTAGGATACTTAAAAATCAACTACGCCCTCTCGCACGTTGCCTCGTCCTTTTGGCTGGCGAAAAGGCTGGCAGTGCCAAATATGCAGCGATAATTCAGCAGTTGGAACCTCCGCCGGAATCCTTTGTCTAGGGCATTAAATAAGCGCTGCGATCCTTTACGGGTCTCGTTGCATCCTGCTCCTCCGTCTCGTCCCCATAATTTTTAGGATCCCCCCGAGTAAATCCAATCCCCTTCGAGGAGAGTCGATTTACCGGACCCTCGTCATAGGTCTAATTGCTCGAATTTCCGCGAGCGCTCGTCATCGGGCACCCTCGAGAGATATTCCTTGTTTTCGAGGCAGAGCGAAGCGGGACCTCGTCATCCCGTGTACGGCATTAAATGTATTATCTCTTCAAGGATATACTTCTCCCGGAGTGCTTCCTCACAAATCCTGGCTAACTGCTCTTTACGATCCTATTTTTCATCCCTCGCCATCCGTGGCATCCCGCTCGTATACAAAATACCAGGCGATATCTTCTCCTCGCCCTCACTCCCCATCGGCAACCGCCATTATTCCCTGGGAATTTACGACGTGATGCGCCGCCCGCGTAAAAAATGCAGAATTTCATCTCGAAATGATTTCTGCCCTATTTCGTTAATTCCCGAAGGCGCTGGAAATTTCATCGGGGCGACGTGATGCGCCATCCACGTAAAAAATGCAAAATTTCATCTCCAAATGATTTCTGCTTTATTTCGTTAATTCCCAAAGGCGCTGGAAATTTCATCAAGGCGACGTGATGCGCCGCCCGCGTAAAAAATTCAGAATTTCATCTCGAAATTATTTCTGCCGTATTTCATTAATTCCCGAAGGCGCTGGAAATTTTATGGAGGCGACGTGATATGCCGCCCGCATAAAAAATGCAGAATTTCATGTCGAAATGATTTCTGCCCTATTTCATTAATTCCCGAAAGCGCTGGAAATTTCATCGAGGCGTGAAGCCAAAAGCGCGAAACGTCCCTCGGCCTGGCCGAGAAAGCGGACGAAAGTAAAAGTGAGCAAAAGCTCGAACTCGAGAGCCGAATTCTGCGCGGACAAAACGGAGCGGATGACACAGTTCCTGCAAAAATAGCGTTCGCTATTTCTGGGTGCCGCGACGGTACGGGGCAGACAAATAAGCGCGGGACCTCTCCTCGGGATAGCAATCAAAGATAAACGAACCGTTGATTAAAACGTCCCTGCTATTAAATTATCGGCGAGCCTCCCTTTCGGACCTAGAAAAAGTGCGCGTTAAACAAACCCTCCCCTCTCCGATATTTATTCCGCCCGCTACGCCAGTCGCGTCGAATATCTGTAAATATATTTTAATATTCATTAAGCCTTGATTAAGTATTCACGGATACCCGGGATATCGAGAAAAAGCATCTTGTAAACGCTCGCCGGGGGTTTTTGCGCGCCAAAGTGCGCTCGCCCTCCCATCCATCTCCGCGCCTATTTCCACGGAGAGGTAGAGCGTGAGAGGGAGTGAGAGGGCGCGAGGCCGCGCGGCCCGGGAGCGAGAGAGAGGGGAGACAAGGGCGGGCTCCCCGTTGGAGGAGTAATTCATTTCCGCTTATTTACTCGGAAACGCGCGGCGCGGCCACCGCGCATGCGCGGGCCGCGCTTCCCCTGTCGTTTCACGGGCTCGTTTGCATTCCCGGTAAACACGCGTGCGACCGTTCCGCCCGCGTCTCCGCTCGCGCGGAATCGAACGGCAGCGCGCGCCGCGGTGGCTGTCAAATGCCGCGCCGAACTTTCGGAATGGAGGTCGCGTTATTCGAAACGACGGCCGCCATCTTGGCAAGGCGCCGGATTACCGAACTTCCTGGATGACGGGGAAGAGACCGAACCCGGGAATGCGTCGCGGTTTGTTAGGATCAAATGGTGCCTGATCCGTAGAATTCACTCGAATACCCTACTTCCATGCTCCAGAGGCACGGATCGATGACAAGACGGGAAGAAATTCGCAGTTTACAAACCGTGCAAGACGAATGGCGGTCCAAACTTCGCGCACGGAGTTGCCGACCCGAGAGATCGATTTTAAAAGAATTATTATAAAAACGGAGCCGATTCAGGCGGTCCCGGGATTCAGTAACGGCGGATACTCCGTAATGGCTCTCGCAAGGGCACCTGGGATCCTTAAAAGTTCCCAAAGAGAAATAAAAAAAAAGTGGGTCTGGGGGGCGGGAAATTTAAGCTCCATTAGGCGACGTATCGTCAGGTCGCGGGATATCGGCCCGATGCGCCGTAAATCCTCGAGCCGAATACTCTAAAAGTCGGGCCCATAATACCGTCATTTTTCATTCGCAATTTCGAGTTTCCGGCGCGCGCGGTGTTTATTGCACGGTTCGTCGAAACTCATAGGTAGCGCGAAAAACTGGCCGAGCGCGTTTACGTCTCGAGGAGGGCATTTAAAGCCGAGAGCCCGAAGTGTCTAAAATGTTTCAAAGGCCCCGTTGACGCGCGCCTCGTCCCTCGATGGCGATAACGCTCCCCGGCCGCCCTCCCCTCGGACTAAAAATACATGCGCAATTACGTAAATGCACGTCACTCGAGATTACGGTAAACGGGATGCAACGTCAACGTTCGAGTTCGGCCGTCGCACGGCCTTACGTAATTCCCCTCCGGTTTTCGGGAGGAGGGATTATTATTTCACCGGCCCTATCGAATTTCCCAGGTCGCGATCCGCGCGCGGAAACGCACCGCGCCAATTCGACCGCACTCCCCGAAATGTATTCGTTGACGAGAAGTGAAGGCCGGGAATTACTTAAAATCATGTATACGCATATTTCCACGTTCCGGTACACGCGTATATCCACCGTGTACTCGATGTACATGTGCATCTTTAGAAAGAAAACCCGAGGCTCAACCGCCATCTATTTGCATCCCTCCTGAAACTGGGTACGGCGTGACGTCACGCCGCGAGCGAGACACGACACAGCGCGACGTCACCGGGCGAACCGCGAGATGCGCGCGCAAGAGAGAGAGGGAACGCATGGCCAATACAGAGGAGCGACAAGGACAGCGCGCGGTTTGCCGCGGCTCCGCCGGCAGCGCAGTGGCGCCTCGGTCTCCCTCCCCTCTTGCTCTCTCGACCCCCTTCCCCCTCTGGCGGCTCTCGTTCACCGCGACGCGCGCCGCATTTGTTTACCGGCCGCGTCCGCGGATTCGGCGGGTCCCGTGCACTCGCGCGGAGGGAGAGCGTGCGTGGCCAGCAGACTTACCGGACCGCTCCTCGTCCACGGAGCGCGATTGCAGGTCGGCCACGAGATGGACCGGCGCGCACTGCCGCCGACATGCCGCCACGGGGATATTCCGCGTTCCGCGTTCCGAGAGCACCGACCGCGCTGCCCGAGAGAGTAGCGCCGCCACGCCACCGCGTCGCACTGGCCAACCTACGTGAATGGACCAGCCGGGCCGCGTGGGGAGGGCTGGGTGTTGCGGAAACTGGGGGAAACTCTAGGGGAAATGTTCGAGCCGCAAGGGGAAAGGCGCGTCGCAAAGGTCAGGGATGGCGTGGCTATGCAAAGGCGACTAACGGAAGGATGATCGTCTTCCGACGTGTCGACTCTGGAATATACATATATGTTCTTCGGGTGTATTTTGATGAAATACATTCGAATCTCCTTGTTGAAAAACGCATGTTAAGGGGTAGCTCAACCTCCTCCGGGGTCGACCCCCCGCGAAATAAAAATGCGAGTTGACCTCTTGGCTCTCTTAGAAATATCTTAGTAAATTCTAAATCGATATCTTAACGAGGTAAAGAGTCTACTTGGGCGCTGTATCTGATCGAGAGTTTTAGATGTATGAGTATTCTTTTTTGCTCATCACTGGCTACGTGACCCTCGGTCGGGACGCCATTGTTTCAGTGTGCCTTCCCGGTGCTGCTATCTACCTGGGACAGGCCGCATCATTTTCTTTATAATAATAGATTTAAAGATCATACCTACGCGCTCGATCATGAAAATGATCACGCTTATCAGTGTGGAAAATTATATAGGTTTTCGAGATCGAAGCGCGAACGTTGGATTTAAATGCTTATACTTACGCAGTCGTCGAGTATACTTTCTCGAGGAATTGCCTTGAACTCTCGAAATCAACTTGCGTCCTATATGTTACACGGGTCGGAGTTTGTATTCACCTAACGGTGATCGGGTAATTCCGAAGGTTCGGTGTTCCAATTCCTGAAGCAACCGAACTTTGAAAGTCTTATTCCCTTTTCGTTCGCATTCAATCGGCTTTACCGCGATCAACGATTAATTCGAATCAAGCTTCTTTGACTCACTTAAACGCTTCCCCTTAGAACGCACAATTGCAGTCAATCATATTCATTTAAACGATTCGAAACCGCCTTTAATGGTCCCGATAAATTAACGTACATACACAGACGTTGAATCGACAATTTGAAAGTCGAATCTCAGTGCCTGGAGGCGACCGTTTCGAGGTCGTAAGAAAAAAAATCGAGTTCCTTCGAGCGTGCCTCATGTGGTCGATCAAAGGTTGAGAAAGAAAACCAGTCAAGAGACCCGCATGATCGGCGATCGAAGCGTCCTCGTCGCACTCACGTCACCAAGGGGGAAGAGAGAGACCGACAGGTCTCCCGCGCCAGTGGAGGGGTCCCGCAATGAGGCGCCCTCTCCTGCGCGGCCCGTAACTCACGTAGTCTCCGCGGGTCGCGCTGCGCGCACACCTCCCGGATATGGCGTCATTCGCAGCCCAACATGGCGGAGATCAGACAACGTAAACAGAGTGGCGACCACAGAGGTGTGAATGCGGGTGAGTTTTTCTTACATTTTCTCGGGAGGATCACGAGATTCGAGGCCCCCGCGACATCCCGCGGTCTCGAGGGAGTGCGGCGCGCCGAGGGAAAATGGCGGACGCGCTTTTGGGCCGCAGTGCATGTGTTCCGAGTGCCAGCTGCAGCGGTGCTCGCGCCGCCTCCCGTATCTTCTGTCCTGGACATTTCGCACCCCCCCCCCCCCCTCCCACCCGGGTCCCGGCGCAGCTCAGTAGAAAATCACCGAGGCCTTCTTTTTCCGCGTAACGTCCCCTAGATGCGACGGGTTAACCTCAAAAACTGGGAGAAGGGACCGTTACGTCTTCGGCTCCGTGACAGGACCCTCTGACAGGCACCTGTCAAAGAGGTCTCGAGGACAGCCTGACGGCGATTCGGTCCATCGACCTTGTCGAGTGCCGTTTCTTCCCAGATAGGGCAATTATCGAGCTTCTAAACGAATCCTCGGGAAAAGCGCCGAGTAATTCGCGGTGAGGTTAGAGGTTACTCCGTGGAGGCGTCGCCCTGGCGTATCGGCGCAGCGTAACCTGTCCAGGGTTTGCGTCACCGGGTGTTCATAAATAAAGGCTTACGCACGGCGCGCATAAATGACGTTTCCGTGAAAGGCGAGATTCTGTCATCGGGCGACCGTTGGCTCGGCGCCCCTGCACGTGCTGCCTCCTGGCGGCCGTTGCGCGCGCCTCCGCCCGACTGGAGAGGGAACTTTGAACCTCGGGGCACGGAACTCCAAGGAGACTAAGCGTCGAACAATCGGCAATGTTGACGATCCCGTGCTCGATAGTCTCGCTCGGTACTGTTTTTTCGACTGAACTTCGCCCTGTCGCGCGAACAAATCATGACTACGGAACGGCTCGTTCAGAGATACATGCTGGAATACTTATAGGTCGCAAGGGACTGCGGAATCAATCGGGACGTAAAGTGGAACCTCCACCGGTGCAGCACTTTTTGGAACCATTCGATTCTCGTTAGCCGTCACCTACGTCGAGTAAAGCCGAACCATTGTCTCAGGCTAGAGGAGGGACTTTGAACTTTGAACCCGTCACTGAAACGAAACCTAGTGATTGGTCGGCAAGGCTAATTATTCGTGGGCCCATTAATGTCAATAACTCAGCTGAATTCTTACATTATTCATGCCCTTATATCGGCCACTTGTAAGCTACGAGTTATTCAAGCAAGTCTTATCGCAAGTGAAAGTACGTACCGTGAGGTGTTCTGGATTATTCGCTTTCTTCTCTTTTTATTTATTTACCTTTTTTTATTTAAAAAGCACTGAGAACATAAATTGGAAATAAATCAGCCCAATCGTCGCGCGGCTTCTCCGAGTTCTTTGGGGGAGGGAAAACGCATACGAGGCGCCTTTCGGAATTCACGTTCCACATTATTCCTCGCACTCTCTTTACCGCTGGGCAGCGATCAAAGAACCGCCGGGATAATCAAGGATTTCTCTTCATTTGCCCGGCCGCGCAAAGGGAAAAAGGCAGGGATTAAAGGGGGGGAGGATGCGGGGAAAAACGGAAGGAAAGGGCAGAAGGAACGAATCCCCGCGGAAACGCGCGCGGAAAGATTGTAATTACGCGCGCGGACGCGCGAGTCCGCTGGACCGTCACTTCGTTGTCGCGGAAAAGTCCTCCTCCTCCCCCCCCCCTCCCTTAACGCGCGGAAATAAAGCGGAAGAGGCTTTTCAAAGTCCCGGCAGGCAGGGAGTTCTCGGACGGGACGAACGCATTTGAGGAAACTCCGTTGTTGGGAATTAATCCACGCGGAAAGGCGGGGAATAAAGGACGCCGCGGGCCTCGAGATTCAAAATCGATTTCCGCAACGGCATCGAGGTATACCCCGCAAGGCCGGGGAGTTCACCTGATAATCTCAAAAATTGATATCCGCTCGAATTCGACCCCCTCCCGAATTTTGTCTCGGTAATTACACGGGAATGTTCCACTTGCCTCGATTCCGCCAGAACGCATTTCCGGTCGCTCGGGTATTTTTTTTTCTTTTTTTTTTTTCAAATTAATTCCCAGGCGAACCCCCCGCGAGGTTTGCGCGCTTTGTAGATGGGTTTTATCTCCTTCCGTTTTCCCCCCGTCGGCTCGAAGTTTTCCTCCCTTTTCGCGCTGTTTCCACGGTTTGCGTGTAAAAAACGTGTGGACCCTGGTGGACCACGCAAAGCGCCCCCTCCTCCTCGTGGGGGGGGGGGGGGGAAAGGGGACCGAGAGAGAGGGACATGAGCGCACACGTGACTCACATGGAACACCCTTTGTACATGGGGGGGGGGGGGGGGAGGGGAATCGAAAAATCCCGACGCGAGTGTCGGAATTTTCTTTTGATTATCCGACATGCAGTGCGCCGCCGGTCCGCGAGGGGGGGTCGCGGAGCCGCGAGTTTACGACCGTGGGTCGTGCAATTTATTCATCCCGGTAATTAGCATACCAGTGAGCGGGAAAGAGACTCGGAACGGGGGGGAGAGGAGAGGATGTGCCAAGAGAGGAGGAACCCATTTCGCTCCGTCGCGGCACCTAATCCAATTTCCGGAATTAAAAAGTATCAAAGGGAAAAATATATTCGCCCTGCTCGTTTAAGCATCCCGCGTTTGCGCGCGTGCCAGGATAATCATACCGCCGAATTTAATTCGAATGCACCCTCCCTGTAGGGGAAAAAAACAAAGACCGGCCCTTTTCTCGTCACCCACTTTCGAAGGGCCCATTAACGAAACCCCGGTAAGCACTTGCGTCCAGTCTATGCCTACGAGTGTGAAAGTCGTCGACAATTATGGAACGGGACAGGTTTATTTCTTTTCTAAATGTTCGTAATGGAGCGTGGCAAACGTTGACGCGGTATCCCGTGATTTTCGAGCAAGAGACTGTGGTCCCCCGTTCAAAAAATCCCCGATAGAACGACGAAGAGGATTCGCGGAATTATTGGAGAATTTAGCAAGCGCGCGCGAATTCTGCCGCGCTCGCGCGGGGGGGGAGGGGAAGGGGAGAGGCGGTTTCCGCTTTCGTGCGCAATTTTTCCCCAATAATCTGGATGACTGTTTGTTTTTCGACTTTTTCTCCCTTCTATTTTGTATATTTTTTTTTTCTCCTATTTTTTTCCCCCCCTCACGCGGAGCCCGGAATTATTCGCGAATCGCTCGCCGACACGCGCGACTCGGGCAACTCCATTTCTCGCATGAATAATGCCCTTTCGTGCTCTCTGATTTTTTATTTTCCACGGTTTCTTGCCCTTTTTCCGAGTTTAATCGCTCGAGGAGTAATTTCGAGCGGGGCGGAAATGCGGATTTTCCCGCAAATATATACGGCAGCAGAAGTACACGAATCAAGCTGTACATTTCTGCAGGTGTATATTAATATATATATACGTGTGTACAGGCACCATCCACCCAATTCGGCTCGCTAATTAAACTTGTATTACTTAGTCAAATGAATCCGTAGCCAATCGGTTGTATGAGCCGTTAATTACGTTTCGGCCGGCTGAACAAAAATGTCCTGGCTGGGATTATTCATTTCCCCCTGTTTATTTTTCATGCTCTTCAAGATTTCCCTCAGAGCCTCGGCTGAGCCGTGAAAAAAGATCTGTAAAACCTCCTTGTCGACGCGAAGAATGGAAAATGGGAAGGAATCATCATCCGGAAATAAATCCTTTTTTTTTTTTTATTTCCCCTTTCGCGCCGATGCAGACGTTCGTCGAGCAGTCCACGATAACCGTGGATAACCCGAAGAGAGGTAGGGAATTAGTTTCCGTTTTATTTTTTCCGAGGTTATGAATGCGTTTAAAGGGCGGCTGGTGGCCAGGGAGGCTCGAGAGGAGACATAACCCTCTGACTCGCGTCCGTCCCCCGCGATAAATCTCATTTGTCATAAAATATTCGAGCCGCCCGCGCGATATACATCTCCCGGCCATAGTTTCTTAAATAAATATTCCGCGGGTTTAAAGCACCCGGCGTAAACGCTCGTAGGCCGCGCGGCGGGCCGTTAACTCGGGGTTTTAGAGCTCGCGCATCCGTCCTGCAAATCCATTCCCTGCCGGCGCGGTTTTGATCGCGGACATCAAACCCCTCCTATGCAAGCCGGGGGCGATGGATGCGCGATAAACGCGCCGCATCCAAATTGAAAATGCCACCGGTTCTTTCGACCGAGTCCCTCGCCGCGCAGCCCCCGCCGGACAGAGCGAAGACCCTTTGGAAAAAATATACCGGCTCGTTAAAAAAAAAAAAGAAAGAAAAAAAAGTACTCAAAAGATCCTACGTATCTCGCCGGAAACGCGTGACCACAAGTGTGCGTAAGTGCCCGCATTATCGCAATAAACACCGGGCCAAGGCTAGCGAAATTATCGTTTCCATTCAGGAAGCCCGGAGTCCCGACGTCGTTGATCCCATTATGTAATTGGAGCAGTGGGCTACCCGGGCGTATGTTTTTCGTGATAACCCGGCAGACACGGTCGAGCCCCGTCCAGGAGATTCCGGGGACGAATATAGGCCGAGGAGATACGAATAAATTATTATGGCGATATCGGAGCCATATTAACCGGGTGATTAACTAACCCATTGATAGCGAGCTCCAGGGGAGAGATAACCCCATGGAGGACGAGATAAATTCGCGGGTTTCAATTAACGGAATTATCGCGGGGAGGAGATCAACTGAGGAACACCCTTATCTGGGGAATGTGGCGGCGTCGACGCGGGAGAAGAAACGCGAGGAGCCACTTATATTTATTTATTCTAACTCGACGGAGGTTCCGAGGCAAAACAAACCTCGAGAGTGGTTTCTGGGAGGAGGGACCAGGCCCTGCCAGTATTTCCCGATCGCGGAGGGCTGCCAACTCGGCTGCACCTTCGTCCGCACCTCGAGATGCACCTACCACCGGCAGCTGCAGCTGCAGTCGCGCACCCACTGTCGACGTAAGGCCACTTCCATCCCGGTATTTCTAGTGGTTGACGCGTTCTCGACTTAGTGTCTCGCGAGAGCTCGCCCTCTCGGCGGGTTTCTGGCTCGTCGAGGAAAATCTACGCGAGGAAGTCGCCCGTGGTGCGAGGAACTTCCCGGGGAGGATGAGCGAGAGGAGGAGGTCGACTCTCCGGAGGAGAGAGTCGGCCGAAAGGAGACGCGCGGTGGCGGCCACTCATCCCGGAACCACATTTAGAACGAGCAGTAATTTTGGAACGGCCGTGAAGTCGGATTTGCCATCCGAGAGCCGGCATGATTCTGGAACCAGTGGACGTCGCGGAACCGACTGCACGTATCGGACGGACTTCCCGAACGGCGACGACCTATCAGGTGATTCTCGAGGGTGGACTCGTCCAACTCTCACCTGGACGTTGATAAGCCGATAATCGGTCCCGGGGATTACGTCCTTTCCCGGGCTTGCGAACGACGCCCGACTTGGCGCCCCATTGACGGCGGCGGCTAATTCGCCGTTTCGACTCTTCCTCCTATCGATCGAGATATCCCTCGATTTTGGAGCCAAACCCTCATTTTGGTGCCGAGCTCGGTGCAGCGGCTGGCGACGATCGTCGCGTTTAATCGACTAATGCGACGACGATAATTAAACGTTGCTCGTCGGATCCCAAGTCTCCCGATACTCGACGCTCTTGACCCAGATACGGATTAATTCGATTTCGAGATCGCGAGAGCTCGATCGTTCCGTCCGAGCTGCCCTATCTCGATTTTCAACGCCTATGCTCCCACCCTGGGGAAAAAAAAAAGAAATTCGGTTGACTGAAAGAACTATATGCACTGCTACCAGATCACTGCTACATCGATATCATTTTGTCTTCTCAACAACATAATTGTTTTTCGCAATTATACATGATTCATATCATTTCAGTCAACTAGTCTTTTTTCTAAGTGCACCGAGAGAGGTGCGCCTTGTATTCCGAATTTCAAATTTTGTCATTTAATATCTTTGAAGAACACTCTGTACTCCATTAAGATTGATAGGAATTCTTTTAATCCGATTTGAGTTCTTGAAGATTTATTTGATTCGAAGAATGCTTGCTATTAGTTCCCTCGAGGAAGTAGATACGGTTTTACTGGTTTTACTGGTTCTACTGGGGAGAAGTAGAAGCAACGTCCGTGTCTGACCGTACCATTTCCACTTGATTATTTGGATACTCGATCGGCATAGACGGGGATCGGCGATCTCGCGAAAGTCACGAGAATAATCGACGAAATTCCCCGGCATTACGGCGCATCGTATTCCGAGGATCCATTGTTCCAGGATGCGAAACTGCATTACGCGATAGGAGATTCGCGCGGCCAAGGGCGAGCTCGTTGCTCGGCTCGAGGTATAACGAGAGCAAAATGGGAGGAATGGGATTTCCGACCAATCACGAGCAACGTATACCGCCGGGTTGTTCGGAACTTCGTTTGCGGCCGGGGAATCCGATTTCTTGTAGTTTCAATTGTGCGAGATTGATAAGGCGAGGGAGGTCGGAAGTCGACGAGCCCGAAAAGGGGTTCGACGAGAGGTTCGTCAGAGTTGCCATATGGGGCTTTTTCCGGGCTTTTCTTCGTTGGAATCATGACGAGCCGGTTATTTAATTTATGCTAAATCTTAGAGCCGGGAGATGAAATTAGCCCGATGCGGTTTGGCTCTTTTGGGCAACGAGTTGACGCGTATGCCAAAGTCTAGAAAATATTCGCGGTACATGTCCGGGACGTGTCGCGGATTGGTTCCTTCGGCTTGTATACTTGAGTTGCCAAAAATGTCTATTTCCGACCTCTGACGTCCCAGTCGTTAATCGAACTAGAAACTATGTCCGCCACGAGTGCGGCTCCCTTTCGAAAATTGGCGACCAGCAATGCCTTATTTATATTTTATCTCCCCCGTTTATTAAAATGATACCCAACGCGGAGGAGAGGCTCGTACACGTAATCGCGGTCTGATTCCCAGATCGATTTCGATTTCGACTGGGGACCCATGACAAATAGCCGGCCTTCTGTCGAGCTCGAACGTTCATTAATCGGCGAGTGCGGCCGTGTTAATTAGCGCTCTCGATTGATCCGATCGTCCGGATTTGGGGTGCCAGGGTGAAAGGCTTTTCCAAAATGGACTCGGTCGGTGATTACGAGAGGCGAGGACAGGGTTTCCAGAGATACGGTGGGAAAGAACATCCGGAAATTCATCATCTAACGAGAGGAAAAAAAAAAAAGAAACAGAAACTTGCATTAACCATGTTTCAGACTGCAAAATCGCGGTTTCGTTTTCGTGACTTATCCTTCGTCTTATCGGTGGACAATTGTATCCGATCCGTGTCGCATTTCTTCGTGAGGTGGATTATCGCGATTGTAATATCCGAGACTCGACTACGAGGAAATTGGCTGAATACGCGGCTGATCTTATTAACAACCTGTATGGACATCGGGTCGTCGAAATTCGGGAAAGTTAAATCCCCGCCGCTGCTAAACCTGCGGATGAAGTTGAAATGTCAGAGTGTACGCAAACACAAAACGTACGTTTCACGGAGAGTTCCTGGCCTGCGTTGCCCAATGAAACCAGTTCATTTGCGCGAGAGCGAAGCAACACGGCCCTGCCCGTCCGTCAGCCCGACAAACATCAATTGTTGCTCATTGTAGCGAGTAAAACGGCAAACAGCACCGGCCGTGCCGGAGTTTAGACAAATCGGAGGGACAGCGATGTATTCGCTGTCAATAAGGGATATTTCCATTTCGCGGAAATGAAGTTGTTTGAGTCAACAACTCGCTGTTTGTCGAATCGAGACGCGCCATTGCCGGTTGAGTTCTTCGATTTTTTTCAATTTTTTCAATTTTTATTTTTTCAGTTTTTCAATCCGCCATCAGAAACCCCTCGCTCCGTCAACATCGCCGTTTCCAATATTTCTATTTTATTCCTCCCTTAATTTCTTACCTTTACATTCTCCCTCCGCGGAAATCCTCGCACTTACTCAAACGGTCTCAGCTTAAACCAGTCTTTTTCAAAATTGCTTTCAGCCCCGAAAGTCACGATGACGTCCCTAGACGAGAACGTGAATCGCATTCGGCGGGAGCATAAAACGGCCGAGAGATTTGGTGAGTTCCCCGCCGGCAATTACTTCGGTCCCTTGAATGGTTCGTCTCCTTTTTTCCCGTTTTGTCGTATTTTTATTTTTGTTCCTTTGACCGTACGCTTTATTCCTGGATTTTCGAGTGGCCGGCACCGCGCATCGCGGGGACAGGGGAGGCGAAGTTTGATTAAACAGGAGTAAAAGAAAAAAGGAGCAAGGCGGCCACTTTGAAACTCATAACTTCGGCCGATTCCTAGTAACGAAATGGCTCGTCGGGGAATGATATTACGTCGCGCGGGAGCCGTTTTGTAAATCCTTTTATCTCGTTTTTCGCGGGCCGGCGATTCGCCGAGCTCGCATACGTGACGTACGGAAAAAGACAACGTGTCAGGTTTGCATGGTCATATTACCGCTTGGAACGTGCTCGCTTCGTCGTGTCAATGGTCAAGGTCCCGTGTATGTACGATGAGCATGAATTAATACTCGACGACGTTAAGTGCGCGAGCACAAGAGGCGAGAGCTTCCCCGTCAAAAGAGAGCTTTTTTCACCGCAAAGCCGTGGCTTCCTTCCCTCCCCCTAGGCCTCCTTTTCGTCATAAGCGAAATCTGGGTCGGCGCCATTATACCCTAAAAGACGAATTAAATTGCGAGACTTTCGCTTTTCACTCCCCCTGAGTCTTACTTTTCATTTTGCCCTCTTTCCGGTTTGACCTCTGAGAGGCTTGAGTGAAAAAAAGTCTTGGAAAAAGTCCAGGTCCGGCTTTTAGACCATCCGAGGTATCAGCTTCGCTCAAGACGCGTTTATCTCACGTTTTGCCGGGATCCTGAAATTGAATATTTTGAATCTTGAATTTTTATCGAGAAACCTACAGTCCTTTCAGCTAGTTTAATCCTGAGGAGTGAGCGGTCAGAATTATTTATTGAGTTTTCGTATCTTTTAGATGAACTCGGCAGGCGGGAGAGGATAGAGAGGCTCTCGATGGATGACAATGGGGCCGATGGAGCCGATGGGGAGGACTCCGGAAGACCCATCCAAATCGTCCTGGCACAACCTGACCACACCTTCGAGCTGGACGAGGATGCCTTGGCCGAGATCCTGTTGCAGGACGATATCAAGGACCGCAGCGTCGTCGTCGTTTCCGTCGCCGGCGCCTTCAGGAAGGGCAAGAGTTTCCTACTCGACTTCTTCCTCCGTTATATGAACTGCAAGGTACGTTGGCTACGACCCAAGATCGAAGTACGGCAAGGGGAGTACGTATCGTTGACAGAAAATAATTTTTGAAATGAATAAATTAATTCCCGAGTGCAGTACGGCCAGGGCCTCGACACGGGGGAGTGGTTGGGCAGCGAAGAAGAGCCACTGAGAGGCTTTTCCTGGCGAGGGGGCTCGGAAAGGGACACCACGGGTATCCTGATGTGGTCGAAGATCTTCCAAGGTACCCTGCCGAGTGGAGAAAAAGTCGCCATTATATTAATGGACACCCAGGGTGCGTTCGACAGCCAGTCCACGGTCAGAGACTGCGCCACCGTCTTCGCCCTGAGCACGATGGTGTCCTCGGTACAAATCTACAACCTCTCACAGAACATCCAAGAGGACGACCTCCAGCACCTTCAGTTGTTCACCGAGTATGGGAGGCTCGCCCTGGAGAAGTCGGGGAGCACGCCCTTCCAGAGGCTCCAGTTCTTGGTGAGGGATTGGAGCTACCCTTATGAGGCCGAGTACGGAGCCGAGGGAGGGAAGAAGATCCTCCAGAGAAGGCTGGAAATCTCCAACCGACAGCATCCAGAACTGCAAAGCCTGAGGAAACACATTACGTCGTGTTTCTCCGACATATCCTGCTATCTGTTGCCTCATCCTGGCCTCAAGATCGCTACTAATCCAAAATTCGACGGAAGGCTCTCCGAAATCGAGTCGGAATTCAAGGAACAACTGAAGGTGTTAATCCCCATGCTCCTGGCACCTGAAAACCTGGTGACCAAAAAGATCAATGGTCAGGTCGTCTTGGCCAAAGAGTTGCTGGAGTACTTTAAGAGCTACATCAAGATCTATAAGGGCGACGAGCTTCCGGAGCCCAAAAGCATGCTTGTGGTGGGTTTCAATTTTTCCTTTCCATTTTCTTGAAGTATACTTCTGCCTTCAGTCGTTCGAACAGAAATCTTGACGTTTTCGCATTCAGGCTACAGCGGAAGCTAATAACCTATCGGCTGTGGCCGAAGCGAAGGACCTGTACCTCCAGATGATGGAATGCGTTTGCGGAGGGACGAAACCCTTCCTGGCAACGGCACATCTCGAGTCGGAGCATCAGCGATGCGTAGACAAGGCTCTTCATCAATTCCAAAATAAGCGGAAAATGGGAGGAGAGGAATTCAGTCTGACCTACATGGAGAAATTACAGAAGGTACGGGAATGGGACTCGAGCGAAGGACAAATATTGAATTATGAGGATTATTTTTAATCGATTGGCACTCATTTTTTCTTGTTTCGTAGGACATGGACGATGCATATCTCCAATTCAAAGCTCACAACGAGAGCAAGAATATCTTCAAGGCGGCCCGAACCCCGGCAGTGTTTTTCGCGATCGCTGTGACAATGTACATCCTCTCCGGGGTTTTCGGCCTCGTCGGTCTCTACACATTTGCCAACATCTGCAACCTCGTCATGGGCATCGGTCTGCTCACGTTGGTTCTGTGGGCGTACATCAGGTAAACCATCCAACCGTCATTACTCCACGTTAGGCGCCGTTTAATGCTCCGTTGCGCCACTAGTCGCACCGTTTCTTTCATTTCCCGCACGCGCACTCCACATGCAACGGAGTTTCCTTCAAAGGACTTCGATTATGATCGACAGGTACAGCGGGGAGTTTGCAGAGCTGGGCACGCAAATAGACGATCTAGCGAGCATGTTATGGGAAAATGTAAGTACTCAGAGCTGCCGAAATCCGTCGTCCATCTGTCTTGTTTCTAAGGGGTTGCGATCGTTAATCAGTCGCTTCTAATGGTCAATTAATCGACGTCCCACGAGTCAAAGCATAGAGGAAAGGATCTCAAACCTTAACCCCATAGAAGGTGGAGGGGCTCCTGAAAATTATTTTCATATAACATATTCGAAAACCATCTTTCCGACGTTACTAACCAATAATCAACTCGCCGTGTACAGACGCGACCACCTCTAGTTTCATCCAATTTCGAATGTACAAACCGTGTGATTCTCTAGAAAAAAAAAAAATCTTAACAGGACTTTCGAAAACAAGCGATCGTGTATTCGTACATCCGAAATGAGCTCCCTTTAAGAGCTCCGGCCCTTTAATCCAACCCTTCAAGCATCTCGGTCGATCATCGTAATCAAGATTCCGGACTAATCGACTAACACGTAGTATTTTCTATTCCAACAGGCCTGGCTATGCGCTCGCCTAATTCACAAACTGCGATACCTAATCCTGTCCATCTTCGTAACGATATTAGCCATCCCCACCTGTACCATATTCTACGTTCACCTGCGGAAACACCGTTTCATCTGATCCGACGAACCCCCCTCTCCCTCCGATTACTTATGGTTTACCTTACTTTCAGATTAAGTTATTACGAATGATTTCCCCTGCACTTAAAGTAGTTCACAACGCTATATCCATGTACGATTGCGTTTCGTAAGTCCGTTTATTTCTACCCCTCTGTGCCTACCCTCGTGGAAGAGCAAGACTCGCGGTTTCCGTCGTTGTCTCTCCTTAATACCGTTTCTTTCGCTGTCTTTTTTTCTACTGTCTCTTTCTCTCTTTCTCTCTCTCTTTCTCTCTATGTCCCTAACATGTGCGGAGTACTAACCGGATCGAGACTGAAAGGTATAGTAGTTTCAGCATGCTCTAACGTAAACGTTAAACGTTGTCATTAGCAAAGTTCATTAGATTGCGATGGTCTTCATTTTCTGCTTACGGTACATCGTTTTCTTTACGTTTGCTTCACGTTAAATGTCCCTTCGATTGTCGTTGTGATTGTCGCTTATAAATTTAGTTCTATATAAAGATATCCCTGCCAGGTGTAAGGTGTTGCATGTTTCATCCACCTGGCAGAACTGTTACTTTCGTGATCGTTAAGATTATCATATCGCAGATGTTCAATTCACCGGAAAGGAATTGATTTTATTTACACGAGCTCTTGAAATCTCGCCAGTATGAGTGTGGGATTCGTCGATTCGAGGAGGTGTATGACTACATTGAATTTTTGATTCTGTTCAGTTCATGAAGCCGCTCTACCAACAGTTCGTGGAGAAATCGGTATCAGTTGCCGTGGCACAGGCTGCTGGAATGGCGACGAACACGACGTTAAATGCCACAATGACAGTCAATGGCAAGCCTAAGTTGTCCTAATACTAACCCCCCTAATCCCCGAAAAGAAAGGAAATACGAAAAAAATAAAACTCCCCGATGCTCAGGCACGAAGCTCAAAGAAAAAGGAGAGACTTCCGACGATCCCGTTCGACTATCAAGAGCGGTTTTGCGCGTTTTCGGCGTAGCTAAATTATATATCCGGACTTGTCGACTATTTACGGTCTTCACAGGTCTTGACTAATTGAGCAGACCACGAATGAGGTATTACAATTTTTTTGGTGGTTTTTTTTTATCAATTTTTATTTGGCGTCAGTGCTAAGTCACGTGGCTCATGATGCGTTATAAACTCAAGATGATTGTGATGTATGTACAGTATACCTCGATTAAGGATCAGTGTTAGATTGTTGAAAATCATTATTATTACTGTCTATGGTCATTAATATAATATTGTTATAAAAATAAACTCTTGTACTTAAGATTACGTCGTCATTGTAGCACGATCCAACGACGTTGCATTGTCGTGAGGGATAGACGCACACCTTTTGCTTTCAGGAGAGAGTGGCATTGTTTTTTGAGATTTTTATTCTTTCTCTATTTTTTCTTATTGTTCTCTTCGATCCTTTTATTACTAAATCAGAGCTTACATGAGCGAGACGTGCCAGCTAAAATGAATAGCACCACGCGACTTCGGGCATGCGGAATATTGTAAGAAAAGCTGCATGCAGTGGTTCATTTTTTAAATTAGTAACTTGTATATGGATTGCGACAGTGTATACAAGGAAGGAGTCGCTAACAATGCACGATGACACTTCGAGCATTTTGCGAAGTCGATATTGCGATCATCTTGCCGTATTTCCGCAAAGCTTCTCGCATCTCCGCAAAGCTTGCCGTATTTCCGCACAGCAACTTGCTGTTGATGTTTCCATTAATGGAATCGGGTAAATAATGGTCAATTTTTTTTAATTTTTTTTTTTTTGCGGGCCGTTGGCGATTCTCTGTGGGATTCCTGCCTCGGCTGAATTCGGCTTACTGCGATAGATTTTACTTCCTTAAGAGACATATTATATTTTATTTTATTTTACGCTTAATGCCTGCGATTGCACACTCGTTGCGTTGTTTTTGGATGTGCTTCAATCGGACGTAGGTTGGCGGTGGAGGAGGTGAAAAAGAAAAGAAAGAAAAGAAAAAAAAAACGATAAAACAGATTTCCACGGAGAGTTTTTATTATTACGTTTTAAGAGAACTAGGGGCAGCGAGGGTGTAGCTAGAAGTTAAGTAGTAATCCACTCATGCAAAGTGGCTAGAGCCGAGAGTATATTATACCGAAATAGCTGAAGACATTTAACAAGTAACCGTTAGCAATACGCGGAACTGCAATAGCCCATGTGTAAACGGCAATTGAATCAGGGAGAGAGTAAAAAGTAACGGAGCATGGGGAGCTTCACTAACCGATAGGCGACTAATGGTACTCCAACATCGCGGAAATTAAAGCAATTCGAAGAGGAACGATAACGGAACGCCGTGGCCTCTGCGTTGTTCAAATATTTACGTAAGCGCGTTGAGTAAGGGAATTCAATAGATTTTAAGGGAAGCCATCTACGAAGAACAGCGATTACGAGCCGACTTAAAAAGATGGTTTTTCTTAAACGTCACGCCGAGAAGCTCAATTTCGATTTAATTCTTTAGAGAGGTTCTGGTTCATCCAGCTCGCTCTTTACGCACTCAATGTCAAGAGACGTATTTATTATATATTTTGGGTAGTCCTCGGTTTACCGAACGCGTGCGAACTTTAATAAATGATGTGCCGTGCTCTCTCCGCGTTATCGAACGGAGGCGCCATTTTGTTAAGATACCTCCCTATGAATAGTTTTGTAGTCATTCCGAAACTCGACCGCTGCGGTCCGCCGTAATCCGCTCAAACGTGATTTCTACGATTTGCTTCACTTAGCAAGGAGTGTATCAGTAGATAGCTCTTTTCGCGGCAATCTGCTCATGCAATGTACTCAAATGTATCCTCGTATTCGAGTCCAGATAAGCTTCGCGTGAACGTTCCTTCGAAGTGCAAGTCGGCTGGCACTCGGCGACGAAAGTGCCATTGACGAAATCCTTAGTTATTTGCATTACACCGATCGCCATTGTTATGTGATCGTGTAACATGGAAGTGCTTACGCGACGCCATGTGAATTTTTTAAGCCTCGTAACTGTTCGCCTCGTGAGATGTAAACACTTTTTTGGTGGTTCGTTAAATTGCAATCCGGTATGACAACGATTATCCAACTAGAAGAAAAGCATCTTTTCCAGTGAAGAATGTAATAAAAATCGTACGTGTATTCACGCGTTAGGACACGCGTTACTTCATGTCGAGGTAAAACGTTTGTCCAGGGTTATTCGTCACAATTTATTTAGAGATTCATTTACTTCGTGTGAAGTGCTAATCTATATAATAAACTCGTTTACATGAGATCCAGCGACACGCAGAACATAGCTAGAGAGGAAATTAATGATTATGATATAAGAAATTCTAGGCAGAAATAAATGCATATTTTTGTATTTATAAGAAATGTGTGGTTTCTTTATTCCATTTATACGACCCAAATTTCTTAGGAATATGTCAAAACGGTAGAAATCTATTTTTTTTTTCGCTTCGTAATACCTTATTTTATTTGAATCTTAATTATTCTGTGTACCACACCTAGGTTTTGAACATTTTTCGCACCATGCCCTCGAATCTTTTCTTAGCATCGAGCAGAACCGCGTTGTATCCAGCAAGCTGTTCTCTTGCTACAGAATTTTTTGAATCTAATTCAACTACCCGTTTCATATCAGCTGCAGCTTTTTCAAAATCCCTCAAATTACCGTAAGCAGTCCCTCTTCTATACAATGCCTTCACATTGTTTTGTTCCTTAGCCACTATTTTATTACAAAGTGTAATCGTATGCTCGAAATTCTTCTTAGTCAGTTGACACCCAGCCATATTATTATACAACATCAAACGTAAAGTATTTATATCGTTAACCAATGTTTCATCTATTTCTAAATCTTCAATCGGTTCCAAAGTTATAAGAATTTTACAAGCCTTACTAAACTTATGAAAAGCATCGACATAACTGCCTGCTTTAAACAGCTGTACACCTACTTCTTTGTGCTTAAGTGCAATCTCATATTTCTCTTTTGGAGTCCACTCCCAAATTGACTTATATGGTTTGTGACTAAGTAAAATTATTTCAAATTTTATAACTATATCTTGATTCTGCCCTTCCTCAAAATGAGGCACTGTTATAGTAACCAGACTACGCTCGTTATCCATCATAGTATAAATGGCTCTCTCAACTTGTCGATCAAGATCCGTGTTTACCTCTCCAAGTGTAAGAGTCTTTGAGGATACCCCATCAAAGATTTCACTGGGCACTTTGCTACCCAAATCGTTCGGAAAACAACCAGTGACCTGAAGATTATCGATAAGAATGCTACAGACTGAACGCTCTGTGGGCTTTTTTGTAAATCCATCCCGCTGTAAGATCTGCTTTGTTATCCTTTTGTCAATTGATGACCAATCGTACGCCATAATCAAACAATTCCTTAGTTCCTTCAATAATAATACGGAAGAATGAATTTATTTGATCACAAACGTGACTAAGACCGCATACATGTCATACTCACTGCCAATGACCAGGAAAACAAATTCCTAACCTCAAATCGACGTCCAAGGTTGCTGAACTCGATTCTTGTACCGATGAATATATTCGGAGGGTAGTCAAGAATATCTGTGAATTATTTCATTGCGTCGTATAAAGGTGGCCTCTGGCGCCCGCTCCTTGAAATTATTTCACACTCGGTATGCATGCACATGTATGTATGTATGTACACCCGATGTATGTATGTATGTACGTGAGCTGCCAACGGCGACTGGTAGATGATACCGCCATCGTGAGTGCGCGAGCTCCTTTCAGAAATTCGTTGCGCCGCCATTCGTTGCCCCTTGGGGGCAAAAAAAGGTGAAAGCTAACGTACGAAACCAGAGGGCAGCACAGGATGCGATCTCACTATCCTGCCCGTGAGCAATCTCCCAACTCATCTCTGCTCATCTCTGTCTCTCTGTCCATCTTCTCTCTGTTGTGTCATGGAAGGCTGTGTCAAACATTCTCACTAGTTCTACTCTTTGCCGACTGATGTCACGACAAGGTCTAATTTGGCGACTCTGAGAGTATTTCGTGTCCCGCTGTTGGTAACGCTGCTGAGTCGGCACTTTACACTTTACAAATCCATTGTTTCTGACAACTGATCTTCGGCCCGTTCCAATTAATTTATTCATTCAATAATCAAAGGTTGAAAAGGTAATACTGTTTAATAAATGTTTCGTAGACTGTTTAACTAATACATAAAAGGAGATCCGCAATATTCTGTATCAATATCCTTGGTTTTGCAAAGTCATGTTACTTAACCTCGTTCATGTTCTATTTTCTTTATATTTCAATTGATACATTATATTATTATTTAATAGCAGGGTTTTTTACGTCGTTATACTTTACTTGTAACTCGTATTTAAGTTGACAATTATTGTCTTAGGTCTAATTTTACTTGATTTAGTATGTGTTCATTGTTAACCTAACATTACAAGTGGTTCTTGTACTTTGAGACATTAGGTTTGTTTATTGCAGATGTTCTTGACACGTTCAGAATATGACCGTGGGGTGAATACTTTTTCCCCGGAAGGGCGCTTGTTCCAAGTTGAATACGCTATAGAAGCCATTAAACTTGGTTCGACTGCAATTGGGATATGTACTTCCGAGGGAGTAGTCTTAGCTGTTGAAAAACGTATCACTTCACCTTTAATGGTCCCGACCACTGTTGAGAAAATTGTGGAAGTCGATAAGCACATAGGATGCGCCGTGTCAGGTTTAATGGCAGACTCGAGAACGATGATCGATAGAGCTAGAGTCGAATGTCAGAACCACTGGTTTACCTATAATGAAAAAATGACCGTTGAGTCTGCAGCTCAAGCAGTATCAAACCTAGCGATTCAGTTTGGAGATAGCGACGATGATGGCAGTGCCATGTCTAGACCATTCGGTGTAGCTATACTTTTTGCTGGCATTGATGAAAAAGGTCCGCAATTGTTCCACATGGACCCATCCGGTACTTTTGTGCAGTTTGATGCAAAAGCTATCGGGTCTGGCAGTGAAGGAGCTCAACAGTCGCTTCAAGAAGTTTACCATAAGGTAAATTTTTTAATACCTCTTTCAACTGGAACGTAATTCTTTTCCATCCTAAAAAATAGTATTTTAAGTACCCACATCCTAAATTTATTGTAGTCTATGACATTGAAAGAGGCAATAACGGCTGCCTTAACAATATTGAAACAAGTCATGGAGGAAAAATTGAATGGTACCAATATCGAAGTGATGACCATGACACCAGAAGCATTGTTCCACATGTTCGGCAAAGATGAACTACAGGAGGTGATTAAAGACATAGCCTAAGTTTTCGATCGTTATTTAGGCTCGAACTAATATCTCAAATCATGAATGAAATGGGTGACACGTTGCATACTTACTCAGTATTTATATTCACGCAATGGGTCTGTCGTTTTAAGAGTATACATTGTTCTTTTTCCTACATTGTCTATTCGCAGAGAAAAATATTGAAATATATCGCAGAAAAGGAAGAATCTTTTTAGAATCCTGGTGGTTCCTCATATTTATTTTCTTTCCCAGTACCTGTCATTCATTTCAAAGTTATCATTATTATTTCGTAATGACATTTCGATTGCAGACAAAAAGTGAGGGTGGCGTCTCAACATGTCCTCCAGAGTAATCGTGCAAAGTCAGTGTACCGCCCTTACACTGATTTAGCACACTAACCGACTAACATTTACGTTTTTTAACCGCCTTTCCCGGATTGATTATTCTAATCTAGGTAATAGAACTTCTACCGGCGTTAAGGGAGGAACCGGCAAGACAAAGATCGAACATCTCTGCCCCAACCACGAGATCCGCATCCATTGGTAGTGGCTAAGTTTGCAGGAAGAGGACCCGATCATTACCATGTAATTTCTATAACCTACCATGTTCCTATCGTATCGTAACAGTTCCTGAGACCTAACGTTGTTAACTAATAAACACGTTATTTTTATTATAACTAGCTAGACTGATTGCCCCAAGGTTTCTATTAACGCTTCAACGAGCACGGGATTAATTAATCTACATGGATTACCTTATTACCCTTTTTTAATGCTCAGCGATAATGGCGCAAGCTTGACTGCATCGATAGGAACGTTATCACGTAACACCGCCAGTTACCATTGAAACCCCGCATTATCGTGCCGTTCGTAATTTAATTATCCCCGGTAACAGCGGTATGACACGATATTCCGATTGCGCCGTCAAAGCTTATCCATTCCAGGCGATTCGCCGATAAATTTATTTGGCTTTCACCCCGTATCCGGGTTGCAACAACAATATCGTTACACAGACTAATGAAATTATCATTCCACGAAAAATGAACACCATTGAGCAAGACTTTGAAATTCTGGAATTTCGATCGAGTCTCACGACGCGCCGCGTGAAAGATATATTTCGCATGAATTTAATTTCAATCATTCTCTCATCAATGGCGATTCTTAACTGGAGATTTCTTAACGAGGAAGGCCATTCTTACCGAATCAACGGCATTCGTTAAGGTCGTTCTTGAGTCGCAATTGTTTCGAGGGAGGGAATTTAAAGTGGCTCCATTTTCCAAAGGCCGCCTCGCCCGTGTGAACTCGAAACGAGGAGAGGCGAGGGCCGGCTCGGTTTCGATTAAAAGCGTCCTGAATTGTGCGCCTATCCGAAATCAATAATTAATTTTGGCGAGCGTCGGAGGCGTCCCGGCGTGCCGGCGAAAGCGAGCCAGAAATGGCTGGCGCTGCGATGCCCCGATAAAAGCGTCCCTTTTTATCCCCCCGGTCCTCCCGGCGCCGAGATTATTGGATATTATTCCATTTCAAGCGTTCAATCCCGTTCACGATTCGCTCGCTCCCGCGGGACTCCCCCGGGACGCCCGCCGCCCCGACGCCGCTTGATTGCGGACGCGGCTTAAAACGCACTGCGGACTTCCGGCTCACCCTCCGCTTTTCACTGCCGCATTTCGCCTTGTGCGAATTTTTTATATTCCCGCAGAGATGGCAAAAAAAAGGAGAGAAAAACGTTCGAAGTTCGCGCGCGAAAATGTGACGCGGCGTCAACGCCGAGGGTGAAATGGAGGACGCTCTGCGTTTACTTTTTTTTTTCTTTCTTTCCTTCACTTTTTATTCTTTACTTCCGTTGGCCCGGCGTTTCCGCGCGTCGCGCAACGGGCGCGAGTGCGTCCGAGTTATCTGCGTCGTTTTTCATTTCACGCTCGGGGCGCTCGGGCCTCGTCGTTCCTTTTTCCGAAAGTCCGATCGGTGAGGCCGACCCGGAAGGGTGGGAGCGGTCCGAACGTCCGCGTTACGCAACGGAGAACGCGTTCCCAGGAAGCGGCGGGCGCGCTCGCTCCTGAAGGGAACGCGCTCTTTTAATTGATACGCTCCTTTTTTTTCCCTTCCCCGCGGGGGAAACTCACCTAATTTCCCGGGAATTCGAGTGAGACCGAATTTCCTGGGAGAGAATTAAATCACCCCTCTAAGCAACGTTGCTCGTCTTCGGACGTTCCTCGCTCTTCGCGGGACGTTTTTTTCGACGAGAAGCATGAATTTTTTAAAATTAAGAGAGTCTCGACTTCCGACTCGCCTCGTCTTCGGACGCTCCTCGTTTTACGCGGAATGATTTTCTCGATGAAACGTATAAATTAGAAAATAATTAAGGGGCTCTCGATTTCCGATAGCCTCGTTTTCGGATATTCTCTTCGCGGGACGCTTACTTCGGTAGAAAACATAAATTTGAAAAAAATGAAGGGAGTCTTAATATCCGGTCACCTCGTCTTTTGACGTTTCTAGCTCTACACGGGTCGCTTTTGTTGATGGTTAGTATAAATTTGAAAAAATTAAGTAAGTCCCGACCAGCAACCCTCCGAGTGGTTCCCGCAGTCCTCGAACCGATCTGAAGGGATTTGGTCGTCCGAGCGGCTTAATAAGTCGAGCCATTGTCCTGCGACGTCAGGGACGTATTTCGGATAATCGGGCGCAATTCGGGATATCCCGGGATATCCCGAGGATATCCCCTGCTGTCTGCGGAAGACAGGAGGGCGCGAGTGGGGCGCGGCCAAGATGGCGGCGGCCGGAGCGGAGAAGGACTCCGTAATTAACTGCGATGAGGGGGCGGGGGGATAGTCCCGTTTGAGTCCCTTAGAATCCCCAGGGAGCCGACCCGTCGTATCAGACGCCGACACTCCTCGCTCCTGCGGACCGCGTTCAAGTTTCGCTACGATAATTGCCTCCGCTTCACAGTCGCGCCGTTGCGAAGCTGGAGAGGAAGAGCCGGAGCGAGGAAGAGCCTGGAGGTCCTGCAGGATCGAGCGAGACGCAGGGGCGTGGAAACTTTGTCGGGCTCGTTAAAGCGGAATCGCGCCGGAATCGCAACGAATCGGGCCGGATTGGTCGCCATCGTTCACGCCACCCCAAGACGCCTCGAAAGACGCAGAGAATAATTTCAAGCACCGCTAAGAGATCTTTTCTTTTTTTTTTCTCCGATAGAACGACTTTACCTAAAGCGGGACAAAACTGTTGAGTAACTCGAGTGCGGTAATTGCGGCGGAATTACTTGTAAAGCCGTTAAGTAACCGCTTAACAAGCCCACGTGATCCGCAAATCGGCCTCGTCGGGGTAACATTGCGACACGGAATATATTCATAGTCCCAAGGAAACGTTGTTCTCGTTGCCCGGCGTACCCTCGTGTTTCACTTGGAAACGGTTAGTGGTTAATTTAATCAATTAGGGATTTCGAGGAGGCATCGTTCCGCTTAGCCGTGAAATCGTGGCCGCGTCGGTGCGCCGGCGCTTCCTTATTACGAGGAAGAAAGAGGGGCGGTAGAAAACCGGAAGTGGCCAGAAGCCCACGTAGGAAGAAGGTTGATACTTACGCGCGTCGGCCATAATTCACGCATGGCAGAATCGTCGCGATTCTTTTCACTTTCACGAGAGCCGGCCCCAGAGATGACCGGTGCCTCCGGGAATCCCGGGCAAGAACGCCTCTTTACGCTTCGATTCCCTCGACGCGAGCTTACGTCGCGGGGCCGGAATGCCGGGATTCCTGGAAACGAGGCGATTGTACGCAAAACAGACGGAATGTCCCGTTTAAGGACGGCGGCTCCAAGATGGCCGCCGCGCGGCGACCGGTTCCATTCGGAGAAGAGACGCGAGCTCTCAATCGGCTCCCGACGAAATCGTAAGGCAATAAGTCAAGAAACTCGTCGCTGCATTCCTCTCCGATCTGGGATCTTGACGGTCGCGGGTCAATTCGAAGACGTATAAGCGGTGAAACGAGGAGTCGAAGACGTCGGCGTCGGTCTCGCCGGAACCAGGCGCCGCCATCTTGAGAAATCCTCCTGGAAGAACACCGGTCCTGTTGACGGAATTTACTTCTCGAGAGAAAGTCCCGCACGAAAACTCATTTCGACGGATTAAGAGGCGCGACGACGTCCATCGGAGAAAATACAGGACCCGCGGTACTGCTTGTATAAACTGCTCAATTTGCCCGTTTAACGATCAGGCCGGATTCGTCATCCTCCTGGGCACCGCAACCCGCGGTGAAACGGAAAGAAAGGTGCCGTGACTGCCCGTTTCAAGACGCTGTTCACCTTGGGCGACCTTGATAAATATCGCGGCAAGAAGTAGAAACGTAAGCGACCACTCGCACTTTTACCCGGTGACAAAGGATTACATTTTCCCAGGACGAGGCTTGCCGGATCCGCGCCCCACTCCCGGACGGCGTCGCGGGTGAAGGTGAAACGGAAACGAAATGTGGAACGGTCAGTCGCGGCCCGAGAGATCGAGCATGCTCGTTGCAGATGCAGTGCCGACGTAGGAGAGCACGCGCTTAGAAACCGTGGAGAAAGTAATGCTTTCTTGATGGCAGTGCGCATATCTCCCTTAATCGCGGGCCTTAACGCCAATTAAGATTAATGATACAAACGAGAGGCCGAACGTCACGTGAACGGACTCGATCTCCCGATAGATAGCGCGACCTACTCGCGCATAATTTGTCAATCCACTCGCGTAAGCAACATCCGACAGTATCCGATAAATTAACGGAAGTCGCTGAACGGAAACGGCGGAAAGTTGCGCAACGACCGGGGGGCACGAATTTCTAAATGGGGGAATTATTATAAGTTGAATTTTTACGGATACTGGTAGCGCGCCTAGATTGCATGATTTTCCTTGTCGTTCCATATTTCTAATTGGGGGAATTTTCATAAGTGTTTTTTACGGATATTAGGAGCACCCCTAATTTGCACGATTTTTCTTGTCGCACCTTACCGGCTCAATTTGCGGGATTAGTTCTTTTTCTCATGAGTTGGTTACTTTTGCTTTTTTCTCTGCTTTTTTCAGGCCGCGGAAACGAGCCAATTGAGCGTGCCTCGTTAGAGCCGCGTTTACCGTTTGCATGTCGCAAACGCGTCCTGCGAGATTTCTCGGGATAATCGCTCGAGGTCCCGCACAGGAAAAGGAGAAAATCCTGGGGAGCGTTTCTCGGTCCATTGAGGGACATTTTTCCGTTCTGCGCGCGAACCGCGCCGGGGCTTGTGATTAGTGCATGTGCACAAATTGCAACGGGCGATGCTACGCTCGCGGCCGCTCGCGAGATATTTGCCCGGCATCGGGCCGCAGATATTTCCTGGTCGGGCGGGTGTAGTGAATTATTGAAGGCGGAAATATTTGCCCGGAAACGGGAGCGAAGAGGGCGAAGGCGCACCGGTCTCTTTTTAACTCGGCACTTACGCTCTCCCGCGATTTACGGCTCGCTCGAAATAGCCCGCTAAATCGCTCGAGCGCGCTCCAGGAACGGCCGCGGCCTCGCCAATTAAGAGTGCGCGATTATGTTAATGAGCAATAATTATCCTACGCCCGGCGAGCATCGCAAACGCGCCATTATTCCGTCGCCGTTTGCGGGGACACGAGAAGCGCGCCTCTCGAAAATTGAATTTAATCGGCGAGTAATGGCGAGATATTTATTGCGCCTTCACCGAGGCGTCGCAAAATGTCGGTTCGCCGTTCGAATGTCCATCAATTTCATATACCTTCGATATACGAAGTGACACGCATTTAATTCGACGACTTAAATTCACGATGATTAATAAATCTCTTAATGAATTTCGAATTTCATGATATTTTATTGTATTTTCTGGTATTTTATTCTATTTTATTGTATTTTCATTCAGAAAATTCCCCCGACGAGTTTCTTGAATTTTTTATCCTGATCTTTTTTACAGGTGCCCGCGCAATCAGATCGCGACAGAATCTCACGAAAATTATGCTAATAGGGCCGCTTACTTCTCGAAACGGGGAAACTTGGTTTCGGCCCGATTATGTGTTAACCCGGCCGATTATTTCTGGAAAAGGGGAAATTTCATTTGGATCCGATTTCACCGAATGGCCCGGCTTGGGCCCGGAGAAAGTACGCGGTATGATCTCGTTGAAGGCTTGTGGGGTTTGCTCTACGTAACCGCAAATTAGCGGGCTTTCGACGGTTTCGGCGGTCATGCAATCGCACCGCGGTAATTGGGTGGTGAGCCTCGTGACGTAATTTTTATTACGCTGTCCGGTGCTTCGTTTAATGTCAATCGTGCGCTCTCTTGGTGGCATGACGGAGAAATTTTGTGCCATTATGTGGAGACGCGGTCGTTTCGTCGGTACGTTATGCACTCGCTCGAGGAAAGTGAATTACAGGGCAGGAATAAACTCCGGCGGAACCCGTATCACTCTCGATGATACTTATGTGGTATCGATTACAATAAAACGTACGGCCGATCCGATCTCTCGTATCCGGCCAACTCGTGAAAGTTGATCTTGTCACTACATATCCCTCGCCTCGATCAGAAGGGCGGTACTGGCACGTCTCGTTACATTTTATTATTGTAAATACTCAATATCCTGCTTCACAACTCTTACATCACGCATTTCTCCTCCGATTAGATATATTTCTCAGCTAATCGTGAATGGGCAGGAAAATCGGGTGATTTAATAAATGAATTATTTTATAAAGCATTCGTCAGTTTTTACGAAGAGCGCTGTTATTATTTACAGAGGCTTTAACGTCAAATTATATAGGTGGGTAATGGGTCTTAAAATTAATGGACAAGAAGGATTTACGGTAAAATATTTATTAAAGGTATTTGATATAAAAAGTAACAGCATTCAGCCCCTCTGAGTGAGTACGGCGTCGGTTCTACTAATACTTCGCAGTAATATACATATATATCTACACGCAAGAGAGGCTCATCAGATCGGCAAACGCTTCGAGGTGCGAAAATCTCAGGGAAGCCTCCGCGATTTCTTATTACTTAGGAATACTTTAAGGAAAGAAGGAGGCTTTCCTTATTTTCGCGGTCCAGTCGTGATCCCGCTAGCTCATAGTCGCTCGTTTCGCGTTTAAAAAACTGTACAATTGGGCAGTGGTCATTTAGTCGGTAAAGTGGGACGCATCACGCGTCGTTTGTGAAATTTTGCAAAATCCCGTGGAAAATCCATCGTTCTTTGGTAGCGGCGTTATGGTATCCAGAGACTGGCCGAACGAGCGACCCGGAAATCCTTTTCCCAGATTGTCGACATTTTCCAAAATTGTTATACAAGAAGTCATCCCCATCTCTCTCAATGCTTGGCTGCATGCACAAGACGAAATCATCGTGACGATCGAGGAATTTCGAAAATATTTTCAATATTCCCCGAGGATCCAAATTTGGTTTTCGGAAGCGGGGATGGTATTATCGGCGATGGTGCGAGTAGGAGACAGACTCGCCTCCGTATCCACCTCCATGGGATCCGTAATCGCCTCCACTGGAGCCATAACCTCCACTGGATCCATAACCTCCGCTGGCCCCATAACCGCCGCTGGACCCATAACCTCCACTGGACCCATAACCTCCACTGGACTCGTAACCTCCACTGGAGCCATAGCCGCTGGACCCATAACCTCCACCGTATCCGTGGCTCTCGTGCTTCACGTGGACAGGTACAGGGACCGGCACCTTGACCGGGACAGGTACTTCTTTCTCAACGGGGTAGGGCACCTCCTTCTCCACTACGTAGGGCTTGTCAACGGGGACCTTAACGGGATAAGGCACGGGTTTCTCGACGGGATAGGGGACGGGTTTATGGACCGTGTAGGGTTGAGGCACGGGGACCTTAACCTCGACTGGATAGGGCTTTTCAACGGTGACGGGATAGGGCCTGTCGACCGGGACCTTGACTTCGTAGGGCACGGGTTTCTCTACCGCCACTGGATAGGGCTTTTCGACGGTGACCGGGTAAGGTTTGGGTACGTGCACGGGATAGGGCTTGTCGACCGGGACCTTAACCTCGTAGGGGACTGGCTTCTCCACCGGGTAGGGCTGCGGTACCGGGATCTTAACCTTCACGGGGAAGGGAACGTGCTTCTCGACCGTGTAGGGCTGAGGCACGGGCACCTTCACCGGCACGGGCACGTGTTTCTCCACGGTGTAGGGCTGAGGCACGTAGACCTTCACCTCGTACGGCTTGTCCACAGGGACCTTAACCTCGTAGGGCACCTTCTTCTCCACCGTGTAGGGCTGCGGCACGTGGACGGGCACCTTGACGAAGACCTTAACCGGGTAGGGCACGTGCTTCTCGACCGTGTAAGGCTGCGGCACGCCGACTTTAACCTCGTAGGGCACATGCTTTTCGACCAGGTAGGGCACGTGCTTCGTCACCTCGTACGGCACGTGGATCTTCTTTATCAAGGTGATCGTCTTAACGTGCTCGTGCTGGACGTGCTCGTGACCATGCTCGCCGCCACCTCCGCTACCTCCATAGGATCCTAGACCTCCACCGCCACCTTCATAGTTCCCGTAACTGTGATGGAGACCTCTCTTCTCAGTCTTCTTCTCCGCTGACGAAGCTTCCTGCGCCTCTTTCGAGGCCTCCTTCTGCTCCTCTTTGGCGAAGGCGACCGTGGCCAACGCCACCAGGACGATCGAGATCTAGGGCAGAAAAAAGAATCTCGTTACTCGTGAAGGCCGAAATTAATTTATTCATTCGTGGGCTTTTGCCGGAAATTGTCACTGGAGTAGAACAGTCCGAGAGAGCTGTTTTGAGATGGCTCGTCGAACCCTGTCACCCGGTAGGGGTAACAGCGTTGAGATGAAACATCTCGTAGGGCTTGAGTCGTTCAATTTGAAGCTGCGAATTTTAGGGAACAGGATAAAATTCACAAGTTCATATCGAACGATTTAATGACCCCGAACTCTTGGACGCTTCTTTCTATGCGTCCGGACTGCACTGAGATTACTTTCCCTCCTGTCAACCCACTATCTCGAAATCGAGAACGACTTCCTCGAAACGCTACCGGATGCGAGCACTTCCGTTTCGGGCCACTTATCCCGGGCCTTACCTTAAACTTCATTTTGGAGTTCGCGCGTGTTTTAGCGTGGCGTTTAACCACTGACTGAACTGCCTCGTTTTCTACCTCCAGCTTTATATACCGGACGGCATAATGGCCCGAGCACTTTCCCTGCACCTCCTCGCTCGACACTTACGCGCTTCTCCCGCGTCCGACATTCGCGAAAAGCGAAAGAAGCACTTTGCCTGGGAAGGATCGAGCACTCTCGCGATCTCGCGTGTTATCCGATAGATCGGAATTATCGCTTCTGGATCGCCGTTGATGGCTGGTTAATGACTCCTTGACCCGAGAGAGGTCCACGAGACTTCCTATAAGGCGTTACTTTGCCATCAATTATTCAAAACCATGCCCTAGCTCGCTTCAAATGAAGATTTTTTCTTCCTTGCAATATAAATAAAATAGGAAAATCATCTGTTTAGAAAATCTGAACTGGTTCATGACTCCTTGATCCGAAGTAGATTCACGGGACTTCCTACAAAGCGCGACTTTGCTATCAATGATTCAAAACCATGGCCTAGCTCGCGTCAAAGGAAGACTTTTTGTTCCTTGCAATATAAATAAAATAGTAAAATCACCTGTTTAGAAAATCTGAACTGGTTCATGACTCCTTAATTCGAAAGAACTTCACATGACTTCCTACAAGGCGCGACTTTGCTATCAATGATTTAAAACCATGGCTTAGCCTGCTTAAAACCAAGATTTTTCGGTTCTTGTAATGAAAAAAAGAAAAAGGTAAAATCGCCTGTTCAGAAAATCTGAACTCTGCCATCGGACGTATAGGCAATTTATTAAGTCAAGGTACTGCCAACGCGCGACTCGCCCGCTGAATATCTAACGTCGTATGTTAATTTGCTCGCATGTGTCAAGCTCGTTTTGATCTTGAAATGCGATACACCCCTTCGTTTTAACGATTAATTACTGGTCAAGCGTTACATGCGTCATGTCTTTGAGGACGCACGTTATGCACTCGACGTGGAGTGACTACCCTTTTTATGGGTGCTGAACGCAAATCCACTTGTGCCAATTGCAGGACTATTCATGAAGGGTCGATTACCGTGTACTATTTGATTTTTCTTATTTTTCATTTATTCTCATCCATTTTAATTCATTTAATTCTGGAGTTACGACATCGCGTCGATGCAAGATCCCTCAAATTATGCAATCCCTCTCTCGCTGCGGGGGGGGGGGGGGTCACAATTTGCAAGATTCGACCTCGAGTGAATGTGGGTCTTAAATCGCGGACCTTAAGCGACATGCCACGGCAAGCGTTATAATTGGAAACTTTTACGTGTTGCGCCTTGCTTACGTTGGCCACCCGCGCGTGAATCCGAAGAGTACTTTTCTACGGTATGCCACTTTTCCACGGATTGCGTCTGTACGCAATAAAAATGGTAGAAATGTTAATGAGCCTCCCGCGTGTACAAATACCGCGAGTAAAGAACCGTGACACCGATAGATGGTTACCAGGACGATTGTGCAAGGTTTTCGTTCGTCCATTTTGGAAATTCTTTGTACTCGAATTCCGGTTTTCGTCACTTTTTCCTTTTTTTATTAATAATTTTTTTCCGCCTCCGTTCTGGCGACGAGTCGGCGTCAAGAAGCGAAAGCGCGAAATGTCCATCCAGGATTATTTCTGAAAACGAGTTCGCGTTACGTGAACGCCATCGGAAAGGATACTCGATCGCAAGAGATACCACCCACGATGTTGACACCCACCTACGGTTGTCGAGGTGGCTACCGGTTTCCGCAATTTCCGCAATTGTCCACGACAAAGGAGATCGTGCGACCCTCGTTAACCGCGCGTTCTAGACGACGGAATCCCTCGAGCGAAGCTTTATGGAGCGGTTGGAAAACTCTTATATAAATGAATTAAGAGTCCTTAAGAGGTACCAGACACTCCACCCCAATCCGCCATGTGCAGATTTGCGGTAAGAAGGTTTTTCCTCTTTTTATTTTCCCCTTTTTCTTACATTAATTGCCATGGACATCATCGAGTTTCCGCAAACCTCCCTCCTCTTACTGGCCGATCTCCCAGATTCTGGGAACACTTCTACCTGTCTATTTGCGGGGCCTGTTTAGTAAGGCCGTGAAGTAAGAGCAACATCCAGCTTATGCACGGGTTGCACAATGCCTCGTAAAATTCTTGCAAAACGCTTGCCCAACCGAAATTAATACAAAATCCTCGCCCGGCCGGGAGACTTCGACGCCTGGGCGACATTTCGGTTCCCCGTCTGGCGGCCTTAATGGGCCTGATGCATGGTATCCGCGAATTTGGGAAGCGGCCCAAAAGGCGGATCTTCGGCATAATTAAGACGTTAGGAAGATTGGAACAGGCGATTTAAGGGAGAAATTGATGTCCGCGGCATGATGGCAGGGAGGTACACGAGTTGGAATCACGTTGGAGATTCGCATCTTATCCGGGCCCGATCCACGTCGCTCCGTTGTTCTCTGGCCTCGGAATTGCGGCTCGAAAATTCGCCGGAAATTTTCCTTTTCCTTAGAACAAAACTCTGACATCGTTCTCGAGCCCTGCCGAGCGGTCGCAGTCGTGGGCATCGGCGGGGACCTTTAATTAGAGAGACAAAATCCGTAAACGATGACCGGGAAAATGACGAGGTCCGCCATTTCCAACGCAATTTTCTGGGCCTTCTCGGCCGGAAAACGCGGGCACCTGCGAAAGATCTCGAAAGGAAGGCTGCAGCTGCGGCGCTCGCAAATAGTTCGGCTTTACGGTCGGTAACTAATGTGCCGTTGATGGCCCGAAGGGGGCCCCGAAAAAGGGCCGGTGTCGTGGCGTTTGCCATCTTTAATTGCACCCTAACTGCCGAGATGATTCCCCGAAGGAACTCTCGGGCTATTTTTTTTTCGGGTCGCGACACCGAAGACGCGTGGCCATTTCTTTTTCCTCCGAAATTACACGGCAGGATACCCCCCAGCTTTCACGCGGGGTCGGAAAAAAATCCCGTAAACATTCCCTCGTGTTTAGGTGATGAGTCGAGATATACTCGTTAGGGGATCTTACTTCTGAATTATCAAGGCAAATTGAAAATTTCGCACTCTGTTTCAATAACGAGCCAGCTAGCGCAAGCGTAACGAGCGCCGTAGTAATTGAAGGCGTGCATGTCGACTTATGGTAATCGCCCTACGCCGCAACGATTGCAAGTGAACGACTCGATCGCTCGCTCGTCAGTGGGAACTGACATTTTCGCGATCTGTTTCTCTACAAGAGACGTGTAGCAGGTCACGAAGTACACCTTTGCACGCCGTAAACAGCGAGCCAAAGTGCCACTCCGTAATCGCCCAGGCCGCTCGTGGCGAAGGAAAAGCGGGAAAAAAAAATAAATGAAAAAGAAAAGCCCGTTCTCTCTCGGAGGGCTCACCGATGTTTTCCATTCTCGCAAGATCAGAGAGCAGTTCTCGCGGGACTCGCGCACTTGCTATGCATGACCACGTAGACTTGATAACGCTTTCGAGGCGTTCATGGATTTCACTTAATGGACCGATTACTCACTTGGACGACCGGGAAGCACGCGAGGAATTTCAGAACCATGAAATTTTGCACTTGCCCGACACTTTACGGCGACCCGATTTTTCCTGCATACCGTAACCAGATATACCCACCTCGAATAAATAGAAAATGCATGTACGTACAGTTTTTTTATTGATAAACAATTTTTTAAATATGTAACACAGCATGATCCCACGAATCAGGGATTTTTAAAAATTCCCCGCAATTGATAACGATTTATTTGAGGCAAATCGATGATTTTCCGTCGTTTTGCTCGGATAAATGGAGAATTTGACGGGTGAAGGGCGTAAAGGCCGATCGTGTAAAACGATCTCGACAAATTTATCTCGAAAATCGCGGTGGTCGACGCGGCGGCTATTTGCCAAGTCTTGCGAACAAGGCGGAGGTACCTGGTCCATGTACACGTAATTCGAGCCGTATTACGTGCACTTGGACAACGTGTCGTCGATTATGTAGAACCGGGCTGGAGTCAATGCAACTCCACGATCGAGCATCCGATTCGATAGCCAATTATCGAGGACATGCGCTCGTTGCGATGTTCCACCGCGCGTACACGTGCAGGTGCAAGTGCAGGTTTTCCGATAAGACCAAGGAGCCTCACACCTCGGGGTATTGTCGCACTTTTCCCATGCACCGCCCGGAAACCCATGCAACACGTCTTTCGCAACTCCTCGAAACAAGGACGAGGGAATTTTCCCTCGAGGTGGAAAAAATATCGCGACGTCCTCTAATCGAAATCGTTCCGCCATCCGTCATTTCACTTTTATCGGGTTTGCTCGATAAATACGACCGCGGTGATCGACGTTCGCGGTCGGGCTCGATAAATAATCCGAGCTGCGGTACTTTATCAGCCAATAAAATCTATTTCCCCATTTGACGTAACGACTCAGGAGATAGGGTCACGAATGACCTCCTCTCGCGTTTCGCCGTAGCGAATTTATCTCTCTTATCAGCCCAAAGGGCAGCGCTTGTAAAACGTGATTTCGCGGCGTTTATTGAATTTTTTTCACTCTCTCTCGTTTAATTTTTGCTTTTCAAGGAAACGCCGGAAGAAATCGGCCAATCGGGTCAGCCTGGCCATGCATTTACGTAATTCTCTGCAGGATGCGGTGAGCATTAACATTTTTAGGACGACCACATATCTCGATTTTCATTATGCAGTTAATTACGGTGAGCCTATAACGAGGAAGACAAGTTACGCGCGCGGTCGAGCGAGGGGGTCGGTGGGGGGTACCTTAAGGTAATCTTGACCCAGGTGTACCTCGTATGTTGCATCTTGTGTACCTTACCTGTATCTTACCCGTACCTTAACTCTGTACCGTACCGCTTATACACCCGCCCCTCCGTGAAATCCCCGTGTAAGATGACTTTTTCTTTTCGGGTGCGCGTTCCTCTCCGCGGGATTTTGTTATAAATTATTCGGATCCCGTGTTCCACCATGCTCCTGCCGGCAAAGAGAAGAGGGAATTGGCGTCGTTATTAATTAATCGATCGCCGATCGGGCATCGACCCTGTGCGGAAATCAGTAACCGCGAAAATCGATCCGCGAGATCCGCAATGCCGAGTCGAGGGGATCTCTTCCTTCAATTTTATTCTCGAAATATGATAACCATACATTGACGTCTCCTCTCTCTATCTCTCCTTTTCACTCTCCCGAATATCTCAAATTAATGCCCGGTAATTAATCCCGTGAAACATGCGTGATTCTTCCGGTAATTACCCGCTTACGCGCTCTCGTTCTTGATGATGAATATGATGAATAAATAGAGACTCGTGCTCCGGCAGGCCTAATTATTATTTATTAATTACTGGTAATCGATCAGCCGAAAGTCTCCTAATCGAAACATCTTTGTTGTGGATTTATGCGAGGGAAAAATATGGGAACGTGGGTTACTTCCTTCCTCAAGAGGTTCTTTTGGGAGTTGAAGACAAAATTTACGCGCTTTTGGATACTTTAAATTAATAGTCTCCGGTGGCAGTTGCCGATTCCGTTCGGGCATTATGCGATACCGATCAATCGTTAGGGCTCACGTAAAGGACTATAATTATAGATTTATTATATCGACATTATCGCCCAGTGGATGTGTGCCCGATCTCCAACGAATTGGAGCACGGCTCATCCTAAGCAGCGCGTGCCTCGGATTACAATACTGCGAGACATGGCGTCTGCATCAGATTAGAAGCTGAAAATTAGGCTTCTTCGACTATTTGTGCAGGAACGTGCACAAAGACTCGTTAAAACCCCAGTTAAGCCGCTTACACCGAATCCAAGTGCTCATTTCGGAGGAGCGAAACAATCGGTGGAAATTGCCACCTTCCGTGATTGGGCTAATTTTTATGCGAGGCATAATGCAACTCGCAGAGCTGATATCAATTATATTAATTCTTAAGCTATTAGGCGCCGAATTATCTCCTATTTTTAAATTTCGATAATTAGGTGTATCGTTCGTATCTTCATATCCAGTGATTTGAACGCTCGAGGTGAACGCTTATCGCAATCGCTGGCGCGCTCTGGTGAAAGGACGGAGAACGTTTTCGATTCGAGTTATCGATCAAGAATCGAGTCTCGGTACTGTTGGGAACTCTGCCATACTGCGGCTGAGATGATAATACATTTTCGTAAAGGGTGCGAAATTCATGACGAGGGAAAGACTTAGGGGAAAGTGCATTCTGGTTTCGAGTACTGCAGAATTTTATAGTATCTACGCGTTCCCGAATCTTTCTCGATAAAAGTACCATTAAAATCGACAATTGCATTTCCGTCGAAAAAATGGGAAACGCAGTTTCATACTCGTTACTTCGGTTAGAGTAATTCACGCTGACCGCGAGAAATCGCGGGCACTTTCCATAAAACTGAAACTATATTTAAACCCTTCGTGACCGCAGCCCGGTTTACGGCACAAACATTGCGCTTATTTTTTAATCCGTATCTCGCCGCAGGTTTGATATAATATATGGTTCTCGTGCAATTGCAAATTAGAATCTAGAAAAGGTTGGGAAGTGCGCGGGGAAATTTCTCCAGGGAATTTTTCCAAGTCCCCCCCCCCCTTTTTTTATTAATTCAGGCATCGATCGTTATCGAGTGTTGGGGATAATTATCGATTCGCGGTGCCGCGAATTAACGAGCTCGCGTCCTCGTCGAGGTGTAATCCTCGGACTTAACAAATCGGGCCTCGTGCCGTCGAGGCGCGGTAGAACACTAATGAACTCGTTTCGTATCAATTAATGTACCCATTTATTTTCGGGCTCCTCCAGGCTGCGGCGAAATCCTGGGGGAGTAATTTCGTAATTAACCCCCGACGATCGGCGGCAGGCATTAACGTAGGAGCGCGTGATCGCGGGGAATTCGATTCCCCCGAGGGCCGAGAATTCGGGCGAAATCTGGGAAAGATTTATGCAAGATGGCCTTCCCTTTGCCGATATACCGGATCGATCGATCGCGATCGATCGCTCCCCATTGGCAAATGTGTCTGCAGTATCATTTGGGGATTCGTGTCGACTGCCTGTATAATCAGGAGCCCAACGTACCCGATCGCGCGTCAGAAATTTGACATCGGCATTTTTTTTTCAACCCCACTGCACACCCACGGGCCTTTAAAAAAAATTGCTCCACATTCGTATGCTGTTCCTTTCTCCAGGCGTGTTTTTTTTCACTGTCTGGTCTGCTGGAATTTCGGGAAGAAAAATACTAGAAAGTGTCCCGGGCCCATTTGTCATGCGCGCGGTAGCGTGACTGGGAGAAATAGGGGGCCTTGGGTAATAAATTCGAGGCTGGAATTTTTTTTTTTTCACTCATCTCAGGCACGCGAAATGGGTGTCGCTTCGTTTTGGAACTTCGCTTTTGAGAAATCCTCTCGTCGCGAGGCCCGGGAAATTTAATTCGCGTACGCGGAGTCGTCCAGGAATCCGGATCGGCGGATCGGCCGAGATCGAATTGCGCCATCGCCGAGAGAAATTTGACTTTCTCTGCTTTCCACGCTTCGAGTGTCCGAGAAGTCTGCGTTGCACGCCTCGTTCCGATACCCCGGAAGTGGAAGAGGCACGATTTCCGATTCGGAAATAATCCCGAGCCATCGAGGTGGGCAGGCGTTCCCTCGAAAATGGGGAATATAAATTGCAAGAGATCGGAGAGGGACGATCCGGAGACAGAGGGGAAGCCGTGGAACCAGTTCACTTTGCAGGTTGTGGACGGGCCTTTAGCTTCCACCTTCTTACGGCGGCCTTTTTTGAGACGCATGCCGTGGCGCGTGCTATGGGACGCCCTTGCCCTGGCAACCGATGTATAAAATATCGCTGGCAATTAGCCATTCGCGTGATTTAAGGCCAAGAAGCGACGAGCACGAGACGGCTACTCGTCCTTTTTTACCCCCAGAGAAAGGGAAAAAAGAACCCACCCCTTGCCGAGGTCCTCCTCCCAAAGTGGCACTTAGAGAGAATTTTTTCGAGTTTCGATAATTAGACCTCCTAGAATGCGGCGGGCCATTATCGAAACGGAGCCTTCTTCCTCTCTCTCCTTTTGCGCGAGTTTCTGAAATCGAGAAAAACCTTAAACACCAAAAAATCTCCCCAAGCTCTCCGTGAGGGGGAGGGGCCCTTTAATATCACCTCGATTACGCTTTTCTTGGGATCCGCAGATTCACGCACGCGTGTCGAAACCTCGCACGTGATATATCATCTCCGGGATGGGTTAGGCCGTTTTTCTGAAATCTCACGGCTTAACTGCAACTTGGCCTGGAATCGACGTTTCGGTCTTACTTACCTCCGGTAATGGCAAAAAGGCGAGCCTTCCGGGTAACATGCGAGGTAGCGCACAGACGTCTTGCGCCGATAGTGGACGATTAAGGGCCTTTCTGGGTTTTTGCCCGGATTCCGGGATTAATGCCGGGTCCCCTCGCGAAAATCAGGGTCTGCCGGATCCCGCCGTTTAACCCAAGTATGCCGCCATTATTTGGGCCCGCCCCCTTCATTTCGCAAAATTCCAGAAAATCGGAGCCCACTATGATATCGAAAGTCTTGCAGCCCACCACCCGCGGCAGTGGAACATTGAATTTTTTCAATGCCCAAATATTCGGCCTTTCCTGCACCAGCACCTAATTACCTGCCTTAAGGTGTTATGAAAGTGTCACATATATATATATATATATATATACCAAAAAATCCCAATACTTATCAAACGTTTTAGCAAACTGGGTGTACAGAATAATTTGAAACTTCGACACGTGCTTATGGAGGTCTTGACCCTCGCTAAATTTCATTTTTCGAACAAAAATGTTGTATTTATTCCGAACAAGAACCGAAGACAGAAGTTTTGTTTCGAAAAATGAAATTTCGTAAGTTTCGAGACCTTTTCAGGACCTCCATTATCACGTGATAAAGTTTCAAAATATTCGGTGCACGCAGCTTGGAGGAATGTTTTGTAAACATTTTCACGTTTCGATAGATATAGAATGACCCTTTCATATCACTTTAACCGTTTGAGTCCTAGGGGGTATTGAAAAAACACTGTCGAAGAATCCCGAACAGCGCAACCGCGCTTTCTCTAAATGAATACGAGAAGACCCAAGCAGCGCGATAGCGCTTTGTTTATTTTATGTCGATGAATCCCACTCGGCGCGATAGCGTTTCTTGAATTGTAAGATGTATTATTTACATTAACCCCTTACGTTACGATTTAAATTCCAATAGCGCATGCCATAAACAACAAAAGTGTCGGTCATACATCGGGCCATTTCACGGTTTGGCTGAACGTAACTTCTCATACGTTTTGTTTACATTTGGCCCGATTGACATACCACGTCTCTCACACGTTTTGTTCATGTTTTGGCCCGATTGATTTATCACGTCTCTCACCCGATATTGTACGTTAAGAGGTTAAAAGAAGGAGCTGTGTAATGTACTTGGGTCAGTGAATCTGAGCGCGCGACTTTGACAATCGGTGACGCACCGTCAGTTGTCCACAACGTTCGAAATGTGCTGGGTTTTCTCGACATAAAATCTGAACAGCGCGATCGCGCTGCCTGGGACTCAAACGGTTAAGGGCCCAGAAGTTGGGTACCTACAATTACCTACGTGAGGCATAATTCGCGCCGCCCTAATTCGCACTTTTCGAATCGTGCAAAATTCGTCGGATTATCGGTGGCGTCTCTTCGAGGCAGACGATCGACTTCGTAATCGTAAATTTCGAGCCGAGAAGATACCCGCCCCGGTCGGAGCGCCTTGTAATCGCTAATCGGTAATTAGCGGACTCGGTAACCCAGTTAGGCGTCATTAAGGAGATAGGATGACGGCCGTTGTGTCGCGTGGCGAATCGCGCTTTGCAGGGCTCGACGACACACGCCTTTTCTCGATCGACGCCGAAGGCGACGTCGGGGACGCTCAATTTTTGTCGCATCTGCCTAAACTGGCCCTAACCCGTCATTAACTGCCGGTCAAGATAACTCGCACTTGCTGCCACACATGAGCGCTCCTATTATAGAGTCCTGGAAGACCCGCTCTGGGCCTGGCAGAAAAACCTCCACGTCTATCGATTTCCATCGATAAAGATAACCGAAGAGACTAATCGCGCTTCCGGTCTAATTGACCTGCTGTGCACCTGTCTCGGCATGAAAATTGACGCAATTTGGGTGTATCTTAAGTATTTCGTGAATTCAAGTGCAGTTGCCCAAGGAGTTGCTGGCATTGTATGTGGACGTGCATGTCGAAGCATGTCCAGGGAACATGTCGCCCAGCACGCCGGCATTATGGGAATTGGTCTTACGGCGAGCTAATAGCCGTTCGTGATTTCGAGTGCTTAGATTCCTGGGGAATCTGGCAGGTGAACCAGCACCAACTGTCCCCTTGGAGGCAAAATCTAATTTCTCGACCCCCTTCGCCGGGGGAGTGGTGTCCTGGAGGGTATTCCGAATTCGATGTCTCGTGCGCCCTGATGGCCGACCTACGAGGCTGTGCTCTCCATTTTCGCTCCTTTTTCCTTTTTCCTTTACCCGGTGGCGTGGATAAATCGCTCGCCAAATGGGGAACTTGCTCGGTAATTGAGAGTCTGGTATGGTCCACCCCACGTCGCTTCCAAAAGTCCGACACAGTCGCTCCAGCTTTCGGAAGCATTTCAAAACGCTGCTACGGTCTGAAAGTCGTCTCTAAAATTGAGGAAATGGAAGAAATGCGTGAATCCTTTCCCGACCCTTAAAAGAAAATATTCTTTCCCGCAGTTTCGGTTTCTTAATCGCAGACCTGCTTTTTCGGGTAACGAGGGGTAGATGATGCATTTTCAACGTCGTTTCGACTGACGTGCCGAACTCTGGGTTACTTCTACAAATAGCCAATCATTTGTCCGATCATTTTCGTCTCTCGCGAACGAACCTCGGCCCATTAACGTTGACAGACCCGCGTGTTTCGGAAATTTCGGACAATCGGCCCAGACTCCGCACGCATATCTGACATATTCCGAATTCCATGGATCTTCGGAACGAGTCCCGAAGCAGGGTGTCGGTTTCATTTGTTTAGAGAAAGGCTAGGCTAACTGACAATCGTCCTTTCAATTGTAACGGTTCTCCAAATCCTTCGTTACATCCTCATCCTTCGTAACACCACTCGGCCTCGGAGGATTCCGAAGTGTAATGACACTTCGTGCTCGGAGCATTTATGGAGTCTCACCCCCGAAAATTATTCGAGCCCTCCGGGGGCCCCCCGGGCCGAGCCAACCAACGGCAAATTACCCGCTCTAAACCGAAACTGCGGTCTCGCATTTTTCCGTGCATTTCTCCGCGGTAACTTCGTTTTGCATTCTATTCTCGAAAAAAAAGAAGAAAAACGAATGAAAAATAGGGAAATGAGTGTTCGGATCCCTGGAAAATGGGCGTGGTTCAATTTTTAATAATTAATTTGCTTTTCCCTCGATTCCCCCTCCCCCCGGTCCCTAATGCGCGTTTAATCCGCGGAATTAATCCGGACGTGCATCGCTCGGGAAATTCTCGAGAAAGCGCCGGGTCTTTGCCTTCCGGTTATTAGGCCTCGTAGATTTTTATCCAGTTAAGAATGCGGCTCCTGTTCCAACAATTCAATTGTTGGCCCGCTTGCCGCGGGATACTGCTTTCACTGATTCCGCGGCGGAACAAACGATTCCATTTGCATCGGCTGATTCGTCCCATAAATTGTCTTTTTCCGGCCGAATAACAATTGGGACCTTCTCGGAGGAGCGCTTAAGTTATTCAGCAGGCGCGGAGAATTGATGCCATTTTTGCGAGTTCCCGATTGAATAATTTATTGCTGCCTCCACGGGACGGGAGACGTAAAGATTATTTATCATTTCCGATACTTCCTGGGGATCTGACTTTGCAGGGATCGTCGGTTTGCCTGACCGTTCGGAGTTCGTGTATCGATTAGCGACCTTCGGTCCGAGGAAAGGGGAATGCAGGGGGAATTTTTGCAGATCGCAAAAAGCGCGGTTACGCGTCCCTTATATAATCCCCGAGAATCCTTGTAATTCCCTTTGAGGGCAGCACGCATGAGTCTTCTCAAACCCTGAAATCACGGGGTAAAAAATGGCGACCTCGTGTTAACGTTGCCATAAGTCGCGTGAAGCGTTTCGGGATTCCGCCTTTTTCGACCTTTTTCGACCTTTCCCCGTTTCCGACAAGACCTCGCGTGTCGGCACGAGCTCGAGTTTGATTCGACTCGGAAGAAAAGGATCCTTGATCATTTCGGCTATTATTCGCTTTTTACCGAATATCGACAACTTCGTTACAAGGCCGCGAAGAAGCTATTTCTGCCTCGAGTCCCCTTTCTGTTATTTTCTTTTTCTGCAGGAATTCAGCGATTTCAAGGGAACAATTTTTTAGAGGCGAAAGGCGCCACCTGCGGAATTCCGAAATAATTGCGAATGAAAGAAACGTTAGGCGAGGCATTAGAGAAGGTGTCAGATCCCGATATCGGTAATTTCGATTTAATTCGTCCCGAAACTCGACCACCGTCCACGAGAGAAACCGTGGGTCGCCGTGATTACAGGTTTCCGTTTCCCTTTGGAAAACTATAATGAAACCCCTTTCAGTGACCGACAGAGAATCCGAATTATACGTTAAACTGAAGTACACATTAGTTACCGGTAGGAACCATCGAGTCGACGACGGCCTGATGATGACATTAGAAACTTAATAGACGCCGCTTTCGAGTCGACCTGACGGACTGCGAACCCATCGATGAAAAAGTGAAAGAAAATGATGTAAATAAAATTTAAAGTACAACGGAAGTAAAATGTAGAAATAATTTACAAGCACTCCAGGGGCAACTAAGCTGTAAATTTGGCGGCCCCGAATTTGCGGTTTTCATCGGCGCATTCGCAGCTGGTGGTAAATCGGCGCTACTCCCGCAATAAACATTGTTAACGAGCGACAATTAAGATTGCCGCAATAATTATTATTAACGAGCGAATCTCGCCATACGTTACACCTCGCCGTTACAGTAACTTCCAGATACTTTGTCTCTCTATAAAGTCGCCTCTCCGCTTTCAGAGTTGGCAAGGAGGACCGACTTAAATCTGGAAATGAATTGTCGCAATAATTCCGATTTACGAGTACTCAATCAGCTATTTCGCGGCACAAAACCCGTGAAAAATGATAATTCTCGCGAAACGGTCATGCAAGGTCCTGGAAATATCGCCAGATTTATTGCTTTATTAATTTTAATCGTCAGTCTCAATCACCGCCATCTCTTCGTCCGCGCGTTAAACGATACCACGCGAAGAGAGGGATGTTTAGAAACTAAGGAGATGAAAATGAAGAGTCAAGATGGCGGCAGGGATTTGACTAGGAATGACGAGACACGATCCCGTTGTGAAACACCCAGAACGTATTTGGAATCCCTAAGGGGTAGCACATATCAAGGGTGACATCCCTTCGACGACATATACAAAGCCATGAGCCTTTTTGCTTACAAACTTCTATCCACCCCTCGTTCATTGTGTGTGCTCATTCGTCCGAATTAGGCTTCTGGTCCAGCTGATGCGAATTCTGCAGCGGTGGGTGTACTTTTAAAAAATACTTTTTATACATTTATATGCCATTTACCTGCGCGATAAATGTTTACTTTGTGACTCCCTTTCAGGAGGGCGCCAAAAATAATTTCCCACACCCTGGACAACGAGCTTTGTGTTAATATTCCCTGTTAAGTGTGGGGACCGTAATCTTGAGGTGTATCACACGTCGCGTGGCGCGTGATCCAGGATTAAGAAGGCATTACCCATCGGATTACCAGCACATCCTGGTGGTACCAGATAGCACATTGTAAGTTGTCATGCGTGAGCACCCCTTTCGGGGAGAACCGACCCTCTTGGTCTTCCCCGGAATGGGGATGCTCGAAATAATTGAATAAGCCTCGAATCGAGGAAGATGGCCTCTGAGCGATAACCCCTGACAATTGGTCGATTTTCATGGGGAATGACTCCGAGGATCGAAGGATTTGGTCACGTCGCAGGAGCACATACACTTCCCATCTCTTCTCCATCCCATTATGAAATCGGGAAAAATTGTCACCCTCAAAGGGGAACTTTAAATAGCTCCTTGGTTGTCTCCTCCTGGAGTGACTTACCTCGGAAGAAGTTCAAGTTCTTTCGCCCGTGCAAATAATTGAGCAAAACCGCTTCTGGCAAATAATTACTGGAATGATCGAGGACTCGCCTGGCCGCATCAGTGTCTAACAAAAGGCCAAGCAAATCCGAGAAATAAACCGAGGCAAAAAGGACCGTGCCCTCCTGGACGTGGAACGGAGTGAAGGATTCGAACCAGCGCCGAAGGATTCCTCCTTGATATCGACGGAAACTTTTATAAGTCGGTGGTGAATCGTATTAATTTATCCCGTGGCGTCATGGTACACTATTCTAGTTAATTACGTGACGTTTAAAATGTTATAGAAGGGCATGTCGCGGCGTCACTAAATTTTCTCATTTCGGAGGTGGTTTCGATTAACCGCTAGGAAAGCCGCAGAGTCTTCTGACAAGTGGGTAACTTTTTGCGACACGGGGATGGCGGCTTGCCGATCAGTTTGTGTCGGGTCCCATTTAATTGATATTGCCGGCTGGGGATTTTTAATCCGTAATAAATTTCGATCATGCGCCGACGATTTATGAAGTTCGCCCGTCCTTAAATCGTGCTCAGGAACGTTGTCCGTCTTTTTAGCGGGCCGATTCGCAATTGGGCCCGAGCTTTATGGCAGCTTGGCCGAAGAGCAGAAATTTACGAGAGGACCCGACGTAAATATCGGCCGATCGGCATTTATCGAACGGGAATCGAACCCGCGGTTCCAATCTCCCGAACCGCATCGAAAGAAAGGACCCACCGAAAGGGTCCAAAAACGTTACTCAAACCGAGTTAATTAACAAATCCAGGGCCGATGCGACTCCCCTGGCCAGGGTTTTTGGTCATTAATGAAGAATCCGCCGAATTTCGCGGAATCGTGTGGTCCCACTCGTTCCAATTTTGTTTAACGTTTCAGGATTGCGCGAAAGTCGGGTGTACGTGTAAAAAATAATGGAACCACAACGTGTACATACACCACGACACTTGGTCTGGTCCCGGGACCGGGGACCCCCGTGGTGCACCATAGGCTAGCCCATGGAGTGTGACATTGGCCCATCTGGCACCGCGCGCATTATTACATACGCGTCACCGTGATAATGTATTAACCATAAAATTGATCTGTGTTCATGACATCGCGGACATGGTGCGGCCTCATCGGCGGAGCCGACGTCCCGTAAGTGCGGACCTCGAGATTTCTCCAGGCAAAACGCTCTTGAACGATGTCGTCGAGTCGTCCATTCCAGGCTTATCGTCGGTAAACCGAGCCGCCATTTTCCCGGATAACGCGAAAATCAAAAGGTTCATCATTCGGAAGTCAAGATGCGCAATGAATGCTGCTCGTCATCTTCACAAGAGCGTCGAGCAGAAATACTTTGGGAACCTAAAAGTAACCTGACAAAAATCGATGGAAATTGACATGCCTTTTTACACACCTTCCTACTAAAGTTTCACACAGAAAATCGTAAAATGGAAAAATGACAATTTAGAAATTGTATAAATACATCTAACATTGTATGTTTACCGTACTAGTACACTGTTTAAAAAAAGTATTATAATTTTATAACATATTTTCAAATATTATTTAAATATTTCTCGGACTCAAGAATCTCGCTACAATGCTCCTCCAGCAGCACCACCGCTACTTGTCATCTTTCGATTAAATTTGTTTAAAAATAAACTTAAGTAAACGATCGTAAAATTAAAAACTCATCGAATAAATTTGCAAACAATGCGTACTAAATGACTTTCGAATATCAGATTTATAATTTTTCTCCGCAACTTCACGAAATTACAACACAGTATTATAAAATTGTAAATTAACTTAGAATTTCATAATAAACGTATACTAATTCACTATTAAGACATCAAATTTATAATTTTACTGCAACCTTATGTACTAAAAGTGCATAAATTTTATTTAACAGTATACAGTTTTACTTGAATTAAGGGTAGTATTATGTTACAATTTGCATTAAATTGACTTAGACACCGAATGCGATGTTACAGAGACAATGTGATTTTCCTACAATTTATTGAGACATAAGTATAAGCAATTATTGGATTTGTAGATTTACACGGGCATTTTTCTTCATGCTGGGGACGCAGATTTCTGTAAATTCTCGGCAGATCCGTCTACCGCGAACTTCTTGCTCGGTTTCGCAGGTATCCCCGATTCGACGGGATTTAATTTCCAGGTCTCCATATCGAAATGTAACGGGACGAGATCCCGGCGGGGGAAATCGATGATAAATTTTGCCGGATTACGGGTTCCCGCAAATCCCCCAACAGGTTCCGCGTCGTCCGCGGGAAGTGACTGAAGTGCAGTTATGATCAATCGCCGGGCCGGCGAGTGCACCCGGCCTGTTTCGATTGCTTTTTCTCGCGATATCGTAACGCGAGCTAACGTAAGCGTTGATTTAACGTGGAGCTGCCGAGAGCGGACGGTAGCCCGGCATTAACGAAGCCGAGCCGCGTGGCCGATTAACCCGCAGCAAGTGACTAAAATGCAATTACGATCAATTAAGACGGTGCCCGGTAGTAAGTGCACGTTGTACGGCTCATTCGGTTTTTGTTGGTTTGTCCCTGCCCGGCAAAGCGGGGCGCTAACAACCGAGCGAGACGGAGAAATCGTCCAAAGAGAGGAAAAAGGGTACCGAGTTTGCGGCCGGCTGCTGCGGATTTAATTCCTGCTCGGGACTCGCGAGCCCTTCCCAGGCATCCTTTAAACAACTTCTTCCCTTTTTTTGCCACTAACAAAACCGCGACTTGTATAAATCTTTGAATATTTCCCTTGGGAATAACTAGTCAAGTGAAAATTCTTGGATTTTTACCGTAGTCCATTGGAAGGGCGGAAAGTGAAGCGATCAAGATGGCTGCGTCGAGTTTTGGCCGGCCATCTTGGACGCCCGGTGGACACCTCAAAAATCGAGTGCGTAGCTCTCGGCTGCTCGCTATATTCCAATTAAAGTCGCTGGTTATCATATATTCAATTAGCATAACTCATATGAGAGGTATAACGAAGCGGCCGCGAGGCAAGAAGCTTCTTACTCAAAGAGTAGAAGCATAAACCCGAGAGCTGGCACGCGTGCGCGCCCGTGTTCGTGTACATTTCTCGATGTGCGATGTACTTTGCCTTGCGTACGTACACGGCAAGAGGGCGAAGGACGTCCGCAAGAAGTAAATGAGACGAGGGAATGCGAGGATACGCGCTACCGTATTTAAATCACGGCTTCGTCGTTCTGCGTTCGCGCGAATATCACGCGGGAAGACATCGGGACGTATGCGGAAACGACGCTTATTAAAAATGGTCCCTTAAGGATCGAAAAAGGCAATACAGAAGCATTACGCACATTGATATCATTATATTATAGAAAGCTAGCTCGTAACAAATAAAATTCAAGGACCTCTTTTTACTCGCCAGCGCTATCAGCGTGTTTATCATCGGTAGAACAAATGACGAATGGTCCCCGCGAAAAAAAAAAGAAAAATCGCAGGACCTTTTCGAGACCCCCAACCTCAAGGTGGCGGTCACCGGGGACCGTAAGAGGTACCCGAGAGGCAGGAGGAAAACGATTTGGAAAAAGAGAGAGGGGCGATTGGGCAGAGGAAAATAAAGCGAGGGTGGAAGTGAGAGGGCCGCGTACAAAGGGCTCGGGAATGGCGGAAGGGGTAAGGGCTATGCATGGGTAATGCAATAATCGAGTAAGTGCAGAGTGAGTCGTCTCGTCTCGGTCGCGGGTTCGACTATAAAACCGAACTGAGCCCAGAGGTAATTACTTTAGAAGTAACTGGTTACCGGTTACCATGCTCGGTTTCATCGGTGATTGGTTGGCACCTAACCGAGCGGCCCGGAGTGTAAATCGAGTGGCCATTACGCGGCCACGGCAAAAATTTAACGAGATATTGCGTTACGTGCCGGCCATGCCGCGAACCTCGCGGTTCCTTTTAATGAGGACTTCGCCGAAGCGAATTCGCCGGAATGGCCCGCGAATTGTCATCGGCCGACGTGGCAACGGGACCTTTCACACCCCCATTTCCGGTTGCGAAGAAATCCGCTCCTCCGCGTATTCGTACCCGACTTCCTGACGCGATAGCATCTACAAAGATACTCCTGAAAGAGAAGAAAATATTCGAAATTATTTTTCATCTTCTTCTTGTTTTTTTTTTCTTTTCACTTGCGGGAGACACAGGACGTGCGCAGAAGTCGACACCGCCAATTGAGAACCCCTGAACTGTTAACCCACGCGTGTTAATTATATCGCGCGATTCGGCAATAAGACGATAAATTAGAAATCAGATTCCCTGCCGAGGGACGCGGCACTCTCCTTTTATTTCGCGCATTCGCCCGTTATTATTATAGGCAGATGCTAAACGCCCGGCTCGTTCTCCAACGGGGCTCGTTCTAACCCTTTCGCTTTTGTTTCTCGATTTACGCCGGACTTTTTGGCCCCGCCGAGATGAAGCTTCGTTTATAAGTTAAGGAGCGCGTATCTCAATTTTCTCCGAGTTTTAATGAATTTCGGGACCCCTCCGAGATAAACATAGCGGCGCCTTTGCTAGGTGTAACGAGGACACGGTGAAGAGGAAATTTCTAATTTTCTTTTCTGTTCCTTTTTCTTTTTATTTAACTATTTCCATCTCGCGCATAAAGCAGCGAGTTCGCGCAACTTCTCGCGATATCGCGATCCTCCGACGTAATTTCCAGACGCCATTACTTTATCGGGACCAGCCAGGAATATTCACCGGGAATTTATGCCCAATAAGTATAACTCCGGTGACGCGGTTTGTATGCAATTATTCTAGCGGTAATCTTTCCCCGGCACTGTGAGCACTTCGAATTAATTCCGCCGGTGCGCAATACGTATCCGCAACGAGCAACGATCTTCAATAAAAACAACAAGTTTGTTTAGAGTTCCAGCCGGGCTCGTCATGGAGTAATGGCGACTTCGATGCCGGTGATCTTAATTTCAAATCGGATGCAAATCCGCGGGGAACGAGATGAATCCCATCCCGAGACAGCCGCCTCGCGGTGCAGCTTATTTCCGACATATTTCTCATTTCCCGGTCTCCATTGGATGCATTCAAGGTGCGACATGTAACACTCCGGCATCGTGGACGTCGCCATCATTTTATGGAGCACAATTCAGGAGGAAATAAATATGAAAAAAGAAAAAAAAATCCAGGTAGACGGTTTCAAGTCCAAGACTCGCGCAGCAGTCGAGGGCTCAAAATAAAATGTCGAAACGAAACGTCGAGAGGTCCAGATCCCGAATTTTTTTTCTCGCACAAGGTCTCGCCCGAGGGGCGCAACAACCCCCTGGCTCTCGAGCCCATTGCGATTTCTCATTACGAGCAGTACCGCGGCCTGTTTGCGCATCCGGGGGCCCCGCGGTGCCACTTTGGCCGCAATTTTGACACCTGGAGGAGCAACAATTTCGCGCGGTAAAGGGGGTTATTTCATTGCCGCGATAATTTCCGGCGGGGCCTTTTAGCTGGGAGCGAGGCACGGACTCCGGCTAATCTGCCATCCGATTGTTTTTACGTCTGTTTTGGCAACGAGAGCAAATTGGGGGTTGCGCGGTGCGCGCTTTACGGTTTTTCTCCGCGGGCCCCGGGCCGACTTTCCGTTGGAGACGAGTATCTTGACTCGCGATTGGCCGAGCGCCGGCATCGCGCCCGCTGATTGGCCCACCGTTGGCCCGAGGGGAATGCGGTAAGCGCGGCCTGGATAAGTCCAAATATTTGTATAACCTCCGAGGTGAGCGGGCCCACGGGCCCCGATACCGGCACCTGCCGTAATAAAGCAATCTCACAATTATCGAAATTACGGCATAAGCGAGAGGGATTCTCTCACGGTAAGTGCGAGCTTTACGACACCGAGAGAGCACGGACACGGTGCCGAAGATGAGCCCCGCTTCGGCATCTCGGTATCTCCTCGGCTTGGGAAGGACTCGAATAAAGATTACGTGCTCTTCACCGACTAATCAAAATTCCACCGCGGATTTCGCGTCCCTGGCCGCGGGAAGTACCCTCCATTTATTTAGGGGAGAAATTCCCGTCACTCTTCGCGAGGATTTCGACATTTCCGATGACGGGCGCGACATCTACTCGCGAGGATTCCGCCATGACACGGCGCGAGGAATGTCCCCATTGTTGCAGTCGATGCGTGGATTAAACGCCGATGTACGAGAACTGCATCCATTGGCGGTGCCATTTTCCCCAGATTTCCAGCGGATCCATTTCGGAGCGATCGCGCTTCCGTTGGTTGTACCGCAAAAACCGTCATAAAGCAGAACTCTCGAGGCTATCGACTCGCTCGTGTCGGTCGAAAATCGGTTCCCAGAAGGACCCGCTGTGACAGGTGACCGAGCATCTCCTCGCCCTGACATCGATCCCGACCGAAGGGTTAAACGACTACTCAATTCGAGCCTCCGAGTTGGTTTAATCTGCCACTTCCGCAACGAGGGAAAAGGTGCGCTTTCGAGTTCGCCATTGTTGGAGTACCGGGGACTCGGCATGACTCCGAAGGGCAATTTGGCCGCCTCAGCTGTACCTCGTGTACTTTGCCTGTCAATTTGCGAGTTTGACCGACCGGTTTGCGACTTCCTCGCATTCCTTCTCGTTTTATCTTCCACCGCGTCCTTCGAAACTCCTGGGGTGACTTCTCGCCGCGTCGATCCCGAAGATGTTAATTATCAGGACGAAGAACGTCGGGTGGATTCCACCCTTCCACCGGGATCGGGTACAAAGTCGAGGAGAATGAATTCCACGGGACGTCGACACGTTGACAGTCGATGACAATGGCGGCACGTGACCGTGGCCCAGGAGTCAAGAGCGCGTCCACCCTCGGACCTCCCTGGCGACCCGAGGGATTACGCATGTCCTGGCAGCTGCGCATCCTTCCTGGGCGTTCCGAATCCCGCCAATCGGAGGGTTCCTCCGATGCCATCCGACGGCCTCTATCGACCAATGGGGAGGCCGTAAGGTATCTGTGCGGGGGTCGTCCCCCAATCCGAATCCTGCGATTTTATCACTCTACGAGAACTGGTCATCGATCCTGCGACCCGGGAATCGAACCGCTGGGAACCCGAGGAGACGAATTCGGCCTAGAATTCCATATCGCGACTGCGGTGCCTCCGCACGCGGATTTTGGGACTCGAGCAAGATTTTCATGTATTCGAAAATGTGGGGAAGGAAATAAAAAAAATGGAAAAGTTGCAAAATTTTTAAATGACAAAATTGATTAGTGGTATATCAAGCACTTCGGCCTAGAATTCCATATCGCGACTGCGGTGCCTCCGCACGCAGATTTTGGGATCTGAGTAAGATTTTCATGTATTCGAAAATGTGGGGGAGGAAATAAAAAAAATGGGAAAATTGAAACTTTCTAAATGACAAACTTGATTAGTGGTATATCAGGCACCTCAAGAAGGTACACGAAAAAGATGACATCTGCACTTTTAGCAAAAGACGGCAATGCTGATAAAGATCGCTGTTATTGCAGGAATAATCTCACCGAAAACGAAAATCTTTGCAATTATATGGATTAGTGGATGTGACCATTGGAGGGCTTACTTTAAAAAAAATGCGTCCTATATTAACCGTTTGAGTCCCAGACAGCGCGATCACGCTGTTCAGATTTTATGTCGAGAAAACCCAGCACATTTCGACCGTTGTGGACAACTGACGGTGCGTCATCGATTGTCAAAGTCGCGCGCTCAGATTCACTGACCCAAGTACATTACACAGCTCATTCTTTTAACCTCTTAACTTACAATATCGTGTGAGAGACGTGGTATGTCAATCGGGCCAAATGTAAACAAACCGTATGAGAAGTTACGTTCAGCCAAACCGTGAAATGGTCCGATGTATGACCGACACTTTTGTTGTTTATGGCACGCGCTATTGGATTTTAAATCGTAACGGAAGGGTGTAAATAATACATCTTACAATTCAAGAAACGCTATCGCGCCGAGTGGGATTCATCGACATAAAGTAAACAAAGCGCTATCGCGCTGTTTGGGTCTTCTCGTACTCATTTAGAGAAAGCGCGGTTGCGCTGTTCGGGATTCTTCGACAGTGTTTTTTCAATTCCTCCTAGGACTCAAACGGTTAAGAAATGAATTTGTCAGAAACAGCCAAAAGAATATTAAGATCACCATTCAAAGGAACGAGTGATATACAATTTATTGTTGCTGGAAGAGAATATTGCAACTATGAATAGATTTCGTATTGCCCCAATGAAGTAATCATTATATGAAACTAATTATAACAAAACTATTATTGTCAATGTGAGAAAAATGTTTCTGGAGCAAAAAATGTTGCGGGCCCATTTTCAAGTGCTTAGAGTTGTTGCTGCAAGTAAAATTTCTTGTTATGACTTTGAATCCTTGTTTTGCGGGTGAAGGCATGGAGGTTGAATCGAATTGAACTCGAGAATTCAATTAAACGTCGTCCTAGGTGCCATTGGCGAAATGGCGCTGTTACGGAGGAGCCCTGTTACCGTTAATGGCGGGGGATTTTAAAATTCGAATATTTTCATATTAATCTCAGAGCGGGGTGTGCAGATTCTCGCGGAGACGCGGACGAAATTAATATTTCATCGGCGCACCCGTGAAATCTTAGACGAGGTCGGTTCTGGGGTAAAAAGAGGGAAAAACGAGGCCTTTAATATGGCGGCCGCGGCAGTGGCAGCTGCTAGATGCCCCGGCCAAATTGCCGGGATGAAATTGCGCGAGGAAATGGGCCGGGCGTTTTTCGCAAATCTTAATGGGGCCCAGCGGTCTCCGGGGGCCTCCTCCGTTCTTTTCGCCTCTTTTCTCCTCCTTCTCTCGCCCTCGCCGCGGAGGAGCCGCGGCGGTTTCGCGCCTCTTTCACGCCTCGACTTTCCGCCGGACCCACACGCGGACACGCGCTTCGACACACCTCGCCGGAAATTGCGGCGCGTGTGTGCCAACCTGGACAGCAAAAGAGAGGCCGAGCTTTTGCGAGGAAGCGCTTCTTCGTCCTGGTCGACACGCTTCGACAAGGCGAATTTCATCGGCGATTTGCCATGCAAAACGGCCCCCTGCCTCGCACCCCTCTAAGGCCAAAAGAACCGGGGAAACCTCCGCGTTTTTCGAGAGAAGAAAATCCAGATCGTCGGAACTCGAGATCGCTCGATTCTCGAGAAAATCGAGGATTCCTTGCACTCATCGAGGAGGTGGGTGCCGACCGCGCAATTAGTCCACCCTGTCTTTGGATATCTGATGGCGGAGACCGTTCCTTCCATGCCGGATGCGATGACCGTTGGGGACGGAAACGGCACGATGGCCATTACCGAACACGCAGATACCGGAAAGTTTAGCGACGAAATGTTTGTTGGTTCTGGGAGGTCGCAAATGGTCCCACATGTCGCCTCGGTAGAAGTGGACTGTCGTTAGAAAATGCCCTCTGAGGTCGCGATTCTATCGCCATCGGGCAGGTCTATATTGTGTGAATTTAGTGCAGGCTCGGCAGGGGGTTGCAGGGTGTTAACGAGGTGTTGCAACATTTGGCTCCCCGCAAAAACGCCGGCGCAGTTAGAACCTGATGACCCGTGAACGAGCGCAACCTGTTCCTTGCAAGTTGCAAGTTGTTACAGTACAATCACTCCACAGGGGGTAGTTAGCACGGGGGTGCCGAAGCCCCATGTTTATTTGTCACTCGACACCCAATCCATTAAACCGCGGTAACCACAATAGATCGCTCTTGATCTTTTGCCCGGAATGACCTAGGGAAGCTCCAAAATTTCGATCCCATCCGCTCTTATTTATTACGAGCTCGTCATCCACCGAAGAATCTCCTCGACCCTTAACCACGTCTCCCGAGGAATCAATTTCGCGAGGACCGATAATGACGGTCCCATGGTAGTAATTAAAATTACGGCCAGTGCTTTGGGGAATAACCTCCGGATAAGGATCTCCTTCTCGTTCCCTCACAAGAGCGATCCTGACTCCGAGTACCTAAAATCACCTCGAATTGCATGTCCTTCTTCTGCAGCTGCGTCGAATATCGAAATGATTAGGGCCTGCCTACGTCACCTATCACCAGCCAGTCCCTCCTATCTCTCGGATAGTTTATTAATTCCAAAGAGCAGCCATCGATATGATCTACCTCCTTATCTCTCCATCTCGAGTCCTAAAAACACCGCCCTTAAACCTATGCAAACTGAAACGTCTCCACGATCGTTCAAGACATTAAATTCGAAACGTTTTAAATTGTCCTAATTTCCCAGCCGTTCATAATTTTCATGAATTTTCGAAATTACAAAACTTTTCCCCTCATCTGTTGTCACCTCGCCAAATCCACCCTCGTCCTTGAGCCACCGCGGAGGAAGTATCGCGACTCGTCGCATGCTCGCGTGAAAGTCTCGCTTGAAGAGCCCCCGGTTCCCACCCCCTTCCCCCCATCGCCACCATACCTCTCTCCCGCCGCCCCTTTGCCGTTCCCCCCGCCTCGCCGCCCCCTAACCCCGCCATACGCCGGTTCCGCGGTGTCACACGGAACCGCGAGAAACGGAACGACGCGGCACGGCACGTTATACGGCGCCCCTTCCGTCCCGGGGGTGTGGGCACAGGGAAGGCGTGTAGAGAACAGGGCCACCCCCATCGCCCCCACTCTGCGGGGCCGCGACCCTTTCCCCGCGGAGGGCCGCGGTCGGGACGGACCGTGGGCCATGGCCCGTGGCCCCGGGCCACCGACGACGGCCTGACTGGCCTCCGAACCGTCTTCGCGGCCTGCCGCCTCGCCTTTGGTCGCCGCTGGTCAAGGCTACTGTCCGAACCGGGAACCGGGAACCAGAGACCCGGGAACCGGTGGGACCGACCCGAAGGAGAGGACTCGCCGCGGCGCCCGATCCGGCCGCCAGACACGCAGTGTCCTTTGCGGGGACCGCATCGCATCCTGACTCAGGGTGCCCAGTGACTCGGGTGCTAGTGGTTGGGCTGGACTATTTGGGTTGGAGTTGTTCGGTTGGACTGGTTAAGTTCGACTGGTTAGTCTAGTTAAATTGAACCGATTGGATTGGACTCCTTCCAGACGAGTTGTCCGAAAAGGAAGAACGCAGAGGAAGAGTGACAACGGGTGCAGGGAATTATCGGGAGGCGCGATTTGGGTGCCGGATTGGAGAACAAGATACGATACCTTCGAGCTGGAACGTGTCGATGGACCACTGAGCCTGGAAAAGGGTGTCGATGTCATATCTCGCTGGATTCGCAAGTGATATAAGAGGTGCAGATATATATCGAGGTATCGTTCGGAGGTGAAGATCGTTGGTTAATTATAGTGCCCCGAGGGTCAAGAAACGGAGATCCTGGAAGGGGTCCCCGGCACTTCTTCGCGGGTTCGAGCCTAATTCTCACCTGGTCCCTACCTGGGACACCAGTCCGGGTAATACCTGGTTCCCACCTGATTCCTACCTGCGACCACGTACAACCAGGAGTGGTGGTCCCGGCACTGGTGGGGACGCCGGCACGTGACAGGTTCCAGGTGCTACGAGTCCCAGAAGGTCACTCATTGAAGGTTTGCCCTGTGGTCAGGTGGTCCACTACTGGACCCGCCGATTCTCCACGGGAGAGTCCACGAATCTTTCCGGAAAACCGCCAATAAGCCTAGGAAAAGTGTAATCGAAGCTCGAGTGCCCGGGTCCAGCGGCCGCTCTCGACGTCGACCGTTCATGTTTATGGCGTCGTTTTAATCTACCCATGCTCGTTAAAATTCGTCCACGGGCTAAGTGACGACTTTCGGCCCTGGGAAATATATTCTGGGACCTTTATTTCTACCCGATTGATTTGTCGGGAGCCGATAATGCGGCGGCTTTAATCTGCCCACGTAACGGACCGAGACTTCGAAGTCCGAGAAGGATTAAACGAGCGTGAACGTCGGCGGACGCGTGAGATCTCGCCGGCACTTTTGGTACTTTTTGGAGAACCGGTCTCCGATCCTCCGGTGGCTGTTGATTTCCACGCCGAGATGGGTATCTGGGTCCGCGATTAAGATCGCACCCGGGAATAATCTTCGGAGGATCGTCTCCTCGTGATCACGCGGATCGAAGAGTACAACCTGGGCTCGCGTTGACTCGCCAAGCGGAGGATCGATTGAAAGAGAATTTTTGGAGCCGAGGGCTGGAACGATCAGGACGAAAGGACATGCAAGGATCGTCGTAAAGGCCGAGACCTCCAGGATCGGTGAGTACCTACATGTCCCTAAAAATTCTCAATTATTTATTCATCGATCGACCCCGCACCACTATTAACGACCGGGAAAGTCCTCCGCCATTTCGTTTCCACCTAGGCTCAACTTTCTTTTCTGACAAGATACGGTAAAATTTCCAATCCGGGTAAATTACGATATTCGATTAAGTACCTCAGTGAAAATGTGTCTTAAGAGTCGACCGGGAATTTTCTTACAGTTTCCGTTCAATGACCGCTTCTCTGCGGTGAAAAAATATAATAAAAAATTGGGCGAGCCAAGACTAACGAATCGTGTTCCGCAAATCCACGGTATGGAGTCTCAGGTCTTTGCGGTGCTTTAATAAAAATGAACGCACGGGTGCTCAGGGGGCGCACTTCATCACGGCAAAGTACCGCTCTGTCGCGCTTATTACCTCGTCGCGTAAGGTAACTTCCCCGAAATTGGGCCCGGGACCGTTTGGGGTTATCGGTTATTACGCGTAATATATTCATTAATAACCACATGTGTGGCGCATGCGTATCGCGCTCATTAGGAAATGGATATCTCGGGATGACGTTGACGCGGACTCCTCGCTCCCTTCCAGGTCTAATTACGGAATAATAACCCGGGACTTCTTTTCCCTGCCCATCTCCATACCGTCACGCCTGATTGCATGGGCATTTTGTTGCGAGCAAACGAGTCGGATATTTTCATCGGTGATTACACATCTCGGCATGAATATATAGCGGTCAATGCATAAGAATCGGCCCCCTGGACGGGTGACTAATATTAAAACATTTATAATAATTAACGTTTATGTGATAATAATTGTTTCCGAGGCAGACGCTCGTCGCGGGATCGGGTAATGAATGTCGGCCTCAGGTAATTGCCGGGTAATGAATTATTAATCGAAGATTCGATGGAGATGTTACATACGCGATCAGGGCGATGCGAGGGCGAGTGCACTCAGGTGCATGCAAATTAGTCGCAGGCCATTAGGATTAAGATTATTTTGGGGGATTTTTCGAGAATTCTCTGCAGGCGGTTTATACGAGGGTAGAGGTGGAATTAGAATGAAGATAGTCACTTTAAGCAATTTTGTTGAACTTTCGACGTTTCGTCTCTGCCGATTTACTCGGGAGAATGTCACTGGGATGAAGACGTGGCTGCTTCTTAGGGAGTGCCCGTGGAACAATTATTTAAATTCTTACGCGTACGAGTAAAAAGTCCGTGGGTTTTAGGGCCGGAGCAATGATTGCCACTTTGAACTAATTGTGGGATAATGAGCCCACTTCTTTTCGGGGCAGTCATCTCCATACCGAGACACGTAACAGCACGTGCAGCTCGGCAGCACGCAAATGACGAGTAGCACGTACGATTACACTCGTACGGGCACGCATGGGCGAGTTTCCGTTTAAACGGGCGTAAACGTCGGTAATTTAGATTCAGTTGTCGGCAGGAGGTGTTTCGAGGAAATCGGAGAATTCGATTTCACTCTAGTATCAACCATCGAGCCATCTTCTGATCGAACCTTCTACGCCACTTCGATTTTAAGTTGTCCCCTCTCGAGCCCATTTTTAATATAAAATATACCCGGGCTCCTTCGCGTGATAGGGTGTAGTAATGGACCAAGTTTGTTTCCGATATTTGCATATCAGGAGGCATAACAGCACGCGCGACTTTGCTGCACTCGATGCGCCGACGCACCTGTGTGGGCAAAATCTTTGCGACGAAATAATTTCGAGAATAGTTAAATGGAAATGAAGTGAAACTAGATGTCTTAAAAATCAATCACTGGATCAACTTTCTTCCGCAATACCATCTGCATACCACGACGCATAACGCACGACGTACAACCCTGCGGCACGAATGCGAATTACGTGCAGAGTCCTTCATACGCTGTCTCTACCTGTGCATACGTACACAGGTATGCCCGTGATCGAATCTCTGCATGCTTAAGGGCACATGTCCAGGGTCGATACCGTGACTGTCTGAGTAGAAGGCGTGGACACTTTCCGCTGGATATGCGCGATAAATATTAAAGTTCTTATAAAGCCAAAGTTCCAGGGGGGCGGCCGGGCACGCCATCGCTTCATTTAAAATGCAAATCTCCCGGGGTGGCGTGAACCACCGCGGCCCGAATTATTCTAATTACCGCCTGAAAGCTTAGCCGCTCGTTCGACAGCGAAACGAAAACCCCACGAATCCTGAGATCTCTCCGGCATTTCTTTTCCCTCCCCTTGGGCAGTCCGTACAAGCGCGCGCTTCGCTCACTGCTATGCAAATCTGGAGGATATCTCGCCGCGATAAGGAGTGATCGATCGGGTCACGGGTCAGATCCTCCTATCGCCAGGGTATATGATTGATATTTCGGGGTCGAACGGGTCTCCTGGATTATTTAAACAATTCTTCGCTGTAATCCCGGACGTGGTCGAGGACGAGGTCGCTGTTTTTCGGGGAGTCGGAAGGTGGTGGTCGAGAATCGCCAGGGGGTATAAATTCATGGAAGGGTTGAGGGACTTCCGCGGCGTGCGTAAACTGGTAAAGTGGTCTAAAACGAGGGTAGATTATCGGGGTAATGCGATTCGCGATCCGTGCAAGATGTCGTGCTTATGTAGGTCTAATATATTCAGATTTTTATAGCTGGTGGCGTATCGGAGATACGGCTACCCTTGCGAGGCCTACGTACCACTTAAAGTACGGCCGCCTAATGAATAAACAAAAACTAGATTTCGCTTACGGGGCTTACACGTAAAAGCGTGACCTTAGCGCCGATTCGCCGCGGTGGTTCTCAATGCGGCCCTTCAAATCGATCGAAACCTTTATAAAACGTAGAAAGTCCATCAAAGCATACGATAAAGACCAAGGATAACGTATATCCCGACATTCTTCCTTGCTTCCACCGATCTATCCTAATTAGAGGTTATACATATTTATCGCGACTTTCGGGAAGGGCGGAAAGTGGTGACAGTGGAATTATGGTCAGTTGAGTCGCGATTATGATTTTTGTGCCCCTGTCCATGAATTCGGCCTTGAAAAAAAAATGTTATTATGAAATGGAAATTCAGGCGGGGTCATTGGTCTGATCATTGTGGCGAGGTCAGTTTTCGAAATCGGCGGAAGAGAGCTAGAAACTGTCTCGGTCCGGACACGTGTTCGCCAGAGCAAAGACCTGCAAAACCTGAAGAACGCGAGAAATGCGCGGCGCGTTCACCGCGGGCACCGTTTGATTTATAATAATCGCTCAATCCTCATTACTTCGGTGACTTCTGGGCAGGAGAGGGGCCCAGAGCCGGCGGTATCGGCCAGGAACAAGGATGCCCTCGGAAAAAACTCGACCGACGAAGAGCGCGATGCGACCGGCCGATTCCCATTGAGGCGAAAGTCCGAGTCTCGCGCCTCGGGAGAGCATCTTGTAATTTAATATCCGTCGAAAGCGGCTCAGCCTTGGGCGCCGTACGTGCCAGCATTGATGAGGGGTGTTTTGAGAAGGGGATCTCTCTCGTGCCCGGAAGCACCGACCCGGTAAAGAGACCTTTCGAAAATCGGGCCCCCGGAATGAAAAGTGCAGGGTTGCGCGTCTAGAATCTCGTTAATTCGGGAGGGATCCCGAATTTTGACTCCCGAGCCTAAGAAATGACTCTGGGTTGAAAGGTACTCTACCGGAGAGATCCTTAAGTCCTTGTATTAATCCGTAAATCACGGGGAGGGATATTAATTTTAACGTTAACTACCGAATTTTAATATCCTGCGCACTTGGGCGGTTATTTTGGATGCGTTTTCAGGTTTCAATGGAAAGCGTATAACGTGTAATAATTAAATCAGATTGGGCGCCTCGCGAGCCGTGTAACCGGCTTAATGTGGGGTTAAGCATCGAGTTAGGGTTGACCGTACTTATGTACCTAGAGCGGGGTACGCGTGTAATGTGCACGAAGTAACCTCGGCCGCGGAAGGCATGGCCGCCGGTGACGCCGGGGGTGAGACCGTCGGTGGGGTTGCTTCGGTAATCGCGCATTAATTTGCATCACAAAGTACACGCCACCCGCCACGCTTGGCACGCATTCCTCCTGACTTTTCTGCGGTTTCGCCAACGTCGCCTCCTCCGGTGGACGCGTCGATTCGCGCCTTCGACTGTACAAATTTCCGTGGGTACTCGATTTCGAAGTAATCGGATAAATGATATCTATCCCTGGAACGGTATCAAGGAAAAATCCCATTCAAAATGATACCCGACATAAGTGCGTGAAATTATTCGAGCGCCTTCAAATGTGTAGGTTGTAATTTTTATAATATATAAAACAGCCCGGGGGTGAAAGGAAGGGCTGGAGAATTCACTTAAGGCATTATTAAGCGAGCATGCGAATACCGAATTTCAGGGAAAACATATATCCGGGGGCCCTTAATAAAATCTCTCGCCATAGGAGGGACGATTACGAAGGACGGTCATGAATATAATGGGCCCCGGTTTTTTTACACTATCGTGTATAACATTTCGCCCCATAATGCGGAGAATGAGAGTCACGGTACGGTGTCGTAATATTTAGCCGCGCTTTCGGCCTTATCGGTTTGGTTGCATATTTAAGGGTTGCCATGTCAAGCGTCAAGCGCGCCCTTTGAATACATTTAAATTCATTAGGACCTGGCTTTACCTTGTCGGTCGCAGCGATTCTTGGCCACCCCGGTGGAGGGGAACGAGACCAGCTAGAAATTACCCGAAAGTATGCCCGATAAAATTTCATATGAATTTTTTTTTCTACTTTCAGGAAGCCGCGGACGCCCTCTCAGGATGCCTCATACAGGTGAGTCAAAATTCAAGCAGAAACTCCAAACCTTAGACCGACAAGAATCCAGAATAATTAAGTCATTTATCATTTTCTTTAATTCCTTTTGTCGCTGAATTAAAATCATATAAATTTTACTTATCCGCGGATGGGGGGAATTCCGAGAGGAGCGAGGAAACGAGGAAGCTCGAAAGAAGCATGCGTGAGACCAGGTCGAAAAAAATCGCTTCTTGAGGATCCATCTAGGATGCCGACACTAAACTCCCTCATCGGTTATGGTCTTTTCGATGGAGGTATGTGAGACCAGCTACCGCCGGCGAGATCATAGGGACGCCTCGACCCGGCAGTAAAATTGAAATCCTTCCTCGGACGTAGTGACGCTCGTCGCCACGTTGTAAACACGAGGAACGGTTAGATTACGATTTAGGTGGCGTTTTTGACGATAATTAACGGACTAATTTATGTGCCGGATCGAGCAGAGACGGCTACGGTGGCGGCGATTAATGGCCCCCCCGTTACGGCTCCCCTTTTTTCGAGGATATCTGTTCCGCTCGCCTTGAAAGAAATTTTTTTAATTCAGGAAAATAACGAAGGAAATAATTGCCGAGATATTTTACAAATTAAGCATTTCCAAAATTGCATACGTGAACGAGTAAAGGAGCCATTGAGTTAGGCAGGTGCGTGGTACCGTTTGGTACAAAAATGGTGGCCGTGGTGGCCATCGGGTCCGGCGTATTAGTTCGCTAATTCTAAGCTTGCCATTATTATCGCTATTACGATCGCATACCAGGCTGTTTATAGTTTATAGTTTAATGGAGATATGGTGTCGGGGCCGTAGACGGGCCGATAGTAAACTCGATGACCCCTTAGTCATTAGGCTGTTTAATGAGCTGACAACCATGGCCTCCTATGCTTGGAGGCGCGTTATCCAAAAGGTCGCTGAAAGCCACATCACTCGCATTGTGTAGTTAAATAATCGTTTTGGTATGAATTTATTTTCATAAATAATAATTTGTATAACTGGAGTCTCTTAAGGTCAATTTTGTTCAGCAGTTCAAGGGAATGGAAACTTTTGCATTTCGTCGGTACATTTCTTTGCCTCCAATTGGCAGTATTTGGAACAGCTGTAAAATGGCAGATTAACGAGTTTCTGGCCAACTGACTGCAGAGATTACAGGGCGACGAGATGATTGGTGTGGAAGCGGAGGAGAGGGCTGATGGTCGCACATTTCTCATTATTCCACGTTGAGTGCCATCGCAGATTTTATGTAGATACGGCCCACCTTCTGCACCGTTTTTGCCGCAATAATAATTTACCCCTGCCCATATTTCGGCTCGTACAACTGTCCGCCGTTAACTGCTTACGCGTCCACGTAATTTCGAGAGGATGTGGATATCAGCCCTGAGGCCGGAGGGTGGCCAACCCTTCCTCGTCGAAATAACGCCGAAATTACTCACGGAATCGACCAAGTGCACCCATAATGAGGCCTCCGAGCGAAATTTATTTCGGAAAAAGAACCCCTTAGCAGTGCCAACGCCAATTGCATTCATCCACGGAAATATGTTCATTTCAGAGGCCGCGTCAATAATTTCAGGGCCCACCGTTTCCGCGAATTTATGAATTATTTAAAGAGTCCTAACAGAGAGACGCCGGGCAATTATATAATTATCCCCAGAGCTTGATTAATAAAAAAGGAAGAAGTTCACGGTGACAGGTCCAAACTCCGGTGGAAGCGATCGGCGCCTTAAAGGGACGCCTTAGCGATCCATCGGGACAAAAGAGGGCGTCCTGTAATTACCGGGACGACTCAATCCGACAGATCGGTAGACGGATGCGGTGAACGGGTTGGAAAAAAAGCCATAACCGCGGCGCGCCTACCATACGAATCGAGCCACGCGCCTTCACGTATAATCTCTTTAAGGGCTGAAAAGACCGCAGGGACGCAAACCAGGGTCCTTTGCTGATTACTGCATCTCTGACTCCCGATAATTACGTTATTAACTCAATTATCGAGCTCCTTCGGCCCCGTGCAGAACTGCATTCGCATGGGAGGTTAAGCGTCGCGCCCGCGGGTCGAAGTAGGATGGGGTGACCCTCGAGATTCGGTTTTATTTATTTCCAATTTCTGTATCAGTAACTCATTTCAGAAATCGAGGTAGTCCTGGGTAAACTGGCGACGTCCGAGCGTTGTTTTAGTCCTTCGATGTCTTTTAGAGGAACAGCAGGTGGACCAAAATGGCGGCTGAGAAGGAAGCTTGCCGAAGAGTTCCGGGGGTCGATTTTCGCAGGAAACGATTTTCGCCTAGGGTGTCCAACTCGAAGAAGACACCCGGGGGAAATAATTGCGCATCTCTCCATCGAGGGACACGCGAGGCTGGGATCTTTCGGTGCTCGCCGATGTCATTACAGAGCAAACCGCTGTGAAAGCACCTGCCAACCCCTAATGTCATCCTCGGGCTATTAGCGGATTTCTTCCTGCCGTTTCCTGCGCGCAGCTACTTTGTCCTCGAAGGAGAGGGAAGGAAGCCGTCGGCCCCCCTTTTTCCATTATTTCTGTCATTTTTCATTTCTTCTGCCGAAAATTTATACACGTCGTCTGGACGATTCGCCATGGTCTAATAGCACCAGGACGCGACTTCCTGAATCGTCGGTGGAGAAAAATAAAAGGCAGAAAAGACGAAACAAAAGTGGAAATAAATTGTTCCAGGTCAAGTTGGGGTAAATCAGCTGGGTGGCCATTTCGTGAATGGAAGACCACTTCCGGACTGCGTGAGACAGCGAATCGTGCAACTTGCCCTCGTTGGCGTGAGACCGTGCGACATTTCCCGACAACTTTTGGTGTCGCACGGCTGCGTCTCGAAGATCCTCACGCGTTTCTACGAGACCGGAAGCATACGACCCGGCAGCATCGGAGGAAGCAAGACGAAGGTAAGACTACTGCTCAGTAAAAATAATTCTGTAATTATTTGCCGGATAATTCTACAAGATAATACCGAAACCGCCGAGTTTAATGTCTTGTTAGAGCGAGAGTAATGGCGTTCGTAAAGATGACCAAAACCAACAAATAGTTAGTACCTCTTCTAGAGGTATTTTTTATGCCCGACCAACAATCAACCTGGAATCAAATTAAAGATAACCTGGAATTATCTCGGAAATCACGGCGATTGGCTAGATAATTCCAGCCTGGTCACGTATCATTAGAATGCAACTGACCTACGGTTTACCACCTGTCTAAAGATTACTTAATTCGGGGCCCAGCAGCGGGTCTAAAAAATCTAAAAAATTCCGGCAGAAGACTGCGCCGAATTGCTGCGAAAAGTTCGAGACTCGATCGTCGGGGGTAATATTTGTTGTTAAAAAAAAAAACTGAAAAATAGAGGACGAAGTGAAACGCACCGTGATGTAAAAACAGGGAGGCAGAACGAAAGGTCCAATCGGAAGAGACTCAAGAAAAAAGGGAAATAGCGAGCTTGAAAAAGTTCGCACAAATGCGCTTTTTGCGCGGCTCATCATTACAAAATGGCGGGGGAAAGTTGGAGGAAGAGCTCTCCGAAGTGGTGCAAGAGTCGTGCCACCCAATTGCCCAAAGTAGGCACTCCTCTGATGCGATTTTAAGTGAGGGCATGCCGCAATTATGTCGACCATGCGTGCAATTATCCAAACACCTTGCAGCTCGTGTATTTGCATAATTTCATGGGGCCGCACGTCTCCATAACGCGTCGGTTTAGCGCCAACCGCGGACAATCTCGGGTCGCAAATTAACGCGCTCGTTCAGCTAAAATCGATCGATCGATCGAACTGCCAGAGAAGATCGATGGCCCTGCAATATTACCAGACCGATTTCTCGTTCGTTGCCACTTGCCTCTGAATAATATTAACACCTCGACGTGGCAATAAATTTATCCAAGGAAAAAGAAATTGAAAAACAACTTTCTACGGAATTGTCCATTTCCCATTTTATTGTCGAGGGGAGAGAAAATAGGGAATAGTTCTCGAGGAGGGTATAGTTGCATCAAAACCGCCTGGGCTGTATAACGTGAATTACTCGCGAGTAATTCGAGTCGGCGGAAAAATGGCCGGCGGCATCTTCCGCGTTAAAATACGTCCGCGGTGTTTAATCGGTTACAGTCATGTCGGATTGTGTTACGAGGTCGTATGTTACTCCCTTCTCGAGGAGTGGAGAGGGGGACCACCGAAGGTACCATTATTCCTCCGCGGTTTTAATCGGTTTTGCGAGTGTAAACCCGGCCGCGGTATGCGCCCGGGCATGGAGTACACGAAGGCCTAAGTACACCGCACGCGTGTAACATCTCCCGCGTGATGCCACTAATGACAATATAATTATACGCTTGTGCCCTCGGGAATTCCTGGGCCGAGCTGCGAGCCGCGATTTTTTGCACTTGGCCCTAATAAATTTATTTTAATAATGGGAGCCCTCGGCTCGGCCTCTGCTTAATCTCGCCATGACGGAATCCCCTGTATGTAGACATCCGCACAACCCTCGTCGAATCTACGACCAAAGCGTACCCCATGAAGCATTTCCAATCCCTACCATACACCTATTATCTACTGAATAATTTCAAAACACGTTTCTCATCCCATATGAATCGTGGAAAAAGTTAAGGATCCATAATACGGCTCGTTTTCATTTTTCCTAGAGAAAAGGTGGATTTAACTACGACGACATGCTATCAAATCAGAACAGGACACCGCGGTTGGTGTCTTCGTCCTGTTATTAAAGCGATCATTTACAAATTAATTTCTAAAGACGTTTTTACCACAGATTAATTGGGGAAAAAAATAGAGGGTCCATTTTTTTGGATCGGTTTTATTTTTCCTGGTAGAAAGGTGGATTTAACGATGACGACAGGCTGTCAAAACAGGACGAGACACCGCGGTCGGTGTCTTCGCCCTGTGATTAGAGCGATTTCCGATCCCCTCTTGATAGCGATCAGCTGATCGGTATCTCGGGTCGTCCGTCTTCTGGGACGGATCCCTCCGTACCTTCCGCGTGAAAAGGCGGCGTCGGGCCTCAAAGAAAGTACTTTCTTCCTCCTGGTCGGTGGATGGTCGCCTTTACGATCGCTTCGGCGGGCTCGAAAGAGAGCGAAAGGCGAGATGAACGCCCGCCGGCGTGAACGATCTCCTCGGATGATCGTTCAGGGGTCATAATCGCGTTTCCCCGTTTCCCCGTTTCCCGGCCGGATTTTTCAGGAATTCCTGCCCGGCCGTTTCGAAGGCGCATTTACACGGCGACAGTAAAGTGCGTAATTTATAGCCCGTCGGTCCTCGCGGATCTACGGAAGCCTAGGAGCGCGTTTACGCGCTAAGAGATACGGTCCGGAATAACATCCCGATGGTAACCTACCAATGCCTCGTAAAAAAGAGTTTTATAATGGCTCTTATGCGAGGTGGCATGCCTAACCGCACGGGCACTACTTCTCCTGCGTTCTGTGCGGCGAATCGCCGTAATCTTCGCGATTTAAGTGCCAGAAAAGAAGAGGTCGCCGCACCTCCGCGTCGGGACTCCCCCGACTCTCCGATTAATTCCAAACGCTGTTTAAACGTCAATAAGCGATCGCCAATATTTTTCTCCTGAGATCCTACAAGTTCACGTACGTTTATAAGTACTTGCGAGGACGAGAGTGCCGTTGGCCAGGCAATAATATATTTTTTTTTTTAACATCCATCGGTGGTCTTCCGACCTAGACTGATGCTTGGTACTTGCATCTTTCAAAATTTATCCGCGACTTCTTCGCCGATGGAATCGTGGGTTATCTTTAATTCCTGGAGTCGCGGTTAGGCGGAAATTAATTCGCGTATTTCTAGTAAATTCCTAGGTAAATCTGGAAAACGTGTGTCTTGGTGGTTAGAGCGGGATGTGTCTATCCGCGAGTTCTGCGAGGCAATGTGGAGACGGGGTGAATTATGCGCCGAGGCGCCGTAAAGTTCGCGATTTAAGCGCCGAGGGAACCCAATTCATCAGGACGAAAGCCCGGAACGCAGAACGGCCGATAAATTAATTCGAGAATTAGCGATGTATCGGCGATCTCTACACGTGTTTCCACGTGTCGCGACGTTTCCATGCCACGGTTTCCAAGGCTGTCCGGGGCGGCTTCGACGCCGGTAAATGGCGCCCCGACGCGCTGTGGTCGTGAGGAAATTGTCTCATGAAATATGCACGGCTGACGCGAACGACGGAAACGGAATGCTCAGGGAAAAAAAAAAAACGCAGGACGATCTTCGCGTTTCCGATATTCCCGGAATCCGCGACATCCGAACGAGGCCCGCGTAAAAATGGCCGCAATTCGCGAGCGGACGCTTCGCGGAAGAGGTGCGTGGTCAGGGAATTTCTTCCGGGCTTTACTTCACTTTTCGTTACGTTTTCCACGTTACCTCGTTGGAAACTGATCCTACCAATTTATTATATCTATATAAAATATTTGACAATATTTATTGCCTCAAAAATGATTTATCGAGGTGTGTTTTCAAGATCGAGCCCTCGTGCGCGCGTCTCGCTTTATCTGGCAATTAGGATCTCGCGAGGCACGAAGCGATCTAACGCCCGTCGGGAGGTATTTATTTATCAATGAATGATTCAGCGAGGCGTCGTTCACGGCGCCGAACGAAGTGCAAACAGGGAAAGGCAAACGGAAATGGCGGAAACGAGGGCCACGACCATTTCCATCGGTGGAGTTCCGTCGTAAAAGTGAATACCTCGAGCCTTCTTCTCGATGTCTACCGGAGTTTTTATATATTAACTTATATATATAGATATTTTTTCTTTTTATTAACCGACATCGAATAAAATACGGTTTTCAATGACATCCCCCGAGGTTAAGCCTAACGCGTGAGAACCGGCACGAATTGGGCGCGCGCGGAAGGAAAGAAGCGTTTTTAATGACAGCCCTCCTCGAGGGCGAGCGTTATCACCGGCGGCCACGCCACCGATGACACCGGTCAGATAATCGGCGCAGTTGGTCAACCTGTTCGGCAGCGCGGGTTATCTAACGTTTAGCACCAGATGTTTCGTCGCGCGGCCAATTTCCGAAGCGCGGCGGCGCGGGGGTATATAAGCGGCGCAGCGCGCGTCCGCACACAGTCGCGCGCCGCGCGCCGAGCACTGCGTATGTCGCGCGCGCTCCCTTGGCACTGGAGGGTCCGTTAATGCCGGCATTAGGACACACGCACACACGTGCGCGCTGCGATGGCCACCGCCGGCGTAATTGTCGCCACGACGGAAGTGTCAGATTAGAATCTGAGATGCTCCCGAGCGCACGCAACTCCTGACACCCTCGAACTATTAGCAGCCACCCCTAAGCGCCTCGCGTTAAACACTGACCGGCCAGTGGCACTCCCTTACGGGGAAGCGATCAATTTATCGAGTATCGATAACACTAACCATCGATCGACCGGTCGGACGAGTGTCACGCATATTACCCACAAGGAACCTTAGATATAAGATGGAAGAGCGTGACATGTACTTACTTGACTCGATATTAAAATTAATATTAATTGCGGTTTTGTTAGGCATACTTATTTTAGGCCAACCTACCCTCAGACGGTTCGCCGATAGGCGCTTTTATCGCCCTTGGCTTGATATTCTTTCTCGAGGAGGTATCCCCGATTAAACGTTTACGACGGGGTCGTTAACGGGCGTTATTGATGGCAGTAACTAATAATTACGAGTTTCTTCGCGCCTATTGCTTCTCCTCGGGAGGAAATAAGGGCTGCATCCTCAAGGGTCGTTTTATTCCGCTCGGAATATGGAGCAATAAAATCCCTGGATTTATGCGATAAAACCGGCGGTGCGTGACGCGCCGCAGACCGGCTAATGATTGCTGAGGAGGCGAGCCGAAATAATTAAATAGAAATTACCCGATGATCGGTGCGTCTCTTGCAACTGCTCGAATGAACAATTGCCGTTGTGTTCCGGTCGAGCAACGGGCATTAAAGTTTACGTCTCTACACTTTGAGTAAAATCAGAGAAATTGAATCCCAGGCGTATGGGGTGCAAAGTAAGAAATTGTTGGCGCGCAGTTATCGAAGAGCCACGAAGTTAACGGGGGCCATTATTTCGCTTAAGGGCCTCGGAATGGGAATCCGTTCCGGTTGACATCCGCGAAGAAATCACGCGGTGGCAATCACGTGCCGGGCAGGGATCTTCGCATCTCGAGATCTGTCCCGAGGAATAACATTTCCATCGTGTTAGCATAAGATTATCCGGACATTAGCATGGGGATTAGCAATTCAAATGAGGCCCGCTGATTTGAGCGCCACTGTCCGAGTGGACCCGCAGATGGCGCCCAGGGCCCGGCGAGCGCGGGCAAAGTGTACCCGAGCGCACCTATCTGATCGGGGCCACTTCACCTGTGGACAGCATGTGTACTTTGTCGTGCGAGCCTGCCCCAAACTCGCCCTAATGCTCGCTCCTTCGGACCAGGGGCGATGATTAACGACATCGGAACCGCTGTCGTGGGACCGCTTCCGAAACTCCCCGGAATCCCTGCGACTCCCCCTGCAGGGCCCTTTTTGTCGTTTCCGCCATTTTATTTTCGCTCGGCCGACTTCGCGACGAAATATCGCTACGTTCTCCTTGCTAAATTTCTAGATATGTTTATGTCGCCAATTTCTTAACTCGTTACCTAACGGCAGGGTGCCTTACCGTTGCAGCAAGTGGCGACGCCCACCGTCGTCAAGAAAATCCTGCGCATGAAACAGGAACAACCCACGATGTTCGCCTGGGAGATTCGCAAGCAGCTCGCTAGTCAGGGCGCCTGCGACCCTCAGAACCTGCCTTCGGTGTCATCGGTGAATAGGATTCTAAGAGGTGGAGGTTTGCACACGGAACATCCCGCGATGGATAGCGGATCCTCCAGCAGCTATCAATCGCAGATCCCTGGGAATTTGAGCGCCAGAGGTGAGAGTTTGCTGGGCGTATCGGGTCCTGCTTCTGGGACGATCGGTAAAAAACGGAGCACCAGATTTTTGCCGGTCTTGGCCGTCGTAACGACGTCGTAATGGCGTCCCCGGATGCGCCTCGAGGGCGCCATTAACGGCTAATGATCCCTATACACCTGCAACCTAATGCAAAATCGGCCCTGGTTCCACCGTTCGGCCCGTTTTTCCCCGCACGGATAAAAGTTCCTCGCGAAATTAACTCGTCAGTGATGTAAGATTTGGCGGCACGCGAGATCCACCAGAATCCGAGACTTTTACGTACTTCCTGCCGTGATCCGGCCAATTTGGATCATTGAGCTCGCCAAGTGGGTCTCATTAACGATAACATCGGGCTTCAACGTTCCCCCGAAAATTGAGACGGTACTCGGACGAGGAACCCAAATGCGCCTAATGTGCGCTGCATGATTCAGCGATTAGACATTTTTGTACCGTCGTTGTTGGTCGATTTTTTAAAATTCGCTTATCGATCTTACTTCAGAAGCTCTGATGAGGACGGACTATCAGCTGTTCTATTCCGGAAGTCTGGGGCCTCTGCACATCTCGACCACTTCCGGAAGCGGCGGGCCGCCATCTTGGAACTCTAGCTTTTACTCCTCCTTGTATCAAGCCACGACTTTGCATCTGCATAACGGGATGCAGTCCTTCAAGTAGGTTCTTTGGATTTAGATAGTAGATGTGAAATTCAAGATTTGGTATTCAAATGTCGTACTTTCAGCTCGTTGGACCCCGAGCGTCTCTCGGAGCAGCAGAATGGACAGAGTCAGGTGGACCTGAAGTCCAGTTCGAGTTCCATGGCTGGAAGCGACGATTCCTTGGATAAGAGCGACCTCGAGGAGAACACCGAGTCCCAGGACAATTTCAAGTCCTACCAAAATTCCCCGATCATTCTTGAACTCGGCCAAAAGATCGGCAGCGACCGGAGCGCCTTCGTCAGGCACGGGACCCCGAATTCTGGGGGGAATTTCGAAAATTCCCGCCAAAGTCCACCCGTCGACGGGGCCGGCCGTGATCTCGACAGGAGGAGAATTCTGGAAGCGGGGAAAGAACGCAACGCCCCTAATGAATCCGCGTCAGAAAACGAGCCTGCTCAGCCTCCGAGGAAAAGAAATCCTTACTCCATCGAGGAGCTCCTTAAGAAGGACGAGAGCAAGGCCACCACCAAGAGGCCAAGGCTGACCAACACCGGGGTGGTCCAGCCTTGCGGAATCATCCTCACTAAGGGCATTTGAAGAGGTCCCGATTGCCGGATCGAAATCTCCCCACGAGTCGCATTAAGACGCCATATGTAAAAATGTTTCGTGTAGATTAGTCCTAGCGTACAGGCGTAGCACCTAACAGGGAATGTTCACACGTTCTCACTGAAACTCGCTTACGACCATCTTCTTTCTTTCTTTCTTTCATGTATTATTTCAAGTGCCGAGCGTCGTTCTCCAAAAATCCGCAGATCCTGCGGATGGCCATTTGGACGTTCTCTATGTATAGGTCGCTGGGTGGTTGCGAGAAATTTCTCAAATTTTCCCAGTATTTCGCTGACTAGTTCAGGAAGGGTTCCATGTCGGGTCTTGAATTATGTAATATCTCCGGCGTATTCTTCCGCGTTCGTAAATTCCTCTTTTCAGCGCGCCCTCGGTTTGCACCCGCGCTAGACCTCGCAGTTAATGAGTTGCATCGATAGTGCACTGTGAAATCAGTCACGCAAGATGCGTGACTCTTAAATCATGACTGACACAGTCACGAACAGCTGAAGTTTGCTGACCGCGGCCGTGGCTTAAAATTTACGTATCTAACTCGAGCGTTTTTCAATCTAATAGACGGAAAGGTCGGAAAATTGAGAGGAGGAAATCGTATCGGGCGCAATTACCGTGCAATTAGCCGCGCTCGTCGGATTACCCGAGATCGTCGGTCTCTCTTAAGGCTCGCACGTAAAATCGTAAAAATGCAGAACCGCAAGATTGAACGGGGGACACGAAAGCCTGCCGCCAGCCTTAGATGCAATGCCCGGCGCCATAAACTCATAAACGCATTCGGGAGAGTGTCATGGGTGCGTTATTGCACTCGATGTGAGATGCACGCGCGGTGTAATATAAGTCGGATACGACACGTGGTCAGTGCGCGGGTAAAAAGGGAAGTAAACACCGCGGAAGACTCCTCCTGTGACCCTTTACAACGTTGTAAACGGCTTTACCCTGCTCCCTCCTCGTAGGAAGCCAATTAATGCGCCGTAAACGCTCTCTTCGCAAAAGTGAGGCCGTTACCGCAAATTACGCGCCCTCTGCGGCGTTTACTTACCTCGTGTATTATTTCTTCTCTTTGTGACTTGCGATAAAAATGTCGGAAAAAAAATAGAAATGGGGAATTCGAAGCATCTCACCGGCATGGAACCCTGCAAATTCGTGGTAGGATGTGTGACGAGGTGGAAAAGTATTGTAGCTCGTAGCTTGTCGTGTAACTCATTGACATATTTATTGTAACGATCGGTATTACCCCCGGCGAGGGAACCGTCTTGCTTCCCGCGTCAAAATGGCGTCCGAGGAAGGAATTGATTTCGTAATATTCTAAATCCTGTTTTCATTCGAGATTTATTATCGCATGGCGGTCACCCTCGTTGATGGTATCGCGGAAATGTCCCGGCAGTGGATTCTGTGCTCTCGACTTTACGTTACGACCCTATCCTTTTTCCACATTTCAAGATTCCTGTTAGCGATTAATCCCGACGAAGCGCCTCGAAAGTGGTCTGCGATCCTGACGGGCTGTTTTATTTATTGCCACCGATTACTCTTACGAAGTATTACCATGTCTTGGCATACCCAAGGCGCTTTCACACGTTTTTGAGACGTAGGAGAGAAAGTACGTTGACGGAAAAAGTTCCTCTGGTGGTTCCTTCCATGCCGATATCCGCGACGTTAGGAGGAATCGTTCGTAGATGATTTTGAAATCAACGAGGTACAGGAAAAGAGGTCGTGAAGGAATTCGAAAGAATTCGGGTCGCTTGAAATCCTTACTCGTAACTTTTTGGAAAATAATTTCTAAACCCGGGAAATAATTTCCAGAAAGGGCTGCCCGTTAAAATCCTTCTTATGATTTCGTCGGCAGCATAGAATTAGTTGTCAGTAACCATAAAGTAGAGTAGTTCTGTACTATAGTATCCTCGACCAAAGAAGACTTGTAGGTTGACAAGTTTGCCACTTCTGATGGTAATATTTAATAAACTAGATTTTTCGTATTTTAGAACAAGTTCTCATTCAATGCGTTAAGTTTTGCCTGCTACCTTGTCTACCTACGACGACTTCGATGACAGCCGTAAGAGTTCTTAAATGTTCACTATCTCCTGATAAAGAAAACTGTCCTGTATCATATCATTAAATACACTAGTCAAAATGTTAATGGTGTCCGTCGTACTCGATGTATTTTGTTAATGTCATTAAAATCGATTACATCTTTATTTTACAGGAATATCAATGCTTCGTCCTGACGGCGACATCTTACTTTGACGAGAGATCGGCAATTCATTGACAGTCGGTAAGTTACCGTCGTGAATATTTTTTTACTGATATATAATTGCAGAACAAACATAATGGCAGGTATCTTTATCGCGATTAAAAAATCTCTTACCGAACGTAAAAATCTATTTCGGTTTAATATGTATACAGGGCGCGGATATAACATTACTATTGTACATCCATTGAAGCTTGCATGTAAAAACACAAATTCGCACCTTTCGACGTACAATTTCAGAAAAATAGATAAAACGATCAAAAAGTTATACGATAAAATACTCAGGTTAGTACAAAACTTAAATAGCCGTCTCGTTTTAATGAAACTGAGCATTGTGTACATATTTGTAATACTCTAAATAACGTAAATAAACTTCTAACTCTTTCGTCCGTAAATGACTAAATTTTCTCGCGACATAAATTTCGAATCAATCCAAACTAGCACATAACACGGGATCAATATACACGGTAAAATTAAGATACACGCCTAGCGCTACCGAATAACAATTCCCTAAAGGTCGGAACAATTCGGGCAACTATTATTTACTCAGCTACTTGCGCTTAATGGTAAATTTCTCTTTCCACTATCTCTAAGAAGATCGAAAAAAGAACTCGTAAGTAATAAAAAGGCAAATTTTTCGAAAGCCGAAATGGTAAAGCATTCAACATCGCGTCCGCAAGGCACAGATGATTATCAACGATTTTCAGTCGTGAATCTCCTTTAATCTGCCTAATTGAAAATAATCTTCTGCCTGGTCGTTTTTATCGATATTGATCCTCCAGTTAGGACGCAAAGTTCTGGGAGAGATGAAACTTGACGTCATTTTCAGCAAAGTTCTCAGGGTGTAGAACTTAACACCGGATAGAAGCTCATCCGGTGTGGATAGTGATAAGTCACGGCGTAATCAGTATGTACACGGAGCCGCTTCCTGGTAGGTTCCTCATCTCGTATCGAGGGGCGTCTAGAGCTGGAAGTTATGCTGAGAATGACTCAAGGTGTTCGTCGACATTGTGTGAACCGGATGCGAAGGAGCCGGCGAATAAAGACTGTGATGCGAGTGCGATTTGGCCCTGGAGAGTTCGCTGTAGCGGTCTTGTTCCGGAGGCGCCACCAGAAGTACCGGCCTCAACGATAAGGACTTCCTGGACCCTGCGACACTCTGGGCCTCGTTTACATACCCCGGGTTCACCTCGCCTGTAACGAAAGGAGCGATATCTTAATTGCACCTGAAGTAATCGTCGGAAAATTGGTGGGAAAAATCATTGAATTAGAAAATGATGAGCTGAGCGCACGTCTGCAGTTTACCTTCACGCTAGGCTATTCAGATGCGCCAGTTTATTTTCATAATGAGACAGTTTACCTTTGTACAGGGACCCATTGTTAAATGGTTCCGGCTGTAGTCTGACGTGACGCGATGCCAAGATAAAAGCAAGGGCCGCTAAAGTCGTCGCATCCAGAGCAGCGATGGCCGCCAATGGAATCGCCCATCTTACCGCACATGCCCCTGGGTTGTATCTAGAAGGAATATCGAACGATTACGTTATCGCTGCAATTTGCATTGTAAATGAGGATCATTGGAAGACGTTACCTGGATGCAGAAGCTCCGCAGACGGCTCGAATTAATGGAGAGTCCCAGCCCAGGGGGTAGACGCAAACTCCGATTGCCATGCACACGGCTGCAACGATGAAATTTAAATATTTTTTAAATCATGCAGTTAACGCTTTCGATAACGTTACATCGAATGTTAAGCCTCTTCCGAGTGCAATCTACTCGATGGACGTGACAACCCTGACATTGTTCTGCAAGACTTCGCTCGTTAATGATCTTGGCGTCGTAAAACTGAAAGGAAAGTCTAGGCAATTGTAATGCCTACATAACTCAGAGAAATTGATCCATTTATGCATCCGCTGGGAGAGTAATTTTACCGGTAACAATGCTCTTCGAGAAAGCCTCGTTGCGTGGAAGAATTAATTCTTGGATGGGGAGGGGCTGGGAATAGCTTCCCATTGATTTCACGTCGTTCTATATACTTGTAAAATCGCGTAACTGTTTGCCATTTAGGTGATACATCCACTCTTAGGTTGGAAAGGCGAAGCGAGGTCGACGGTGAAAGGAACCGGAGAGACAACTTTTCTAACTGTAGCTGTAGCTTCGCGACGCGGCAGACATGAAAATTGTCGGCAAAGTGGCAGGCTATCCCGTTGAAATTAAAACTCTTTAAGTAATTAATAAATAGGGTCATTCGTAAATTATAATTCCCGGTAAATTTTATTTCAGCGCTGACGCGGGATCAGAATTTTAATGGGGATTTTCTGGCTACAGTGGAGGTTAACCTAGATTGGAATCTGCCGACCTGAAACGGCCATTAGTTGCGTGCAAATGTCGAAATTGGAAAGTCCTTCCTGAGACTGGTCTATCGTCCAGGTAAGGAAGATTTGCTTCTGACCGCTGCCAGGAAACGGTCACTTCCGATTGACCAATGAATGTGTGTTTGCGCCTCTCAGCTCTCTGAAACCGGGGAAACGGTCTTTGGCAGCGAGCCCAATCATCGGGCAGTGATTTTTCTTAGATCTTGACAAGTCGATCCGTCGACTTTCACTTGTAGTCCGAAACTACATGCAAGAACGGGTGCAGCGAAACATTGCTCTCTCTCTCATTTCACTTCGCCGAAGACCTCGCGAAAATGGTCTGGAATTCTTTAGAATATTCACGAAATTACTCCAAGTCGTTGGGTAGCGATATTTTCTTCCACTACTCCGGCTATTCTATTTTGTATTCCTATAAGAGTGAAAACTAGCCCTAAGTCTCGCATATAATCAATTGATTTCGGCCTTTTGGCACGGAATATCGCAATTAGTCACGGCTTCGCCGAAACGTGTCAACGCCCTTAAAGTCGGTCAACGGTTACGACAAGGTGTACGCGAAAAGCTGACTCGATGCTAACGCACTTCTTCTATCATGTTCCAGCAAAATTCTCTTCTAGAAAGTCAGAAAAGTTATCAGGGGGTTTCGGTTGACCGAGCGAATGGAAAATATTAAGCCCGTCTTGGATGCTTTACGAGTATTAAACGGTGCGTTATCGTCCATCGACAAAGTACGTCGATAACGAAGGCATCGGTCAACGGTACCGGTTGTTCTGTACATTATAACGGTCTATTCTACATTTCATTGCTAAGATGGAGACCAGTCGTACGAGCACTGTAATCTCTCGTTTACAAAGACAGATAACGGGGCTCCTTCTCTTAACTCGTAATTTTCTTTGACAACCAATTTGCCCGGTCAAATGTAAAACCGAACCCGTCACCGTGGAAAAATCATTCCTTTTAACCCTTTGCGGACTACCGCCGCATATATGCGTCCGACATTTGGTCCAATATTGCCTGCACGTCTTCATGAATTTCGTCCATATGTCAAAAGAGCTCCGTCCTCAAAGGGTTAAGGAGAACCGTGGAAATCATAATACCCTGAGAATGAGAATGCTCGGTACAGGGTTACACTCTTGTTTCTAGGTTGTATACAAATTTAGAGAATAGCTGCTCCAGTCATTACGCGAATAAAAAATTTCCATGCCCCAACTGCTGGCACCTGCAAATGCGTGCTCACTTGTGCAACTTCGTGTAAGTTTTTAACGAAGGATATAAACCCGCGTGGTGTGGCTATTTGCCGTGTAACTTGTACTGCGGAGTTAACATTGGAAAGGCTCTTTCGTAACTCGCTGCACGGAGAGTCGAATGAACTCTCGATGTGCACGGCTTCGAATAGGCGGGTAATTCAGAAATTTACCAGAAAGTGTACAAAAAGTCCGTTCATTAACGACACCCAGAACCATGAATACCTTAAGATGCAATACGCGATTGATTATTCCAAATCGTAATATCAAAGCCATTATGCCGTTCTTGTGACACAATTGCCTTAAAGAGTAACCGAAGAGTCAGCAGACCGCCAAGGGCAAACTACTTGAAAACTCTTGTGCAATTCTGTTTATATTTTCAGCTCCCATTACTCTCCATGATGCAACGGCTTTAATCAAACTCGTGAATTGCCCCCGAAGCCACCGTTCGAAATAACTCACCGTGTATACAATTATTACCGACATGATCCGTCGAGATCGTCACGGCAAATTGCCTCGAAATCGTACAATTTGACGCATCGGTTGTACAACGATGGGAGCGTACCGAACAACGGCGTTACGTCACTTCCTGCCGAGCCGTTCCTCTGCATCGGTGCAATTTACAATTACGTAGCAATGATAAAGCATTGCAGGATCGCGGCTCGTAATGGGCTGTGACGCGAGTGGAGTGCAGTGCACTTTCTAAAACGTCGCTTTGTAATCTTTCATCGAAAGTGAATCCGTCCCGGATGGTATATTAGCGCGTTTACGGACTCTTACAAAAGGTAACTCCTGAGATTATCAAGAAACTAGAAAAACTGAGATTTCCCTGGAAAGAATCTCTCCACGCCTCCCATTTCCTTGCGAAACGCTTCCTCATGACGCAGGCCTTGCAAGTTTATGGTAAACATAGGTTTAATGCGTACTACCTATCCCTGGATTACCCGAAGCTATAATTATTCTATCTGCAATTAGTCTCTCTACTAGGCTTTACTTTCACTCGTTTTACGATCGGGAGTAGAGTACACAGAAGCGGCTTACCGGAAATCACCTGCATCCAGGCGCATATGTAAAAAACGGTTGTGCTTTGGCAGAAGAAGAAGAGAAGCATCGCGCATATCGCCAACAATGCGATGACAACTGCTATTCCCACAAGGATGGTGCTCGCTCTGAAAGGGATGCTGGCGATTGTTGACAGATCGTCCAGTCTCCCGATGCACTCTTCGCCAAGTTCCCCTGTTGCAAGGAATTACATAATTAACTTAAATGATTCAAGGATAAGGGGTAAACTGATTTATAGGGGGGGGGGGGGGCGTAAATGCGCAGGAATTAATTATTACCGTTTCCGCCATAGCTACATCTTGTCCAGAGGCCAAACCTTCCAGGATTCTCGTGCTCCAAATCGCCCAGCCACTCAGGAGTGACGAAAGCCACCACTCCGATAATGGCATAGCATATGGTAAATATTCCCCATAAAACGCCGATCGCCTTTGAGTTCCTTATATAATTCGTCGCATACATATGGGAGGATTCTACGTATTCGATTTTGGAGCCCATTTTGAACGATTTACCACGAAGGATTGCCGAATCGTCAACTCAATCTCTGACGTTCCGATTATTGCTAGTAGTTCGGTCTGTCAAAGTGACTTTTAAGGGCTCCTTGTGGCTAGAGCTACCAGTTCCATTTTCAGCGAACACCGTGTAGAATCCTTTATCACTGCTTAAATTGGGAGATAATTAAACTAAACGAGATTTTAATTTATTTAATCTTAACGCGGTAAAGAGGCTCTGGGTACACTTCGGCTTGTCAATGCGACAATTCTCTCAGCATCTTATTGGCACAATCTGGGTTCGATAACCGCGCTTAATGTCAGGAGGACATTCATTTGTTTGCGCCACGGCGTTGACAGGGGACCCGAGTAAATTTGAGCACAGAACAATTCACCATTTACACGGCAGAATTAGTTTATCGATTTGCGAATAATTTCCGGTATCCGCCACTCGCGCGTTAAAATATCGACGAGCGGTATGACTTTCGTGATTCACAGGTAGTTTGGTGTTTATCGGAACAAGCGTCGATTGAGTCAATCCGAAGTCCTCGAGCTCGTCGGATATTGACACGGAGAGCTGTCAAAGTGGCGTCTTCGAGTGGTGGTCGACGTTCTGCAGCTGCAGCTGCACGGGCGACTGCATAGCGCGGATAGCTGGGTTTTCTGTCGAGACGGGAAATGTTTTAAGGACGGCACCCGGTGGTTCCAAGATGGCGGCCCAGGTGAGGCCAAGTCGCCAGGTGAGAGAGAATATACCTGCGCGCGTACAGGACCTACTGAATGAGGCCCCAACTAGCTTGACAGCGAAAGGCGGCTCTACGGAAGAGGGGATAGAGCCTTTATTACAGCCCCGTTCCTCGCTTCAAGACGGACGTGGCTGGCAGAGGTTCTCAAAGATATCGGTCCCCTTGGCTTGGCCTCTGTTCTCCTGGGGCTGAGAAAGTAACCCCGGGCCCGAGTGATGCATCGACAAAATATGTGCGCACTCGACGCGCCTGGGGAGTTCAACGCCTGGCAGCCGAGACGCGACCCTTTCCCAAGAGTTACCTAGAAGAACATACCTAAAAAAATGAAAGCACTACATGAACAGGATTTAATTCAATGCCTTGGACTCAGAAAAGGCTCGGGGTTAATCTAAAAAATCGTCAAGGACAACGATTGACGGAGTCGTGACCTCTAGTTGGCATAAATACATATATGCATGTCAGCGAAAGAGATTTCCAAAATGTCGGACATTCCGGAAAGCCGTTCTTTCTCGAGTACGAGACGAGAATGCAGATCTACTCAATGGGTTGAAAGTTGAAGGACTTAGTTATGCATGGAATCAAGATGAGCAGAACTTTCTTCGAGTTACTGTTTTTAGAGTAATTAAATTGTGAAGCCTTGTTTCCGTATATTTATCCAAGGTTTTCATTTTATTGGGGTTATCAGATAAGCATTAGCGATTAAAGCGAATTCAATTACTAGGCGGTGACGGTGAATATGAAATGTTCGCGCCATTTGCGCCATTGCGTTAAATCGTTACTTCGTCGATTATTAGTTTCCGTTCTATGTCATGGATGGTTAGTGATTTAGTTCATCTGAAATCCACGAGTCGTCGTTGGCGTCGGCGCGCCGTAAAAGATGGCGAATCGCACGGTGAAAGACGCGAAATCAATTCGCGGCACAAATCCGCAATATTTAGTGGAAAAAATCATCAGATCTCGCATTTACGACTCGAAATACTGGAAAGAAGAATGTTTTGCCTTAACCGCGGAACTTCTTGTAGACAAAGCGATGGAATTGAGGTTAGTAACCTAGTACCAATCGATCCTACCTACAATGTTTATTCTGTTTATTATATTTTGTATTGTTCATATATTTGTATATTTACGTAAAAGAGGTCATAAATCATTTTCTATAGGATTCCTCTTAAATGCACAGGTATATTGGCGGTGTTTTCGGTGGCAATGTGAAGCCAACGCCGTTCCTCTGCCTTATCTTAAAGATGTTGCAAATCCAACCTGAAAAAGATATCATAGTCGAGTTTATAAAAAATGAAGAATTTAAATACGTCAGAGCGTTGGGAGCATTATATATGCGCCTGACGGGAACGTCGTTGGATTGTTACAAATATCTGGAACCTTTGTTCAATGACAACCGTAAATTAAGGCGGCAGAATAAGCAGGGACAATTTGAATTGATTCACATGGATGAGTTCATAGACGATCTCCTTAGGGAAGAACGGTGCTGTGACGTGATACTTCCAAGAATTCAGAAGCGACATGTCTTAGAAGAAAATAACGAATTAGGTAAGATTGATTTTGGTCTCTTTTATTTAGAAGTATATCGTATTACATTTATTCATTTTTTTCAGAGGCTAAAGTCTCGGCACTGGAGGATGATATGGATGAGGGCATCGAAACATCGGAAGATGAAGATATAGCTCCTCTTAAAGAAGAAATACGGAAACGGTCTGAGGAGTATGAAAGAGACAGAGATCGCCATAGAGACCGTGATAAAAGGCATTCTCGATCTGACAAAAAATCTGATAGAGAGAAACGATCGAGAAGCCGAGATCGGGATAGGGACAGAAGGGAAAGGAAGCGAAGTAAATCACCGAAAACCCACTCTTCTTCTTATAAGGATAAAGAAAGGGAAAAGGATCGATATCGAAGAGATGAAAGGGAGAGAGAGAGAGAAAGGGATCGTGATAGAAGAAGAGATCGTGATCGAAATAGGCATTAAAAATCTACTTCATTTTAATTGTACCTTATAAGACATAGATGATAAAGAATTGACGATTAAAAAAAAAATGTTTTGACTAGTATTTCTTTTATTGTCAAGCTCGATGCTGCGTGTCTTTGAAAATGTAACTGATTTCAAACTTAAGTGAACAATTAATCTTCTGTATCAACTGCCTTTATATATTACTGTCGGAATGTCATGTGTCAAATTTATAGGGAGAAAAAGAAAATATTACACAGACAGTATTCTATTTACAATGTTTTTCGTATTACTTATGTTACATAAATTCTAGTTAACCTCAGTAGCTATGACATATAAAATGTACAGATGGAAGGAGTGACAATCTAAATAGTAACCAGATGTAAGCAGCATCTATAATATTGATTATAATTAAAAAAGATAACTAATATTACAACTTCATTGTTTAATTGCAAAACAGTTTTATTTACAACAATAATTAATCAAATTGAAAGTGTAATCATTGCTGCTTAGCTCTGGTGGTAATTTCATTTGAATCTTTCTTAAAAATGAGATATTTACCTACATATTTTTAACTTTGACAGTTTAAGCAAATAATAATCTTAATTTATTTAGATCGAAAGATCACTTATTTTGAGTCTTTAAAATGTTGGTGGATTTAGGATGAACAGTCTCTCTTCTTCCTTCTTTAACCACTTTAAGAGTTTGCTCACAGCTTCAATGGCATCTCGTTTTGTAACAAGGGGTTCAAATGTTGCATATAGTTCAAAGCCAGCTGTTAGCTAAATTCAGGGATGTAAAAGAGGTTTACATTGTGTCTGACTATATATGCTACACTGCTGAATATTTCAATTATTTTTTAAAATACATACCCATGTGAACATTGTTTCTTTCTCTAATTGTTGAAAGATTAACTTCAATGGCCTACTCGGAGCGTGCAATTTGTGATGCAAGCATTGATACAACCCGAGCAGCCTGCGATATTTAAAAAGTAATGTTAAATGATTGGCATAGTTATTTTCAAAGGGAAAAAAAATGAAATAACCTTTCAATTTCTTCTTCAGTTGTATAAGGTGCTTGGAATGCTGGGCACCAAAACTGAGCAGTGCTCTTACATTTATACAAAACATGTCGCATTTCAGGTAATCCTATTTCAGCGATCGTAACAGATGTTTTATTCATGGACTCGTTTATAGCTTCCAAGCAATTTGTTCGCCTAAGCTTTTCCACAATTTTCTAAAATTAATTAAAATGAGGTGAATTGCATCATACAAGAAATATGTATAATAAAGTGTAGCTTACTTGTTTTGCTTCAGAAAGTGTAAAAAATACATCTCTGTCTACCGTCAAAAGTAACAAGCATGCTTGACAATCTTCAGCCAAGTAAGAGACATGTCCATGCATATAACCATTAGCATCAAACTTTGGTAAACATATTGGTGTCCAACTTTCGGCACTTTTAAATGACTCTGAACTGTCAACCAAATTTTGGATCAAATGTAAATCTGTAGGATGTATAGAGTATTTTTTCATTCTAACCAAAGTCACCAGTTGATTATTGGCTAGTAGAATTGCAAAGACTAAATTCTAGAAATTAGAACAATCATTAGAACAATGATAGTGCATATCAATTTATGACATCACTTAGTTTTATATTTCAAGTAAGGTTTTACTTTCCATCGTTACCTTAATTTTGCCACAAGTCTGGATAATGATCTGCGCAATGTTATCTCTCATAGCAGGAACTAGAGGTAAGCACTTAATTGCACCTAAGAAAAATGCTGGTTCTCGATCCATGAAATTTAATAAATGATCTATCAGTCTTTCACTGCCACTCAATAATCTTCTCAAGTCATAGTTCCTTCTTTGCTCGTAAACGCTAGTCAGTCGTGACTGAGTTAAAACAGAGAGAATCTGATTATATACATATCTGTAAGAAAACAAAATAACTACACATTTTTAATGGAACTATTTTATATAAAGAGAAGAACATCTATACATCTACATACGTTAGCTGCATAATGAGTTGTTGAACACTTTCCAATGTCTTAGAAATTGCTACCAATATCAGTGGTCCTTTCACCAAAAAGACAAAATTTGTATCTCCAGCATGAACTGATCTTATCATATCATCGCCTGATTGGACAAAAGAGACCAGTGCTTGCATAACTCCCATTACGGTAACTAACTTATCCTCTGAGCTATGCCTTGAATAAATTGGCTTCCCTGCTTGGCTTAAAACAAAAATATGCTTCTTTTGCGAGAGCCATGTCTTACACCGCAAGGGATCCGCATCTAAATTGCACTGTCCCACTTGTTTCGCTGCCTCCTCCTGAAAGACAAGACACCCTTTTCAGAATTTTTCTTCTCTCGTTCCATCTATCACTGGATAACCATTATGTTATGTACCACTTTGGAATCATCCAGCGAAGTTTTCTGTTTGAGATCCAGAGGACTCATCACCGAGGTTGTCGGAGGGACTTCCTGAGCGTCTTCCTGGATCTCAGAGATAGTACTAGCAGTACTTTCATTCATTTGTCTGTCGTCTAGGCTACTACTCATCTCTTGTTCATATTCTTCAAAATTGTCAGTAGTGACCAGCATCGGTTCTGCCGATGCTCCGGGCTCGATGCCTGGTTCGGCTATCACGTCCTCCACGTTCGACATGTCTTTGACGGTCGTGGAAGCCATTTCCTACGTTGTGTTCTGGCTCAGCAACCACTGTCGAGTCTTTAAACGATTCCAAAGTTACCTGCTTGATTGACATCTAGTCGCTGCTTTTGACAACGATAAGTACCAGCACAAGTGAGCTGAGGGACAGCGTACACCTGTTCTCATCTCATGACCCTCATATGCTAACCTATTCCAAACAATTGTTTGCCCTGAGTTGGGCCGCTACTAGCCGCTATTCACCGCTAAAGGGGGGTATCAGGTTCTCTACCGAAGGCAGCACAGAACACGATTGCGCTACACAGCCCGTGAGCAATCTTCCAACTCGTCTTTGATTTTTATACGGTATTTCTTTTATTTTCAATGATATTTTAAATGAACCTCGAATTTCACGAAACGATGTAGTGTGAACTTTCATATGTTTTATTAATTTATTCGCATTGCTTCTAAAATATTTTATTACTGTGTGAAAAACAATATCGTTTCGTGGGCATGTCGTGGGACCAGGGGGTCTACTACGTAAAGCAAATTTAGCGAAAATGTGAAAAATGAGTAGCTGACGGTATTACATAACGTTATGGTGGTGAGAATACGAGACCATTCATATGAACTGGCTCGGCACAAATTTTTAAGCGAAATAGTGATCTCTGTCAGAGATAAGTTGGGAGATTGCTTACGGGCAGGATCAGAGATGAGTTGGGAGATTGCTCACGGGCAGGGTTGTGCGATTGCATCCTGTGCTGCCCTCTGGTTTCGTATGTTAGCTTTCACCGTTTTTTGCCCCCAAGGGCGGCGCAACGAATTTCTGATAGGAGCTCGCGCACTCGCGATGGCGGTACCATCTACCAGTCGCCGTTTGCGGCTCACGTACTCGTGATGGTAATACCATGCGGCAGTTGATGGTGGTGGCTTACCTACGCTTACCAACACTGCTTGCTTTTTATGGTAAGGGAAGAACATTCGTAACGCTCCATTTGACTTTATCTACTTATCTACTACTATTAAGTACATTGTTGCCTCGAAGTCGACGTGATGCGGAGCTCCTATCAGAAATTCGTTGCGCCGCCCTTGGGGGCAAAAAACGGTGAAAGCTAACGTACGAAACCAGAGGGCAGCACAGGATGCGATCTCACGATCCTGCCCGTGAGCAATCTACCAACTCATCTCTGTCTCCCAACTCGTCTCTGTCTCTGCCTAGAGTTTGTTTCATTTTCGCGCAAGCGCTCTTAAGTTCCCATTGGTTGCCATTGGTCGCCATGTTTAATTGCTTCTGGTTTGAGAAGAAAGAAAACGGTTTGAAAACGTAAGCGACGTTTGAGCTGTGTAAGAATATAAAAACAGAGAGAAATAACTATTATTACTTGTTTTACTATTCGTAAGTTTCTGTATAGTATAACTTTGATTATATATAAGATAAAATAAGAAAACGAAAAGTAACCGGCGGACGTCCATCGGGTGTCAGTTTCTGAGGTTATGCATATGAATCGGCTTCATTTGGTAACGACTGACGTCCTACAGATGTGATATTTTTGTCTTATGTCAAATGGTTCCTGTATTTTAAGTTACACTACTTTCTAGATTCTATTCATAATGAACTCTATAATATTAGTCTATATACATTTGTTAAGTAGAAAATATGTTAAACTTTTTTTTTAATTTTTCTTGAAGAGAAGACTGCGTCTTGTGAGTTCTGGGCAAAGAACTTATAAACATGGATGGGACTGATCCTTACCAAGCATTTTTACGCAACCATCAACCACAGTTGGTGTCTTCGGGTGTTCCACAGATTTTTTGGTCCACTTTGTGCACAAAACTGCAACGTCATACCTTTGATGCTGGAGATAGTTTTGAGATCGTTCGTTTAGAGTATGCTGAAGGCGAAAAAGAGAACAATGATCCAATTTGGAAAGTTTATATAGTAAAAGAAGATGGAATTTCTGCAAAGGATCCAAATAATATTTTCCTCGTAGATCATGCATGGACATATGATGTTAAAACTGCGAGGCGAAATCTGGTCCAAGTTCCAGGGTTATTAGATCGTATGAGTAATCTTATGGGTTTCGATAAGGATAGGGCAGAAGATGAGAAGCTTGAATTTGTACTCTCTGAAATGTGGAGATTTAATAGCTTTTTCTCACTCGGTAATGCTTCTACAATAGAAGAACGACTGCCGATTTGGTACATTATGGATGAGCTGGGTTCAGCAATTAATCACAGTGATGATCCAAATTTTAGAACAGTGCCCTTCCTTTATGCATCCGAAGGAGTCACGTACACTCTTCTGTTTCCGATTAAAGATGTTCCATTTGAAGCTGAAATTACTAGAGATTATGTAGAAGGAGTAACAAATGATCCCAACAAGCGTCGAGCATTACTACTTCCTTGGAAAACTAATAACTTCATTCAGGAAAATTTTGTGCAAGTGGAACCAGATGAATCTTACTTTTTATCTGGTCATATTGAGGAGACTTTGCCGGAAGAAACAGTCACGAATACCCTACAAATTTTAGAGAATACAAAGCTCAAAGTGTACTCCCAGTATTCCTTTGTAAACGAGTATTTAAACGATCCAGCATTTGAAATAGTCTCCAACGAAGAGGAAGCAGATATCTTGTGGTTGACGACTCACTTTAAAGACTACAAAACCCTGAGCACTAAATCCCCTCGGGTCTTCGTTAATCAGTTTCCCTTTGAACACGTTTTAACCGTTAAGGACTTACTGTCAATCATTTGTAGAAGGAAAGCAGGTGAATCCAAATACGACCCATTAACTTTAGATACATTTCCGAAATGGCTACCAACGACATACAATTTAAGCACAGAGCTTGTGGAGTTTGTCTCCTACTTCCAGAATAGAGAAGCCAAGTCCCTGGATAACTACTGGATTTGCAAGCCCTGGAACCTAGCAAGAGGTTTGGATACCCACATTACGAACAATTTGTATTACATATTGAAGTTGCCTGCTACTGGTCCAAAAGTTGCACAGAAGTACATCTTCGACCCAATCCTGTACCTAAGAACGGAGATTGGGAAAGTCAAGTTCGACATCAGATACGTCGTCCTGCTGAAATCAGTAAAACCATTATCAGCATATGTTTACACTAATTTCTTTCTGCGATTTGCCAACAAGCAGTTCGGTCTAGACAACTTCGATGTCTACGAGCAGCACTTCACCGTAATGAATTACTCCGAAGAGGCACTCTGTCATATTAAATGCGAGGACTTTGTGAAGAAGTGGCAGCAACAGTATCCACTGTATCCTTGGAAGGAGCACATAGAACCAAAGATAATGCAGATGCTGAAAGAAGTTTTCGAAGCCGCAGTAGCCGCCGAACCACCAAAAGGGATCGCTCACTCCCCGCAAAGCAGAGCTCTCTATGCAGTGGATTTAATGCTCCAATGGGACGAAGAAGGCATGGAGCCTGTACTGTTGGAGTTCAACTTCTCACCGGACTGCAAGCGAGCCTGCGAGTACTATCCCAACTTTTATAACGACATCTTCAAATGCCTGTTCCTCGACAAGGTGGACGCCGACGCGCCGATCTACGATCTCTTCCCGAAGTCCTAAACAACCGGCCAAGACTTCGCCACTGCCGTTCTACCGCGCACTTCTAACATGTAAAAGATAAGTTTAAGGATACTTTTTCAGAAACACCGTGCAACCGTAGACACTGCATTCCGATTTGCAGAGAACATTTTACATACTCGACTGATGTACACCGAAAATTTCTGTCCCACAATTAACGCAAATGAATAAATTTCTCATTTATCGCCAACGCATCCTGTATGCCTTTGGTAGTCGTCGCTATATTAAGGTACTTTCATCCTTCTGGAATAATTTGATCATAGCATGGTGCAACCTTGCAATTGGCCCCTTTTAATTATTTTGCTCACTTTAGATCTGTGGAGCCATGGCGTTTTCACACCTCGTTTCTTTGGGTGGAGGGTTCTCCCATTCCCAGTTGGGCGTAGAAAACGAAAGCCACTCGAAATCTTCGAGCGCATTAAAGGTACACTCGTCCGCTGAATAATTCAGCCGGGGCACAACTTGATACCACCGCACGGAGACTAAAGTACTTAATGGAATAATAAACGAGGAAGCAATTAGAGCGGCTCCGCGCGATACTCCATTTTCGGGGATGGCGGAAGGCCGAAGCAGACACCGCATCCCCGTGAAATGTTCAACCGAGGAAAATGATGCATGCATAATGCAGCCGGGCCCGCGAATGGCGCGGGGATGCGCGTCTGCGGGATTCAACGCGGCCCGCAGTTTCCGCGATCTTTAAACGTGATTCGCGGGGATCGCCTTAATTATGGCGAAGGCACTCTTGGGGCCGTCGTTAAAATAAGAGTCGCCCCTCGGTTAGCCGGGAAACGTAAGGGGCCACATTACACGGTTTAATGGGAGTTTCCTGGATGGCTTATGCCTTGCGAGTTTTCCTTAACGACCGTCTGGTAGAAGGGACGTTTGCGGAGCCGCAGTGCTCACTTTTCGCGAATCTAGCTTTAACGTCGCGAAAGAGGAATTATGAAAAATAATTAGATCTCTTTGAGTCAAATGGGACGCTCTCTAGGTCGATCCACGAGCGAGCAGAGAAGACCTGGCCGGAAAAATGAAGATATTTCTTTTTCCTTCCTATCCTTTATTTACCTTTATTGTTCTTTTTGTTTTTATGAAATATACATACAAAATGTAATTCCTCTTTTGGGCGCAGCTTCCGGATTTCGCGTTTCGCCAACGAGAATTTATACGCATCCGCTTGGCCCGCGAACAAACGGCGCACTCTATGGGCATTATTTCTTTATTACTATTTTTTGTTTTGTTTTTGCGACAACGAACACGCCCCGGGAGAACATTCCGAGCAACTATCGCCCGCAATGGCGATTCGCAACGACGCGGTAGATTTTGTTAATTATTCCGGCCAGTCGGAGTGCCCGTTGGAACAATGCGTTTCACCTACGCCTACCATCGAACGAGTATTGTTTTCCAGCTTTTCGGGAAAAGCGCAGCTCGCGGCTCCTCTTTGTCCTGAAATCCGGCATTTTGCCGCTCATAGACTCAGGTTTCAAATTATTGTAAGGTTGAGGGATGTACGCGAAAATGTTAATTGGAGGAATCGATATGCTGTACAGGGTGTACTACATATCATGGCCCACAAATGATCCGTTAAAAGAAAAAGTGGTTTGCAGCGATTTTCTGAATCAATTGCAAATTATCGACTGAGTAATTCGTCCCAACTATGCCATGATGTAACTGCGGTTCTTTCGTACGTTGCTTCCCAAAACTTGAGAACGGTCGCGCAAGATGGCGGCACCGTCCTCCTCGGCGTAAATTTACAGTTTGTCGGATTGCGTGCACGTAGGGGTTAATTCCCGGCAAACGTTACGCCCTCATCGCGGCGTTTACTTCGGGATAACTCCTTATCGCAAAAGTAAACGAGATTACGGCGCGGTTAAGGGAGAGGAAAAAGAAAGTCTAAACTTACCCACGTGCCACACACCGATGTAATTAAACCCCGTTAAAGCTTCCTTTAACGGGGGATTATTACCGGCGCGACGCGGACTCGCTGGTATCGGGAAATCTCGACTAACCCGGCAAATTGATATCTTTTGTATCCATCTCCCTCTCCACTCCACCGTCCAGGGTGCGGCCGGATAAAAGAATACCAATTAATAAATTCCTTTAATAATCGCCTACGGATTACGGATTCCCTTAACCCGCTTAAAACATTTTTCATTGTTTCACCCTGAGCGCGTCGGTTGACTCCGCCGGCTCCAAATTAATTTCATCTTCGATCACTCGTCCAACCCTTTTCAACTTTCTCCTGGAATAGGGATGAAATTCACCAAGGCATGATTGTTTGCAGAAAATCAGATTCCGTGTTTGGGTATAGGTAGGTCTGGTGGGTGTACCCATTTGTTGTTGTGTTTCGTTCCGGGTCTGCCTGGGTGGACTCGTCAGTAAGGATATCAGGCAGATCCTGTCTTAGACACCGAAAAATCTCTCCTGAGCGGGATTCGAACCCGAGAGACCACGTGGTATGAGCGGTGAGCGAAATTGCTGGGCTATCGAAGGCCCGTGTAGAAGGAAGAACTTCTGATATATATATATGCTATGACCGCCACACGTAGATTTCTTGATCTACCATTTAGGTGTCTTTCCCGCTGCTTATTGTTCCTCCTTCCTCTCTTAGCGGCGTCGACCCTGACGTGGCCCTCAAAGCCGTCCTAAAAAGCTCACGTAAATCGCTCGGGGGTGGGGATGTGACGCGGAAGCCCGGAAAAAGGAGTTCGCGGGAGAATTCCTCAAAGAAACCGGGCAGGAAGGGGCGAATAAGGGCAAAAGGAATTCGCATTAAAGTCGGGCCGCGTGCGTGCGGCTCCGGTTTGTCGCAGAGCTCGCCGGCACGTCACGTACCATGCAGTTTGCGACGAGAAAGAGAGAGAGAGAGAGAGAGAGCGAGTGCCGACACGACGCGTGCACCTTCCTCTGGCCCGTTCGACTCGCCTGCGAATTATAGGTCGTGCGATGCAAAACGAGTCCGGGAACTTGGTGCACGACCCCACCCCTCTCTTTGCCTCTGTCTCTCTCTCTCTTGCATTGTCGGTCCTCTCCGGCCCGAGTAATCACGGCAATTAAGCAAACGAGTCTCCAAAACGCATGGCCATTGCCGCCGCCCCGATACCAAAGGGCACGTTTCTGCCCCTTCGCCTCCCCTTTCTCGATACCATTTTTTACGAGAAATCATTTAAGACAATCAATGTTTCCAAGAAAATCCTTTTTAAAGCGAAACTTCTTTTGGCAGGGGGTAAGCCTAATTCGCGACAGGAAAAAGCGTCGCGATGAAGAATACGGGTGGGTTAAGTACAAAATGCGACGGGTTTTCGTATCGCAGTTCTATGTTACATTATACTCTCCCCACTGTTACTAGTTTGAAGGAAAATCCAGTTTTACAGAAAATCCATTTTTTTTATGAAAATTGTCGATGCGGGTTCAGAACCAAAATTACGGGAATGGAACACCAGAGAAGGGAATTTTTTCTCAAGAATTGATCCGAGGATTGGAGGTGAACTCTTGGAAGTCTCTTCTTTTTAAACGATTCTCCAAGATGTTTCGATGCACCTGCCGGGGGGTGTCTTCCAAGAAAATATCGCTCTATTTGTCGATCAATCGGCTTAATTCTTTCTCTGTGTATCACTCTGTATTTTCTTCTTTTTTTTTTTCTTTCCTTCTTGACGAACACGCCTTGAGCGACGCGGCAGGAGGAGCGGCATGGAGAATGGCCTCACGCGAGAGTCTCTCCCCTAGTTTTCCGGGGTTTCTCCCTCATAATGGCATCCAGTATGGCGCAACACGCGACTCTGGACGTTAGACGTCTCTCGCAGCTGGGGCCCCAGCAGCGTTATTGCACCTGCTCGGGGGACCGTCTTCCCAACCCGGGTGCGTCTCTCTCGAGGTCGAGCTTCTCCCCTCTGTTCCTATCTCCGCACCCGAGTGCGGCCTTACCCGGCTCTTCTGGCCGAGACGTGTAGCGCGGGCTTCATTACTCCTTCATAAATCACCCCGTGTACCTTATACCGCGTATATATGCCCGAACAACGTGTACCGGGCCGTTATTAATTACCGACGGCTCTCCGGGAGCCAATAAGAAGCGTCACGTCCTCCGGAGGGGGATCACCCCTGGAATCGAGGGTGTCCACCAGGACGCCACCCGATCGCGCTCCTGGGCCACATATTGCGAACCCCATGACTCAGTGGACCGAAAGTAGCGGGTAGAATCGCGATTTTTGATCCGCCCTGTTTACCGTTCATATTCTTGTTTAGGACGAGGCCATGAAGTAGTACAAGGAGACAATGCCAATGGTCAGTTCCACAGAAAACGACCCCAAAATCGGGACCCAGGATCTCAGATGTTCGCTGATCTAACGATGCGAGCACCACTTGCGGATAATGAGGGAACTTCAATCCTACCTGACCGAAATACTTTCTATCGATGTAAGTTACCTAAAATGCTCTTAATTTTGCGATTAAGGTACACAAAGTGATACGATAATCCTCGTATGATATGCAAAATGTGATGTTTTTAACGCAAAAGAGACCAGCGAACGCGCTAACAGACGATAATTTTTAATTGCAAAATTCTATCGAGGAGGCTCTCTCGGTATTAGATAAGACAAAAATCTCAACATCTTGGACCCCTAAAGCGGGGACGATTTCAATGTATGGCGTTGGATTGCCTTATACCACTTCGTGGACGAGGCGATGTACGCGAAGACTTCAGCGATTGGGACTTTTCATGGAGGCTGTGCATCATTGACGGGGGACCATCCAAATTCGAGTTAACAGTGGCTGCCCCATAGCGGTGACACTCCTGGGCGCGGGAACGTTTCCGGTAATCGACTCCCGAGTTTCCGGACCAGGGGCGAACGAGCGGCCCGACGCGGCGCCATTGTCGTTGGGAGTAATGACGCGGGATTAAAACGGCGGCCGACCAATTCCAGCGGGCTTCGTTATTAACCAGAGCCGAGGATGATTTCCGCACTTCCGCGAATGGATCGCCAGGACGAATACTGGGACCGTCCAGGAATCGAGAGGTAGACGAAAATTCCAGGAATCGTGAGGTAGACGAAAATTCCAGAAATCGAGAGGAAGACGAAAATTCCAGGAATCGTCAGGTAGACGAAAATTCCAGGAATCGTCAGGTAGACGAAAATTCCAGGAATCGAGAGGCAGACGAAAATTCCAGGAATCGAGAGGCAGACGAAAATTCCAGGAATCGTCCTGCAGACATCCTGTTAGGCGGATAAATAGCGAAACGAGAATATATCCAGAAATGCTTGTTGCAAAGCGTTGCGTACACTTTCTCAGCTTCTTGTATTTGACTATGAGCCATCCTCGCAATATCTGGCTTCCGGAGGAGCGAGCAATGCAACTCTAAAATAATAACCATTCTGTACAGGCATTGCGTCCCGACGTAAAGCCGCGTTCGCCACGGCGCTTCAAGATGGCCGTTGCAGCAGGCAGAGTCGCGGCCCCGTTTCCGTGCTGCGCATAAAGGCGAAAAGTGGGAAGCTCAGCTTTTTCCCTCGAGGAGCGATTATTGCTGGAAAAGGCGCGACTTCGCGGTACGCTGCTCGAGCACACGTGTATGCACCTGGTCGTTGCACAATTAGCGTCGCGGTACGCCAGCGACATTGCCCTCCCCCTCTCTCTCCAGTCGTGCTGCTAGGGGCGCTCTATGTATGTATCAAAGTCTCGGCCAACGTGTCTAATCTCGCCAGTCAAAAGGCTAATAGTGGAAAATATAAAGGGAACTGGGCCATCGTGCCTCCGTGCACCGGATGCAGTTTGTCCCCCCTTTTTTTTTCTTTCTTTCACTCTTTTTTTTTTTCGCGAGCGCGGAACCCTTGCGGGAAAGTAGTCCCTCCTGGGGGAGGAGGCACTCGGTGCTCTTCGCGTTTTCTAATGCTTTCCCCCGGCTGGTTTCCGTTTCTTGAGGGAAGAGCGCGGGGTGGAGGGTGGCTTCACTTATTCTCTTGACTTTTGACGTTTACGAAGTTACGGCTCGCCTCTTCTGGGAGAACTGTGTTTATCGCTGGTTTTTACCGGGGCGCGAGGAGAACCGATGGAAATTCCAAAATGGCTACCTCGAGCCCGTTGCTACCCTCTTTGAGGCATCGACGATGCGCGCTGAAGAAGCAGCCCCCTTGCTGGAAAAATGTGGGTCTCGTTTACATTCTCACTTCCTTCCCGCCGATATCAAGCGTTCACCGTTAAAGAACCGCGGTGCTCCTTTTTCCTCACCTTTCATTTTTGTCCCGGGAGTGTAGCTACCCTCTTTACCTCCTCTTTCCTCCGGCCCTCTTCGTCGCGGCTTTCCTCTTTGTGCCCCCGGGAGTTCTTTCAAACGGAAATAGTTTTTTCCCCGGCAATTGTCGGCGATTGACTCGTTAGCAGGCGCCGATTTCTCGCTAAAAAAAGATAGACCAATCGCTTGGTAATTTATCCGCATCTCTGGAGAACGGTTCTCGCCGTTTCCGCCACTCATTCGTGCAGTTTTTTTTTTCGGAGGAGAGATTACAATGTAACGATGAATCGCACGATAATATGTATACACGTCTACCACGAGTCATCGCGATCGCCCTCTTAGGACGCCATGACTCACGCACTCCGGAAAGTCGATGACGGCGATGATACCGACAAATTCTCCACCCCGGGTTAGGGGAGTAACGATCCCGTCTAATGCGAAACCCGTGTAGTCCGGCGATGTTTTCAATTTTCATTAATATCGATCATATAGCAGCCGTTCAGTCACGCGGTTCTCGTTACGTCCCCCGCACCTGCCGTTTCCCGCACCGCGCCCGGTTCTTTTGTCTCCGACCCCTGCGGTCTGCGGAGAACTCCTCGCGGAAATTATCGAAAAATTCCTTTCTGACTCATTCCTCTTCATTAATTCGGCGTTTCCTGAGTTTTCGCTGATTCGTGACGTCTGACTCATCTTCGTCGTCTTTAACGTCCTCCACGTAATGGTACGTCTTAAGGTGACGTGAAAATAGCGTCGTTCTCGTAGATGAAGCTTTTCTCCAAACTTTACAACTTGAATACGGAGGCCATAACGACGGTCCTGAGGCCCATGAAATTTCAATATTTTTTAAATTCGTTATACCAAATGAAATATTATGGATGTCCGGACCTTCTTTGTAGCCTTTATATTCACGTTCTGAAGTTTGAAACGTTTCGGTCCACCCAGTTCAGACAATGGTTTTTTGAGCGATTCATTCCTCGGATGCCACTTTCACATCCCCTTAAGGTCGATATAGACTATCTGGAACGTGTTTCGGGAGATATTATTATTTTATATATTTTTATACCTTTATATATCTGACATCCGTTAATGGGTCTTCTGTTTTATGTCTAGGACCTCGCCAAAGAAATAACGAGCGCTTCGAAGAAGAGACCACCGCCATTGAGGGGACAACGAGACGGGGCGAGACGCTCGAGGGCTCTGTCTCGGCGAGTCTAGGTTTTCACCTTTGGCTTATTATGCGGCTAATTAGTTTGGCCGTGCCGAGCAAGCCATCGCCTTCTTTCTCGCCTCATACTTGGCGGACCGCCCTAGGAGGAGCTCGATCTCGAGGGTTGAAAGAGCTGGAACATTATGATGGATGACCCTGTCTGCTACATCCCCGGTTGCCCTTCCGGCGCCTCCGGCCCTTCTGGAGGCGAGCTTGACGCCTAAATGGATTTTTGTTCTCCGCTTGTTCCGCTGTCCTAGTGAAAATTTTCGACTTACCGTAATTAGTTGGTTTTTCCCGGCTTTCCAGGGGCTAAAGGCTTCCCTTACTTCCTGAGGTCGAAGAGTCGCGGATATTCATCCGCTCGAAGGATCCTTCAGTTTACTCGCCTATGGTCGTTCATTTAATTATTTCATTATTCGATTATTAAATGGATTAACCGTGGTTTGCGTATATACTGCAGGCACCGAGTTCCCGGTAAGGCAAAAGTGGCCGCCAACAATCCTCAACTTATGCAGCCCACCTCCCCGCCCGGTAGCGTTTCGGAGCGAGAAAATTATTCAAGTCACGAATGTTGGGTGTCTTGGAAACTGCACCTGGAATAAACCCGTATTTACAGTTGCCGTATGTGATAAGGTAATCGCGCCCAGTGGTTCCACTTAATCTTTTCGACGTATTCCCGGGGAAGTTTCCTCGAGTCTCCTGCCGGATAAGCCCCGGCACGCGTGTTTCGCGCACTAGGCAGGGAATATTCAACCCCATCAGCCAAAATCCGAGACTGGATGTATCTTGGCTTTGGTCCAAAGCTCGTGATCAGGTAACGAATAAGGCGCCGTGGTGAAATCGAATAGTAAATCGTTTATTAGTACGAAGGTGTGGATAGTGGTAATCGAGTTAGCTCAGGTGACATCGGTGAGTTCCGAGACGTGAACCCGTTGATACGGCGGTGTTCGGACTGGTTGACCAGTTCCTCGTTACAGGTGATCCTCTAGATACAATGTTAGATGTTAGAGCTAGTTACCCTGTTCTGCGAGCTAACGTTCTCCAGCGTTTCCGCCAGCGGTCAAGCACAACCGCGTGACTTCTGCCCTGTTCCCCTCTAAGACAGTGAACTCGCACCCAAATACTTGACAGGGTCGTCCCCGAAGAAACGAGGCGGACTTCACCGTGTCGCGATGTTCTCTCTTTTTTTTCCCCCTCGAATAGGGGAAACCAAGTGTCCCCGAAGTCGGCCTCGTTTCACCTTGCCTTGCGTCTTTGGCGACTCAATTAGCCCGCCTGATCCAATTCCCGAATCGCTGAGTCGCCGGCCTCTTTTCTCCCTTTGTGTGGTTTCCTTCCCTCGGGTGGTCGTTCATCGGAAGCGGAAGAGGGAACCGATGCCAAAGGAGAACGCCGTGCGAGCTAACTTTCAAGAGTGCTACCGTTATCGAGGTACTCCTAGGTGCCTACGCTATTGTGTCCCTCGCTATCGCTAAATTAGCGCTAAAACAGCGTGAGTTCGTGGGACCGGCCTGGGGGCGGGACGCGATACCTCGCCCCCTTGTCAGACGGAATAAATAATCGTTTCCGTATCGTGCAACGAAGGAAAGGACCTCGGGCTCCCGTTGCCCCCCTGCATCCAGAGAGAAACGCGCGAAAAAGTGGGCCTCGGGCTGAGGGTCTCGGCTCGATTTCACCCCCTGACGAGACTCGTATTTTCATTTTCAGACTTATCTCGAGGAACGGACTTGGGAGTTCCACCGTCGCCCTTGATGTCTTACGCCGAACCGAAGACCGCCCGGGGTCGATTTATCGCTGACTAGAGGTACGATTCAAAAGTGCTCCGAAATGCGTCAATTGACTCAGTCGAATTTTTCTCTCTTCGCAGCGAGGCGGGACGGAGGAAAGTCGGGAAGGACCAGACCCGGATTCGCATCTCGGTTTTAAGAGCGTCCCTCCGATCGGCAGCAACCAAAGGGAGGTAAAAAAGTACAAATCCCGGGAGATCTTGGTTGAACGCGAAACGGATGTAAAGCCGGCTGTTGCGAGTCCAGGGAAGCAACACCTCGAGTGGCAGTGACCGTTGATATTGCGACGTATAAAACCGGGCCCGCGGAGGGCGGGCAAATCAAAATGGACAGTTCGACGAGGCTTAAAAGCGAGACGCAAACAGGGGTTGATAAGCGTACATAACCTAAATTCATTAACACAGTTCAGGAGGAAGAGAACAGCGCGATTTCACAAATCGGCTCCCCGTTCTTCGAGTCGCCCGCTCGCACGGTGGACAAATTACTCGACATGTACAATAATAATAATAATAATAATAACAATCTGCGATCGCGGACCTATGAGGTTAGCAGCGGCTCGGCGCGTCGCGCACGCGCTCGCATACGCATATAAATAAGAAATAACTTATGGAACCGCGCTCTTATATATCGATACAACGCGTTCGTCAACGAAAAGGACGATCTTGGACGCCTATCTTTCTCTCTGACTAACGTGGACGCAAAAAGGTACAAAAAGCGTGATTTCCTTCTCTTTCTCTCCGCCTAACAAGCGCGACGCGGTGTACACGCCGATGGACGCGGCCAATCCGGATCCACGCACCGATCCTTGGATTTCCTTCCGATTGTACATTTCCTGGCGATGTCGATTGCCGGTCTTATCGATCGGTTCGATCGACTAGCAAAAGTAGTCGCGCGTCTCGTAGAATTAATTCACTTCGTTGCTCGCGAAAGACAGCACCTCGGCGACCATCTTGGGATCGCGTCGGACAACCTGGTCGTCCCTAGCTACAATAATGCGCAAACCCTTCGTCATGTTCGAACAAGAGCTACACTTAACTTGCGGTAGAACGTCCACTGGCAAGAACGAGGTCCTTTACGCAGTAGCGTCGCTCGAGATTTGGAAATTCATTGCCAATGACGCATCTTCTGCATGTACCGCGCTAAGTGCCTACGAGTTTGCCTCTATAAATTTTTTCTCCTCCCCCCCGAGGGGAAGTCCTGCGTTACTTTTTTTCCCTTTTTTGTTTATAGAAAAGATCGCTAAAGCACAGGGGTCAACTTTCGAGCGGAGTTTCCAGTCCTACGCACCTACGTGCCCCTTTTGCTTGGGTGTTATTACATATAAAATTATATATACAATAGACTCGCCTTTTTCGTGCTCCTCGTGAGGTATTCGATCTACTTTTTGTGACGACACGGGGGGATGGAATCGCCGACGACACCGATCGGGGACGCGATTTTCACACTTTTTCACGATTAAAATACCCGGCTTCGTCAACCGAGGTATCGCTAGCTCGAATTTACAGCCGTCAGAGTAACAAAATATGGAGCTCGACCGGACGAGTCATCGGGTTCTCGTGTTTCGAACCGCCATTTTGGTGAATCCGAGTTCTCCATCCCCCAGCACGCTAGATAGAATGGAATTAGAAGTAAGAGATGTAAATATGGGAAATTGACGGAAATGTGGAGAAATGGGATGAAGGCAGGGAGACCTCGGCCATCGACGCCATGTTCGACGACCGCGAGCTCAACCCTGAAGAGAAAGCATCGAGGAAGTGAAGGAAGTGGAAATACTAAGAAAGATCCCGAAACGACACGCAGGAGGTTCCTCCGCGTTCTTGCACTTCCCATCCGTGTTCTCCTAGAAACTGAACGCGCACGAGCGTCGTCAGAAATACCCGATTCGATAATAAATTAAAAATCATATATTAAATTCGATACCGTGGTTATTCTCGATAACGATATGATACAGCTATGCTACACGGGATAGATCCACTATGTACAAGGGCGCTTCTCTATCGATCTCCGCTTATCACTATGGCGTCTCTGTACAGTCTAGTACGAATCATTAACTTTAGTCTCTTTCGTTCTTGGTCTAAATCGCTCTTTTTCCTTCCAGCCTGCCGAGAGAACCTCGAAGAGGATGCTGGTACACGCTTAAGTACAACCGATCGCCGATTCCTCGCACCTCCTTGTCAATGTCCTGGTTACACGAGACACAACGAGCGGAGAGAGCGTCGCACCACTCGGCGTCCTTTGGTATGAGCCTGAGTCTCATTTCGGTTACAATTTGTTAAATAGTCTTGCATCAGCTAGATCACTATTAATACGTGAAAAACGGGACGCGGGAACAGAGGGGGAAGAGAGTTACAGAGAAAGGAGACAAGGGTGAGAGATCACATCCTGGATCACCGGGTCCAGCGGCAGTCCTCCGGCACTCTGATGGACCAGGAGGACCAACGAGCACCACGGCTTCTGGACGTCCGCCAATCCCTCTTCGGACTGCCAATTCCCTTGTACACTCCCGGTCCAGGGAGGCAGCAGGGAACCCGCCGGTTCCCCGGTTCCAAAGGCCAGACCTCGGGGAAGGACCTCTAGGACACTACGTAGTCCGCGGAATGTTGGGAATGGTGAGAGTTCCGGTGTTTGTCCTTTCTGTGGTTGGTCCTGGAGGAGCTACCCCTGGTACCGCTGGTACCGGTGGTACCCGAGGTGTGGTGGCTGTAACCACTGTCGCTGCCGAAACTGCTGTCAGGCTGGCCCTGATAGAGCCTCCCGGAGGACATGTGGTCGGTGTCCCTGGGCCCGTAGTACACAGGCTGGGAGTACTTGTCCTCGTTGTAGAGGCGGTCCGTGGGCTGCGAGTACGCGTCCGAGTACTCGTCCTTCACCTGAGCGTAGACGGGTCCTCCGTCCTGGCCACCCCGGAGGCCGTAGAACTCGTTGCCGTATTGGGGGTATTTGTTGTACTTTTCAGCCTTCCTGATTTTCTCCTTACCATTCCGGTTCTGCACCGCCGAGTAGTGATGCAAGGGACCCAGCACGGGGACGCTCTCGTAGGGGTTCTCCTCCACTCTGAGGGCCTGGGCTGCCGGTAACGGTGGTACAAAGTAGGGTAGCCTATGCGCCACTGACGGGACGGACTGTTGCCGCGGGTTTGTCGAATTCCTCGCCCCGGCCACGCCTGCACAGATGAGAGCTGGTGAGTCCGCGTTATTTTTATTCGTGTTCTTGGATACCTGGATTTCACGGAAATAATGCTCTAATGGTGTTATCAAAAGTAAAAACCAACCTGCCACGCTGGGGTATAACTGTAACAAGGCATCGAGGAGCATCCCCTCGTGGAACTCGCCGACGTCGTGGTTTTTGTCCCTGCGACGTCTGTCCAGACTCCTCGGACTCCTACCCCGGCGCTCTCGAGCGGTCCTGGAGGCTGCTGGACAGGTTCCCCAGGTGGGACCACCCGACGTCAGCATCCTGGCCTCCGACGGCTCGCCAACCGAGAGCTCGTCTTCTGCAAACTCGTCCTCGCTCACAGCCTTGGACGACGACAGGTGGCGGTGATGATGGTGGAGACGGTTGCGAGCGTTCATCTCGTTCTCGTCATCCGTCTCCGGATGGTCCCCTGTTGACAAGACGTTATCATGAGCTCGGGTCCACGTGGTGAGCGCCAAGTTCTCGCGGGGCTTTCGTTATTAGGGATTAATCAACAGCAAAGTCCACCAGCCACTTATTAATCGCAAATCCTCAAGTTGAACGAACCAGGGGTTAGTCTAGGGCAATGCAAGAAGAGGGAAGTCAGGCACTCTGAGAAAACGGTACCTATCGGTCTTCTCTGTCTGCTAGCAGTCGGCCTATCTTTGGGCTAGGGAGTTTAACGCCCTCAGACGCGACTCTCATCTAGAAGTATGATTGCAGGGCTTTAGGAGGGTCCTTCCAGAGGGCACATCATTTAATCCTCACTCGGTCGTTCAACGTTAACCACACGGAGAAGCTCGTAACCCGCGGATCGGGGGTGGGAGTCAGAAGTAAGGACATAAACCAGTCGTTCGTCGTCTCTTACCGTTGCTGAGTTCCTCGTAGACGGGATTGTAGAGGTCCTGGGAGCTGTAGGGATCCGGTCCGGGGCTGCTGCAGACAAAGACCCCACGTCCTCCGTCCTTCACGTCGAGCATCTGCGGCAAGGAAAGGGCCGTTAGAAGAGCCTGTCTACGTGCGGGACCATAAGCTCGACTTTCAGGGGCTCGCGATCCTATTCGGAAAACGTTTCTTCCCTCGCGGCCGTCCGGCCCGGGAATGTCGCGGCAGGAATAAGGAAAAGCTCCTTAACGCTGTAAACTGCTGGCTCACCACTATAACGCTATACTTTGACCGCGTTATACGGCTACGCGAAGGTTAAGCGGAAAGCACGACCCTGAGTGAAGTTTCACCCAGCCTCGAATGACCTCGGCGAGGTCCTCTTCGGGCTATTCTTCGGGGTCCTCTTCGTGCTCTTAAAGTTCTCTTTTCCTTTCCAGAGCAGGACGCAACGGCGCAAACACGCCCCCAGTCGACAGCGATCGGAAGACACATGGCGATGCCGCGGGTGATCCATGAGATCGCTATTTCTCGAAAGATCAGACCCGGAGGAGAGTTATCACCCTGTCTACTCTGCATATGTGCGACCTGTAACCATTGCCTCTTATTTTAGCGCCAAGCTGTAACGCCCTCGTGATGTTTTTGGCGCGCTGCCAGGAGGAGGGATCGGTTTGATGAACAGCCGTGACAATGGCGGCTCCAAAAGCCAGATGTCGATGAAGACATCAGGCTGTGGCTCCTTTTGATCTCGCTTCGAATTTTCTAAACGATTGGACCTAACGTTCTCAGGTACGTCTTCTATGCCCTAAGTCCCCTTACATTGATTTTCCTATCTGCAATTTTTAGCGCTCTGCTGATGACGCCAGAAGGATATTCCTCAAGGAGCTGAAATAGATCCTTCCGGGATTTAGGAGGTCCGTCAAGAAAGAAGCGTCTTCCACCTTCTACCTCGCAAAGATGCGCTCCAGACCTGCGTCTTTGAGCTTCCTGATTAGTCGAGCACGGTATCTGACCTCGTTCAATCAGAAGGTGGAAGAATGCAGGTGGAATGTCCTTCCTCGAATTCGCGACATCTCGCTCCGAATGCTCGCCAGCATAAAGGGTCACATTCTCCATCGATTCCACGCCGGGCATTCTAATTTCCGATGGCTTCGTTAACGTCGAAACTTTTGGACGGAAGTTCCGCATTGAAAGTAGCCGGGAACAATGAGTTTACCTGACGGGACACGTGGGCTCGCCCGTGGAACGCCGCCCATTGACGATGTTTAACTATTCACGGCGCTCTTGAGAGCTATTCCGGAACTTGAATGTAACGAGCAAAGAGCTACCTCGGTGTAATTGTGTCGTTGCATAAATAGCGAGGTGAGTCGGTTTCCCTTGAACTGGCTGAATGTTTGATAGCGCGACGGGTGCAAAAGGTAACCGATGGTCACGACTTGAAATTCACCTCCGACCCTGAAATAGCTCCGATCAATTTTACCTTACGTATTTTTGCCTCCGTATATCGCGTCTCAATAGTTAACGAATGATGTTAGGGAATCGCTCGAAGTTTGATCCGTAGACCCTGAAAATGAGATTCCGAGTCCAGGTAACTCATTGAGATAACTAAACCACTCCTTAATTCGACCGATGCCCAGCTGGATGGGCCAGTAATTGCCCGTGTTCACGGAGCCCAGTTTAACGTTGGGTACAGGAAGTCGGGGAATGATCAAGTCCACGCGTGTAGTTAGGTATCCCCGGGGTTGTTACGACGCTCAAGGAGGCTGCCTAAGACTACCCGACATTCTCAATAGCACCTTCCTTCCTACTTCGATGTAGTTCGCCGAGCTCCACCAAGTAAGTTTCCCGAATATGTTCAATATACACGTATAGGCAGCCGAGGAGGGGGCGGGTGTACACGTGGCTTATGAAAACGCGACCCCTCCACCCATAATGTCGGTGCTTCCAGGTCCTCCTCATTTGGAAAGTTTCGCCGTGGGATTTCGAGGGCCGAAATGGAATTTCTGTCGCTTAGACGGCGATCCCTGACAGTGTCCAGATTGGACGACTTTCGACAACTCCGGGAACTGACATCGCTGGCCGCTTTCATTAAGGCCGCCTAAAGGGTCTTTAGGAACACATCACCCTGGCTGGAGGTACGCGGCGAATGCAACCCACCGATGATTCGGGAAGTCCGATTCGCCGAGGACGAGGGGGCAAAGTCGTCCCCTGGTAACGGCTGATGTGCAAAGCCGGTTGCATCGTCGTGCCACGAGGCAATACGTCCCCAGGTAATGACCGCCAGCACGGAAGCTAATGGCACGTCCTTAACAGACCCTAACGCAGGACACCTTTGCAGCGCGTTACCTAGTGCGCCACGTCTAGGTGGATAGGTCGGATTAGAGCAGGTTGAGCTAGGTCGGGCCAGGTTGGACGTCGAAGCCCGACCTACGAGGACCCCATCCAGTCTCCCATGCTAACGATGACGTTAGTCCCTGTTAATTGTTAGTTATCGCGGCGATTGCATTAGACCTAAGTCCCGACCCTGTCGAGGTTAAATCCGGGCTCGCCTGGACACCCTTGCGAACATGGCCCTCGACGGAGTCGACAACAGGTGGGGGCTCCGCGAAAGATTCGTCAAGGGATGACGACTCTCACAGGATATTTCTGGCCCCGAATTACTAGTCTAGCCGGACGAGCCGTCGACATCAACGGCGACACCCGACACAAAGCTCCAGAGCCGCGACATCGGTACCACGGTCGGGCAGAGGTCCGGCTCGTTTTTCCGGACGCTGCGAGGCGCGAGATCGCCGGAGACGGTTCGGATCCGCGGAGGTGCTCCATTTGCGAAATTAGAGAGCGTCCGGCCGGGAGCTCTGCAATCGCCGGGAGAACAGAGGTGGCTAGGCACAATGGCGACGTATAATCCAGCCTTCGTTTACCCGTTGACTTTATCTCCAGGCTAGAGAGTCCCATCGGAGTTGGGGCCGCGACCAGGACATCCTGGGCACCGACGTACCCTGCACGTCCCGGTTCCCCCCGACAGGGCCCAGGACCAGCAGTCCATCAAGCTACGAGGGAGCGAACGAGCGAGCGAGCGAGCGGGCGAGCGAGCGATCGGGCGAGCGACGATTTCGGTCCACCCGTGAGAAAAGCGGTTTGAACACAGAAGTGGTTATTCCGTGTCCACGAGTGTGACGGGAAAAGCGATTGGTCTAGTGTGCGTGTCTCTTTCCCCTCTCAATCTCTCTCTCTCTTTCTCTCTCTCGGGCTCTCTTTTGATCCTTTGTCCGGGTCCTCCGCGCCGGGCGGCGCGGAGCTAGGACTGAGATATCTCTTTCACTCTTTCTCTCTCTGTCTCTCACTCTCTTTCTCTCCAGTGATCTCGCGGGGTCGGCACTCGTTTCTTTGGACTCTTCCTCTTTCTCTCCCCCTCTCGATGGCGGGACAGGGATGGGAATGTGGACCGGGTCAATAACCACTCCTCGTGCAATTGTTTTTTTCACCAAAGTAATTTTATTTCTCTCAATATCTCCCCTCACATGGCGATATACACGGTCTCTCTCTATCTTTCGCGCGTGCGCCTCGCTTGGAACGCGCCTTCGCCGATCGTATATGTAGCGTAGGTCTCACCCTCTCGCTCGCTCTCACGCATTCACTCATTCTCTCTCTCTCTCTCTCTCTCTAGTATTTACAAGGAATACGACTCGCGACTCTCTGCGACAACCGGCGTTAGCGGCAATAAATAATATTCGCTGCGGCCGTTTTACAACTTCGTAGGCCGAGTCGCCTGGACGTCGCGCGATCTTCGACTTACTTAGGGTAGCGTTTCTACACGATACTTTGCGACGTGCTTCGAGTGCCGGATCGAGGGCGGTCGCAAACGAAAAGCGCTCATACTTGGCGCCGTGTTACACCTATGTACAGAACAGAAGAGATGCGCGCGAAGGGTCTCGGGCCTCGGGCTCCGATCCCATCTAGGGCCTATTTACAACCGTGGAGTGTGCTCGAGCGCTAAGGTAGCAAAATAAATACTGACTAGTTCACCGGGCCGCCTTAGTTCCTAGTGCGGCCGCGACTCTAGGGGAGCGACCTCCGAGCGGCAGCGTCAAGTGCCAGACCAGTGTGGTGCGGTCCGCCCAATTGTGCGGACCACACATAGGCCCGGGCTGGTGACGAGCTCCTAACCTCTCTTAGCTCCTGGATATGTCTGTCGGCAGCCGATCTCGCCCTTCACGGTGCTCCGAACGGGCAACTACGGGACCACTGGTCCACGGATTCAGGATTTGAAATCGATATCTAAGGAACACCATGCCACGTTCCCTGCCGTCTTCGGAGCACCGTGCGTTGTCGCGGCAAGCGACCCCACGCAGATCGCTCGGGTCCTGATCAAGGGTCTCACGAGGACACGGGAATGACGCCCTGTCACGTGTCCTGCAGGTTCAGGTACACGTCCTCCGGCCTGGCCAGGAGGTGGTGTATCTGCTGCATGGTGCAGAGCGGACACACCTCCTCCTCGGTCCCGTCGGAGGCGAGCCTCCTGGCCGAGCCCGGGGCGCGCCTGCAGGACGGGTCCAGGATGTAGGAGTAGCCCTCGGAGTCGACCCCGCCCGGGGGCAGGGTCCTCCCGGTTGTCCTCGCGGGGCTCCGGGACCTCTCAGACTCGCGGAAGTCGATATAGGAGTACCCCTCGGAGTCGACCGAGGGTCTTCTCTCCGGGTTCCGCACGACCGGGGCCGGTGAGGCGGTGGTGGGGACACCGCGCACCCCCGGTCGGTGCGTCGGCGTGATGGGGATCCCGGAGGCGCGAGGGTTCGCGGGGACCACCGTGGGGCAGTCGCCCCCCAGAGCGGGGTAGGCCTCCAGGAACTCCGAGGGCTCTAGGCGCGTCGGGAGCGGCGCAGCGCGCGAGGCCCCTCGCAGGGGGCCTCGCGGGTCCGGTACCTGCGGGGCCTGCGCGATCTGGACTCCCTGCGACACGTGAGCTATCTGTGCGGATTGGTTGGTAGGGGTACCCAGGGGGTAGGGCCCTCTATTGGGGGTGTGCGCTGCTATCGCGAGTGACACCCCCTGCGACTTGGCCAGGAGGGCGCGTGGGGTGCGGTAGCCCCCCAGGACCGCCCTGGAGGGCTTGTCCGCCGCGCGGAGGATCGCCCTGGGGTCCCGATAGTCGAGATAGTCGAGGTGGTGCGGCGCCGGGACGCGGATGCCCGGCTCCGGGATCCCGCCTACCTCGATCGTTGGCTGGCTCGTGTGGTTCGGGTGGTGGTGCGGCAGCCGGTGGTGGTTGTGTAGCTGCGTGTGCCCTAGGGTGTCTGGCAGATCTTCGTAGAGGACGCTGCCGGGACCGCTGCCTGGATGCACTTGGCCATCCGGCAGGACGTGACCGCGCCCCGAGGCCGCAGCCGCTGCGCCCGCCGCACTCTTGCACGGCAGCAGATTCTGCACTTTCCGCTTGTGCCTGGAAACAAAAGAAAACGCGCGCCGTCAGTGATACCGTCGTTCGGTCTACTTATTCGATATTATCATCTTAATTTTAGAATCGATGTCCAAATTTGAGACGCGACAAGGATACCCAACGTCACACCACGTCCCATGAGGACCCTCTCGGCGACCATTCCCACGAGCTCGAGGCCAGGAATGGAAACGACAACTGCCCTCCCGCGCGAGCGACGGAACGGACCCTGTAATCGGCAGAATCCCGCGAATCCTCGACCAGGGATCATGATTTCACGCTAGGAAGGACTCGAGGAAGTGCCCTACCCAACGGTCGAGCTCTTCCGCGGTGCGTTTCAGCTTTGAGCCATGACGGCACGCCGGGCGATTGACTTTGCGCGGTTCGGAATCGTCGTTTGCACAAGCCGAACGCGCTTTGCCGGCATCGGGACGAGAGAGGGTTCCTCTCTCGGCTCCAACTTCCGGCCCGAATCGACCCGCCCGGGGTGCCGACAGCCCCCAGAGGTGGCGCGCGCTCTCCCTCGCACTTCCAGCCTCCCTCCGGATCCGCTAATCATCCCGAGAAGGGGCTGAAAGCTAAACACTTTAACTCGGCGACGCTTCATATCCTAGGGATATTCGTTCGGATTGCGCGAAACACCGGCCTAGTTTATGGCTGCCGCCCCGAGATAGGGTTAATCGTCGCTGTTTGTTTTTACAAGACTGCCATTCAAGTTGTCCCCCTTGTTAAGCCGGGTGCATATCTGAGCATGAACGCATCCGAGGCAAGGCGAGGCCAAATGACGCCCAGAAGAATCGGAAAAGTCGGGTCGACGTGGACGGCGTTTCTTTCTATTTTGCCTTGCAATTAATCAAACGGACGTGGATGACCCTAGCCGGCCTCTCATCTAAACACGAATGCATATGAAATAAGGTGAGGCTGAACAAATGCCTCGTACTCAGACATGTACGCGGCAACAAACAAAATCGCCCGGGGCAATGGATATCTTAACGAATAGCATTCGAACAGCCTTTGATAGGGTGTCGAGTGATCCGAGGCAGCTTGCCGCACTTTAATTAAGAGGGTCCACCCTCGTACGTTCGCTTTGCTTCATACGCGTTCGTGCTCAGATGTGTACCCGGCTGTTTACGAACAAAGGATTGATGCCTTGGATGATTTCGATTGCAACCAAAAATCCGGGTTCACCTCTGCACGGAAAAAAAATAAAAAACAAATAAAAAACGGATGGTCAGGAAAACCACAATTGGGAGGTTATCGCAACCAGAGTAAGTGGATAAAAGAACAAAGTATATAAAGTGGTCACGATAAGCACGGTAAAACAACTCGTTCCTTGCAGTTACCTTGACCAAATGGTGAAGTGATCCTTACTACGTTACGCTGGTTACTGTAACCGCCTACCCAGGTTGTTCCGAAATGGTTACGATTACCACAGTTGTCGTTTTCCTGACCAATTTCCTTTTTCTTTTCTTTTTATTTCATGGGAACATGACTGCGTTCTGCTTTGCCTTGCCTTGTATGTATTCGTGTTCAGATGTGTACCCGGGTTTACGCGAATGCGCCCTCGCGAACTCGACCCCTCTTCGTCTAGAGTATGGCAGAGAGGGTAGAGGCTGGAGCTACCCTGGAAATAACTGATAGTATTTTTTTTTCCCTCCCTTTTTACGGCCACCCCGGCCTCCGACGTTTCCTGGTCGCCTTTTCAGACAGTTAATCTCCGCGTTCCTCGGCCCCGGGTCCAGACGGGAGCAACGCTCCCCGGCGCGGAAGAAATGTCCACCGGATCTCGCGCAACCGGAAAAGGAAAACGTGGGAAATAATCGAGCCGGGGGGAAAGGGGAAGAATCCAGGAAACCGGGAACGAATTTCCACGGGAGCACCTCACCTCGCGATATCGGCGACCGGGTAACGCCGAGCGTCGATTTCCCGGTAACCCCCGGCCCGGTTTAATCAGTACCGATAACGATACCGTCCAACGAGGGTAAAGTAGAAGAATTTAATTGCCGGCGAGGAAAGTGATACGATAATCCGTCTCGCTTATTCCATTACCGGTGGCGTTTCATCGACGCCTCGGGAATTATTCCGGGATATTTTTTTTTATCCCTCCTGGCGGTGGGATTTTAAGGCGAAAAATCGCTAAACTAGATCTGGGCGTTTCCCGGGGTGGACTCGACTCGGTATAAGGAGAGAGAAGAATAAAACATCCCGCGATTATCATAGTAAGCGATATCTCCCGGTTAATCGCCACTTTACATGTTTTACCGGTGTACTCGTTGGTCCTTTTCGGAGCAGCCACTTCCCGGCGACGGCTGACGTCGTTCTACGGGCCGAGTCGCTCTGCGGAAAGTAGTTTACCCTTCAAGTTTTAATTATCTAATTAACTCCGTCGGTTCGATAATATTTGCCTGTATAATTAAACTCGGCCGGGGATGCCGAGATCACGGTATAATAGCGCCGCGGCTTCCTCGGGGCTGAAGAGCCGGAGAGAGAGAGAGAGAGATAGAGAGAGACGCCGCCTTTGCTGCACAAGCGGTGCACCGGGATGCACCTAGGAGGGGGGTTGCGGATTTTCGCCCCCGCGTTTCCACCCCCCTTTCCACGTTATGCGATGTGATATCCTACGTTAGACCCCACGGTTTCCAAATTAAACCAAAGCTGAGGCACTTTCGTGGATGCGTGTTCCGCACGGCGGAGGGGAATTACGCGATTGCGCGGAGATCGATCACCGGCAAAGCGCATCCGGCGAAACCTTTCCCAGGGTGGAGGAGGGTCCCCGTAGAGCAAATGGAGGAGTCGAGGCCTCTTCTAAGACTTCGACTAAGCCGAAGCCTGATGTTCCGCACGGCCGAGTCTCCGACGAGGAAACTTACGCCCCTGGTGTCATCGGCGTGATAACCGGGCCCGCGATAACCGGAATGCCCGATCACCGGAACACGCCGGAAGGACTGGAATCAGCCTTGGATAAATCGGTCCCTGTCGGGAGGATTATGTTGCTAGGGCTTAATGGCGCGAGAATCGCTCAATAAAATGAACTGCAACCGATTCCCCTGGAAGGGGTAAAATGGCCGCTCGACCGACGGCGGGATTACAAGTTTCATCCGTCGTTTCATCTCGATGACAAGCGGGATAGAAATAAGAGCAACGTGCGATCAGGGCGCGAGGAGGTGCGGGACAGAGGGGATTGTTCGCAGAGGTGAAGCGAGCTGCTTGCTCGCCGTTATGGCGACGAATTTTCGGAAGAGCGGAATAAAAAAAAAAGAGAGAGACCATGGGAGTCGGGGAGCGGAGGCTGCAGGGTGACGAGGTTTCGAGCGCTCCCATTCGATTAAACCGCCCCCGGTTCGGGGACGTAAAAGCCGCTCTCCGCTGAAGAAGTTTACGAGCTGCCAGCCCGGCAACACGTGAAACACCCCACGCGAGATCCAACTGCTAACCTCCAACTCTGGTGGATTTAATCCGGTGCGTGAACCACCCTTACCGAACCTACCCCGATTTTAGCCCCGACTCTTTCTAGCTGCCCTTCCTCTCTTTTTCTACCTATTTCGCTCCCCATATCTCGAAACCCGCTCGAAGAGGTCGGTTTACCCTGCGCAGGTGGATACGCGTTTCCGGTCGCGGGGGTCCCGATCCGTACCCGGAAGAGGGCCCGATAGGACAAGGAGGATTATCGATGGGGGTGTTAGCTAATCCGGAATTATTTTATCATTTTAATATGGTATCATTTTACGACGTGGAATGGTGATCCCGGGTTCTTGTAATCCGCTTGCCCGGATTTACTCGTCTCGACGTGTACCCTGAAGAACTGGAATTTCTTTTCCCACAACCCGTTCCGACGCCACTCGGGATTTCTCCCAGTGTCCGGAGAAATCCCGAAACCGCTCCTCGGACTGGTCTGGACTTATCCGGCGTGGCAATAGCCGTGCAGGGTCTAGGGCGTTGCTTTTGACAGCTCTTGCGAGCCCGACCCAGGAGGGATAAAACTCCGTGTTGTGCCGGCTCCCCTATCTCCCTCTATGACATGGAAACCTGCTCCAAGAGAGGTTCTCGCGGTCGGATTACACCGCGCAAGCGCGTAGGTGGAAACGGATTTGCTGACACGGCTGGCGCCATGACGGGTGACTCGACCGGCAACGAAGGTGGACGTCGGACAGGACCGTGGACGTGCCACGTTACCGGGATTTTCGAGGATTACGTCGATCCCCGGCCGAGGGAAACCGGAAATGGAGCCTTTGACGCGAGTTCGAAACAATTTCTTCCTGCACGTACGAAGCCCGTTCCGGCAGGCCATGGCGGGCTCTGCACGCGTCCAACCGATATTTCACCTTCGCCTCGACTCCCAGTTTGCGGGGTCGGTCTTTGTTAAGGCGACGCGTAGGTGTTCCTTTTCCCCTTTCCCCAGGAATTATTAGAAACGCTTTAAAGCGACTCGGGAGAGGAGCTGCTCTCGTGGAAACATCGTCCTGAAGAGTCCAACCTCCTAACAAGTCATGGTGGAGTGACTCGTGCACTTCAAAATTGTCGCTAATCTCCGCCGTGTATATTTAAGGTCACTGTCGATACGGTCGATATGTCTGGGAGATAATTCCGGATTAACCGGCTCGGATTATTTATCCTCGGAAATCCGTAGGAGGGATAGGTTGGCGGAAATTTAATGGGATCCGCTCGAGGGTGCAGGAAAGCAAGGGTTAAGGTCGCTCTCGGACTGGTGGGGAACAAAGAAACGGGCATAATTAATCACGGCTTGCTAGGGAGGACCATCGGGGGTTTCGATGTAGGGAACGAATGGGACTGCCCTCGGCGAAGATCGTCCCGGAAACGCATCTCCATCAGCCTCGACTCTCCGGAGCAATCGGCTCGTTCGACCGGCGCTGGCTCGCGGATATCGTAATGATTTTTCATTAAGTCCCACCCGAGCCATTCCCAGTTCCTCCCCGAGGTCTGGATGGCGGAGGCGAGTTCCTAATGGATTTTCATTTAGTCATGCCAGTTGTCGAGGGAGGAGCTGCTGGGGGTCGGCTGCCGGGAAGACCAAGGGAGTCTGCACAAAGATGCACGCCACTCGAGACGTTGTGTATGCGCGGGCCTAGAAGAGAGCTGGACGAGAAGATGGAGGACCGGATTCGCCCGCTAAACCCTGAATGGACCATTTAAGTCGAGCTTTTAACTTCGGCTAATTAACTGCTCTTCGCATCTCCGGTCCACCGCTATTTATCGCGCGGAGACATGAGTGGGACCATGTTATGGTGATGTCTCTTGACCAGTAATCGCGATTTTCCGGATTTTTCATTCTTTGAAACGCATTTTCGGAGTATTTAAAGGCGAATTAATGGTGGACGTTAAGGCGCGGGGCCACGTCAGGGTCCCATGCCTTAACGTCCATGATGGTAGTCTTTGACCAAGTCTCGAGTGGTACCAACTTTGCCTTTTAGAGAATTTTCCAGGACGCCGATGGGACCAGCGTCCACCCCGAAGAGCGCGTCGCCCGTTAGATCCTGGAAATTTCCTAGACTTTCGTGGAATCTCGAAGTTCCGGACGATCCGCTTCGTAAAGTGACTCGTAAAGGCGGGTTAAACGGGGACGGAGTTTTCAAATTTGCCGGCTCTTCCTAAATGGCGCCATCTTGGACAGGGTCGGTGTTTCGAGGGTGGTGCACACGGGTGACCCTCCGCAGCGATTTTCTAGCTGTATCTCTCTTTGGAGCGTGTTTTCGGAATATTTAAAGGCGAATTAACGGCAGCCTGGTCTAAAGTGCACGGGTGTGCGCCGGTAGGAACGAGGGGGGTCTGGCGCACTCATACGTGCTCCCATTAACACCCCTGGGAGATGGGTGGAACCCTTAACCCCTGCAAAACCCGGCCGTGAAACGGGCCGCGATTCCGGGCACAGCGGGGCTCAGGGATTTTCAAGTTTACCTTCCCCGGAGTTCCCCTAAGCTCCTCGGAACTACAAATTTTGCATATCAATACGAGTGGGTGGGCACGAGTGGCGATGACCCCAGCAGTGCCTCGGGATAAATGACCGTAAATCCATTCGCCGATCTCGCCGCTCCTCCCGGATTGCGGCAACGAGTGCGGTAATCGACTGCGTTTAATCCATCCGAACAATCGCTTTATAATGCGCAACAACGATTGTCGAAATTCGAGGAAGAAACGACCCTTTGTTTATAAATTCCGTCATTTACGGCGTCATCCGCCGTGTCATCGCGGCGCCGTCCAGCCGAGCCAATTTCGCGCCGGGGCGTTCGTTCGCGATGGGCGAAAATGCCGATATTATAATGCAAACGGCGAGAATAAATATTGGCTCGATCGATGGATCGATCGATATCGGGATTGGGCCGGGAAGCTCCGCGCGTCGTTTCGACAAGTGAATCGGAGAGAAGCGGCAAAGTGGATGACCCATTTCGATGGGGCACATCGACCCCGTACTCCAGCGCCCTACTGCCAGGTCTTGTTTATACTTCCTAGTTTAAACAATAATCAGACACGGCGGTGTAGAGGGTACACACGCCTTAATTCCTCGGCGCTCCTAAGTTCAGGGAATATTTGACTTGGGGGTATTCGGAGGGAAAGACGAGTCGGCGGGCGAGTTAATGGGGGTGGAAAGTGGGGATGAAGTACTAACGAGCAAATATCATTACCGGGTCCCGAAATATTGCAGGAACGAGATACCCTAGGGGTGGAGGCGCCGGACCCGATGGTCGATCGACCTCTCCGCCCTTCGAGGCCGCCACGGGGACCATGAAATCGCGGCGACGTCGCCCCCCTTCCCGAGGACCCCGTTAAATCGGCTTTTCCCCGGGAAATCGCGGCACCTTCGGGCGAACTTCCCGGATGGATTTCAAGATCCAGGGAGAGTAATGGAAAAGGCGATACAAAGTTCCCGAAGGAACGCGGAGAGGACCGCGCGGAATCCCCAACGAGGAGAGGCCGCGTCCGCGTGCGGTACACCTCCCCTGATTGAAGGACCGCGGATATTTAAATTGCGAAACTTGGGGAATAAATTTGTATGTTAAGGCACTTTTCGCGCGATGGCTTCACTTTTTGAATTTGCCTAATGAGGAGCCGGCCTAATCCCGGCGTCGCGTCTTCCGCCGCGCCGCGGGGGGTCCGGCGCCCCCGGCCGCGGGCGTCGCTCCCCTCGACTGCCAAGTCCGCAATAATTATGTTAATGCGCACCGGCGAGTTTCCATCGCTTCTTCGCGAACTACTTTGCCCGGAGTCGTATCTCTCTCGCGCGAGAGACGTCATCTTCCTCGGGACCCGGAACAGGATCTCGCTCCGAGACTCTTTCCCTTCCTGCTCCGCCGATTGCGTTCTTTTTCACGAGCGCCGCTATTGCTCGGGGACGCAATCTTACAGCAGGAAGCAATTCCGCGCCTCCGATTGAACGACTTAATTAAAAACCAGCTCGATGGGTCGTGACCATGATGCATGATGCATTCACCCCGCAACTGGTGCGTGACGCTCCGGCGTGTCGCCAGGTGGGGCATGGGAGAGTGGCCGGTGAATCTGGGAGAGATGCGGTTTATCGTGCTCCAACTTCAACACCATCACCAAATATCAACAATTCCATCGAAACCAGTGCTGGGCGTTTTCAAGGACCACCTCGACTTGCAGATCCCTACCCCGAGACAAAATAATCCATTGAGCCGAAGAAACATTTTTTTGAACGGTCCCAATGAAATATTTTGCTGATTCATAGAATAATTAATTAACCGCAGCAAAGTCAAATAAATTCTCACAAAACCGCAGAAACGTGGCGTCCAATTTATTCCGGTTTAATTGAATGAAATAATTTATTCCTTGAATTAACGAAATATTTTTCTTTGGTTCAATGAGTCTTTGTATTTTTTTTTTTTTTTTCGTCAGCGTGTCGAACAATTTCCTGGGACCTGCCGAGTGGTCGCAAGAGAGGTCGAAGACCACGAGGGGAAGTCTTCATAGGTGGAGTAATACCCGAAAGGTATCGCCAGGAAGTAGGTGTTCACGTCAGACGTTCGCCAGTCTTGCTCGCCTCATGAGAGGCTTCCATGCGGCACAATGAGCACATTGTAGCGGGAAACAACGTCAGCCGTCCTTTGACGGGCGTGCATTAACGATGCTTCAAGAGCCATTGGGTCCTTGGTGGAGCATGCCACCCTGGAAAGCACTCGGCCCTCTTGCTGGACGAGGTCCTGGCGAACGCATTGTTCCCTCTTCAGGGACGCGGCCGATGACACGAGGGCCTCTTCGACCGGCTGGTCATGGAGCACTCGTGACGTCCTGTGTGTCCATTTTGATCGGATGATTCCGCGGATGAAACCACGCCACGGTTATTCTAGAGACCTGAGTCGATGCCTCCTAAAAGCAGGGTCCATCACGAGTGCCCCCAGGAATGAATAAACCGAGTAACGAGTCGATTTAGGCGCGAGATCTCCAACCAGGGAGGATCCAGGAGGTTCTTCGGGGTCCTGGATTTCGGTTCCTTCACCTTAAGTGGAAGTGGCATCCGAAAGGTGAATCGTTTATAATGCTTCTCATAAAATCTCATTTTTTATACAAAATTTGAGAACATCGACAAACAAATTTAAAAAAAAAAACTGAAATTCTATGGGTGTCAGGACCTTCTTTATAGCTGCCATATTCACGTTGTCAAGTATGAAACGATTCGATACACTCAGTTCGCAAATAAGTATCATAAACGAGACCTCTTGACGCCTCTTTCATATCACCTTAAGGACACTCACCATATTTGCGATTTACATTGCTTCACGAGGACAACGATATTTCCGAGCCGATCGAGCCGATTTACGGCGCGTTTTAATGACAAAGACTCGGTGGTTGCTCGTATGGGAGCGATTTTCGATAAGTGCTCCTCTGCGTGTACAGAAACTGCAGCCACATAATTTGCACTTTTAATTGGGAAGGAAATGCTTGATCGAAAATCGCTTCCAGGTAAATACGCGTCAAAGTTTTATCGTTAAAACGAGTATTAATATATATATAGAACTTCGCGCGACATGGATGCGGATTCATCCAAATCTATTTCTCTCTGAAACAAGCTTGATGTCTATTCTTAAGCGTGGTCCATTTTGTTGTATATTTCAGGCCCAAATTCGATGCCAATGTAGTCTATCGGTCAAAGTCATCGTCCCTATGTTGGGGATTGCCGTTAATTCCGGTATTCGGTTTCAATAATGCCCCTAATTTCTGGCGTGGGCCGGACGCGTTGACAATGAGCGAATCGACCACTCATCCTGACGCGGCTGGATAGGGCGAAGAGGGGCGAAAAGTCAAGTGAACGGCCGAAGATAAAGTCGTAGTCACGCACGTCTGTCGGGAAACGGACAAGTCAAGTGCTCCCGGCTCAAAAAGCGCATCAGCGTCGGCCGTCATCTCGACGGCCGCGGCGGTTCCGCGCGGCCTCCTCGAAAACCCCTCTTAATGACGGCAATTCCAATGACTGCCGTTGGGAAAAACGGGGGAAGGCGAGGGAAGGAACTGAAGAAGAAAAAATAGAAGGAAACGAAGAGAGGCACCGTTCACCTCGCGGTACCAGAATTCCCACACTAATATGACACGGGAAGAATTCAGCCCGCGGACATCCCCTCGGATGATAAATCACGTACCACGCCGAGGAGATTCCACCGCGTCAGGACGACGGCAACAAGCGGAGTGCCTAGTAAAATTCCTAACATTTTCGAAAGCAAGAGAAAAAGTAAATTAAACGAAAGATACAGAAACAGGCTCGGGACGGGTGATTCGATTTGCCCCGAGGGGACGTTCACTCAGGAAATTTTGCTCCTCGAAATCACGTGGAAATCAGCTGGAAATCGTTGGCAGTCATCGAAAAAATCTCTCAATTTTAAGGCTGAACGTCCCTTGTTACTGAATCACATTCTTGTCTACCATATGGAATCAGAGGAAATCGGTTTTCAAAGAAGGAAATTGTTTTCACTGATTTTCGAGGGCATAGCCACACGATTTCTCCCGGAGACGGTGCACCAGGCTTTCGGATGGCGCGACGTCAATTCCGCTCGCGTCTCGATGTTTGCCCTGTTCGGCAAATTCGGAGGAGAATTTTTTGGGAAACTAAATACCGCTGGATTTTTCGATCCCGGGGCGGTGCCGATTGGCGGAACCGCCCGGAGTTCCTCGCCCGGGCGAAATCCCCCGGTGACGCGACTTAATCGCATCGGCGCGTCACGCCACGGGTTGTCACACTCTCGTCAAATTCGAATCGAGAATTCGATTTGGTCGCGTCGGCGCACCCGGACGCCCACCGGCTGAATATTCAGGAGCGCCGGGTCGGCGCCGGAGAAATATGGACCGAAAGGGACGTCCGTTGTTGAAGAGGATCCTCCCCTGGAGGTGTCGCGACTCCTCGGGGTGGAGGGTGCCCTGGATATCGTCGGTATCGGCTCCCGTAGACGATTCGAGGGAGTCGAGGAAATTAGCTCCTGCCCCCTTTTAATATCCGTTTTATTTCCTTTTATTTCGCTTCACACGACCCTGAAGTGGGCCAGAGGGAGAGAGAGAGAGTCGGCGCCAGCCATTGTCTCACCGGACCTAGAAAGGTCTAGAGAGGAAAAAGAGAGGAATAATCCATCACGCTCCTTTGAGGACCTCCTGATCAGCGGGGTATGAAGCGCTCCAAATACGGAATTGGAAACCCTGAAAGGGGTTTTAATTGGGCGCCAGGACAATGCGGTTAGGCCGCCCCCTGGGCGCCGTTCCACCCCGGAGCCCATTATACTCTTAGAGCGGAGTTGCGCGAAATCCGGCATCTCTCTAGTTAGGGTAGACAATTAAGTATACGGACTCGGAGGGAGTCGGCGATCTCTCGGAAGGGGGTGGACAATCCTGAGGAGTCTTGTTTCCAGTCGGGTCCTAACGAAGCACCCGGTGCCGAGGTCGAAGACGTAAGTCGGACCCCACCGAGGTTTCCGGCTTATTTTGGGGGAGAGAGGAAAAGGAGGGCAAACCGGAAGAGCGAAAGAGTATGGCCGGAGAGGCCGAAGAGAAGACCCTCGAAGAGGCCAAAGCGGAATGAGCAAAACGCGAGGATTAACGAGATCCTGCCGGACCGGCAGAGGAGCGAATCCGAACTCGAATTTCCTTCCAAACCCCTTTTTGCCCTCCCCATCTCCGAGGGTAGTTAGCATAATTCCGTTTATGAAACGCCCTAGGCTCTCGCGCCTCCTCTTCCTTGCTCAACTCGGCCAGGCTAAACGTATTGCTAGCGAGCTTTGAATCCGATTTAATCTCGGCGAAAGGATATTTTCGCAGGAGGAGCCCCTTTAGTGGAGCGACTCCTCGAGGGGAACTCTTTCAAGGATCTCGCCGAGAAGTGGATTTCATCACCTCCAACCCCCCCCCCCCCCCCTAGAGAAAGGCCCGAAGGGATCTTTAATCGGAGCAGAACAACACTCCTCTAGTTGCAACTCTCCCGCACGGAAAAAAGAAAAAGAATGGTCAGGATAACCACAATTGGGATAATCAACCCATTTTGGAACAACCTAGGTAGGCGGTTGTAAGAACCGGCGTAACATACGAAGGGTGACTTCTCTCTCCATTTTGTCAAGGTATTTACAAGGAAGGAGTTGTTTTACGGAGCTTATCGCAACCTTTTTATACACTTCGTTCTTTTATTAAGTTACTCCGGTTGCCAATAATTTTTGGGAAGGATCGAAGCTAAATGGAGCCCTAAACAGTCCCAAACGACCGTTGTGGAAGTCACATACTGCCGGTGAAACGCCGACCGTTCCGTCCCATCGGTTCCATTTCGGGGAACGAGGGCCGCCATTTTGGTGATTTCCACATCCTGAGAGAAACCAACGGCCGCATATACGGGATCCGCCCCTGTAATGAATCCCGGGGAATACTCTTGCCGACCTAATCGACCTCCACGCCTCCCGTAGGAGTTACCCCGTCCATCGGGCCGGTGGCGAGGTCGAGGGTGCCCATTACCCTGCCAAGGTGTGCCCGGCCACCTGGTCCCGGACTCTTGCCCGATCCCCCAATAACTCCCGACATCCCGGTAATTTGGGGTCAAGGAACCCCGAACCGCTGGGGGGAGAGCTGGACATTATCCGGCTCCGATATGCCCGATAGACCCGAGGAACGTATTGGAAACGAAGCAGGTGGGATCAGCTAGGGGAAACTGGAGATTCCTCCCGGAGGAACGTCTCCCTAGGGCCTCCTCGGTGTCCCCGACCCTACGGGGCCAACGCAACGCCGCATTACGGACATACGTGGTGGCAACGCACGTCCACCTATCCCCGATTCCGCCCGTGGGGTGACGAGACGCATCCCGGTCGCAGAGTGAGGCACGCGTCTCGGCCGCAGGGTGAGGCACACGTCCCGGCCGCAGGATGAGGCACGCGGCCCGGCCGCAGGGTGAGGCACGCGGCCGGGGTTTCGGTCCACATGTCGAGAGGCTGCAGTCCGGGGTGCATACCCGGACGACCGTGGAAATGGCTGGAGGGACCTCGTCAGGGGTTGCGAAGGGGTTGCGGATCCGCAAGGGTCCTCGAGTCGGCGTCGTCCGCCACGCGGCCAGATATACGCGGTGCCTGGACAATGACGATGACGTAATTACGGCCGGTTAGGGTAATATCTCGACTGGAGCGCGACAATGGAATGCGTCGCCGGTGGGTAGTGGGCGGTGGGTGGTGACCGCGGCCCCCTCGGCGTTATGCCTGCGTGGGGTGACCCTGTACATGGTGTACATATATATACGCGTACCACCGCGACGAAATAGAATTATCGGCTTGGACGTCGGCCCCGTAGGTGGCGCGCGCACTCTCTGCCAAGCCCTCGTACGCAAATTAGGCCGGCACCTTCCTGATTGAATCGGCGATGCGGTGACGGCGCTGCCTTGCAGCGTGATTTCCGCGGCGGGGTCCAACCGGTCGCCGGTGACGTATTCGGTCCAGGGACGCTGTTGGACGACGGACGGGCATGCCTAGGCGAGTCCCATGGAGATTAGGACCCAGGATGATACTCACCCATAACCCCCCCCCCCCCCCAGAAACCACTCAGAGGGGCCGTTTTTTCGACACCGAGGAAGTCAAATATTGCCTTTGTCCAGGTCCAGCAAGTGTTCCATACCTCTTCCCCGGACGTGGCGTGGCGGAGGCGACCTGTCCGTTCCAGCTGGTCCGAAGTGGACCAACGTCCGAGGGCTTGACGGGACGTCATCGCCAATTATAACCCATTCATGGTGCGCGGCTTAAATTATTCCCACCCCGTCTTCCCGGCGTCATCCCCGCAACACTTGGCCAGAAACAACGGGCATGACTCACGCGGGGGTGCGATCCTCCCCTGGCGGTCCACCCGGTGCGGAACGGCCGAAACCGATAATTCAACGCGAAGCCCACGAGCGGCACCCCTGGCAGGGTTTGCATATACACGTTTTGGGCTCACGGGACCCCATGGCCCTCTTCGGCAAGGCCGCCCTAGCCGGCTTTCGTTGTTTGTATCAACGCTTCCAAGTTATGCGTTTCCTCGCGCGCCCACGCACAATACTCCCTGATTGCCATTGTCGCGAGGGGCGGTTCCAAAATAAATAAACCCCCAAGGGACGCCGGGCGAAAACCGCTCGCCGGCGCCGAAATTGCACCCCCGGGTGCCCTTGTTCTCCAAAATCTAATCCGACTTATTTGCACCTCGAGTCCCTCCCCGACAAGGCTCGGGACTTTTCCCACCCCCTTGGCACGAGTGGCCCCTTATGCTGCACCCTGGAACTCATGGGGCAGTTTATGGTGAGGCTAGAGCCTTTTCCACCCATGGACTCTCCTCCGAGTGCCTTGCAGGACCATCGACGACGGCGCTAGGCGATTTCCGGGCTCTTCCCTCCAGACTTCCCCTCTTCGCCCTGGTCTTCGGGTCTCGCCGCAAATTTCCTCGTAATATCCGTAAGTACATCGTCGTGACTTCCTCGCCGGTCTTCACAGTTCTTACCTCGCCCGGTGATCTTGGCGCGCCCAACTGCGATAAAAAGAGGGATAAAGAAGGATGGTGGGAGGGGAGGGGGGGGAGCGCGGAATAGACGCCGCGCCGGCAAAGAGGAGCGCTAAAGTTTGCGTCCCGAGGGACGCGGAGATGCGGGAAAAGCGGGAGGCTCCCATATTTCTAAGACACCTCGAGGCACATGGCGTTAACGAGCGATGACTGGGACGCGGCTTTATAGTGCGCCTTCGCGACAGCCTAGACGGCGGCCACTCTACATAATTGCTAGCCATTGTACTACGAGCGCTGCACGACGTTCTGGGCCGCACGGTGCGACGCGTTCCTGCCGTACTCACCGCGAGCAAGACGGTTCCCGATGGTTTCCTCAGGGCGACCGTCCACTCTCCGGTTTTTTCTCGACCGTCCGCGTCCTGCACTAGGTTCCCTTGTTTTAAGCCGATTTAAAAGAGCCACGGGATTTGCAGAAGTCGGCGGACCCAGGGGACCGGACAGTCGCACCCTGAAGAGGCGTCGCTTCGATGTCGAAGGGGTGCATGGCACCGGCCTCTTGTCGACTCCTAAATCCGATTAAATTTCCTCGAGGTTTCGAGAAATGCCTTTTCCCGGCACAATGGGACCTGCATTTCGGGTGGCACCTGAAGTGTCGGCCACTCTGCCGGATCGATCTTCAGGGTCCATCCTTGAAAGTTTCCCCCGCGGCCGACGCCGGTCTTCGGACGCGAACGAGTGGAGGCGCAAACGAAGAGGAACGAATTGCGGGGGCCGAAGTGGAAACGGAATATCCGAGGTCTCCTTTCTCTCTCGCGCCTTCTACTCCTCGGGTAGCCTCGTCTCCGTCTAGCCCCGCCGCATTCGGGTTACCGGCACGAGGCCGCTTTTAACGATCTGCATTGCACGAGCGGTGCGCCGCCACTTTGGGGGTGGAACGACCCCGCCCCCGTCCCGACGAGCCCCCGAATTCCCTCCGCCAAAGCTCGGCAAACAACTGCTCCGAGCAAAGCGACGGTATAGATTATTTCGAGTCGCGAACAGGCAATTACTCGATCGCTTCTGCTTAGCCGAGGCGCCGCCCCGGCTCATTCACGGGCTCTGCGCCTTTGACACTTGTTGGCTGCGCTCTTTTTGCCCCCTCCCCGAGGAGTTCCTCATGAATTTTTCTCACCCGTTCTCTCATGAATTTTTTTTTTCAGTCGGATCTCTTCACCCAGCAGGCCGCCCATTGTCCAACGGCGAGGTGACTTTCGATGACGTGCCCTTTTCTTGCGTCTTGGAAGGATCACCCTTTACTCTCCACGTGGACAACCAACCCAGGAGGCTTCGCCTTTGACCCTCAATTTGACGGTGAGTTCTTTTCATATACGCCTATTGCATATTTCCTTGAAGATTTTTCTCGACTATATTCTCACGACCGAAAGCTGGGACCGTTGGAAGATCATGCTTCGTATCTTTCGTCAATGTTCCTCCAGTGTCGGCGAGCCGGAGAAAAAGCGACAGGCAAGTGCGATGTACCGCTCTCGGGGAGATAACGGGCTAAGTAAGGTGACATTTTATCCGCGGCGAAAATTCAATTTGGCCCACAAAGTGCCGGAGTCAGGTTTTAATGCCGATATTGCGCAGGTCGGCGCTCGACTTGCCCCATTTTCTGTCCTGGTTAGAGGGCGACCTATGACTGCCTCTCCGAGGAAGGGAAGGTGAGGCCTTCCTCCCTTGCATAGAAGGGCTCATCGTGTCGCGCTCCGCCATTATCCCACCGATCGTGCAAGGAAGTCCGTGTACCCTGAGACATTAATGACCAGGAATTCTCACGACTACTGTAATTTCCCTGCAAACACTCGGGGCAATCCGGCTGCGTGTCGGGTGATTTACAGGGCACATCCGTAAGGTATGAAGGGTGTCATCAAGGTTTACGGCCCTCCCAAAGTTCGCGTCCCGATCCCAGCCTCGACCCTCCGCTTTTCGAGAGGCAATCCAGAGTATTAACTCAAAGACTCATTGTCGCGATTCCGCGAAAACGCGGCACTCCGCAATTAGCATTAACCGTGCACATCAAAATTGCCCCTCCCCCGCGTGGGAATCCGAAGAAACGGCCGACTGTATGCTTTTCAAAGATCCGGGGCCCATTGTACCGACCACGCAAGAGAGGATCAAGAAAGAGGCGATATCGGGGAGACAAAGTGGCGGAAATGTAGGTTAGATTAGGCGATATGCACGACTCGACCGAGTCGGGGCAAAAAGCAACCCCTTCCAGCTTCGAGATCGGATAAAAATAAAGGTCACCGTTCCGATAAAGATTCCCTCCAATTTACCGCGTGTTCCTCGGGTTTCCACCCCGCGGGAGACCTCTTTTCCCCCGCGACCGCGGAAAGCTCTGCCCCGGTGATTAAGGCGCTTAAAATCCGCGGCGAACTCCCCCGCGCGGGGCGCAAGGCGGAAACTCCCTCCCAGCTGGGAACTTCGTCTCCCACCTCGTCAGGTTTTTCTTCCTCTGAATTTTTTCCTTTCTTCCTTTTTTTTTCTCCTTTTTTCTAACGCCTATCCTGATATCGAGTGGAGACAGAGTGCCGAAATTTTGCCCATGGAAAATATTACGCCTGCGGAGGAATTATTTCGGGCGGCGTTTCGATGTCTAAAGACACGGATACCCATTCATCGAGCCCGAATGCAAACCCCAGGGCCGACATTACGGACAAAGCGGGCGCACTTACCGGGACAGGCCGCACTTAGCGGCGTTTCGAAAAACCGAGTGACAAAGCAAATTCGGCCCGTGCCGCAGGCGTGTTCCTCGGGCGTTTCCTCGACGGCTAGGGCGACGTTTAGGAAGATCGATGCCCGGACCAGCGACGACGCGGACGTTGAAAAATCTCGTCCTTCGGAGGGCATCGCTGCACCGGAGAATGCACCGGATAAGATCGCTCCCTCCGGTCCTCCGCCGCCCCCCTCCCTCCTCACCCCTCGGGGATAATTAAAAGGGATTTCGCGGAGATATTTCACACCGTGGACAGCCCGTCGCGGCCATGTTTCCCGAAAATGCTTGCCTTCCACTCTTTTTTCCAAAAGTGAAATTTTCCAGGGGACATTTACTCGGAAATCAATGAAAACGAGTTCCTTTGTTCAGAAACCGATTGTCTTCGACATAGCATGATAACCTATCATTTGATTTGGTAAACAAGTGATGTTCGACCTTAAAATGGTGACAATGGTTCGGTGATTTCCGCCGACACCTAGTGATTTCCGTTTGGGATTTCACAAAACTCACGAGATTTCGTGTTTTTTTACTGAAAAAATTGTTTGAATACCTGTAAACAAATTTAAAAGAAAAAAAAGGAATTGAAATTTCGTGAGTCTCAGGACCTTCCTTGTAGCCTCCATATTGATTTAGTAAGGTTTGAGACGATTCGGTCCACACTCAGTTTGGAGAAAAGTTTTGTGAACCAGAACTCTTTGACGCCACTTAGACATCACCTTAAAGTGAATGATCGCCTGGGTGAAACACCTCGAAAATTTTGTATATTCCCGATCATTCCTTTTCAAGCTTCCTTTCGATAGATATAAGAGAATTCTCCCAGCGAATCCCGTTCATCTCGGGATTCCCCAATCTCGACGCTTGCTCCTCCCTCCCGGAAACTTGGTTCCCGGGGGAAAGGGTTAACTCCATCGAGACCCCGTTGACTTTGTTTCCGAGTTGGGCCGCGTTTTACTCGGCGGGGCGTTAAAAACAAGGAGGGAATTATCGCGACCCGCCACGACGTCGATGAGACGAGGACGCCGAGAAGGAGAGAGAGAGAACGAGAGAGAGGGCCGCGCCCATAAGTGCTCTCCCAAGGAGAGGGAGAGAGAGGGAGGTGTGCCAGACTCGAGAGAAGGGAGCAGAATCCGAGTAGCGAGAAGGGAACACGGCTCTGATTAGCATACAAACTACGGGGCGCCGTGTTGCTCGAGAGCGGCCGCGATGCCAGCGACACCACGGCCGATGCGGCAACGACGGGAACTACTACGCGGGCCGACTTAGAGAACTCCGGGGAGAGGGGGGAAGGGGACGACCGCGGAGTGGAGGGAGCTCTCCCTCGAAGATGCCACCCACTACGTCGGCGGCGCTCGAGGACGCAACACTCGAGCTGCCTCTCGGCCCGATACGGGGAGGCCGATAATTGGAGGACGATTTTCTGCAATTTCATATTTATAAATGAAACACCAGACGCGGCAGACAATATTTCGCATTACACCGAGAAAAGAAAAGGAAAAACAGTAGTTCGACTCAAAGAGATCTGCGATGCTATCACAAAATCCTGCGATCAAATACGCCCAAAAAAGTATCGATAGGGGGACAAGAAAAAAAGTTCGTTCAAATCAACGATATCATTTTTCTTCTCGACGAAACAATTGTTTCTCGCAATTATACGCGATTCAGGCAACGTTATATATATATATATGTCAACGATGTACATTCGTTTCGGTCAACTGATCTTTTCTGTCAGTGTACGACAAATTACCATTTCTTAATATACGGCATTACAGCCTACGTGTTTACGATTGATCTCTTGTAAAGATGGATTTTTAGATAACTATATTTTGAGAAGCTCGCGGAAAATTCGGAACTCGTCCTGGGAAGTATTTACAATAACGCTCTGGTACAGGAGGCGAAGAGGTGTAATTTTCTTTCTTCCTCGAGCGGCGCAATCGTCGATAATCTGGATTTTCAGGGCAACCCTGGAACCCGGGGCCGGAATCGAGAGACAACTACATCCGAGTAAATATACGAGAGTGCACGATGGTCGATGCAGGGGGGAGGCCGCCCCCTCGGGGGTGGAGAAAGTGGAGGAAGAAAAGGGGAGGAGAAAGTGCTCCTACGCCGAGATGCCACCCACTACGTGCGACGCAGACACCCGGGCCGTAACAGTCGAGATATCTCCTAAGGCGGCTTCGGCTCCTGATAATGGGGCTCGTTATGATAAATATACAGGAAAGCCAAACAGGGACGCCATTGTCGCGACGCGGGGGCGGCTGCGAAACGGCCGATTAAATAAAATCGCTTGAATGCCTCGAAGTCGTCCCGTCTCTCTTTCCGCACCCTTTTTCCACCTTATTCGCCTTCTCTCATTTTTCTCCTTTTAGCGTTTTTAACCCCCCCCCCCCCCCCTTGGGAAATGGCGTCCGTCTTTGCCGCTCCCATGGCTTTCCTCGTCCCCTCTCGCTCCCCCTCATCGCCTTGTCCAGGCATTTATCCTTTGACGAATGGCGCCGCGGCGAGCCGAGAAAAGGCCACGAGGCGGCATCGATCGTCTTTAAGTACTGTCGACTTGTTAATTGCGGTAATTAGCGACGTAGAAACATCCGAGAATCGCGGACGCGATAAGCCCACCGGGGTCAAAGGCGATTGTCCCTGAAAGAGGTGGGTAAGTATGGAGCTATCCTTGGAGTGTCATCGTGGACTCGTCGGCGATCGAAAGCGACGATACGCCGACATGTACATTAATTACTCACGCGAATGAATAATTTCATTGTCAAAAATACCCATCGGATATGTCCGTTCAACCTAGCGACCGAAGGGTGGTCTTTAAAAATGGAAATAGCATATCAGCGCGATATTCGATGTCGGCGGTGCAGTTAAAAGTGGCAGGAAAAATATTGTAGGAGTCCCTCGTGGGGGGTTGAACTTTATCCTCCAAACTTTACGGCGGGTTGTACGATTTTTCGTATTTATTCTCGATGACTTCCGTGAATATTCTCAAGTGGACCCGACGGATCGTTCCATCGCTGATCTAAGAGCCCCTGCTTAGCCATATCTCAAGTGCAAATTTGCCGGTTAGGAGGCGCCGAATACCCCATATCTCCGTTCCCATCCTCGATATAGGACCGTTTGGGTGGACGGACAGGTTCATCTTCGAGGGGAGAAAAACCGTGCTGTCAGAGGCACGCCAGCGTACTAAAGCGCACGCCTTCCGGGGTGGAATGGCCCGTTTTTGGCTTATTTAGGACCCACTGGAACGCCACTGATTCGAATCCTTCCACCCCGAAACTCCAAAAAAGAAAAAAAAAAAGATAGCCGCTAAAAGTCAAACCAAGATTCCGCGAAATTTTTCCTACCACTGCGGTGATTTATTTATTCCCGTCTGTTAAAAGGACCTTCCGAGAGCGTGGAGAAGGAATCTGGAAACGTCGCCGACAATGGCGTCGAAAATGGACACGTATCGGGGCTGATGGAGAGCGCGAGAGGGTGGAGGGGAAACGTCCGCAGGGGTGGTTTATGGATTTTCAATGTTTCCTCGCGTGTTTTCTTTCCTCCGTTCGCCGGGGGGTGCCCGAGGGGGGACCCTTGTACACGGGGACTCTGTTCCCCGGGACTTTTATACGGTCAGCCGCGTAATAAAAAATGAACTCGGCTCTACTCACTTCCAGAATACGACGGACACGACGGCCGCCATCAGGAGCAGAACCACTGCGCAGGTGATGATCAGCGCCGTGCTCTGGAGAGACGGATTCGTGTGGTGGGATGCGTCGATCATCTGCAAAAGGAACACGCAAAGTCTCGTTAATAATAGCGTTAAGACGAAATGAAACCCCCCTCAAATCAACCGATTCTAATAAGACACCTTTTTTAAGTCTATTGGACCGAACTTTGATATATAACTCGTGAGCACTTATTATCCTGGCACTTTTGACATTTGAATTTTCGAAGCAAACTTTCGACTTAAGAACTAAATAAAAAACCCAGAACTAAAATGCCGTCGAGCTCTCATATTTTGATCGATATACAAGTATGGAAGGCCCTGAGATTAAGACGAGGTCTCAGAGAGGAAATTTTGTTGCCACTGAAATCACAGATGGCACTCTGTAGGCAAGTAGGGGATCAAAAACCACGAATTTAGGGGATTTATGGAGTTCAATTTCGATTTCTTTATAATTATTGTACGGAGACGACTTGTGGAGTCTGCCATTTAGTACAATATCCAATATAGTTCGACACGGCTGTCGATATAAATACCAACGTCTGTAATGTAGGTATTTAGAAGAATCTCTTTTATCAACGTCGATCAAATTTTTCGCGTTCACTTCTCCTCAATCGTTAATAATAAATCGGCGCGGTAACGTTTCGAATGAATTTTCCTGGCCACGGAGCGTTATTTACCGTCGGGGAAAAATCTCGCGAAGAAGAAAATTGGTGATCGTTTTTGCCGCGGCGCACTTTGCCGCGCCCATGATCGGCTAATTACTCCGTCGCGTGTACACCTTACTTAACGTTCGCATTCGGAGCTTGTTTAATTTACCCCGCGGCACCGATTCCTAATTAACATGTGTAATCCGCATACCGATGGAGGCGGTTTTAATTGATCATTCCGCGCCGCACGGAAATGCCGGCCCGTGTTACGGTAATTGAAAGGGAGTCAAATGAGGCACAAAAAGGGGGGACGGAATCGGGCACAAGAAGGGGCCCGAAGAAAGGTAAGAAAAAGACACCGAGGAGGGGAAGGGGAACGACCAGCGGAGCCGCTATCGAGGAGGCGATCTACGACGAAAGGAGGTCCAATACGGAACGATCGGATAACCGATCGCCCAGATCGCCGATACGGATCGATCGATCGGTCGTACATTTTGCCCAGCGCATTACCTTTAATTAGCCCAACTACTGCCGCGCTCTTTACACCGGGGACTTTAATTGCGACGAATAAACGATTCGTCCCGATGGCCCCCCACGAGCGGCCCTATACACAAAGGGCATTAATTCCCCTTTTTTTTCGAGTTACTTTTAACAAACAAATCCGCACACCCAAGTCGTAATTAAGAGCCGGCCGGATATTTGTCACGTCGTTCCGGATGCAGGGAAAATATTTGTCGCGTATCGCCGGGGATGCAGGTCGGAATCGGAGGGGCCAACGTAATCGAATGGGCATTTCATTTTTTTTTTTCCCTCCCATATGCGATGCACCATAGGGCATACCCCTCTATGCACCGCGGAAAAGTTACCGTTTCGCGGTAATTGAGTGCCGAGTAACAAAAGGACGTCCTATATCGCTCATTGCGAGGTGTGGAGAAAACTGAAGGAAAAAGGGCAAAACATCCAGTTTTGGTGTCTCGACTTTGGGGGAAAAAAAAAAAGAAAAAAATCGAAATCTCTCGATTCCTCGTCGTGGCGATCAAACATCAGGTCCAGAGATCCGATCGATCTTCGGGGCGCCTATCGCGCCATTGTAGCTCAGCGTGGCGGATTCGAATTAATTAGAATCGATGAACGACTCGGGTGTCGGGGGGCGAGGAAAGGGTTTCGGGGATATTGTGCCTCGGCGTGTTTGGCGTTAGGCCAACGCAAGCAGCATTTATCAAAGGCCGCTGGTCCGCAAGATGCGGAGGAGAGATCCGTGACGCCCTCGCCGTTGCGGACCTCTCTCTCCCCCGCGCGATCTTCGCATCGCTCCCTCTCCGTCCGTCTCGCGGCGTCGTTCCTCCGAGGCCCATCGTTCATCATTACGGGGATATTAATGGCGGCCGCTAATGGATTCGACCGAGTCTCCCGCCAATAAGAGAATCCTCCCACAGCTCGTCCACCGGTATACCCGGGTTCCGCAAAGAGACTCGCAAGCCGACCACTACGCGTTTTCCGCCGCAAGAAATTACCATTTCTTCACACCACTCGCGGAAAGAAAAGAACGAAAATATCGTGAGGGTTAGTTCTCCCTGGAAATCATGCCCAAAATCACGTGGAAAATCCCAAGCAGACGTCACTAGAGATCGTTTAAAATCACTGAAAAAAAAATCTCCCAATTTTAAGGCCGAACGTCACTTCTTGCCGAATCACATTACCGTTCGTCGTAAGTAATCAAAGACAATCGGCGTCAAAGAAGGAAATCATTTTCATTGATTTTCTCGGAGAAAACACAAGTGCGTCGAACGTAGATGTAACCAGGGAATCTGAAGCGAGTACATTTTAATGACTCCAAGGGTGAATTGTCCTCTTGTCTGGAGATTTATTAAGTGTCCCTAAGAATGCGGATCTTATACAGATGTACCGAGATAAGATGAGCGATAGGCTTCTCTTTAGGTGTTCGAAAGTAGGCTTTGGGACCAGGCCTCCAGTAGCCGGGAGCCCGAAGAACCCGAAGAGCCCGAAGAGCCGAAGAGGCCAGTCTCCATGGCAAGCAAATGGTAACCTACACTCAACCGGTAACCCGATGCCCGATCCAATTAACGGTTCCTCCTTGAAGTGCGTACACAAAGTAACGACCGAAATTGATTCTTCGATGAAGCCCTCCACCCGAGGCTGCCCCCTCCTTACGGCTCCCCCAGATGAACTCTACGAGCCCTCGGGACCCGAATTTTGCATATAATGCAACCGGCGATTATTCCCCGAAAATCGAAAATCCCGTCACGACGGCTCGTCGGGACGCGTCCCGGTGTCGACGCCAGTTTTCAATGGAACCAGATTTCGGGGAGCGTCGATACCCGGTATAAAAATCAAGTCGATAAAAATTCGGAAGTTACGGCCAGAGGTATTTGTCAGGCGGCGGGATGTGTCGATAAATCCAGCAAATGGAGTTCGGCTCGATCGAAACTCAACGTCCTCGCGGGTGATCGATATGGCGGACGCGTAAAGTGGCTCATCTGAATGTGTACGCTCTGCGACTGAGAGTAGGGGTAAAGAAAATAGAAATGGCCTTTTGAGGCCCAAAAAATAGAAGGAGGTGGGCGAGGGTTTCATCGGGGAGGTCTGTTCTCTCCAAATGGTATAAAATCTCTGCAATCGGGGTCCATCGATGGCGCGCAGCGATAGGAGGAGGGCGCTTATCAGGGGCCTCGTCGCTGCGTCTCGGCCGCCGACTCGCCGGGTCGGAATTTTCGCCTCGTCGGGCCCCCGCGATCGTGATTCGACGAGGGCTCGATTAATTAGCGGCAGTCGTTAATGAAGCCTGGCCAAACAAAGGAGGTGACGGCGAAACGGTGAGACGCGTCGGCGGGGGACACTCCCCGTTTCGGCGTGGCGCAATCAATATCGTAATGCGATCGCACCGGCCGGAGATAGCTACGACCCGTAAAACATTTTCTTCCGAGAGGGAGAGCCCATTCATTACCATAAACTCCGACGCCCCCGCGACGAACAATGGCGCCGCAATCGAACGTCGTCCCGCTGATTTAGCCGGTCCAAGTGGCCCAAGGCGAGACCCCGGTACCATTCTTTCAACCCCTGTTCCCCCCCGCCCCCGGTATCACCTGATCGCTCGATAAAATGAAAATTCAAGCGCCCCACCCTCCTCAAGAAAATCCCGGACCATCAGGGCCCCCTGGACAAGGTGCAACCCCCAGAAATGCACCCGGAGTGCACCTAGCAGTTGCTCCCATGGGTGGCCAAGATGGCGGCGCTCCTGGAAATCCCGATGAATCCTCGATTTTACTAAATCCCCCGAGGGTCTTCACTCAAGGGCACGTCTTCTAGGGAATCCTGTGTGGGGCTTTTTGTCTTCCGCATCGAGCGGCATGCGCGACGCGTGACGAGGGTCAAGTGCATATCGGAGCTGGTGCAAGGATGCAACGTGCCTCTTCTGGTAGTCCCTGGTTTCCTTCCCCTCGAGATTGGCGTTTCTGGGGTGCGTCGTCTTAACTTCTATTTTCAAGACTTCGCGGAACTGTCAAAACAGCCGATATCACAGAGCTTAACGAGAAAATGGCTCGGCTCTGAGAATTTATCTGGAACTTGCTTTTCTTCGTAAAAAACTGACATCTTGTCCATCCGGAATGCTAATGTTCGCGTTACCGCGGGAAGATGTTCATGGGTGGCACGACCAGCGGCGGTGGTTGATGTGCTGCCTGAAATACGAGGTTGCACAGGTTCGGGGACCGGTCCGGAACCGTTCCCTCGCGGCTCATTTATTATGGATAATCCCGGAATTGGATTCCTGGTTATAGCAGGTGCAACGACGTATAGCAGGCCGCGTAAAGTGCACCCTCCGTCGCCAGGGGAGGATTATCGAGCCACCGAGGGCGCCATCAACCCCATAGGCCCGAGCTACCCCGGCCGAATTTTGGTCCCCCCCCCCCCCGCCATTCATACCCGTCGCCGGCTGGCACCACTTCGCGGCTTTTCAACGAAATTCAAACCGCGATTACATCGAACGGGTAAGAAACTCGTTCCCGTGCGGTGTCGCACCCTCGCCGGATAAAAAGAGGAGGCGGAAAGAAAAAAAAAAAGAATTCCGCGACGTCGCGCCATCTGCGGGGCAGGGAAGGCGGCCCCGTAGGGGCATAAAACGCTTTTAATTTCTCCAGGGTTGCATCCCTCGCGACACCGGTGCTGAATGAGTCCGATGGCGGCGGTAGACGCGTCGGGGGCGCGTCTCCTCCACCCCCGACACACGCGTCGCCGAGCAGCCCCAACTTCGCGGGGGGTGTGTTTAGTATCCGAGTAACATTCCGGGCAGGCTTTAATATCGCCTGTCATTTCATCCGTCCAACTTGCAGCCGCATTTCCCGGGTTCTCTTTGGGGCTCGAACCCACCACGGGGACCGTCAACCCTTTCCGCACACACACCCCGACGCATCCGAGGATGCATCGGATTGTTTTGTCCCGGATTATTTCCCAAACGACGTAACGACGCGGTTCTCCGCGACCGGCCGGATGCTTTGTCGAAATCATCCCTCGAAATTAGTAAATCCCGAAAAAAATCGAGGGGGTGGTGAGTTTGAATTCCAACGCTTTGGAAAATGGGGTTTCAGAAAGTGTAATGGGATTATTGTTCACCATCTTAGTCAATCGAATGGGTGCGAGTACCCATCAAATCATCCCTCGAAATTAATAAATCCCGAAAAAGTGAGGGGGTAGTAAGTTGAAACTCCACCGCTTAGAAAATGGGGTCTCAGGAAGTCTGACGGGGATATTGTCTAACGAGACTCGACCGATCCTGGCCAATCGAGTGATAGGGTGCGAGTATACTCGAGGGTGGAAAGTGTTGGGGTCTCTGATTTGAAAAGGAAACGAAGCGCAACCCCCTGGCAAGGGGTGAAAGCTTCGCGCTCGAGTGGCCGGGGGCGAAGGAGGTGAGATCCGCGGTTTTACCTTAATCCCCCGTGAACAATGTTGCCGGGTTTAAGCGTTCGTTCCGCGTTTACGCAACACGTAATACCAGCTTCGGTGGAGGAGGGGGCAACAACCGCAAAGATTCATGTTCCCCTACCCCCGCGAGCCGCCCTTTCTCTTTCTCCTTCTCGCTTTCACCCCCTACCGCTCCCGCACCCCTGAGTGCCTTCTCCTGAGCAAATATTAATTTATAAGACGGAGCAAGGCAATTTGACGAACGGGCTTCGGATTGTTTGCCGATAAATAAAGTGCTCGGGGGTGATCATCCCCCCCGGATGTCACGACTTCGGACTAAAATGGAGGATTAATAACTCCGGCACGCGAAACTCGTTTCGCGTATTACACGCCGGATATATGTATGTATACGTATGCAGCTATGTACAGAATACATATATATATATAGAGCCGAGGTGCCCTTAATCAAAAATAGATTATTCCGTTGATAGCCCCGCGCCCCTTTGAAACGGAGCACTCCCGGTATCAAAAGATTCGCCTTCACTTTCCCTCCGCCCTAGCCCCTCTCTCTCCCTTTAAGCACTTCCTCCCGAGCAAATATTAATTTATAAGGCGAGCATGGCACTTTGATGCCTGGGGCGGGGTCTGTTCGCTGATTAATGAAGAGCGCCCCCGCGGATGAACCGATTCCCCGGGCCCGAAATTGAAAATGAAAAATCCCGAACTGGGGCTCGGAAATAAAGTCGAATTGGTTTAACTTCGGGCGGATCTTTTGACAATTTTTTAAAGGGGGAGCGGCAGGAGGAAATCCGGGGAAAATTCCGGGAGACGAGGGATGCGCGTAGCGCGCCTCTGAGGGATAACTCGATGGGATGAAACAGTATCCCGAATTACTTGGCGCCCTTGTTGGCAACGAGCGAACGGCTCCCTCCGAGACATTCGAGCCTCTCTTTTAATCCCGAGATATTCGAGATTCGGTACAAACGAGAGCGCGAGTACCGCCCTCTGCCCATCCAGGCGGGGTTTGGGGTGGAAGAGAGAGAGAGATACGTTCGACTCATTACGCGAGAGGGTCTACTCGGCCGCTTCCTTTGCCTCCACCCTCCCAGTTCCGATCCCCCCCCCCTCCCTCCGGCCGTCGATCGAACGATATCAGGGAATCCGGAAGTCGGCGATGCGTGCCGGAGGTCGGAGATTGAAACCTCGATATACCGGGCAGATATTGCCGTAACACGTGCGCCACCCCCGCGACCCCCGATTATTATACCCCATGTATAAGAAAAATGGCCGCGAGAGGTCGTAGGCCGTCGACAGGTGCGTAGACGCCGATTGGCCGAGAGAATGTTCGGAAATCGTAACTTTTGCCCGGGGACCCGTAAACGGGGGATAAACCGCGACGTAGGGGTGGTTTTAGTCCGGGGATGGTATTTAATTAGGTGTGAATTCGGAGCCCTCGTGTTTAGGGATGCTGGGAGGTCTTCAGAGAGGATCCAGGATTTGGGGCGTTTCTATGGGTCGAGCCACCCTCTTGGGCTCGACCTCTCTGGGGGAGGGCCTCCTTCGGCCTTCCACCCCGGATTCCACCCTCTAGGGCTCCCTGCATTCCTCTCGGCGAGAACGGATGACGCGGTCTCGGGCCTCGGCCCGAAGGCGCTCGAGTTTTCGAGTGGCCGCGTCTACGGAGTTAGAAGTGGCATTAATTCCTAGGCAACTAGGGGCTCGGAGGAAGAGGCCTCCTTCCGGAGGGTTCTTCGAGGAGTATATCCCACTCGCAACCCCGGATCTCTCGTCCAACTTCGATTCGAGGCCCGGTAATTTATGGCCGCGTTATCCGCGACGAAGTCGAGGAGCGTCCATCTTGAATCGGAAGGAGGGCTCCTAAATTATTCGGAGACGAGCCCCCTCGCGCCTCGAACTTCCGGTTTGCCCATGGAAGGGGTGGGACTTTTTATCTAAACTCATCCTGGAGGCACCTGCACCGAGAAGAAAATTAGTTGACTGAAAGAAATATATTGTTGCCTGAATCATGTATGATTTCGTTTACTCAGTCCGACATTTCATCGGAGGATTTTGATCGCAGCACTTTGTTGCGGCAATGTATATTTCTTTGAATAGAATTTTTTTTTTCTCAGGGTGGAGTCAGGATCCCAGTCCATTGCCACCCTATCGACCCGGTGATCTTCGAAAATCGGGAGCGAACCGTCGTCCCTTTTCCTACATCCCTTTCCAGGGATATGGGGAATTCTCGAAACTGGGGTCGAAGGGAAAATCGTTTCGACGATTTCTTCGGAAAGGGGGTGACGGGTCGGAAGGGTCAGGATGCGAAACGAGGAGGCTGAGGGGGTGGAGAATTATTCAGGACGCGGGGAACAGAGCCCACTCGATTTTTCCTAGCCCCTTCCGGGTCAGGGATGAAAGTTTTACGGCGATGCGTTATCGAGATTCGGGAACCCTGTCCTCGGTTTTATTATCCGACCGGACCCGCAATCACGGGGACGTCCCCCTCATGCCGGGACAACGTCCTCTATATCGCCTCCACGAGGGTCCCTCGTCTCCGGCCAATCGCGAGGTCTACGATGATCCTTCCCCGGGGTCTTCGGCGAATCTTCCGCGATTACCTCGGCCGATAATTCCCCGAGAAATAATAATTCGTGACTGACCGACGTCGGCCTCGAAGGCGCAATCCTCCACCCAATTTGGAACGCGTCCCGCGCGATGTGCCAGATCCTGCCCGAAGAGATGAAAAATTGCCGCGGCCGTCCCTTCCCCTTTATTCCCTCTTATTCCGGCTTATTATTACGGTGTACAATGCGATGCACGGACAATGCCGCGCGGTCACGCGCCGGGGCTAAAATTCACCGGGGCTAATGGAAGACCGGGGAAAAAAATGCCGCCATTAACATCAAAATGAAACTTCGCGGTGCGTACTCCATTCGCGACCAGTTGCTTGACAAGGGACGCGTTGGTAACTCTCGGAAGCACGTTCAATGTAACACTGATTTTTTACGCTCCACTTGGGCTTTAGGTCCGTAGGTTCGCGGGAGTGCAGCAATCGGTTCGTCTTATCTTGGAAGAAAAAGTCAGGCAAGGGTGAGTCCGTCTAAACTGTATTAAATTGGGCACAAAGTAGGTCCTAGTCATGGGGGAGTCGATGCCGTTTCGTGCCGTTTGGTCCCTTTCCCAGGAGGTCCCACCCTGAGGTCTCGCCCCAGGTCGGGAGTGACGGAGGTTGATACGTTTGAGATCCAGTCTATAGTCACTTCCGTCCCTTCCAACTGGCGAAGGGGTCCGGTCGGTCTCTAGGAAGCCTCTAATCGGTTTCAGGATTTTTTCTTCCTCCTTTTCGACTCTAGATTCATTGATTAGTTCGTAGGAGATTAAACTTCCCCGAAGGCGAGGGGGTCGATAAGATCGTGAGAAACCCGAACGAGTTTCGCGCCAAGTACGTATCGCTCTCCGAGGGTCCAGGAGTCCCTCTTCGGGGGAGCCCCCATCCTATTCCGGGATTTTCTTCAGGACCGCGGGATCCATAATGGGATTTCATAGGTCGCTTTGTGGCGGGCCAAGTCCGCCCCCCTCCTCTACCCGCAAGGGAGTCGTGGCCGCGAATAAACATGTAGGCTCTCCTCGGCCGACTCGTTACGGTCGTATAGCAGTCGGGCCGCAGCAATCAATCACGAATTTCATTTATAAAACCTCCGGGCAGCCTCGAGCGAAAAACCCTCCGGCTGTCGGTTCGTCCATCTCCGTCCGCCCCCGTCTGCGTTTGTCCCGTCCTGCTGCTCCGCCGCCAGGCGGTGCACCACACGAACGAGTTCCACCCTAGTGTGGCCGACACCAGTGTGTATCTGCCGTCCGCGTGTATCCACAGCCGCGGCTCCAAGTGTGCCGGGTATCGCGGGTATGGGATATTAATTACGCGGAGTTAATTGGCTCAGGGGAGCTGGGGGTCGCCGAAAGTAACCAACGATCGGGGGCGCGACCGGCGCGCAGGTGGCGGGAAACCTAACCCGACCGACGGGTTGTGCAACGCGGGAATAATCGCGACGCCCCAAGAACCCCTTGGACCCCCCTCTCCCCATGTGGATTTAGCGCGTCTAATTCACTTTTTATCCCCTCCCTCCGTGGCCCTCCCTCGTGCCCTCCGCGGCGCGAAAGGGAAACCGCCCGCTTCGCGCGGGCTCGTCGCTAATTAATTATGCCGCGACTCGTTCTTAAAACGAGCGAATATAGCGGCGGCTCCCCCGAGACGGGATGCACCTCGGTCAGCGTATCTAATTGGACGGTTCGATATCGAGCGTCGATAATTAACGTTAACGTCCCTATAGCCGATGTTCCGCATCGGTGCCGGTCGCGTTTTCCATCGGGGCTCTCGGCCAATCCCCTTGCAGCGTTCATGCTACAGGGGAATTGGCCACCCTCTAGCCGGGGGATATCCACGCATCACCTGCGATCATCGGGGATGATCGGACCCCTCGGCCGTGATCCATTTCGCGAAACAAGATCAGGAGCGAGGGGGCCAAATGTTATTACATTATCCCTAGGCTTAGGGGTTAAAACACCCTCTGATTTTATATATCCATAAAAAGAAAAAGGAAAAATCGTCATGGACAAGGGGTGACAAAGTGGGCTCACCACCCGCGGTCGTCACGCAGGACATCTGGTCGCTGGCCAGGACCAACGATAGCTACCCTCCGTGGAAACTGGCGGTGGATTTAGCCGCGGTTTTGCGACACCCTCGTTACAACCCCAAAATCGAGCCCTGATTATACCGAACTCAGGGTGGCCACCCCTCTGGGCTCAAAACCGAGTCGCGCGTTTACAAGAACCTGTCCCTCGGTGCGGCTCGATTGTCCTACAAGGTCGTCGTTACCCGCCGTGACGTTAGTCGAAACCAAGATAGCCGCCGTGGGTCGGGGCTGCGTCCTCGCAGCGACCCTCGCTTTGACGCAAAGTGCGTTAGGACGCAAGAGGACCCGCGCGAGGCCGAGGGTTGCCTCAAAGAATCCTGCGGAAACGCGAGCGGGCGGAACTAATTTTTCTTTGCCGAAGGATTGACCGCCGCGCTCCATCGGGCGAGCAATCGCGTTATCCTGGGCCGGTGTAAACGGGTTAACCCGAGCGGCGGATCTCCGTCTTCGGCGTCCCACCTCGATCGATCCGCCGCCATCTTGGGATGCGCCGTTCAAGAATGCAAGACGTTAATTCCACTATTGCCGTCGCGTGATTATTCGAAAGGAGAGGCGTAAATCCAACCGAATATTAAGGAAATCCACGGCGAATATTAAAAACCATCTGCCGGCGTTTCCGGAGCGGCGTGGTTTTTTATCGCTCCCTATATCACGGGGCGATGCAGTCGCGTGCTGTGACGTTTACCGGCTCTCGCCATGGCCGGGTCGCGTCGCCTCGGCGCTTCGAGGATACGGCGACGGGGCGAGGGGTTCCGCCCGGCGTTACGACGTCGAAGGAGAGATCTCGTATGCGGGATTTAAGCTTTCCGCATAAAGTCCGCCGGCAAAGGGGAGGCGCGGCCAGAATGCGTGGCTTTTTCGAGGTGCAAACGGGAGGGTCGACCCTCTCGAGTCCTCGCACACTCCGCGTTTGGGCGTCCTAACCTAACCCCTTCTCTTTTTTCCCTTTACATCCCGGTCCAACATACGTTTCTCTCCCTCTCTCTCTCCTCTAATTATACCGGAATCTAAGGGCGTCGCAGTGCGCGAAAAGTGTTCCTCTCCTCATTCGGAGAGAGGCGCGACGCGACTTCAGTCTGCGACCGTGTATTCGGGGGGTTAGGAAACTCCCAAGCGCGGAATGACTCCGCTAGTGAGGCCGCTTCGGGGGTTCTAAGGGGGCGGTTGGTTCGCGGCAGCGTGGAGACCCTCGGAGCGGCGCTATATTGCGTCGCGGTTAAAGAAGCGGAAAAGTCCGAAGCGGCGCACCGCGAGCGCCGGATTATCCGTTGATTTATGTAAAGCGATAACCGGCAACGCGCGGAGCCCCACGGCACGGCTTCGACACCATCGCCGGCGCAGCGCCACCGTCGCCACAGCGACTCCAGCGCCGCCGACGCCCCATGATTTATGCCACAGGGCCAGAGCGGCGTCGCGACGCACCCCTCTCCCCACGAGGCCGCGTTTACGCTCCATTGCGGCCGCGATGCTATACCGCGGGTCGGCCGTTAAAAAAGCTCGCGCAGCGTGGAGGCCCTCGAGAGCGGTCCTCGCCCGGACGGGCCGGGTCCGCGCGTCGGGGATTGATCGAATCAGCGAAAACCATTTAAAAAGGGATTGATATTGCGCGGCAGGAGTTAAGAGTTAATTGGAAGTCGGTTTCCGGGCTCGCAACGGCGCTCCGGGAAAAATGCACATCAGCCGGTACCCCATTTTCAGGGATAATCGGCCGGGCGAAACCGCAGCGTACGATCGCATTTACGCTCCGGTGCGGCCGCGATTCGATACTGTTTGCGAATTTAATGCGGTCCTTGCGTCAGGACGCAAGGCCTGGTTACGGACCAGCGAACGGAACCCGTCGACCGATTCGGTCGCTTGCGCTCCCCTCGTGCCGCATTAACGGGTTTTAGAGGGGTTAGTCGACGCCCTCTTTCCGCCCCGCCTGCGATATCCCGGAAAACGCAGGGAATTGTTAAAAGTCCCTTAACCTCTCCGCCTACTCCGGGATTTGTTTGCGAATTTCGAGGAATTACTCGCCGCCGGAGCACGATCACGGTGTCGCTGCCGGTACCGGCGTTCGGAGCGTCCGCCATTTTGGGACGCGCAATGGCGCGCGGGAATTATTAACCGCAAGCCTGCAACCAGCGAGCTCGTTCATGTAACGGCAATTTCTAACCCAAATGATATTTTCCGGCCCCTCATTTGCGACGATATACGTCAAACGACCGGCGGCAGCGCCGGAAACGGCCCAGTGGCGAACGCGGGTATCCGTCCACCGCCATTTTGGTTGCGCGAAACAACACACGAGGTAGTGTGCGGTTTTCTTTACAATTACCCTCTGACAACATAATGAGGAGTGAGACTCATTCCAATTGAGATCATGGGATAGAACGGCGGGAAAAAATCTCTGATCAGCCTCTTTGCGGGAACCGATGTGAACTGGAGGTTGAAAATGGCGACGTGGTGAACAAGGGGCCGATCTGCATGGGCGAGGATGTAAGGACATATCTCAGGGAGATAAAGTAAAAGGGGTGAGGGGCAGTCGGAGGCATTGACGACTCAATGGGACGACTTGGACTGCGGCTGGACCGGAAGGGTTACGCTCACCACTTTACGGGCCGAGTGTTCGCCGGATAGTTTGAGGTTAGGATCGCCGGACGAGGGGCTCTTCGGCGAATCGAGGTCGCTCCTCTCCGCGGGGTTCACGATGCAATTTGCCGACGCAGCCAAGGTGATGTCAGGTGAACGGACGATCGACCTCGAGGACGGCCATCAAAACGAGGACCCGGGAATGGCCATCGCGCGAAACCTCGGGAGTTGTCCACCGCTCCCTACGGTCACCAGGGGCGCTGCCGACTCCCTCCATGTTCATGCCTGACTTCGACGTTTACTAGCCGAGTAATCATTTCCAAACGACACTTTAAGCGCTGGATAAAGATCCAGCAGGACGTTCAAGAATTTCCAAATTTTTTGAAAATCTTTGAAGATGGTGGACCCGGATCGCCTCCTTCCTCGGGTGGCCTCGTGGCGCAGCGCGCGAGGGCGCGCGTCCAGGTTACAAATCCCGGGGCTGAAGAATCCCGCCTCTCGAAATCCTCGGATTAACTGGGAATTTCACCCTTGACCGAGCTCCTCCCGGTGGAATCCAGCCCGGCGTCATCGTCTTCCTCGCCCTCCAGCGGGCATTTTTCTCAGCGTCGAGCGCCAACGAAAGGATCTCTCTCTCTCTCCCGCCTTTTGTTTTTGCTTTTATTCCCCGTATCTCCACCCCCCTTGCCGCCGGGGCGTCGGCAGAAACAAAGCGGATTCCCCGGCGTAATAAAGAGACTCTCGCGGGGCAAAAACGTATCACCGGGCGAGGCCTCTGGTACCCGCCGCCCTCCCCGTGGACGCGCATCTTCGCCTTTGTCGCCGGGCGCATCCGGGACTCCCCCACCGGCAATGGGCATAACTCAAATCTAAACTTGTCCAATTGCTCGCGAGACCTCGCGATTCGGTCCCCGCATTATGCCCGGGAAGTAATCTAAACTTTTGCCGGGAAGTTCCGCGCCTTGCGGAAAATAAGGGCGCCCCGCGCGACGGCGACCTAAGGGGCCACCTACGTGTCCGAATCCGCGGCTTCGGGGATGACTGTGATTTCTCCTCGGAATGCAATTTTTACCCCATTTCCACCCTGGCGAATTAACCGCACGGAAGAGCGCCAGGCGTTTCGGGGAAACGTTCCACCCCTTATTGGAGTACCCCGGGGGGTCGTTGATTCTGGACTTCGACTCGCTTTTTTCCCCCCATCCGCACATTTCGTCAGACCCAAATTTACGAATTTTCAACTCGTAATATTTTTCTCGTCCAAATTTTCTCAGCGTGAAATCCTGTGTTTCAACTCGATGCACACCCTTTTTCGCAATTTTTCTGAGTAAAAATTCGGGATTTTACCTCGGTCCTCTCCCCCTCCCCCAACTTTTAATCCCCAATTTTCATTCCGCGCTCCCTTTTTCGACGAGTAGCGAATCGCGTCCTGCGTCGAAAAAGAAAATTCATTGAACCTTCACCCGAAGCAAAGAAATATTTCATTGAACGGTACTAAAATATTTTGTTAATTCCAAGAATAAATTGTCACAATTTCGCAAAGACGTTGCGTCCAATTTACTCGATTTTACTTGAATCAAATAATTATTTTAATTAACAATATATTTCTTTGATACCGCCCAATGAAATGTCTCCGGTTCGGTGTAAATTCTTTTCTCAATGCGAGAGTCGTTTTCTTTTTTTTTTATCCATGTGACTGAAATGGGAAATTTCGCATCTCAGGTGTGACATAGCCAGGTGCCTATGGCGGATGTAGTATCTTCCTATAATGCGAGTCGCAAAAACGTAAAAGGGGAGCATACCAGCCCGATAAGATCACAGGAGGCAGCCGGTACTCGGGGGAATTTCAATTCCCTGTATTTCAGTGTATTCCGCGCCAGCTAGAGGTGCAGAGGATTTACCCTTCGCCTGGTGAATATCGTGAAATACTCGAGCAATAACTTCGGCACTACGCCTAATGCATGCCTCGGCTACGACTGCCTTCTCCGTCTACGACTACGGAGATGCAGACGCGAATTCAGCCACGTCGAGGAAGGAAGGCGGTTTAATAAACAGCGCGTAAGCCGGCACTGTCTAATAAACTCGAGACAACTTACATACTCCATATTAACTCATGCTTTTTAATTACTCCCCCTCCTTCAACTTCCGACTACCCCGTACTTTCGAGTATTCTCTATTCGTTATACGCACCTCTCCCGTATATCTACCAACACGCGTGCACGATCATATACCCTACATAGGGAAGAAATTAATTGCCTGACAGCACTTTAGACAACTTTGAAACGCATTTCTCCAAAGCCGAAACAACGTTCCGCGCTCCTTGATTATTTAACGTCAAACTTCCCGCCATTATTATTCCACGCAGCTCGCGACGTTAATTAATCAGCCGAATTAAAGGAGCGCGAGGATGCCTGGTTGCAATTTCAATTTTCGAGGTTAGGTCGAGCAGAACGTCTCCGCCGAGCACTTTGTCTCGAAAGGATTGACGTGTATGAGAGTATCATATATATAATATTATATTATATTATATTACATTATGCGGTGCACCCAGTTTGAAGAAAAGTTTTACAAATATTTTCACGTTTTGATATATATAGAATGACCCTTTCATAACCCTTTGAATACGGAGCCTTTTCGACATATGGGCGAAATTCATCAAAGCGTGCAGGCAATATTGGACCAAACGTCGGGCGCCTTTAGACGCTTTTAGTGGCTAAAGGGCTAAGCAAAGGTAGGCATGAAGTTGTAAGAGATCCTTTTTTTTTCCTCCTCTCCCGTTTTCAGCGTCTCATTCCAGGAGGTTTACGCGCTCTTCGGGTATAAACACGAGGGCCGGGATTAATATTTTAAATCTCGGAAGGGCCGCGGCGCGGAAGAGCGGAGACCATAAGTCGTAGGGAGGGGCATAAAGCAATCGTTAGCTCGTAACTCGGCCGTAATTGATGGTTGATTCGACTGCATTCATCTTTTAATACGCTCGTCCCGCCCATGGGAGAATAGATGGGTTATTCGGTCTAAGGACCTTTTAATTCGTGGACGCCTTGGGCCGAGTGGCCAAATATGGCGGCCAGGAAGGACTCGACTCGTTTTCTAGGAATCCTCGACCTGTACTTAGCTAGGCCAGGAACCTCCTCGTTTCCCACGGGCCATAACTCAACGCGGACGTTATTTATGGAAGACGCGTTATACGCCGAAACGAGAAATTTCGGCCTCGGCCTCGCGGCGTCTTAATCGTCCTATCGTTCGGCTACCATCTACCCTGGGTACGTATTTCCATATCTGAGGACTCTATCAAGGACCCCTCCTAATCGCCTCATCAGCGAGATGCCGTCCTGATCGAGTTACGGGACAATTATCGGCGACTCGTCGATCGCGATGCCATTCTTCATAAAAAACCAAAATGGCGGCCAACGCCTCGGCCCCGCACGTTCCCACGCGAGTCGCGCGTCGGTTCTCATGACTCCGGGATTTCATGACTCGGCTCGCAATGACCTGTCCTTTTAAACGGGACCTTTCGACTTCCCTTAAGCCTCGGCACCTTCATCCACCTCCGAAGCGTTCTGTTATTTCGAGTCGAGAAGGCGCCGGGCAAACTTCCTAATGGAAGTTTGCCCCCGTTTCGGGGGAAGCGGCCCCCCGCCAAGGTCCAGGACTAATTACTAGCCCGGACTTATCGTTAGGATTATACAAGCCCGAAATTACTCCCGGGACCCCCCGCCGCCCTCTTGGGACCTAAACGATTTCTATTTCGCCGTCTGCGTTTACCCGATAATAATTTAAACGATTCCACCCTCGGCCGTTTCCCGGCCAGACGCCGGTGTCTCGTGCGAATGCACTTCACCCAGTCGGGGGCATAAAAGTTTCATGCGGAAAGTTCCCGGGACGACCTAACGGCTTGTTTATCGCGGGGCAAAAATGGCCCCCGACAAGGAAATTCGGAAATATACGAGAAACCCGACCGAGGTACCCGTGTCCTTCTATCTCTCCTCTGGTTCCCGAATTCGGGGATCCGTCCCGCCAAGGAAAAAAAAAAAAAAAAACAAGATTCCCTCTAAACCAAAGAAATATCATTTCAATTCAAAGAATAATTCCAATTATTTGACTAAGTTTACGTAATTCCGAAGAAACGTCGCGTCCGGTTTACTCGATTCTCACTTGAGTCGAAACATTCTAGGAAGTAACGAAATACCACCCAATGAAATATTTTTCTGGTTCAAGGAACACTTTTTTCTTCAGGGTGGGACCTGAAGGATCAAGTGCAAGCGAGGACGTCGAACAAGTCCAACTATTTCGCATCGAGACACGGTCCGTGTTGCTCCCAGGAATAAGGGACGCGTTCGTAGGAGGCAAGGTACCAGCTTCGACTTTGCTTTTAGCGGGTCGGAAAAAGGGTATTTACCCTGAAGAGCGTCAGGACGGCTCGGCTCGGTTTCTTCTCCTTCTGCAGCTCGTCTGCGCGGACTCTTTCCCGGCCCGCTTTGTTTTCTTCCCCCGTCGTGTCGCTCCCGGAGGCGCGACGAGAGTAAAAACGGTGTGGCGCGCCTATTAATAGGGAACACGTGTCGTCGGCAAGACGAGACCCGGGAACCATTATCGCCCGACGATTTTACATCATTACGCGTAATTGGAGACCCCATACCCGAAATTCCCAACTTCCAGGAAGGGGATGACGACTTTTCCCCGGACGATCGGTCGGATATCGTCGGTCAGATCCTGAAACCCGACCGAGAAATTTATAGGGTTGGAGGATGAGCGTTTAGCTGCTTAAAGGGTAGGGGGATGGCTTGGCCGATCTTTTCTCTCATGGAAAAGATTTATCGTTCCCATCGTCCGACCTATAACTCGAGGCAGTGACCCCGGGAACTTTATCCATTATTATAGCAACGCCTTAGGTCGGTCGGAGGCGGTCGGGGGTCGGCGCAACTGTATAGAGGGAGGCGGTCGGCCGGGGGCGACGCGTTCTTCGCGCGAGGGGAAGGATCGGACACCGCGCCTCTCGGACCGCACTTTAATTGGAATTCTTTTCCCGGCCCGTCCCCGGGAAACATCCCCTTTTCCACTTTTCCACCCCCGACGGTGGTCCTTGACCGGGCGAATAGATGGATGGACGGGAAAGCTTTACAATCTCCGCCGTGGACACGGCGCCGCCCGGGGATGCCGAGCTTCTTCGTCTTCTCCCGGCCCCTCCACCCTCTCTCATAATATTGGACTTCCTTTTTAGCAATACTTCAACCCCTTCGGCGACTAGCTAGCCACCCGGGCGACGGATCGCTCCCTGCAGTCTCTGCTAACCTCGAGTCTTCCGTCGGGCCCAGGGAAGGTGGGCATAATTAAAACCAAGAGTTAATAATCAAATCGGGGCGAAATAGGGAGCAGCCCTTAAGACAGGGGAAGAAATGTGATTCGATCAAAGGGAGACCTCCGGTCGAAGTCAAGCCCGGAGGCGGGAGATGGCCAATTTCGCTAGGGGCTTTTTTCACCCCCCAGAAGACGTTTCTCGACGATTTCTCCCAAATACCGGTTTCCAAGCCCTTTTTCATCCCCCTTGGTTACTTAAGATCGTCGGTGGGAGCGGAAGGGTACTCACGGGAATGGCGACGCAGTCCTCCAATTCGGCGAGGGGCGCCTCCGAGCAGAAGGTGCCCTCCGTCAGGAAGGGTGGCCGAGGGGGTGGCGGAAGCCGGAACTCCGGGGGTGGTCCGGGGCACTCCGGACACTCCGTGTTATCCAGCGTCTCCAGCTCCTCCATCCTCCTCCTCAGCGTACTGGAAGAAAATTCAAAGTCCGTCAACTTCTCCGAAAGTCTCCCCTTCCAGGTATCATCTCTCGCCCCCAGTCATCGAATTCGTGCATTTTCGATATATAAACTGGCGGTAAAACCGTATACTTTACGTCTTAATTACGAATCGTCGTAAAACAGCATATATAATACGACGAACCATAAAACTTCCAACAAGAATATTGTGAAATTACAAGGTTTCATTTGGTTTTTTCTTTTTCCGTTTAACACGGGCTCGACGGGGCCTAACGAGGCGGCCGACTGGCAGGATTCGTCCAGCAATAGAGACGCCGTCGGGTCCCGGGGGATTAAGAGGCTGATATGGGCTCGGCTTTTAAGGACCGGCCGATAGGTCGATAAACGTCGGGGCACTTTCCTTCCCAGCTCCCGGGACATAAGTGACGGTCTCGTTAGCACAGGAAGCGTCTCGTTCCGGAGTTGGTCCGGTCTTAGAAGCGCCCGTAGGACTCGCGCGTATCGGTGGCTGGTCCCACGGGATGGTGTTGGTGGCGACAGAGGCGGTACCAGGGGACAGGTATGCTAATTCTCTAGGACTTAATTACGTCCTCATAATGAATCAGTCACGCCTGTCCTGTCCCTGGGCCTCCGTATATACTCCGATTAATCGTTCCCCTGGTTTTCCTCCCTTATCGACCGCGCATAATTCGCCGCGTCGCCGGAGCTAATCTCCCGCCTCTCAAAGCCGACGACTAAACCCGGGAGTCCCGAAAATTCCGAATTCCCGGCACTGGGGTCTCCCCCGATTGCCGCGGTTTCCGCGGCCCCCTCGTTCCTGGATTCCCTCGGGAACGCGTCGGCTCCCTCGTCTCGACGTCCCCCAGCCTTTCCAGTGATCGACGGGCACCCCGAAGAGCCGACCTGGAACACGAGGTACCCGCTCACTCTAGCTCACCGCCCTTCGGGCACGATTCAAGGGAATCCCCGAGGAGGACCTAGAAGACGACCTTGAAGAGAAACTTGAAGAACCTTCTTCCGCGCCCTGGTGGAACTCTTCCCAGAGCGGAATAAGCGCGTCTACCCCAGTTTAAGGTGTCACAAAAGTGTCACATACATAAATCACAAAATGTTGCATTTACTCCGGACAAGAACCAAAAAAAAAAAAATGAAAATTCGCGAGTCTCAAAGACCTTCATTACGTTCTCCATAATCACGTGTTAAAGTTTCAATGTACTCGGTGCACCAAGTTCGGAAAAAAAGCTTTATAAACCTTTTGACCTTTTCATATATATATTGAGCAACTCTTTCATATTACGTTAATAAACGCAACCCTCCTTGTGTTTCGATTTCCGGCATGAGGGGAGGCCGCCTAAATTTCTGGAAACCCCTCTTCCGGTGCGTTTGTCTCGGGCTAGAAATTATGCGGACAAACCGGGTCGTATCGTCGACTTCCTCGAGCCGGACGAATCGTCCCTCGACGCATTGGACGAGGGTCGTTAGGAAATCCTAGGGTTTAGTTCCCGGCCACCCACCCCTCGGCAGCACCCCTTTCTCCAGACCCGCCCCCGCCAGGGAGGCACGTCTAGCGCCTCGGTTTAATAAATGCAGCCTTCTTCCCATTCCGTTTGTTGGCTCGACGCGGTGCCCCCCCCCCCCCTCCTTCATCCTTGCAAGTCCTCGTCGCCTCCCCCCTGGGGGTGAGTTCTCATTCGCATGCAGACCCGGGCCGAGTGCCGGAAGAGGACCGAGCGAGCGCAGCGCCGCCACGCCCGAACTACCGACGCGGTTTGCGCGGCCCAAATCTCCGGTTCGCGTGATTTTTATTTAATCCCGGCCCCCGGTGCACGAGAGGGTCGGCTCGGATCCCGGAGGCGCTCTCTCGGGAACGTCTCCTCGCCATTGTGGATTCACGCGAGCGCCGATTCGCGTGCACGCCCGCGCGACAAGTAATAGACGGGGCGGAATCTCGAATTCCGTGGAGAAATCGCTGCCGGCCCGCCGCACGGGAAGCCGGCCCGCCGGAGGAGATAAAGGATTCGGAGGAAATTAGATCGATGATTCACGCCGGGACTCCGGATGAACTTTATATTCCGGGGGACGTCTGCCGAGACGTATGCCGGGATTCCCTGGATATTCCCCGGACGTCTCCCAGTCTCCTTCGGGAGGCGGAAAGATCGCCGCGCGTTTGCGAGTGAAACCTCCGGGTCAATGGGAATTTCTGCCTTTTGTTTTTAATTATTCTACCGCGAAGTGCCCTTATTCGTAGTAGTACTGGATGTATCGGCAGAGTGATATTAAGGGGTTATGGGGCCTACCTATATATACATATATAAATGTCAAAATGTGAAAAAAAAAAACCTTTCTCCAAATTGGCTGCACCGAATCACTTGAAACTTTAGCACGTGCTTATGGAGGAACCAAGGAAGAATGCGATGCTGATGAAATTTCATTAAAAAAAGAAAAAGGAAGTGATTACATGATTTTACTTTGGGATAAGGAAAAGTTTTTCTTTTTCTCGAATAAATGAAATCTCACGAGTTTCAGGGCGTTCCTTAGGGAATTCGTAATCACATGCCGAGGTTTCATACGGTTCGGCGCTCCCAGTTTGGATTATCAAGTGTTATAAATATTTCGAGGTTTATGTTAATATAGTATGGCCCTTTCATACCATCTTAACGATGGTGAATATAAATAGTAATTAATCGCAAGAGAAAAGGAGAAATAAAGAAAATTCGGCGTTACACCTTTTGCATTACGTTTTCGTTCTTTGTAACGTGAGAATGAGCGTAGTTTCGATTTCTTTCCGCCGATCGAGGCGAAGACGTTCGATCGTTCCGCGACGCGGGAAGATTAATACGACAGCGGGGATTCCGCGTAAGCCGCGAGTAAATTCTGCGGAGGCCGCGACAATGGCTGCCGGCACCCGTGGTGCGCCCTCTTGCGGTGTACACATTCTCGGGGGAGATGCGCCTCCGGGGAAACGTTTCGCCGCACACTCGGCTGTGCGGATTCCGCGGTGCACGCGGGTGCACGGATCGATACGCGGATGCGGCCGCAAACAGCCGCGAAGGAGCTCGCAAGTTCGGCGTCTCGAGACAGAGCCGTGTAAGAAGACGGTTCCGCAGGGTGTCGCTGCACTTCGGAGTGCATCGCTGCACTCGAGTGAGAGAGAGAGCCACGAGACGAGGAAATTCGATCCGGGCCGACAATGGCCGCTAGACAATGCGTCGGATACGCGTGGGAGGCCGTGAAACACGCGTGAACGCGAGAGACTCGATCCGAACGACACGTCGGCGTCCCTAATCTCCCAGGGTACGAGGAAACGCGACTCGACGGCCGCCTCGAAACCGGCGGCGGATTTTAAGGCGATATGAAAGTGTCATATGTATATATATACCAAAACGTGAAAATGTTTATAAAACCTTTCTCCAAATAGGGTGCACCGATTAATTTGAAACTTCGGCATGTGATTATGGAGGCCCTAAGGAAGAACGCGACACTCGTGAAATTTTATTTCTCAACAAAAATTTGTTTACGTATCCCAGACTAGAACCAAGGAGACATATTTTTGATTGAAAAATGACATTTCATGAGCATCGCGTTCATCCTTAGGGTCTCCATAATCACGTGTTATAAAGTTTCCAACGATTAGGTGCACCCAGTTTATAGTAGAGTTTTATAAATATNTATAACAAATTTTAAAAATATCTTAAACAGATTTTGGCAAAAATTGAAATCTCACGAGTGTCAGGATCTTCTTTAGAGCCTCCGCGCTCACTCTGTAAAATTTGAAACGGTTCGGTTCACTGAGTTCGGAGTAAAGTTTCACAAACGAGACCTCTTCGACGCCGCATTCGTATCACCTTAAGCGGGGCCAAAATCCGTCGCCACGCGATTTCCCGAGAGAGGGGGGGGATTTTTTAAAAAGTCGACTAACTCCGGAAAAAGCCGTTCCCTTTCATTGGTCGCGTAGCCACTCCTTGCGCGATCGATCGTCGCGGCCATTTCGCAAAACGGCGGTTCGCTGAAAAATCCGGAGAAACTGGAGCGGAAAGGCCTTTTATCGGTCGCGGGAAAACAGGAATTGTCGGTCGCTGGAACCGCGGATTGGATGCGTTTTCTTTTTCCATATATATATATATATATATATATATATATATATGCATTTCCCCCTTCTTCAGGGTGCATTTCCCGTGCCGGAAGGGTCGTTGATGCGGCTCGGACGTCGCGGAAAACGAGCGGCCGTCTAGACAATTCGCCTAATTAGGCGCAACGCGGGCGCGCAGGCGCGGTTCGGGGAGCGGAATTATTTTAGGAAGGCGAGCGCAAATCCCGGTCGCGCGCCTCGCGACGCGACGCAGCTGACACCTAGCCCGCAATTTCATTATGAAAATCCCGGGGGCTTTATGTCGCGGCGCCCCGGTCCTCCGCCAGAGGGCGGCCGCGCCGCCGTCCGGGCGGAACTTGGCCGCAGAAATTTCATAACGCGAAGGGACGCGCGTCCAGGGTTGATGGATGCTTAAATGAGAGACAGCGGGACGGTTCCGCCCTCCGGGTGCGTTTCTGCCCTCGGATTTCCGGAGGGAACCCTGCAGGACGAAAACTCGAATGAACGTCGAAAAATAAATATCGGAATCGAGAATCCGCGACTCGGGAATTTCGAAATTACATCGTATCGCCGAATCGGGGAATCGGTCAACGTCGAACTGGGTGGTCGCGACGCTTCGGCGCGACTCCGTTTGCTCTATCGCAGAAATTTCATAACGCTGCCACAGCGCACTCGTCGACAGAGAAGTGCATCCCGAGAGTTGATGGATGCCTCGAAGGGGAGCGGACTCGGCGCCTATTAAAGCGCCCCAGTGTTTCTCAACGGGCGAATGCCGATGCGTTCCCGGCAAATGAACCCGTCTTCGAGGTCGCGTGTGATCTCGCCGCCACGCGAGTCTCTTAAAGTGTTGAAAACGCCGCCGGCAGCCCGACCGTCCGAGTGCACGGTTTAAAAATATGATAAAAATATAATCAAATGTAATTAGATATATAATAAAACACACAATAAACATATAATAAAATTATAATGAAAAGGTAATTTTGGCGTCAATAGACGCGAAAAGACACGTAGGAATCATCACCACGCGCCGTTTAAACCCCGACACGATTCGCCGCTTTTCCATCTCCATCCCGACCTGCCTCAACCCCCCAATCAGCTGATCCGAGCGGCGCGGTCGGGCGGCACGGACGATTTCCGTCGACACCCCCGCGAGCCGTAAACTGCTTAATCCATCCGTACTTACAATTAGTTAAACGCGTAATCTCGTTACAGCCTCGCAATTAGCATGCCCCGAGCCTGGAGGGAGGGCCGGATTTTCCGGGGAATTTTCCGTCCGCCGGGTAATTCCGCAGCTGCGATTAATTTTCAATCAGCCCCTCCCGCACCCGAGAGGGTTCATCGAGGAGTGCATACCCTCCGAGGTAAAAATTCTCCGCCCCGAATCCGCGTCGCGGAGACGGGCGCGGCGATACCTCGGCGGTGACGCGGAACGGCCGCGCGGGAAATATGGTTCGGCACGGAACGAACGTACCGAGTGGCCGGAGTGTCGCATTATTTCAGCATTAGCTCCGCTCACTCGGCTCGTATCTCCTGGTTAAGTGATACCAGCGCGCCTGTGTCGGCCTCATATATCCGCGTGGCCCACGTGAAGACGCGTGAGCGGCTTCCCCGCGCCGGTTTGGCCGCGTAATGCGGCTAATATGGCTACTGCGTTGCATTGTTAGGGTCCCCGAAGGGATACCTCCACAATGTTGCGATCGATGGGAAGAAATTTCGCGATCAATGGGGAGGAATTTCTCGATTAATGTGGAGAAATTTCTCGATCAATGAGGAACAAAAAATGTCGCGACAATGGGGGAAAAAAATGTCGCGATCAGTGAGGAGAAATTTTTCGATCAACGCGGAAAAGTTTCTCAATTAATGAGGAAAAATTTCGCGATCAATGGGAAGCAAATTTTCGTGATCAATGAGGAGAAATTTTGCGATTAACGGGGATAAATTTCGCGATCGGCCCCTTCGGGGTCGTTCGAATTTTTTCGCTGCGATTGGCGTCCAATTTATGCGACTAATAATAATAGAACCCAGCCGACACAGGTACACGGTATAATAATTGCGGGGCCATAATTCAAGAGAAACGTGGAACGCAACCATGGCCGCTCGACTCGCAAAAGAGAAGTATCGCCCTCGCCGATGAATGCGGCATTACCACGCCTTGAGCTTGCTTAGAAGGAGAGCCATAATCTTCAGCTATCCCGCTCATTGAGATACGAGTCGTGATTCACGATCCATTCGAATTTTCTCTTCAGATTCCGCGATTGATTTGTGTCCGGGAAGGGAACAACCCGAATATGAGACTCTTCAGGGTACGTCGCAGAAGGCAAGCTCAAGTTAGAGTTAAGATCATTGGAGGATCCTTAGGCGTGCAAGATCAGGATCACGTGGAGTTAATTGCTCCATACTAGAAGCGAAGGCTGGAACAAAGGGAGGTACAAACACAGATGTATAAAGAAGCCCCCGAAGGTGTGGTCCAAAAAACGATCTTGAAGAGGGCAGGGAGACCTTCGTTACCGGGGATGATAAATATAGGGAGGAATTAGCCCCTCGAAGAGGGGCGCCGCAAGAAGTTAACAATCCATAAAGCCATCTCGCGTAAGGTTTTCCAGGTAAACGCTCGTCCCCATTGTTCCACGGTGGTCGGAGGTGGGAAGACATCCCTGGAAGGTTTCCCTGTCGCGTTTCACCTCCTCCAGGATTCACCTCGTGGGCCCGAGCAGGAAGACCCTCCCCTTCCCCCCCAAGAGACACCGATAATAATTTCTCTCCGGGCTGTCAAACTTATTTACAGGCGAATAATGGGGCGTTCCGCCGCGGATGAAAAATTCCGTTCCCCGAAGAGGGAGGCTCTTCCGGGGCGGCCATTGTTTCATCCTGGCCGGGGAATCGTCTCGGTGGCGTCTTAAACATCTTCTTCAGCAGTGGGTAAGATATGCCTCGGAATAAGGCGAGCGGAGCGGCGCGGTGCGAGCATAACTCACGCGGAAAGAGCGAGGACGACCTCGTCTCTATGTTAATCTCGCCTCCCTCTCCTGCGGCGGTCCATGGGCCCAGCATCCCGGTCCATCTCCCGGGAGATGGTCTCAGGCCTGGCCGGCCAGTCCCAGCAAGGCCGTGGACCACACGGAGCAAGAAGTCGGCCCGTTAGAGGCATCCTCTCGGAATCTCTGGACCCGCCGGGATGCTGCGAGCGCGTTTCCCGGCGTAATGGGCCGAGATGATGCGTGTGGTCGGACCTGCGTGCACTTCCAGAAAAGTGGCGGCCACTTCTGGCCCCATTGGCACGGGAGATAAATCCTCGAAGCCTCGATTCGTTACCTAGACCACGAGGGTGAGACCTCGAAGGAGGACATTCCCCCCCTATCTCTCCCGTTAACGGCCTACAAAAAATCCGATAACGCGGAAAAATGCATTCCCCATGCGTGACTCCTCTCCTCCACCCCTTCCTCCTTATCCTCTCTCCTTTATTCCGACTCCTGCGCACCTGTCCGCCGTCCGAGGTTAAGTGTGACATGTGCGCGGTGAATTTTTCTCTCTTTTTTTTTCCTTCATCCCCGACTTGCACCTGCCGAATATTCAAATGCGGCGAAAACGGACGGAATTTTATTACGAGTCGTTGGATGGCCAGAAAATTGGGTCCGTGGAGGAATCGGGGGGCCCTTGCTTCCCGTGAATTGAAAAAAAAGGGGAGGGGGGCGGACAGGCCGTGTAAATTTTCCACGCATTCACACGGCCAATAAACAAATCCCTTGCCGAAAAGCCTCGCCAATCGGCGCGACCAGAGCCGCGTGAATGCTTTACGAGGCTGAAAGAGTTCGACTCTAAACCCGATATTGTTCCCATTTTGCCGAAAACTCAAGCCTCGGCTCTGCCCCCGCCCCCAATAACAAAAACACGGATATTTTTATTTATCGAGCATTAAAAGAGCAGCCGCCGCGTTTGCGGGGTCGCTCTCGCTTTTTGCTTTTTTTTTTCCCTCCTCCCCGGTTGCATCGACCACCACCCCGATGCAGCAATCCGATGATTTCCCCCCTTTTTTTAATCGCCGTTAAACAGGAAGCTCCACGAGCCGATGGGGAGATCGGGGATGGGGAAGTGGATGGTACAGGGTGGAAATTTCTGCGAGCTCCTGCGAAAAAAAAAATCCCCATTTTCGGAGGCAGCGATTTATCGTGCCTGATAACGGCGGAAGGTGCGAGCCACCCGGGGAGTGGATTGCTCCGAAGAGGTCGGCCTACTTTTTGCCTATGAATTCATGAATCGCGGACGAGACCCCCCTCGACGACTCGGCCGGAAGAAATTTCGTCCCTACTCGTACACGACGTGAATTGCACGGTCTTATTACCATTTTTCAGGATTTCTTGATTTTCCGTCGCCCCAGGGTGGCTCAACGGGGGTTTCGCACCTGCGACACCATCGTAACCTGGATATCACCTGGCCACTCTAATTTCGATTCCAATATGGGGATGCGAAAATGCCATCTGAGGGGTCAGTCGTTCATGTAACTTTTCTCCGAGCTGGGTGTACCGAATCGTTCCACACGTTCCAAAGTTAATATAGAGATTATAAGTAAGGTCCTCTCACCCACGAAATTAGATTTCTTATCAAGAAAATTTTTTTTAACGTGTATGAAAGAAATTTTAAAAGAATTCACATTTCATGGGTGTCAGGATCTTCCGTGTAGCCTTAATATTAACATTGTAAGGTTTGAAACGATTCGATACACCCAGTTCAGAGAAAAGTTTCATAAACGAGGCCTCTCTGACGCCACTTTCCCATCAGCTTAAGTTCTATTAATAATTTCGCGGATTTCTTTACCAAACGAGGGAGGTTCTAAATTGAGAAGAATCTTGATAGGGGGATGAACCGCGAGCAAAAATCGAATTTTGATGTCCAAGGGTCGGCTAAAAATGGGGCCAGTAGGTCGTCAGAAGGGTGGCCGGCGAAGGGCTGATCCGGGATGGCTGCAGGGGATGAATCCCGTAACCTAGTCGGATATATTCCGAAATAACTTGGCAATGGGACGGCCGTTCCTCCCTAAGGGTCGGTAAATAAAGATTTTCGTCGCCCTTCGAGAGGGTGGCTCTCGATTCGAGTTACGACGGTCCAGCTCGATACCGAAGCCGGAGTCCCGGCGAATGTCTCGACTCGGAGATGAAAGGAGGGAAAAGGAGCGCCAAAGAGCAAAAGATAGAAGGAAAAAGAAGACTAGAAAACTCCCCGGCGAAAGACGAAAAATTATTTACAAGGCGGGCAACATTGCGGCCAGGGCGGCCAATGAGCCATCGGAAAGCTATTAAAAGTTCTCGGGGCCCAGAAATAACCTCTGCGTCGGCCAACGTTCCCCAGAGGGTGATCTCCGGTAACGTCTCCAGGAGTCGCGGTCCAGTTCCACCCCTTTCGCCCGGAGTCGAATCCCCCTTCTCGGGGAGACTCACCCACCTCTTTCTCGATCTATCTCTTTTTACGGCCTCCTCGAATCCCTCCCTGGGTTCGATCGAGCCACTCAGGGGGAGGGGGGCGTTGGCTTGAAAAAAATGAAAATCCCATCTCCTTCCGGCCTCGTTACATCCCTCGGCGTAAAAACACTTGATAGTTATTGCACCGCGCGGATAGACCGTGACGGGACAAAGGGACCGGGGCTCGGAAGGGCGTGTTTTCAAAAGCGGCGGCTAGGTCATAAGGACCGGTGATTCCGGAGGCAGCTACCGCGGGGGGGTTCGAGGAAATACGAGCGTCCGTAAATTCCGGCGAATCGGGGAATCGCGGTGTCGATCGATCGCGATTTAATGGCCGCCTTATGGCGGTCGTATCTAATCTCGTCGGGAACGACTCCGGCCTTATTGCGACACGACAAAGGCGTGGGTGCCGGGAGGAGGACTCTCTTCGAGGGCGTCGGCCGCGGTTCGATATAACATCGATGAAAAATCCCCGCGTCGCCCACACGCGCGATAATCCCCGCGTTTAACGATTCGAGACCCGCGGGGATCCTCGCGAAAGTGTCGGCTGTATTTCAGTTTCGAGGCGGCCGCCGCGCAGTAAATTCCCCATTCCCGGGTCTATCCGTCGTTATTTTTCTACGGCCTCCCATCGGGTTCTTCTTCGAGGCCGAATCGCGCCAGACCTGGCGAGAGCTTCTCCAGTTGCTCGCAACCCTTGTTCGAGGTAGCCTGAACACCTCCACCTTTTTCCGACCAACAAGAAAACGACCAAAAGGGAGCATCGCGAAAAAGTCCAACACGCACGCATTTTGCGCCCCCTTTTTTTAGTTTGCGGATTTTCCCATAAGTCTTTTTTTGGCCCAATCTGTCGATATTTTTGTCTTGATCCTCTTCGGGCCCTTCTTCGAGGTCGAGTCGCGCCAGATTTAGCGAGAGCTTTTCCGGTAGCCCGCAACCTTTGTTCGAGGTAGCCTGAACACCGCCACCTTTTCCCGACCAACAAGAGGGTGAACCAAAAGGGAGCATCACGAAAAAGTCCAGCACGCACGCATTTAGCGATCCCCTTTTCTAGTTTGCGGGTTTTCAGATAAATCTTCTCTTCCGTCGATATTTTCCTCCTGCCCTCCCTTCGGGTTCTCCCTCGTGGTCGAGTTGCGTCAGACTTCACAATCAATATTATTAATTAATTAATTAATTAATTAAAGCCCAACAGTATCAGCCAATAACGGGACTCAAATAAAAGCATCAGGTGAGGGAAGAGATCACCCTGTAAATACCGAGCTCAGGTAAACGCTACTACAGGGGAACGCATAATCGACCCAGCAAGGGTGGACTTATGGAAAATACTGAAGGATGAACGAGTTATACCCAACGTCTCTCCTTGTCGAGCGATTTTCCGGTAATCTGCAAACTTTCTTCGAGGTGGACAGAGCACTTTCACCTTCCCACGGCCAAGAAAGAGAGAGAAAGAGAGAGAGTGGGCCACGGAAAAGTCTCGGACGCACGCGTTTCGCGTACCTCTTCCGAGTCTTGGTGGTTTACGGACAAGTCGCGAGGTAACGGCCCCGTCCGGCGCGTAAACTCCAATAGCCTTTAAGGGGGATTTACGAGAGCGACCTAGGCCGAGAAGGGAGGCAGGGCGACCCCGGCCGTAGGAGACGAGGGAGAGCCCCCGGGAGCTTCGGCCCAAAGGAAGGTGCGCCCGAGACTGGCGAGATTTTCGCCCCGGTCAAGGAGAGGAGTCCCCGATCTCTTCGAGACAACGCCGCCGTTTTGTAGACAGAGACAACTCCGGGGCCAACTTCTGAACTCGGTTGTAGGAGCGAACTTCCAAGTTCCCGTCCCCGTCCCAGAATTCGCTCTCGCCGCAGCTGGACCGGACTCCGACATGCTCCCTCGGAAGTTATTACCACCTTTATTTGCGAACCGTCCCCGTCGAGATCCGCGAAGAAAGCTCCCCGATGACGGACTCTCGGCGAGCCTTGGCCAAACCACCTCGAAAACGAGTACACTCGAAGTTAAACTTGTGTTCTTCCCTGCGCTTTCTTTGAAAAACCTCATTATACATGCATCCCATCGGGAAGCAACGTGAGTGTGGAATTGAAAAGTGAATGGCACTTAAACCGCGAAATTAATATATTTCGTCCTTCGTGGAAGAACCTTATCACAGGAATTATGTAATTGTTAGTAAGCAGGAAATAGAATGTCTAACTACTACATCGGCGACATGATCGTTCGTGCGATCCCAAAGTGATAATCTCAACGACATGATCGCCGCCATATAAATGACGAATTTTAAAGTCGACGTGGTGTTTAATTTGTCAATGGGACAAAATCTATGGAAATTTTCGTGGGACTACGATCAGTATGTCCCCTTCTTCGAGTGTCGTTCGAAGGACCAGGCGACTCTATCCTAGATTCGTCAGTTCCGTCATTTCTCAGAGGCAGAAAAAAAAAAAAAAGAATCCCCGCCTGCAGTCGGAGTCAGAATTTCGGCAGTCCACGGAGGAACGAAATCCATAAGAGGGGTAACTCGATGCCGGGCGAGTCCGGTGGCCGGAGGGCACGCGTTGGGACTCTGCAAGGAGGTCTTCGGCTCCCCGACGTCGTCCTGCGAGGGGAGGCCAGGACCAAACGGAAAAGTCCTTCGTCGGCTTAATGCAGCGCCTCGGGGGTGTCGCGAGAGCCCCTAGAAAGGAGCGATCGGGTTTCCTTTGAAAGTCCCACGAGTCCCAGGGGCTCCCTTCCACGTGGTCGAGCCCGGGACGTCCCGGCGAAGAGCGGCGAGCGCGGGGACGCCATTTGGATTCCTTCGGGCAGCCGAAGAGTGCCGCGCCATCTTCCGGTCCCATAACTTCGTAATAACTGTCGGGAACATGCCCCTCTAGCAGCCATCGAGGTCCCCGAAAGATTAATTCGAGTTTCATCCCTGCCGGGTCCCGGGGTGCAGCCAGGAAAACGGAGCAAACGTCCCAGAAACCCGCTCCGTACACCCCCTTTACGGATTTATCGGCGGCGCCGCCTTTTATTGCGGCGAACGTTCCCCCGGTCCTCCCTCTGTAAAACAGCGAGACGATCGGGATCTGTCGAGCGGAGGAAGAAAATCGGCACGTGCAATTGATCGCAATTAAAAAAACAACAAAAATTCATAAGAATCCGGCACCCTCTTCCAGTCTGATTTTTTCGCGGATCTGCCGTACAGAAGCACGACATACTTAGACCTTGATTAGTACGATTAATCGCTGTTAAAAAAACTTTCCACGAAATTCCGACGCCTGTACAATAGTGCGACAATTTGGACCCGTGAGCAGCGGAGGAAGATGCGGCGAAGATCAATTGCACCGGACGAAGACCGATGCAATTGATCGCAGTTAAAAAAAATTCATATAAATTCTGCAGCCTCTTCCAACCTGATTTTTTCCCGAGTCCCTTTCCTGCATGACTGCGCGATAAACGAGGTCTGAGAGCAACTAGGAGAGATTTCAGAGATTGGCCAGTAAAATTGAGCGCTGCTAAAAATTCATGAAAAATTTTTTTACATTCTCGAAAATTCCCAAAAATTCTGGCGCTTGTAAGAGATTCGGGATCCGCGAGCAACCCAGAGGGTCCCCGAAGAAACTGGCTGGGGCAATGGAGCGGTGATAAAAAAATTTCCAAACGTTCCCGCACGGTTCATTTTCCCGGACACGGAGACCCAGAGTCGGAGAAAGCGGTTTTCGGCGAAACGGAGGTCCCCGACAATGTGGAATGGCTTTTGCCAGCGATTGGGTAATTCGGGGTTCAGGGATTGGTATCGAGGGCCTCGCGCGGCTCGGAATCGGGATTTCGCCCCACCGGGCTCGGCGCTGCAGATAAAGCACTCGAACGGCAACGTCCCCGAAGTCTGCACCCCACATCCCTTTTAGGATTTATCGGAGATACCGCCTTTTATTCCAGAGTCGGCCCCCTCCCCGGGCTCCTCTTGGATCCGAGTCAAGGCAAGGAGGATTCGCTCGGGAGCGAAATCGGATACGGGACTCTGTCTCCGACGCAAAGGATCAGAAGACCCTACTTTGCGCACGGATCCAGAAGTCCCTTTCCGAGTTAAGTGTGCGGTATCCGCGGCGGTGGGAATAACGATCGCTCCCCCGCACAAAGAAGTCCCTTTCCCTACCCCTAGGTACCCGAAAACAATCTAAATACGTACCTCAGAAATTCGGGCGACAGGTTGTCGGTTCGCTACGAGCGCATTTCTGAACCACCGCGAAGGTACGTCCGCCTCTCGGAGGTATCCACCCTCTCAGAGCGGTCGACCTCGTCGGAGCTTCCGAGTCATTCGTTCCCGACGCCCTGGAGATGCGTCTCGTTACCGAAGCGGAGAAAGGCACTCGAACCGGGGAACTCGTTCCGAGGTCGGGTTTACCAAGACCAGGGTGAGTTCACCTTACAGGGGTATATATCACTTTCGGGGTGAAATCAGCCGCACTTGTGCGGACTCCCGGCTCGCACCACACTCACGCACTCGTGCACCCGAGGAGGCCCCGACCGGGCCCGGCAGCATCACCGTCCACTGAGGAGAAGGTCGCGATTCATGTCGCGAGGAGGTTAGAGTCGAACCACCGGGCTCCGTTTTGGCGCGGAAATACTCGATTGAAGGAACGACGCGCACTCTACGGTGGCGCGCGGCACACTGTTGCTCCGGCCGCCGCGCCTCCTCGCCAGCGCTCGGCTTCCCCCACCGCGCGGGCACCCCCCACTCCGCTCCGCCGCCGCCGGCACTCCCCCCACCACTCCGCCCGCATGCTACTGTCGGCGGCTGACGTTACCTTCGACGTTACCACTTTGCCTCCGGCTACCAGACGAGCGCCGACCGAGCGCCGGAGCGCGGCCGGGAGAGAGACGGAAGCCGGCAAGGCGCGAGGCTGCCCTTCGGGAAAAGTGCAGTGGCCGCGCGCCAGGGAGGGGCGCATTGTGTGCATTCGGAAGCTGGGCGGATACACCGCTATGCACCGCTAGCTGGCGCCCTCTTAAACGCGGACGGCCTCGCACGGAGGACTCTGCTGAAACCAAGGGAGTGGATGTATCCGAGGTGGAGAAAATAGAGAACGAGGAACCGCGCTTAGGGAAGATTATTTCGTTATCGTAGCGATGAGCTATCGTCGATTGGCCGGTCGTATGGGGAGATGCCGACTCGGGGGAACGAGGGTTCCTCGAAAGGAGACCGCTGGAATTCGTGAAGCGACGAAGGTCGGCTTACGAAAGGACGTTAAGTATGCGGTCCACCTGCGCCCGGAGGCCGTTGGAAAGTACGACGTGCACGTCGGGGGAAGAAACCCGCGTCGCCGTTTCTTTTTGGACCCTCCGAGCGAGGAGAGCGATTCGTTACTCCGGTAATCCCATGACACACCGATCGTTATCTGGCGGACGTTGATCGCGCCACTCGGCAGCTTCTCGCTCCGACTCGGCCCGATTTACGGCCCCTCCGATTGGTCAGGATTAGCTCTAGGAGAAGGACCGTCTCTTTTGCACGACGAGGGACTTATCGAGGCCTCGTCATTTCCGGCAGGGTTTCACCTCCCCGTTGCGGTTTTACGGCCTCGGGCTGACGCGGAATATCCTGCTTACCGGTTGCTAAATCGAAATTCCCCCGATCGCGGAATGACCGAAGGATATGTCCCAGATACTCGTAATTACGGGAAAGAAATTATACACCGGGTAAAAAAAAAAAAATCAGTCGGACCGATGAAATATTTCTTCGAACGGTGCCGAATATACATATATATGTTCCTAATTCAAAGACTCGATTTTATTTCAGTTAAGTGATGACTCTTTGAATTTATATAAATATTTCATCGGTACTATTCCAAGAAATATTTCTCGGGTTCGGTGGGTATATATGTATATATATTTTTTTTTCCTGTGTAGATACATATTTCGGGAATGATTTATCACGAGATTTGTCATGACGACGAGTCATCGCGTCTGCGTCGATTATTTCTACCGGGACGTGAGGGTCCGGTCGAGGAATTTCGAAGTCCCGTGACCTCGGCGCATAAGGGAGTTGCATTTTGTTCGTATAATGATAATTACATTGCTGGCCAAAATTGCCGCTGCAAACAAGTAACGTAACGAACTATGACGTGTACGATTATCGTGGCCCAATTGAATTACGCCGACCACGCTATATCTCGCGCTCAACTCGGTTAGTGGTGCGGCTCTACTAAAAGTCAATTACCCGATCGAATCGGCCGGTAATCGGCCATCTTGACCGCATAACCGAGGAGTTACACGATACCCGTTCTCGCTAACGCGAGAAATGTCCAGATCGGGATCGGTTACGTGTTGCGCAAACCGTTTTAAAGGGAACGTGTCGCCGGCTAAGGGAATAGACGGTGAAAAATCGAGGGCGAAAATTCGGCCCAGGTTATCGGTTACTGGTAGCGATGCCGATAGCGCAGGGACTGGGGAAAAAGCTCCTCGAGTTGATTTTTCACGAGGGGGCCTTTCGCTGAAAGGAAATCCGATAATTTTAACCCGATACCCGATAATTATCGCCGCAATCCAGAATCGGTATTCGCCAACAAGTTGCCGGCCCTGCTGAAAGTTAATTACCCGATCGGGCTGGAGATAATCGGCCATCTTGACCGCGGAATCGATGGGCTTAAGCGAACACGCTCGCCTCGTGAAACTCCCGATTAAACGGAAGTAAAGACTCAACGAATTATTGATACGAGCCGTTCGTCGAGTATTTCTGGCGGATAGCATCGCGAGATCTCCGTCCTTTAACCTCGGGCGGGATTCGATTACCGGTAGAAACGTCGGGGAGCCTTGGACGGGAAATCGACCTTGCTCGGTAAAAAGATGGATGGAGAAAATGGCGGTGCGGACCGGCCACTTGTCGGCTTAACGAATGCGTGCGCAATTTAACGAATGTAGGTCGGCCGTTCGATCTCCGAATATGACGAGGAAGGCACGCATAGGAGCACGTATAAGAGCACGCATATGCTCGTCACGCACGAGAGATGCCTCGAGGGGAGTCGAGGCCCTGAAGACGCCCCGAAGAGATCCCGAAGACGCTCGTTAAGATCACCTCGACGGGGACCCCGTGGGACATTAATCCCCCGAAATTCGACAAACGAGCTCCCCAATTTAATTTAATGCCCGCCGAGAGGAGTCCGGCTCGCCGCTAAATATAATTGACAATCCGCAATATTGTGTCCGAGGTGCCCCGCGGGAGTAAAAGTCAAACGCGGCCCGGTTGGAAAAAATGAAAAACGCGAAAGATGGCGGCCGGTGCGTTTTAACGAGTGCCGCTCGTTCCCGCGGCCGGTCGCTCGTTCTTTTGCCCCTTTTTGCGGATTTGCGCGTGTAAAAAGCGTCCGCGTATTCGCCTCACGTCCAGGACTCGCGGGGGACGGGGACCCTGAAGAGATCCCCGAGGCCCCTCGATAGGATCGCCGGTGGACCGAGCTCGGATCTTTTCAGGCCACCCCATTAATTCCGTTTGATGGCGCGATACCCTTCTAAGATGGCGTTCTCCTCACTTCCGGGCGTCACGAAGAGCGTGCGAGGCACGCCCGAGTTATCGTTAAGCCCCTCGACCCTGAAGAGCGCGAATCGTGCCGCGAATTAACTTTCGGGATAATCCCCCTTTTGGCCGCCATTTTTTTCCCTACGTAATATTTCGTCCGCTTAAGGCACTCCTTAATAACGCTTCTTTTCGACAGGAAACGTCACTTCGAGACGGATAGTTCTTATCATCGACGGCTGTGTGCATTCGATAGCAGTTATCAGGACCGGTGAATCAATATTCCTGCAGATAACAGGGCTCCGATTATCAAGATCTGTTTACCGAAGCAGGGCAACGAACTCCACCAACGATATGAAGTGATCGTCAATTTTGATAATTCTCGTAAGTAAGGAAATTTTTAAACGTGTTCGTCTTTTCTTACCTTTTTTTGGTGTACTTTTTAATGTCGGTAGAGGGTGATTTTTTCTAGTTTAAGGGTTCCACTTTTTCCTCGATTTCTCGCGTTTACCGCCCAGTTAGCTTTTTATGCCCGCGGTGGGGAAGCAGGTTTCGAATGCCGAGTTCTTTTTCCGGAATCCCTTCGATTAAGGCTAATACTGTCGGCGTTGGATGTCGGGGCCGCCGAGGAAGTCCCTAATGTGCCTAATTACGAGACAATCGTCGTTCCTGGGGGAAACAGGCCGGAGGAGGTACCGGAAAGTTTGCCAATGGCCGAAAGCGTCGTTTAACCTCGGCATGGAAAGTCGGAACGGGAAAGTCGAGGTGGTATTGGAGTGCAAATATTACTCGACTAGCGTGTTAGTGAAGGATTTTTACCGAACCGTGTCTTCCGACAAGTCCGAATACCCAAAGGGAGCCGCTCCGTTTAATCGGACCCCTTTGTCGCGAGATGCAGCGCTGGCCTCCTTTGCAAAGTCGACGCAGAAATTTGCCACCCCGGTCGCACTGCCGTAATGAAAGCGGACGACGAAAAAATGATTACTCCGATACCGAGCGATCGGAATTGCAATTTGTCCAGCTTTTCCGCGGCTTGACCCAGGGTGCAGTGGGCGGTGGGTGGGCGGTGGGTGGCGCCGCGCTCCCGGCGAAATATTCCACCCTCGCCCAGCGCTTTTCTATCTCTCGCTTTTATACGCCCCCCTTTCTTTTTTCCTTTAGCCACGCTTTTTTGGAACCACTCCAGGCGACTCTGTTTGCCGAAACGCTCGGCGAGGTGATGCAGCGAATTTTCGGAGTGTTTGTTAAACATCCTCCTCGAGATGTACCTTGTACTTTTTGTGGGGGCGCTAATGCATTCCCCAGAGATGTTGTTTAACGAGAAGTTTCCCGATGCCGGCAAAGATCCGGGAAAGGACCGCTCCCACGATGAGGGCCCTTTTTCGGGGACGAGTTCGACTCTTGGGGGATATTCCGCCGCTCCTTAAATTTGCTTTTCTCATAGACACCCCGGCCCGGGGCAGGTGCGACACACCGTAGGTTCCATTAGGTCCCCGTTAAACCTGCGTTTCCTTGTACTCTGGAGAGGGCCCCGCAATTATGTCGGCCTCTGTACATATTTACGATTTCTCTCCGCGTGTAATGTGCCGATGTTGACCATCTCGCTGACCCCGGAGCGTGGGTCGAGCGGGGCTTACAATTTTGTTTCATGTCGTTCCGAAAGTTACTGCCCCACGCCGGAGCGGTCCTCGCCTCGCCCATTGTTGTCGGCCCTCCTTCTCGCGTCCTCCTCTATTTTTCAAATATTTTTTTAGGCCCACCGATAAGCCCCACTCGAGCCCTCTAGAGGACAAGACCGACTTGACGAGATCCCCAGGAAATTAATGGACCTCCGCTTCGAAACGGATTTCCGAGGCACGTTATTTAGCGCTTCCCCCTCCGACAGGAATGTTTGCTATTCTTCATCCTCGACTTTTATCGGTTACCGATCCCACCCCTCCCATTCGTCTCCCAAGTATTCCGAACTCGCCGCACCGACTTCCGAAATTGTGTGCGCGAGGTGTAGCCCGGGCAACGTCCAAAGTTTCCGGATAACCGATATTCCCCGGGACAGATAAGATATGTTCATAGAAATAAGCGGAAAGTGAGGTTATGCGGCGCATACAGGTGAATTCGCCCCAGCGCGCGATTTTCGACCCTGCTGGGTCATGACATTTCTTTTTTTCCCATGAATTTTCGGAGGGAATGTTTTCCTACTTTTTTCCGAGGACAGGACTGGACTATGCACTTGTCACCAGACACTCTGTACAGGTAGAGGACGAGTGTCAAGACCAGAGATGCGTTTTCTCGTGGCGGACCGTCTGACCCCTGAGGTGGCGTGCATAGGAGTCGCGACTTTCGTGATTTATAGATGAAAAATAAATTGCAGATGTAGGTGGACGATGATTTACGGGGCAAAATATAAATTGCCGATGCCGTCGCCGCCGTCGTCGGGGAGAATAACGATTCGCACTCGAATTCTCGACGTCGAGAGCCGGAGGAGAGATTTTCAAGAGCCCTCTCAGCTTTGCGATTTTTACCTCGACTTCGTCCGGGCCGAGACGTACCGCGTCAAAGAGAAAATCTGTACTATTTCTCAGAGCTTTCTTCCCGGGCAGGAATGCAATTAAGAGACAAAGGAAGATTTCCGAAAAAGAAATAGAAAATTAGGAAAGACACCGGACGGACGTATCTCGGAGGAAATATCTTAATTACGGAGCCGGGGACTTAATTTGGTATTCGACGGGAAGATAGCTCCCGGGCAAAAAATTTATGTATCCGTTTACGGGATATTCGAGTAAAGTCTGACCCCGTGCTCATGAATGAACAAAAGTACGGGACCGACGTCGAAGAGCGCCCCTTTTTTCGGGACCTGCCCATATACATCTCTCGGCCTCCTGGAAGCAGACATTCGTTCCGCTTAATGGAGACATACACTGTCATTCTTCGATGGTTACCCCACGGACCTACTGCCCTCTACAGCCGCGCTGCGTACTAGCGACGGGAGCAGCGCTAAGCGGCGCGTCGCTAAGGCGACGCCAATGGGGGGCTCTCTAAGAGGACGCCACTAGGGGCCCCTATGAGGCCTCGAAGGTCGCAATTTATTTGAGTGATCTCAATTATTCCTTTGATTAATAAAATATTTATTTGGTTTAATGACATTTCTTTTCTCAGTGTAGTAGATGCATTTAAAATGTCTTCATTATTTTCAATCAGGTTCCTTGGGTCAAAGTCCAGGTAGGAGCCACGGTTTATATTTTTCTTTTTTCGGTGAACACGTTGTTTGATACGGTACATTATTATAACATTCAGGTGTCAAAACCCAGGAAGACGTTATTTGGAATTTCTGTAGCCGCATCCCGAAGGCCTAGGTGGGACCCAATAGCCGTCCCAGGCTAGAGCCGCCATCTTGCCGATACGATTTCGATTTGCTAGGGACCGGTTTTTTCGGCTCGTCCGGCAGCAAAAAATGCGATGAAAACGATCCCCCCAGCCATTACGAGGCCACAAATCTCTAGTCGAGGCTGCCCAAGACCCGAGTCCGGTAGAATGCAGAAGGAAGGACCCAGAGGCGAATATCTGCCAGCCGATGATCCCGGCTGCGGCTGCTGCGATTGCAATTTTCTGGGAAAGTTGTCGATCCCGCCAAGCCGTTCTTAAATCCAGGAGTAAAACCTGGAAGAGGGTCGAATTTAGCGGCGCAATTACGCGGGATTTCCGGATGGGATTCCGCAATAATAGAAGTAACGAGACACGGTGCATCGCTCGACGGGGCCAATATGGCCGCCCTGGGCGTCTTAAAGCCCGGTTCACGCTGTTCCCAATTAGCCCCCTGGAAGCGAGGTGACCGTAAATCCATAAATCCCTCCGGAGGCCAACGAGAGCGGACTTCCAGGCCGAGGAGACGCGATGAGCACCTCCGCGGGGGGTCCTTGCCTCCGGAGAGCCCGAAACGCGTTTCTTTCACCGCTCCCCGAAGAGCCCCGCAACTCGGCCAGACTCTTGTCAGCCTTTAGTCACGGTTGCTTCGGCATCGTCCTCACGTACAGGTTTCCGAGCCTTCCCGGAAGGGCCGACACCCCGGACCGGCAACTCAACGAGTCTCGACAACGCGTCGACGCGATGTAAATCCGGGATATCGTGGAAAATCGGCGTTAAGGGGTCCCGGGAAAAATTCCCAAAGAAAAGCCTGGACCAGGACCGACGCTAATCCGACATCCAGCCGGACCCAACGCACATTGGACGAGCGGTGGTAATTTTTTGCACCCCGAGTATGCAGGCAGAAAATGATTTTCTATTAGCGGGCACCATCTCCAAGCTGGGGAACGAAGTATGCAAAGAAAACGGCGTTAACAAGTTCTTGAGAGCGGTAATTGCGGCCAAGCTGGGAGCCCCTTCTCGGAACGGAATGCCTAGGATCGCGGAACCGAGCGCTCATCTCGTCTCTTCGTCTTCATCTCCTAAAGGATCCGCGTCTCGGATGCTGCGAGCTAATGGTACACCCTGGGCGCAAGAAAGAACGTCGAAGAACGCGGAACGATCGCGTGTCGGGCTCTTCGGAGGTCTCGGATGGGGATCATCGGGAGATGGGCAGGCAGATCGAAGACAGCCGGCAAGAAGCTGCGGAGATGAAGACGTCAACCCTTTGTCGGTCTCGAAGGCATCCTTTCCCGGTTCCTGGAGACCCGGACCGCGTCAGCTGTGGGCCGATTTTTCATCCTCCACGATGGGCTGACAGCTTCATTGGGCGCAAATTAATCCCATCGATTCCTGGAAGAGCCGGACCGAGGAGGCCTCGGGATAGAGCCATCGAGACAAAGGCTCGGGGGCGACTTCTTCGGCTCGGGGGCGGAAACGGGGAGGGCTCTCCGTTCCTCGGGCGTGGAAGGGCCCTCGCCGAGTTTGGAGTTCCGCCGCAGACCTGGCAATCGGCGGCTTGTAATCTGGTCCGCTCGCGGTGCGCCGTCAGTTGGCACGCGAGCCCCCTGGGCTGCGGACCCCTTCCCGCGGGAATCGGGGGATGATATCTGAATTATCTCTCCCGGTGGTTTTTGCCGACTTTGCCGACGAGCCGGCCCGTTAAACGAGGACGAACGGCTCGGGACCAGTTGGCCGAGGCGCGGGATAATTGCCGGTTCAGGTATACCCTGGACCCTCGATTCGCCAAGCTATGCCGTGTTAGAGTTAACTCCACCTTGCTGTGGATCCCTCCTCGGTTTTCCTCGTCTTTCTTCGTGTTTTACAAATTTCCTTGTCTACGAATTTCTTCGCGTGTTACATATTACCTCCTGGATGAACTCACCTCTAGTTCATCCGATCAACTTTCGCATGAGAAATTGACCATTTCGTATACAACTTTCAAACGTTGACCAATGACGCGACTTGGCAACAATAAGGAATTTTCATGCGAATCTATTCGTATGTGAAAACAAATCCGTATGAACTCGAGAATTGGGTCCCTGCGAAGAAACGGCGTCTTCCGATGGGCAAAAAATTAGCACACGATTAGCACGTCATTTCCCTAGTTATTCAAAAAATCACGAATTGCGGCAGTAACGTGCGAAACTGACGCACCTATCCCGAGGAAAAAAAAGAAATTCATTGAACCAAGGAAACGTTTTGTTAATTCAAAGAATAAACTCAAATAAATTGTCGTAATTCCGAAGAATCATTGCATCCAATTTATACGAGTCCATTTGAATCAAATTGATTCTCTGAATTAGCAAAATATTTCTTTGAAGCCGCTCAAAGAGATATTTCTCTGGTACGATAGAATTTTTTTCTCGGAGTATAACGCATTTCCGATTTATCTGAATTTGACCCGTGTTGTCCATTTAATCTCGAAGAGGGTCGCCTTCCAAATCCGGATCCCGGGTTTACGAGGCACGCCCAGGAAGGTGCGGAAGCTGAGGAAGTATTAAGGCGTTAGGGTCATTCGTTATCGCGAGATTTAGCGGATTAGACGGTAGATCGGAGTTAAGGGCGAGAGAGCGTTCCCTTTGGAAGATCCCAGAACGAGAGGGAAACGGCCGGGAGGGAAAAAGAAGGATAAAAAAGGAGGGAAGAGAGATCTCGCGGTCTTCATTACTTGCCGCCCGCTCATTATGCTCTCAGCTTGAGTCCTTCTGCCTCTCTCTCTTCCTCTCTTTCCTCCACAGCTCTCGGCGGAGCTGCAAATAATGTGGGCCTTATGCCGTGTCTAAATCGGAGGGCCCTCGACCGACATCGAGTAATTATCGCCCGAACGAGGAACGTGCGAACACGTGTATATCTACGTACATACACACGCCGCACATGTACGGTCATGTACCCGCCATATTGCCTCGTGTTGTTCGCACCTACACATTGCCACGGATCCTCCTTTTATTCTCGCCGCCTTCATACTTTTTCCCCACCTCGGGGTTGACTTTACTCTCCGCGTCCATAGATTCTCAGAGACGGATAAGTGAATCCAGAGTGTCGGTCTAAGTATTTCTTTCCAACCTCAAAAATGGTTGAAAGTTCCCTGGACCCGTCAGCTCTTCCCGATCTTAGCTCCATTTTTCATTCCTCCCTTGGTGCTCCTCGAGATGGACTCCTCGCGAGCGCAGAATCTCAGAGACGAATAAATGGGTCCAGGGGCTCGTCTTATTTTTTTCCCTTCAATTTGGGATATTGTAAGGGATCTCTTTGCATCCCTTGGCGCCGATAGGTGAGGGCCAACCCTTTGACGGCCTCGAAAGCAAAGGACCTCCGGCTGAATACCGATTCGGGCCGGCCAAAGCTCTCCTTTGCAGGAAGCCTGACGTGGGTGGTATCGATGCCTTCAGAAATCCACGGCAGATACGTGTCCGATCGGATGAAGGAAATGGAACCGATAGCCGGGTCCGGCAAGGTATCTTTTAAACCGGACATGCTCACCTACACGCCCTCGAGCGAGTGCACGCGTGTCGGCACCGAGCCGAGCCGCGCGCGCTCGCGTGTGCGTTCACGTGCGGACGGACCCTCCGCTTCGTTCGCTTTATGCCACGATAAACCCCGTAAAAGGGTCCGCTTTACTCCATGCATACATCCCCGAATGGAGGCAGACTCGAAACTCAGTCAGAGAGAAGCACGGAAGGAGAGATACGGGAAAAAATCGGAGATTTATCGCGCGCTCGGTCGGACGGAAACGACTCGACGTGGTGTATTGGGTGTCGGACCGCAATGCTGACGTCCTTCCAAATTTGCCGATTGATCCGCCGAATTTCTTTATGAATTTTAAAACGTACATAATTACACCTTCAAACTAGCATATCGATGATCCATGCGGTCGAATCGCATGATTGAATGAACGGGTGAATTTTTCGTAAATTCAAGGAATTTCTCTCGAATAAACTCAAATAAATTGTCATCATTCCGAAGAAATGTTGTATTCGATTCCTTCGAGTTTATTTCAGTCAGATAATTATTCTTTGAATTTACAAAATATTTCTTTGCTTCGGATCATTCTTTTTTCCTCAGGGTAGGTAGGATTAAGATTTCGACTCGAATGAGTACTCGTACAGTTACGAAATTATTGCCCTTCTGTCCAAGACAAACTCCGGGATGCGGCTTCTTCCGCGGGTAAATTTCCGCATCACGGATAAGGAGATGCGCGACGCGTCGGCAGTTTTCCGGTTCCCGGATACGAGATTAGCGATCCGCGGATTTCCTCACCGTAGGTCGACGGCGCGATTCCGCGTCGCGACAATGGCCAGCCCTCGAGCGATCGATCCGGATCGATCGATCTTGACGTTACGTGCGCACGGGTATCGAACCTGAAGACCGCGGGCATTCGTGACGCCGTATCGATACGATCGAGATAATGACCGACATTTCGTGAGGAAAAGTATCGCACATATATTACGCGAATGCAGGACTCTTATTGTCCTCCGCAATATAGGGTTGCGGTGCATCGCTCACCTGAATCACAACATTATTTGTGCACACGCATTAAGTTGTTACGAAAAAGTTATTCTATATATATATATCAAAACGTCAAAATATTGATAAAACTTTTCCCCAAACAGGGTGAACCGAATCATTACAAACTGAGGCCCTAAGAAACTTCTTAAAACTCATGAAATTTCATTTTTCAAAAAGAAGAAAGATGTTCTTGGTTCTAGTCTGGGATAAATAAAAAAAAACACTTTTTTTTGTAAACTGAAGTTTCACACTTCCATAATCACGTGTTGAAGTTTCGAGCGATTCGATGGAGCCAATTTTGAAGATAACTTTTTGTAAATATTTTGACGTTCTAATATATATATATATAGAATGAGCTTTTCATAACACCATAACTCCACAAGGGATGCGTTTATTTTTATTTCGCCCAATTACTCGAGTTCCAGCCGAGGGGCACGTCCTCTTATCACCGGGTATCAGGTCCCGAAGGTTCGTGCGGCCCTGAAATCGGGGAATCTTAAGACCCTGTACGTGTCCCCGGGGATATAATATATCCCGGCAGGGACATCCAGGTGGACGTATCCCGCAGGATCGCCGGTAGAATTCCGTCTCGTCCGCGTTTTACGCTCCTCGGAGGAAGACAACGGGGACGAGTCCGGAACCGGTTCGACCCGATCGGCGAAGGGATGGAGCCGGAGGAACCCGAAACCCGAGCCCGGCTCTTTCGAGTCCTGGTCTTCTCTTCGGGGTTATTCGACTGCCGACTTCTGCCTCCGCACGCTCCTTTTATTTTCCCTCTTATTTTCACTCTCCCTTTCCTCCAGGAGGAGAATAGCCCTTCGAAAATTGTCTACGCGTGACTCGCGATATTCTTGAAGACGTCCGCGCCCTCTAGAGGCTGGTTAAAGGACTCCCCGAGGACTCCTCGAGGAACAATGGCGGCCCTCGGTTTCGGGAACGCCCCGCGGAAAACCACTCGTTATTGCCGCCCCGGGAAACTCCGGGCTTTGTTCCGGGTTGTTTAAATAACAACGAGGAGGCCATTATCGATTCGGCTATCGGCCGCCTGCCGCGGCTCGCCGATCATTTTTCGTTTTGTTCCCATTTCGCTCCCCTTTTTTGTCGGTCAACTCTCGACCCGAAATCGACGTCCCGGATCAGGAGTCGCTCGAGCGCGACTTCGCATTTTTCGCCTTCGACTTTCTCTTAGCTATAGACTTTTAAGCGATTCCGAGGTTACGTAAAATTAGGGTTTAATTATTTAACGTATAGGTATATACTTTTCGGGGCAAATGTACGTCGTACGCCGGTAAAAAGCGCGCCGGAAGAGGGGAGGGATCGGAAGCTCTCTATAGACCTCGTTCCCGGCTGTTTAAATAACAACGGACTGTCAGCCATTATCAATTTCCGCGAGCACACGTCGAAATTCGTTTTACAGACCGTCACCCAGCCGCACCGTAATTGCTAATTTCCCTGTCGTCCCCAGACAGTCGATCACCGGCGATCTGGGAAATGAATCACGCGAGCAAAGTGTAGCGGCCGATCTCTGCAAGTATCGGGGGCCATATTGGAGAACCGGACTTCCTCTAAAGCACCCTACAATTCCCTGGATGAAAAATAGGATTTTTAATTAACGTTTATTCTCTCCATTCCCTCTACGATTGTATCCATTTAATTTACACGGAAGTGGGAAAACGAGTCCCCCGCTACGAGGCGTGAGGGAGGAAACGATTTCCAAGCAGCTCCGCCTGGACGGCCTCCGGGTTTATTATGTTATTAAAACCGAAAAGTCACTTTCTAGGGCCCCCAAAAATTACAGGGTAGAGTTAGGCACTCCGATCGTAATCTCTCAGATTGATATATCAAACGCGGTCTCATGTGACGCATCAAAGTGGGCGAGGAAGGAGCCATTAGCGGCGAATCGGACACCAGGTCGCCTTCCACGGTCCCAAACTTGGCTCGAGCGAGATCATAGTTGTGATAAATGTCGAAATCGTCATATCTAAAATTACACTCGAGGTAGGGGAAGGGAATCGAGGTGGACGTCGAGTTTCCCTGGGCTCCCTGGAGGCCCCCGACCCCGGAGCTCATGAAGAAGACCATCAGCCAGGGGCACCAGGGCAGCTCTCTCCAGATTACCTCATAGCCGAATGCTTCCTGACCAGAATGCGGTACATTTACGTCGGTTGCCATCAGCTTGGCCTTTCTTCCCCTGCCCTGGCCGGTCATTACCATCGCGAGCGTTTTACTCGAGGAATTCCCAGACGAGGTCGGCCGACCGCGACTCGGACTTCCGAAGGGGTCCCCGAGAGGGCCCCTTAATTTCCATAATATTTCCCAAACGAAATGCTGCTCCCCCGGTCTAGAGTGCCATGGAAGGGCGAACATCCCCTCGTAGCGGATTTTATTCCGCGCATGAGTTGCTTCCGCTCGGATTACCCGCGTGTACGGTGACCGAGGACATCGCTGACCGGAAGACGAAATACGCAACGAGATGTACGGGAACGACTGACATATGGCTGGCGGTGAATTCGGGAAGCATCCGAGATTTCCTCCCGAGGGAATCGCAGGAACCGGGAACCACGGCTGCGTGCTCGGCCGAAGCGTAAATCGGAACCTGGAAGGAAGTTCCGTAACACCGGATCCTGGGTGCACCTGATTTTCGGACGTCCACCTGCGTGGGTCGAACCACTCGCTTGGACGCTGCCGAAAGCAACAAACTTCGGCTAATTTTGGGCCAAGAGGGTTCCAATGTCCGCTCGATCTGCGAGAGATTTCCTAAAGGGGCCGGAATCCACCGTGAAGAGATAGAGCGTTCTTAGAGACACGGAAATTATGGACCATGAGAAGGCGTTTCACTTTCCGACGAACCAGAAGTCGGAATGGAAAAATCCTGGTGGCACCAGAACTGGACATCCACCTGCCAGGGTCGGCATGTTTGCTTGGATGGTGCCAGAGATTACAAACCTGCGCTAATTTCGGCTCGTTTTGGGCAAAGAGGATTCCTGTGTATAGTCGATCTGCGGAGATTAGTCGAAAAGACCGCTCGGAGGGAAAAGATCGGTTGACCGAAACAAATATACATTGCTGACATATACCTTATTGTCCGAGTCATATGTAATTGCAAGAAGGAATTATTTTATTGAGAAGGAAAATTGATGTCATCGATTTAAACGAATTTTGGTTACTCAATCTGACGCTTACGTGGACGTACTTCATCGCAGGATTTCGTTGCCGCGATGCATATCTTTTGTCAAAGTCAAAAGTCAACCGACGTTCTTTTTTCTCAACGCGGAATTCACCGTGAAGGAACGGAGCACTTTCTAGGGGACGTCGAAATTCGAAAGCTGGCGATATCGGGACTAGTTGGTTCCACCTGATTTTGGGACATCACTTGCAGGGCCAGGACATTCGCAGGCGTCGGAGATGGCGAGATGGCTAATTTCAGGAAAAGAGGATTTCGATGTCGGTCGCCGCCGATCCGCAGAAGAGATTAGTCCGGTTGAGGAGGCGAAAATTCGGGGGTTCGAGGAGGAGCCGAATTCCCATGGCCATGAGACGGCCATGAAAAAGGGTCCCGACTCTGCGACGAACCGGAAGCCCGATCGACACCATCCTGCGAGGTCAGGGCCACAAAGGGGAGGAAGTCCTCTCGTGGTCCGCGCGATACGACGCCGAGCTTTGCAGGGAGCCAGGTCGGCTTTGGTCGTCCGGGTCTCGACGTCGTTCACGGTTACTTTGCTCGTGGCGCGAGTTACTCGGCTCCACTCCGACATTCCGGACTCTTGAGCGTCAAAGGCGGGTGGCCGGAAGGCCGGCCGGGTCGCCGCTTTCCGAGGATTTCCATTTGGTTCGTTTAAAATTCGAGCGACACGCGCCATTAAAGTCCGCCCGAGCTCGACGGCCCCGAAGAGATGCCCGGGGGACTCCCTGGTCCTTCGTCCCGGAGGAAAAAACATATTCCCCTAAGAAATGCGTCCCAGCCTCGAATCGGCCAGGGAAAGTTCCTCGCGACTCCACCACGAGGAGGACGTTTTTCTCGACTGAACGGCGACGATAACTAACCGGGCACCATCCAACCTAGCGTTCACCTGGATCGTTATTTTCCGGGCCGTTAACGGCCTTCGAGGAAGGCTCCCCGACAAGAACTCGGCACCGTTCGCATTCGCATAACTACGAAGTTCCTCTTCCGAGGGGGAAAGGAACCGCGAAGAGGGCCGCGCGATTCCGACCGAGAGAGAGGACCCGAAGGTCCTACTCCGAAGAAGGAGAGGACGTATCGTTGGTGCGGTCGGAGGCGGACCTGGGGAACAAAAACCGAGGCGTTTATTGGCCCGTTGAGACCGTCGGTCCGACGAACGAGATAATCACTTAATTAACCGATGCCAGAGACTCTCGTTAGCTGTATTTACGCCGTGCCTACGTGCCCTGGGGTGCACACCTATTTAATACCTAGGCGCCGATCCGAGCACGCGATCGGCCCCGGTAATAAAAGGCTCCCTCCTGACTTCCAGTCGGACCTCGACGTACTTCTATTAGGCTACACCCGAGGTGCACGCAACCCGCCTCGAAATTTCGCAATCGACCTGTCTCTCCTTTTTCACGACGTCGTTTCTTTTCGGCCACTCCAAGGAACTTCGTCTTGCATGCTCGAAGAGTTCCGCCGCTTCGACGAGCGTTTGAAAACATATCCCGGCAGCCGTGAAGAAAAATTCCCACCTCTCGGAGAATTTTCATAAACTCGCCGAAATGATTCAACTTATTCAAAGTTATTCCTGCCCACCTTCCTATTAATAGTTACACGATGACCATTTAATTACGCGGAGTAGCCACACACCCTCGGAAATTCGTGAAAATAATTTTCATCTTTGAGAACCGATTTGCCTTCGATTTGGTAGCAAGTGAGGATCAACCTTAAAATCCTGCGAATGTTTCAGTAATTTCCAACGATTTCCAGGGATTTCCACGAGATTTTGGGTATTAAAATCGATGTTTTCCTTGGTAGCCCCCAAGTTAACCCCATGAAGGCCTTTTTTTAAGACGAGAGGAAAAGAGATGGGTGGTTTTATCGTACTTTATGATATTCTAATATTCTGTAGTAGGTATTAGGGCACACACCTTGCTATATAGATACATGAAAATGTCGCCACCAGTAAAGGATTCTTTTCAGGCTTTGGGCAAATGGCGGATTCCGTCAAGTACGACTCGTAGACGTTGTCGGAACGATCTCGGCCGGAACGGAGCCAGTCGGTGGGAAGTACTGGGGGTACTTTCGTTTCTACTTATTACTTCCTTGCCGGGTCACAGACCGGCTGGAAATTCAGTACAGGACCTAAAGATATACACGTCCGACGTCTCCTGCGAGAAGCACGAGCTCGGTATCCGCTCGAACTTTTACGGCCGAGTGATCGAGCCGCGGAAACGTTGGACCTCCGCAGAAGCATGGCGGCGGAATCCGTTGGAGCAGGTCGCAAGCAAAAACAAGTACACCTACGACCTGGGCATGGCGAAAACATCAGCGATCTCCTTGATTTCCAAAATTTCCGCCTCTGCATCCGCCCAGTGGACATTTTTAACCTACTTAGTATTCCTAATTGTAGGTCATAAATAGGTTTTCACGCGAGATACTTTCATGTGTTCGAGGCCCTACTTTAGACCTTAAAAGTGGCAAATGTTTCCATTTTTCCAACTTGTATGCCTAAACTTCACTCGAATTCATTCGGACTTCGTTCGAATAAACCAGGACGTATGCGGTTGAAACGAGGATTTAAAAAAAGGAAAACGATAAGAACGAAAGGAATTCCTACCTACACTAATTGTGAGAGATAAACCTCACTGACCCTGGAAATATTTCCTTAATGCAAAGAATAATTAGTTTCACTGGAATAAACTAAAATAAGTTGTCATGATTATGAAGAAAATGTTATATCCAATTTATTGAAGCTTGTATGAGTCAGATAATTATTCCTTGAATTAACAAAATATTTTTCTGGTTCGATAATCGGGTCTATTCGGCGTTCTGAATTCAATTGATTGATTACTATGTTTCCTGAATAAAAATTAGAGAGTGGGAAAGTAGCCTTCCTGCGAGAGAAGGGCGGCGCTCGACTTTTGGTCATGGCGCGATATTCCGCGCACGGAAATTCCGCTTCGTTACGCGCGCGCGTAACTTCATTTCCGGCCCCTTATGTGTGTGGTGGCACTTGCACCTACACTGGATTTGCTCAGGTATCGATTCGTTCTCGTGACAACTCGTACGCGTTGTCTCGCGGGGCTTACGGTACCCCTGTTACGTACCGTTCTACGTGACGTAGATCGATCAGATTGCGCCGGCATATCCATTTCTCTATCCTGGTAACAACCATCTACCATCTACCATCTACCGTGGAATTACTTGCGCGATGGTTACGTGTTCGCCGGTGAGATAGAACGGTTGGAGAACGGTTGGAGAACGGTTGGAGAACGGTCGACCTGGTCCCCCACGGGAAGAACGACGTTTGCACTTTTAGCAAAAGCCAAGATTGCCAATAAACTGTCGCTCTTACTCCAGAAATAATGGCGCCAATAATAAAAATGTCTGCAAATATACCGAACCGTAAATGACCATTGGAGAACACTGTAGAAAAATGCTCAATGAATTAGCGTAAGAATTCACTGCACAGCCAAAAAAGTATTGTCCCTACTCAAACGAATAGCGACATACAATTTGTTGTTGCTAGAAAGGGATATCGCAACTATGAATAGAATTTGTGTTGTCTCGGTGAAGTGATAGCTTCCTTCGTAGCCGATATATTGAAAAGGTTTCTAGTTGAATTTCAAGTGTTCACGTTTGGTGCGGTGAGTGAAATTTCTCGTTATGGCTGTGAATTGTTTCTCTACCCTACCTGTTCTACCTGGCAAGTAATCCGCTCCGTAAATGAAAAATTTGTATTTTTAGAGGATAGTTCACGTAGTCTAGGAAAAGGACTCGTGGACTCGTCTCTAAATATACATTATCGCCGGCGATAGCAAGTGCGGTAGGTCAGTTACGGCCACCTCCGGCAAGACCTAAGCGCCGGAAATGAAAATCGACGCGTAGGACCCGCGCAGCCGGAAGTGGCACTCGTTCGTTCCACTTTCGGAAAGACGGAAGGGGGGACCAGGAGGGCAAGGGAAGAGGGGATCCGCGAAGAGCAGAGATCGCAGTAACGACCGGGCTCCTTCGAGATTGCATTTACGAGCGCGTTCTCCACCTTGCGCTAGCTGGAGTACAGGATGAGGAATTTAAAGACGTCCCAAAGAGGGGGACGGCTTCCTAAAAGACCTGAACTCGAAGACGTCGCGACGCTCCCGCGTGAAAAGTTCTCCTTTCCTGACCAGGAACGGTGACCCGGGGGAGTCATTAGTCAAATTAGTTTTCGGCATTCGTCGCCGGCCCGGTTTCCCTGGATTCCGCTCCTTCGGGAGGAAAAATCCTAGACACCTCCGAGAGGAAGTCCGATGAATCCGCTTCCGGTTCGATAACTTTGCGAGTCCCGTCCTCCTTTAAAAACCCGGCTACTCAGCCAGGGGCTGCTAATTGGCGACTTAAATGGAGCCGATAGAATCGTTTCCAATATGGCCGACTTTTGGGATTATTCGGATTGACGAATGGTCTCGGATTGGCGACAAAAGTCCTTTGGAGAAAGAAGTCTGTTTTGAGGATCGAATCCATTGTCTCTGGGTGAACGGTTGGAAGAGAACCCACAGAATACTTGCGGATGCGGTTCTGGGAGGAATCAATATGGCTGCCGGCGTCCTGCTCCGGTTAGACTCGCTCTGGGATAAGTTTCGTTGAGTTTGGGATAAAAGTCGCGGCCAACTTGTGCGAGTGGCTTTGTCGTCCGGAGAAAGTTACACGGTCCTGGGAGGACGTCGCCACCTCCGGGCCAGTTCCGTCGGGTCGTCGCCGCGACGCCAATCGCGCTGAGGGATGGAAATTGTCGTTTAAAATTTATTTCGACCCTCCATATTCCTCATTTTTGTTCAAGATTGATTTAACACGACATTCTTAACATGCTCGCGTGGTTATTTCTAATAGAAGAGGCCAATAAATGCGTTCTCCAGGGGTCTCGGCGTGGACCAATATGGTGCCTCCAGCACGTCTTCCCAGAATTAGCAGGAAACTTGGTCTCGGAACTTGTTCGGCGAACTTGTTCGAGTGACAGATTCTTGCTGGGCGAAAGTTGAACTTCCCCGAAGGAGCTGGCTTGTCACCATCCTCGGCTTTTCCGACATGTCGTCCGGCAAGTTTCCGGACGCGTCGTCCGCCGAAGTCGTTACTCGAAGCCGACAACGAGGCTGCTTTTTGCACCAAAAGCGAGGGATTCGTATGTGGAGCGAGGGTGTCGATAAAAGAGGCGACTCTTCCTCTCCTCCTGGATATTAATATTAATTACGAGCGGCGGCCCTCTCGTTCCGGGCCGGAACTCCCACCTTGAAGAGACTCCTGAAGAGCGCCGAGAGATTTAGGTTGCATCGCGGACTGGACTCGAGCGCCTCGTTAAGTCCTCGTACTTAAATGCCTCCTTGCGAGGACGAGGTAGGATCGAGTACTCGCGAGTCGTGAGTACGTAAAGACCGACACCGAGGTCATAATTAAATATGGAGCACCTCGTCATGCATCTCGCTGCCATCCTCGAAGTGCCCGCTCGCTCCCCGAGACAATTGTCACTCCAGAGAGTAATTAGTCGCAATTAGCGGTGCAATACCTCGTCACGGCGCATTCCGAGACCACTTCCGGGGCGTCCTTGCAATTTGCCACTATTTATACATTTTTGAGAATTTTTTACCGCCCGCTCGATCTCGGGCTACGCAGAGTCGCGCGATTCAAGATGGCCGACCTCTTCGGCATCGTTTTCCAGACTCGCAGGGGAAGCTCGACACGCTCGACGAGGCTTCCATCCGGCGTGGCCATGGAAATAAGTTACAAGCTCGACATTTCGCCGCACGTGCGTGCGATCGTGCGTGAGACCGTGCTATCGTGGGCGGGACGTACAAAGTGCATAAGCGAACTGCACGTCGGGGCCCATGCGCGTTAATTTCTTCTTTTCCTTAGCCCATAAATTTCTCATGAATATCTTTTTCACTTAAACGCAAAACTCCACATTCCACGCCGGGAATTACATCTCGTGGTATTCTCACGGATTATTAATATAGGAGTGTAGTTTTCCTACTTCAAGAGACACCCTGTGTGCAAGACGGGTCCGACGGTCCTTATGCATGTACTCCATATAAATCCTGTCTTAATGCACTCGCACGCGATGCGTCGAGGCAAGTCGATAAACGCATCGTTGGATTAAAAATCGCGTGTGTTACGCACACGTGAGAGCGGTGGAGACTTACTGGGGAGGCGTGCAGATACTCGTTGCGTGCATGCATAAATCCCTGGGGAACCAATTACCGGGATTGGTCAAGGCGCCGGGATAGTTGACGCTTCGACGCCGACGTCGGCAGCTCCGAGACGCCTTAATGCCATTGTCTTTCCGCGGGATCCTCGGCGCGTCTGATGCGTTTTCCCCGCCTCGCGTCTTTGCGATCCATATGCGCGGATGGTGTGGTTCATTGTATCCTTAATGAAGAGATGCATCATGCACCGTGCAATCAGAATGCGTCGCCAGAATTCATGCATTGTTTCTGTCAAGCGAGGCAGAAGGACATTTTTTGGAAAGTTCTTTTTTTTTCGGATTGGGGAAGAAGTTCACGGTATGACGTACGACGCGAGGTTAGGAATTTAAGGGGGTCGCGTCGTGGGGTAATAATTCCGCGCGGTGTGAAAACCGCTGCGGAAAAATATGGAGAAGAAGAGGGTAGAGGGGAGTCACGTTCAAAGTATTTCCCACGGGATGTGCAGTCCAAACGTCGGCATAGCGTCGAGGCCAGCAGCTCTCAGCGCGTTTCTTCAGCTCCATTAGCAGTCCTGGTCGCAAAGGGGATCTCGAATTACGAGGATGAACTCAAAAAACGGGGAAGAGACGATGCCCAACCGGTCTCCTGGTGTCTGGTGGTTGGCCGCGAAAAACGGCTGGGGCAAACCAGGGCCCTCGCTTATTTATGTATGGATCCGTCCGGAGTTTCCTCTCTCTTCTACGTTATTCCTGCGAGAGAGAAAAATCGATGTATCTCCGTTTCCTGCATATTTGGAAAAATTTGTCTTGTACGTGCAGAAGGCGTCACGGAGCAACTTTGGTTCTCCAAACTGAGCGCCACTGATCCGCGCCTCCACTTCGTCGTTTCCGCTCGATTTTCACGTTAGAGGAAAACCGATGGATCTCCGTTTCCATTTCGTTTGAAGAAATTTCTCTCATCCAAGCAGAAGGCGTCGAAGCACCTTCTCCGGTCCCCGAATTGAGCGCCACTGGTCCGCGCTTCACTTCACCGCTTCCACCCGGAAGGACGCTCCCCGAAGAAGGGATTTTGTTCCCCGGAACCGCGAGACCGCGACCCAGGGTCCCCTTTCCTGGTGCGGATCCAACGGCCAAGTCGGCTTGCTGCTAAAAATCGTCCCGGGACATTCGTCTCCGCTCCCGGCGCCGTCGTCGCAAAAAGAACGGCCGCCGGGGGTGCGTTTCGCGACCGGGGCGAAGGAGGAGAAACTCCCCCGGATAAGCGCGGGGCGAAACGGCGGCCCCCCCCCTCGGTGAATTATGGGACAATTAGTTCCGGCAGATATATAAAGCCGGACTCGGAGGCTGCGGCCTCCCCGACGCGGCCGGCCAGTTAAAGTCTTACGGGGCGCGCGGTTTAGCGAGCTTTTCGGCTCGGCGACCGAAAACCACGCCGGTGGACTAGACGACTCATTAACCGGCCGGCGCTCCCCGCGTTCTTTGTGTCTGCCCCCGGCTTGGCGGCGCGTCTTCTCCCTCCTCCCTTTGCCGGACCCCTCTCTGCCTTTCCAGCAACCCTGGACCCACGCGTGCTCGCCGGCCTCTCTTCCCTCTTCCTAAATAAAGACGGAGAGAAGTGGCCTCTCGCTTTGCCTCCAATTTGTGCCTCCGATCCGGGGGCTTCCTCCATTCTTCCCCTTTTGCGTGGACGTGGAATTGATAAGACCGAACGCCCCATAACTCTCGACTGTAGGGCGACTTCTCAGTAAACGGTCCCATTTATTAAATGACATTTACTAAATTTAATTGAAAAAATTCAAGTGAGACCGAAAAGTAGGAGAATTTCGTATAAATTGAAACGTTACATATATATTCCGGATTTTTATTTTATATACAATATTTAATGCTTCGATGGTAGATCGAGCGTCGAAGAGTCGACTCGAGACGTCTTCTTCTTCGGGAAAAACGAGGAGCGCCAGATCGAGGGATCCGGTGCCCTCTCTCTCTCTCTCTCTCTCTCTTTCTCTTTCTTTTCCTCTCGACGCGTCTGATTAATGCTCGGCCTAATGAAATAAATAATCCTACATCTGTCGACCGAATGTTTTCGGGAGATTAGCCGTGGCCCGTGTGTGCGTGCCGCGCTTTGTATTACTTTTTACAGGAGAGGGTCTACTCTCCCGTCCCTCGCTTCGCTCTTCTCCGTCCCGGCGTCTTCTCCTCGAGACGCGGCTCGGAAGACGTCGGCTGAAAAACCGCGCGGCCGCCGTGGCGTGACTTCGGAGTGGCAATTAGAAGGATTAATGATTCCGTCTAAGCGGCACGCACGAGTTTCGCTCTCCCGTTCTCCGCTTTTCCTCTACGCTCTTCGCCGTTCTTCGGCAACGTTCGACGTCCTCGTCCACGGCTCGGAGATAGCATCCCATTGGCTGATATCACTTCCCCGGAAGAATTGATTCCACCTCGTGCGCCGAGAGAGAAATGTCACGGAATGGAGAAGAAATATATTTCTTTGAATGGTACCAAAGAAATACTTCGATAATGCAAAGAATAACCATCTGACTCGAATAAGCTGAAATGAACTAAAATTGTCATCATTCCGGAAAAAGAAAAACTCCCACTCAATTAATTCTAATTTATCTCAGTTAAATAATTACTCTTTGGATTAACAAAATATATCTTTGGTTCGATACAAATATTTTCTCAGCGTGTAAGCCCTGTATTTTAAATGTACAATGTTCTCCCAGATATGAAAGATTCTCGAAAATAAATGAATAAATCAAAAATTGAAGATTTTCCAGGCCTTTCGAGTATTATCATAGGGCTCTTCGGGTACTCCAGGGATTCGCGAGAGACTCTCATCAGCTGACACCGTTTCATCGAAAGCTCTTCTACTCTTTGTCCGTGTCATCCCCGCCATCTCAGGAAAATATAAATTAAAAGACGGTAATTTATACGGCTCACTTCTGCATTCTTCAGGTTCTTCAGAGTCTGGGTCAGGTGTCTCGGTTCCTTTGCAAAGAGCCAAAGGAACCCTTCCACTTCTCCCTTTCCCTTCGGGGTTTTTGCTCGAAACGATACCCACTCCGGTGGCAGATCTCGCTCCTTTTCGGACCTTTCCGAGACCCTGAAGTAGGCGTCGGCATTTAATGGAAGTCGAAGCACGACGCGGACGACAGCCGCGTCGAATGGGCGTTCGCAAAATGCGCACGTGCGCGAGAATATGCGAACTCCCTCCCGCGCGTTAGGGCGTCGTTAAACCGCGGAGTAAGACGTCGTACTCGTTCCCCTGTCGGCCGTGGAAACGCGTTAAACGGATGGAGCATTGATTTAGGAGAGTGCCCGACGCCGTTTCGAGCCGCGGAAGGCGCGTGCCCGACGCCGTGTCTAATCGCGACAAGTGCAAACTTCGTCTTCGCCTTCCTCCCCTTCAGGGTACTCTTCAGGATGCTCTTCGGGGTATATTTACGCGCCTGGAGATGCGTCGGCGTCCCGCTTCCTTGAGGCGAGACCAAAAAACGAGAAGCTCCCCTCCCCGCGCCAAACCTAGTAGAACCAGCATCCGATCGAAGAGATCGATCTGGATGGATCGACCATCTCCGCTGGAGACGAGATACGCAAGCAGTGCGTAAATCAGAGTCAGGTCCAGGCGTCTTCCTTGATATATCAGGTGGATCCTGGTCGGATGTCTACAAAACCCCCAAAAATATCTCCCTGGACCATCGCCAGGATCAATCGAGATTTTCGTTCGTTGTGCGTAGCGGTTGATTATCTCGACGCTGACGTTTCTCAGATTTTATTTCTGGGATCGCCTAGAGGGAGGCTGAGCGAGTCGTTACTTTGGCGCTCACGGTGTATACGTCTTGCATGAATGCGACCGCAGGAACGAGGCAGGAACGAGGCAGAAAGCAGCGAACAGTAGCAAAAGACACCGTTAAACGACGGCCCCGGCCGTCCGGCTGTCTCGAGCCTGTCAGCGGTCTTTTGACTCGATCGTGGGACCTCCTCTTTCCTCCTTGCCCGCTTAAGCGGACCGACTTTCATCCTTCGCCTCGTCTCAACCACCTCCTCGGACTATTTCACCGAGGTTCTATTTCCACCGCCGCGTTCTGCCCCCACCGGCGTCCGAATAGCTCCCAAGGCGAATTCCCGGCGAGTCCCGAGACGGCGGGAGAAGAGCGGCCACCACCTGCCTCGGACGCTTCTAGTGCTACCTTGAAGAGCGGGTTAAAATGGCTGATCATTTTTCTCATACCTATAACTTTAATCAGAAAATCAGGACAAGCACTAGAAATTGTTTAGTTGCCAGAAAGGATAAAGAAACGTGGATGAACGATTTTGGTTTTTTTTTTAGAAGCAGTTTTCGGGGATTAATCCCGATGGGACGAGGTCTTGGGGAAGAGACGTTTCGGGAGGATGAGTTCCCTTTTTCGAGACGGGATCCACTCCTCCCATGGCGGCTGCCGAGTGTCCGTTGGCTCGGCGACAGTGTTGGCTAAATATACTCTTTGGATGACGGCTTCCTCCACCGTGGCTGCAGACAGCGGCAACGTGCACGTACACCACTGCCCACGCGTCCGAGACCTCGCCTGGGCTGGATCTCAAATTTACACCGAAGAATACGCGAAATCTCCCGGTCGTTCGCTCTTTGTTAACCCGAGTGGCTGCCGAGTCCGGGCCATCGTGTCGGACACGGTATCTCGCCGAAATCTTCTATTTCTCGATGACTTCCTGGGTGGAGTTTCTTGGGCTCTTCGGGGACCCTCGAGCTCGCCTCGCCGGGCGTTACTTATTTCGAGGATGGTTTACGTCGACGAGTCGCTCATCTTTTATACATTTTACGTCCCGCTAAACGGACTCTCGGCTGCCGGCTTCTCGGACGCCGCGTCGGATGCTGGGCGAGATCTACCCGCCTGGACCGGGAATTATTCCGGCTCCTGGGAGATTTATCGCCCGGGCAAATTAGTCGCGTGACGGCCGAGAAAGATCGCCGATGTCATTCGATTACGCGACTTGATCGATTGTCGGGAGAATTTGCAAGCGCCGGCTCGCGGTATAATTCCGTCCTTGTAAATTGAATCTGGATCTGTGGACGTCTCCGGCTCGACGGAGGTGTCGCGTTCCTCGCGCTCCCTTTTTGACCCCGGGACCTCGGGGTCTTCGGTCACGATCCTCGATCCCGATTCCCCGGGACGCGAGATAAAAAGGCGAGATGCCGAGATGAGATCCCGGTAGCTCGGAGCGTGGAAGGAGAACCCGTTCCTGAATCTCCAATCAGCTTCCTCCCTTCTCCGACGACCTACTAATTATCTCATCTCCCGCCAATCGGATCCTCGCCGACCCCGCGACCCGGGAGCTGCGAGGCGAACCTGGACCCACGCCTATAAGACGCGGATGCTGCGTTGCGAATCGCTCAGGAAAAAACTCCCGGGGTCTTAATCTCCCATCGCCCCTGTAACGTATCAATTTGTGCTCGATTTTTGCTGAATCCCGTTAAAAAAAAAGAAAAAAAAACCAAGACAAAAAATTGGAGCCTGCGGGATTCGAACCCTCCACCTCTCGCCGCGACGTTTTCACCTCATCGGAAGATTAACGAGGCCGCTTGTATGGCCGTTACCCACACGCGCGGCCGAAACGTGCGTGAACAAACGCACTTTCCTTTATGAGTCCAGATTCGAGACAACAAACGTCTCGGGGCACGTCGACGTCCAGGTCGACTCCATTATTTAGAGTAGTCGGGGTGTGGCCGTACATCCCGGTGCGAAAGAATGTCGGATGATTTATGCCGGGCGTCACGACGCTCGTGCGTGTCGCCGGCGTCCAGGGGTGAGAAAGGGTTAACCTCGGTTACACGGGAGATAGTACCGATGAAACTGCGGAAAGACACGTGAAATTATGAAAGAACGGACGAACAGTGGAGTCGACAACGTATCTTCCGTGACACGAGTCGATTTCGAAATCTCACGGGACTTCGTCGCTTCCATTTTTCTGTTAGCAGATCGGCCAGATAAGAAGCCCGGTGACACATCTGGGGACTGGAAAATATTTCCCGGTACCTCGGTTCTGACTTCGGGAGAACTGCTTTCGAGGGAAAATTCCAGAAATGGCCTGGAAAGCTCTGCCCGAGGATAATTGGATTTAATATTTTTCTACATATAGAGGAGGTATTTTTAAATTCGGAAAGGGTGGGAATTTTTATCAATTATTCGCATTCAAGATGCTCTCCAAATTGGAGCCATACCGGCGAGACCTGGATAACCCCATTTTGATCGAAAATGAATTATGCATGTAATACAGTTATTGGCCGGGCCTCTATCAAAACGGGAGATAGCGCAATCCATTCTTCGGCGCATAAAAAGGGCCGAAATGCAAAAATTGAAGAGCCCCGCCGAAACGAGGCCACTCAATTTTAGGTCGGAAGCGATGTTATTTCACGAGTCTACGTGAGTGCCCGTGTGTGTGTGTATTTTTTTTTTAACTTTTATCGCCCGCGCAGCAGTTTCCAAATATTCAGAGAAGTTCGCGCGTCGAGCTCATCGCCGACGCGCCGGTACGTCCCTTTATTGTTAATGGAAATTTTATCTTTACGACTTCGTCGGCCCCTAAAAACGTTCGATGGCATTCCGGGATTGCAAGGCTTAACATCTCGCGAATTATGATTCACGTCCTTGCAAATTAATCAGACCAAAGTTGGACGGTAACGCCTCCTCTTTTTCGTGGAGGAAATTTCCCACTTGTAAGCCCTACGTCATAATGCATCACGTTCAGAATTTCGAGACGACCTTAATTTGCGGTCCACCTGGCGAAACCTGCATTTTCCAAAACGTCCTTCCGATCCCTTCAGGGGCAACTTCAGGAATCACCCCCTGACCTAAACCTCTCCGTGCCCTACACCGCGGTCAACGGGCAGTATTTAAGCTCGTAAAAAATTCATCGGCTCAAGTGCCGAGTGAAAAGCTCAAAGCTCGGCCTCTGGCTCGGCAGGATGAAAGAGAGCCCGACATCAGCGATGGCGTAACATGCATCGCGCGTGTATCCACATAAGAGAGCGGGTCCAACATCTCGTTTGTGCATAGCATATCACGCCGAGGTCGGCCGGATATCGCAAAAAAACGCGAGACCGGAAATACCGAGGCGAGCTGCTCCGAAACTGCATTTCCGCCCTTCATAATTAATCCAGGTGGTCCGAGAATGGAACCGAGATTCATGCTAATCGAGTCTCGATTTCCGGCGAGACTAAATCGAGGTATGGTTCTATTCGCCCCAGTTCTCGGTTTGGACTTCCGGTGTCCTCCACCCGGCTGCTAAATTCGGGAAGTACATATTTTCTGATTTCACGTGCAGTCCTATCCGTGATAAGGACGAGTATACCGGCAGAGAACGCGACGAGGAATGAAGTAACGATTTGGGGGAGTGTGTTGGTCAGCGCGGCGGAATTAGTGGGGGGAGCGGTGCGGGTCCGGTGGTGGGGGAAGCGTCGCCGCTGACCAGTACTGCCTCGGCCGGCGGAAGAGGTGGGTGGTCGGGAGGGTGCAATCTCTATTGTCGAAATGTCGGAGTCGGCGGAAAGAAGGGGTGTAAAAGCTCCTGGAAGCCCGGCAGGGGGACGGGGGCTGCGGGCTTGGCAGTTAAGACGAGCCAACCTTTCCGCGGCTTCAATTGTTTTTCCGCACGACGGCTAAGCCAATAAAACGCGGGGGAAGTATAAAACTGTAAGGAAAGGCCGCTAATCCTTGGAAGCGGGGAACTGGACAATGTCCCGGGGCGGCTCGCGGGGGGCGGCCAGGGTTGAAAAAGAGAACTACACCCCCTTCCCTCCCCCCCCCTGCTTTGGAGCTTTCTCTCGCTTCGGACGTGTACCTAGCTCGCCTTTGTTCCGGCAAAGTCCCTCTTAAAATTGTGCCGCGAATTTTTAAGAGTCCGCCCGGTAGCATCGTGCTCATGTGGACCTCCCCTGGAAACGGAATCTTTTTCCCGGGGGGTCCAAATTTTCGATCGCGGCGCCCTTATCGCCCCCTTTCCGCGCCAGTCGAGCCTCCCCGATAAATTTCCATTATAAAGTGCGCCCTGTTTGCCGTTCGATTTTGCTCGCGCACGCGCTGCGCTATCGGTTTATCGCGCCCTATCGGACGTCGAGTTTATCTCTGCCCGACGTATATCACCGCTTCGGACGTTCGCCCTTAGGACCGGCCCCTCAACCCTCTCCTGGGTTCTGTACAGGGTGATCCATAATTCCGCGTCGGGCAGATGCGCGGCGAGTACGATTGGTCGGCGGATCGATCATCCCCCTGGCCATGACGGCGCATAATTTAATATTAATGCCGAGGACCTCACGACTTTGTTACCGGTGCCCGATAATACGAGTAGAATTAGCTTTTTGCCTCTCGTCGGTCCCACCCCCGTCCCGGCACGCCGGCCGACCGCAACCCCCATAAGCCCCGTTTAACGTCGCGCGAATTGTCATCCGAAAACCTCCCTTTAATCCGAGCGCCGAGCGGGAGGTCCGCCTTTTCCACGGAAATTCGAAAGAAAAATGCCGATGGTCGAGCTCGAAATCCAAGCCTGGCGCGAACTTAAGGGCGGCTTTCATGCCCGATCCCATTTCGGGGGCGTTCTACCCCCGGCGACACTATTTAGCCTTAATTACAGTGTACCTTGGCAGCTGCCGAGCGCGGAAACTTCTCGGGAAGTCCGCCGCCATTTTGAACGAGGACCATCCTGAACATATAATGCGGATAATAGGGACGAGTTCGTTAGTTTTCGCCCTGAGTTTCGGCTCGCAGGCACCCCCGGGACCTCCCCCGGGTCCCGAGGGAACTCGCGAATCGAGACGAAGAATGGGAACGAAGTGAATCGAGCGAAAAAGGAACTCATCGCTCTCGCCGGTTCCAATCCGCGATTCTCCGCGAAGAGACAAAGTCTCGCCTCGCTTTTGTCGCTATCCATCGAAACATCCCCCTTCCCCGTCCACCCCCTCCTCCCCCTGAGCAATTTCAATACGTAATTTTATTAATACTTTCCCCGATTCTTCGGATGCCCCACCCCCTCCAACGACCCGTTTCCCCAGTCGAGACTCAACCTCCGACTTTTCCAACCCTCGTTCGAATTTTCGCAAAAAGCGCAACTTTCCCAACTCCTCCTGCCCCTCCCCTTTCCAAACTTTACCCACGTCTTCGCCGCTCGTTGAATTTTGCAACCCGAGGTGCGCCGCCATTTTATTTTTTCTTCCCTTTCGCAGATTTTCAGAGACTAATTTCTCTGCGCGAAATTTCCTGACGTTCTTGTGGGCCGCATCCGATGTGCTCGTATTCCGTCGTGGGGGGATGGGTGAAATACGTTATGCTCGTCGGAAATGGGACCTCCAAACTTCCGGGTGAATATTAAAGGGGCGCGAGGGCTTGCTTATTAAACCTCCAGCTTAGCATGAATTTTTCACTCATCGGTCAGGACGTCGAGATCGTTTGGGGTTTTAATGAGCCGGCCAGAAGAGAGTCCCGGATGAAAGCCCGCCCGAGAAAGGAGGGCACGAGGGACTTTTCCCGTTGGGAAGTGACACGGTACAATGACCATTCATACACTCGGAAGATTGACTGCTTTGAAGTACGCTCCTGTCGGGCAGGATGAGCTCGTCGGGATTATTAGTAAGACGGCCGAGCGCCGCCTGGCTCTCCGCCATCTTGTTCCATCTTGGCAAGTGGCGTCCTAACCTCGCTTCCTCCGTGGAACGATTTTTCTTCGATGACCTGGGATTCACATTTTCATTAATTTTCGAATTTTACTCGCTGAACATATTTTTGAATTTTACTCGCTGAACATATTTTTGAATTTTACTCGCTGATGATTTTTCAAGGTTTTACTCGGTGGTAATATTTTTAAATTTTACTCGCTTATCATTTTTCTTTTTTTAATTTTACTAGCTAATCATATTTCTCAAACGAGATATTTTTGGGGGAAGGGGGTTCCCGGGGAAATTACGAAAAGTCTCCCAGTTCCGAGTGCGTCCCCGTGCCCCACCCGGTTACGCGTGAATTCTTAAAGAGCAGGCGTCGCAGGGGGGCGTCGGCGAAATTGAACGGTCCCGCAGATCCTGGTCTCGGGAACCCCATCCGGGAGCCGGGAACTCGTCGGCCGCCTCCCGGAGGACTAATAAACGTGCCTATGTACGATAATAAATTTTAATACACTTCCTTTCTTCTTCTCTCCCGCGTTTTATTCCGCCGCTTTGCCTCCCCCTCGCCCGGGGGCCCTCGAGATTTATCGAATCCGGAGAGCAGGGACACCGTTTCCCGCGGGAACGCACTCGCGCGATATCGACCATCCTCGCTCCCCCCTCGCACGTGCGTCTGAAATTTCCCGGGTCCTCCCTCGCCCCCTTTCCCGGAATTCCTTCGACCCCTTTCTTCTCTCCGAATACCGATTTTCGGGAGAATTTTCCCGTATTCCTTTCCAGAGCTTTTTTCTGCCGGAAATGATTCCTTTTCCCGGAATTTGAATTTTTTCCGTCTTAGCGGGCTGTCTTTTTTATCTGGATTCCGGGAATTTCGAGAGCCGGGAATCGGGGCTAGGCCGCGCAAGCGTCGGGGTGGCTTTCCGGGCTGGAGCACCGGGGGCGGCTATTGAAAAAAGCTCAGCTTTGAAGTATGCCCGCCGCGTTCGGCCACCCCTTTTCCGCCCGCTCTCGCCACTCCTCCCGGGGGAGGCGAGCCTTCCGACCCCTCGATATCCCGACGAAAACCGCGCTCTTCTCCCACAGGACGTGCGGGATATTATGCGGAAGCGTCCCCGGTGCATCGCGCGGCAAGGTCGGAGCCCTCGACTTTGCTCCTCATTTTTCTGCCTCGGATCGACCTTAACCTCCCCCTCGAAAATCCACCTCGTCGGTTTTACTCACAAACCGTCCCTGGTAGACTTACCTGATGGTGCCGATTTATCATGGAATCCCCCCGGAAATTATAAAAAAAAATGTAAATATTTGTATCACCACTGACCTCATCGCGATGGTGCCAATTTATCGTGGAATTCCGGGCGAATTATAAAAAAAATATATAAATATTTTTATCGTCACTGGTAACCTCGCCGCGATGTTGTCGATTTATTATCAATGTTTCAACAATTTCTAAAAGAAAAATGGTTTTACCATTTCTATTTTCCACGTGTACCCGTTAGATGTCGCTCATCGATTATCTCGGGAAGCGACGCGCAGACAAATTCGCCAGCGTGTAAACGTCCCTCGGGAGGCCCGCCCCTCTGCGACACCTGTTCCGGTTAATAATTAATAACTTCGAGTCGCAAAGTCCAAACTTATCCGGAGCTGACGCGTACACGGAAGGGATTGCCGCCTCCATTTGTCCGGGGCGCAACTTCGCGGAGGGAAAGTTCCGCCGACTGACATCCGGAGGCGGCCCGCGTGTTCCCGAGGGCACACACGTGTGTGGGAGTCCCTCCCGTCAGCCGGGAAGCGGAATGGCAGATGTGTGCCTTCGCACGTTAGCGTGCCCGGCCACGGACTCGATACCGATCGATTGGTCGACATAATTAATAGCAATACGGACTGGAGGATCCGGTAATCGTCGCCCGCTCGCCTGGAAACCGGGATAACCGCCCCTGGTTCCAGCAATAGAGACTTCGGAGGACAAATACCTGGACTACGTCCCTCGGACCGCAAAATTCCTGGAATCTAGAAAACCTACTAAAAGAAAGGTCCAAAATGACCCTTCATTTAATTGTGAAAAAACATTTATAAAATTTGGTGCGGGGGGACGTTGGGCAGGTTTTTCAGGGTAGAGTTCCACGACAAGTACGCGGTCTCTACGAGTTGGCGCGGGGAAATCCAGGCTTCTCTTAGGTGCACCCTTCGCCCTTACGCAGGGGGTGCGCACCCTTCCCACCGAGTAATGCACGGCCATTGTGCGTCGCATTTAGCGTCGATATCGGGATGATCTGTGCTCATTGTCGCCGGCTAATCGAATCAAGGCGGCTGAGTCACGAGGAAGCGAGGCATCTCGAGACAGAGTCTCGCGCCAAGTGCACCCTTGCGTTCTTTTTCTGCGACTCGCGAATGCGAGGCCTCGTCGTTACTTACTCGCGGCTTCTCGCAGCGGCTCTACACGACGACTGGCTCGTTTCGATTTTTTACGCCAGCCTCGCGACAAAGCAATTCTTAACGAGCCGAGTCTCCGTCTTCCTTTACGGCCACGGATTTAACGAGCCGCCTCGCGTGTACGTACTTCCGCCAGGATGTACTTGGTGAGGAACTCTACCTCCGGCATTCTTCGAGGCGCGCGAACGCGGGAACGACCACGACTATTCCGCAGGCCTGCAAAAACGTCGACACACTTGGTGTGCGACTCTACGCATCGAAAGATAATTGGCTCGTTATTGGCCCTTAATAACTGGAATCGTACGAAACTCGGTTCGCGGTAAATCTATTCCAATTTATTCAAATTACTAAAAGTAATACATACGCAAGGAGAATTCGGTGTCTTAAGATATTATAAAAGCGTCGTGTATGTAAATGAAAAAATGAAAATATTTATAAAAATTTCCCTTTTCCCTAAACTGGCTGTGCCGAATTTGAAACTTTAACACGTGATTATGAAGATCCTCGTGAAGATTTTGAAACTCCAGAAATTTCATATTTCTAACAAGTCTTTCATTTATTTTGGACAGGACGAAGAAAAATTTTCGTTCGAAAAATGAAATTTTGTGAGTCGCAAGACCTTCAATAAGATCTTTATAATCACGCGTTAAAGTTTCAAATTATTCGGTGTACCTATTTATAAATATTTTCATATAAAGACTATTTAATTTCACCTCAAGATTTTCGAATTTTAAGTCGCGTTCAGACAAGTCCCGGGAATTTAATGTCGCAGTCTAAACTATAGGAAATAATAAAGGTAGGATAAGCATAGGAGAATTCAATACGTTTCAGGACTCTCAAATTTCAAGTCGTATTAAAACAATTCCGGGGAGAATCAGGTCGCGTCGGTCGAAGAGTGCGTGCGAGGCGTAAAAGCATACGCATGACTCGAATGACTCGAAAGGCAATCCCGCGTATCTTATCGTGCACCTTCCACTAGGCGGGGGTACCAGAAGGTCTTCCCGATACGCAACGCGTGGCCGGATCATCTCGATTTACCTTCAAGGAAATTTACGACGCAGACGTTTATATACTTCTGCGATATACTTCGCGATATACTTCGGCTCGTACCTCGCGTTGCACTTCGCAGCGCTCGGACCGGAAGTCCGAGCCCCGATCCCGGGAGCGGAACTCCTCCTTTTGTTCCTTAACCGATGACGCCGTGCACTTCCAATAGAAGATAAAGCCGTTCCCGGAATGGAACATGTCGTCGAACGCGATATACGTTTACACGGGGCTCGGTACGCGATTTCGCGTAATCCGCATCGAGAACTACCGGTCATCCGCGTCGCCTATCGATAAATATAATATAAACAGGTTAGCCGATGGAAGGTGCGATTCCGACATCACCCGGGAAATCGCAAAACAAAGACCCCGAGTATATTCGCGCATTGAAAACGAAATCCCGCGAGATAAATCAATCCCCGATAGGGATGGATCTATCCTAGGCCGAAGAATTTTCCGAAAATAAATCCCGCACGGCCGTAATATATCTCGACCCTGTCCTCCTGGGATTGATTTATCCGGAGGAGGATTTTTTCACACCGTTCCGGTTCCCTATAAAAGGGATACCCGGATCCTCTCCCCTTTGAAAAAGATCCCACAGCCATCTTCCGATCTTCCGACCGAAATTAAGAAAAATCCCCCGCACCTCACACCCCCCATTTTCCCAAACCCGCCCCAAAACGGAGGTGCACCAGGTGCGTCCGCAAATATTCCTCACCCTTACCTACCCCAACTTTCCCTACCTCCACATATCACTCCTCCACATATGGAAACGTCGAGCGTCATCCCCGTACTTCGCGCTCAGTTTCTCGAGGCCTCCCCAGAAAGTCACTAGACTCCATTTCGAGGTGGAGTTCCACTATTTGGTGGCCCCTGTTTGGATATCGCGGATATCCTCGGGAAGAGCGATGCATCGCATATCCCCATGTCGATGGCTGTCTCCTGGCTCTGACGTGCAGCTCGCTCTTGCGGTGTCCCCATATCCCCCTCGCCGCCCCCTACTCCGTTTCCCCCGCGCGTTTCCGCGCTTCCGCTTTTCCGCGTTTCCGCGCGTTGTGCCCGGCGCTCGAGTCGAGTGCACGATATTATCCGTGATTGATGGCCCGTCCGTCAACGTCGAGCGGCCATCCGGCGGAGGCCGCAGAGCCAACCTCTCCGCTTCCGGTTCCGCGGAGATCCACCCTAGACGCCGTCTATTCGACCCAGGTCGACGCCAAGCGTCGTGACAGTCTTATGAGCCTCCGTTACGTCCTCGTGTCACAGATGCAAGTGCAGATATGCCCTGCGTGCATCCATCGTCGATAGAGACCATATGTTGCGTTTCGACCGCAGGGCTGACGAGTGCGTGGACTCGTGCCATGGATTTAGGCGAGTTCCACTTTTGCTGAGATATTGCCCTATCTTGAGGATTGTTAAAAAAATAAATAAAAGCGAAACACTGTCCCCTACTAGAAGAAATGTCATTGAATTAAAGAAATGTTTTCTAAAAATGTGCCAATAAGCTAAGAGTAATCATTTGATTTAGGTGAACTCGAATAAATTGGATGCAACGTTTCTTCGGAATTTATTGACAATTTATTTCAGTTTATCCGAGTCATATCAGCATTCTTGGAATTTAGTAAACATTTCTTTGATACTATTCCAAGAAAAATTTCATTGGTTCAAGAAGTTATTTTGTCTCAGTGTAGGAATAGAGATTGAGAACTATGGAGAAATTGCATAAATAGACTAGAATAAAATAAATAATAGAATAAGAAAGAAAATTCACGTAATATTGGATGTTTACCGTATTAGTGAATTTAAACTTGAATTGAATGTAACGTGATGTAATAATTCTCTTTAACTTAACTTAGATGCTGAATGCAATCTAACAGAGACGGGGCAACTTAACTGCAATTGATCGGGACGGAAAAATAACCCCTGATCGAGTGTGTGAATTTATATGGACATTTTTCTCGGTATACAGTGGAACTCCGAGAATCGCGAGACAACATCGCAATTCGGTGGTTGGCTCAGCTTCCGCTGTACCGGAAGATGCAGGAAGTGGGTGGGAAGTCGAGACCGATGCAACGCATCGCGATAAGGAAGTTTGTAGGTTATGGCTAATGCGATCGATCGGATGGGGTCCAAAATTCGGGGGTTCCATTTTTGGTCCTGGACGGGGAAGTTTTGAGGATACGGTGGAGCTAATTCGGGTCTAATGTGCATTGGGGGGCAGAAAGGGGGGACCGGAACCCCTTAACCAGAGGAAAACTATTTATGCGGGAAACTTTCGAAACGACTCGCAGTTTCGGACGGTATGCGCGGATATTGAATTCCCTTCTGGTTCGGATGAGCGAGCTCGAACGACTCTTAACGTGCCGGCGAAAACAATTTTAATGCCCCGGGAAGACCTTGTAATGTTCGCAGCCTCTTTCGAGAGTACTTCGAGAGTACTCTCCGTGCCCGGTTTTACGAGCAAGATCGAATAGTGTCCCCTCCCCTCGAGGAGGGGTCGCATAGGTACAAACAAACGATCGCATGGCAGATTGCCATGTGTTACCCGGGTCTGGCTGGCTGCCGACTTCGGAGGTGCCATCTTTGAATTTCAACCATTTTGGAACTCGTAAATGTGCATCGCGTTATGAGGGAGAGGAGGGGGGCAATATCGACGGAGCGACTCCTTGCACCCCCTCTGGAGGTGTCGAGAACCCGGGGACCGAATTGGAGAACGATTTTTCGCCCTTTTCAGATCACCTTTCGACTCCATCTTGAACCTCGCGAATGCACGCGACATGGGCCGTTAATATCAGCGGAGCTCTTCAGCTTTCGGGATGTAATGCACATTTGTCGCCCAAATCCTGCATCCCCTTCTCATTTCTCTTTCAAGTTCCACGAGTTATTTCGAAAGCTACCCCCTGCAATTAAATTCGTCTTGGCGGTGGTCAAAGTCTGAAGAGGTCCTCTTCAAGATGCGCCAGTAAATCCCCGCGATTTTTAATTCCCTCCCGACTTTACGCAAAGGGCATTTCCGTGAAGTGGACCCGGTTGAAAGTCCACCCACCGCGAAGACCACGCGAGGTGGTCTCAAGGATACGTCTGGTCGCAGCTAATTTGCGGGGGGTCCTCGCATCTCTCCCTTGCCATCTCGCCTTTTCCTCGAGCTCCGAGGCTCCCTCGGCGGATGAACTTTCGGAAATGTCAGGCCGAAGTTGCCGAGATCGGGTCGCCACGGCTAATGGGCCGAAAGAGACCTCCCTCGTAAGGGGATACTCCTTAATAACGCGCCTTCCCGTTCCCGCAGGACTCTGGGCCGTTCTCGAGGAAAAGGGAATCCCGCAGGTCGGCCAAGATGTCCAGATATGGCGTCCCTCCATTCCCGTACTCGATTTCCGGCCTCAGACGTAGAAAAAATAAAATCCATCCGACAGGTTATATTCAATTATTTTTCTTATACCTTTGTATAAATTACTCGATTCCGTTGTACAACTAGGAAGTAACCGAGTAGCGTGACCGGCAATACGCGCGTTATTTACCTCTTGTTGAAGTAGGGTAAATTATTAAACCCCGTCCCCCGTGCCGGCCGCACATTATGCGCACACCATACGCGGCCGTACAATTATTGTTCTCGGGTATTACAAAAATTCAGGATGTAATCATACGTTCGCTGTACGAGTACGAAACCGATAATGGCGCACGAATGGTGTACCGAGTGGCTACTTTGCCATGCAACGTGTCCGGACCATGAGTTAACGATCGCCATCTCTTGTCTTGGGCAGGTCAGGGTAACGAGGTTCCCTCCCTTCCGGATATCCAAATTTCCCGCACTTCCGGTTCATCTTGCTCCTATATTCGGAACTAAGCGCCCGATATTACCCATACGTATACCCTGAGAAAAAGAGATTCATAGAACCAATGAAATCTTTTCTTAATTCAAATAATCATGATCTGACTCAAGAATATTGTCATAATTCCGAATGAATGTTGCGTCCAATTTATTCCAGTTCATTTTGAGCCAAGTAATTATTCTTGGAATATTTCTTTGGTACCACTCGAAGACATATTTCTTTGGGCCAGTGAAATTTCCGCCGTCCATCCTTGGATTTTTTAATCAAATCTCGATCGATCGGCCGACCCATCGATTGGACTCGCTTCGTCTACCGGCGTCGCTTTAATCCCATAACTTCGGCTCTGATTTTCCCCGGGAAAGCTCCCCGGGAAAATCTGTTAATGCGAGCCTTTCGAAAGGTAGGTCGGAGTCACCTCTTCTCGCCCGGCAGTTTTACTCCACTTTCCGGGCGCGTCGATATTCGACCTCGTTAAAACTTGATTCGCGTTTCCACGCGCGCGACTCTCCGTTTCCCTCGCCCTGTCTCGCTCTTCATCGCGCGCCGCCCTATAGCGCCGTCCTTCTCGCCCCGGCCAGTCCTTTCGCGAAAGAGAAGTGGAGCCGCAGAGGGAAAGCCGCGAATACGTGTTTGCGCGTTGCCCCATTAATTGGCCAATCGGATTCGAACGCCCCTGAAGCGGCCATTACCGGGGCCACCGATGAAAATCACCAGAAATCGAGCACGCCTCCTTTTCGCAATTAAATCCGTACACACCGGAAACCCCGGCCGCACCCGGGTAAACATGATTCGGCCAAGAGGTTTCGCCACCATTTTGGAGCGTCTTCGCAACGCGTTCGGCCGGCAGGATATCGATCGACGACAGTAATTCCTGTGACAGCCAAATCCCCCAAAAATTGCCAAATGCGTGGAAATAATTCACCCTCGAAATGTTCACATCGAAAGTGACGGCTGCGCCGTGAAAACGCGTTAATAAATATCCCCTGCAATTCAAATATACGGCGTTGTACTGAAATCCGGAAAATCCAATACGGCGATCCAAATTGCGGCGCAATATTTGTAAATGACGAATGAGTTTTTGTGGGCAATTTTTCGCATATGCTCGTAAAATTAAGGTGACGCGAAAGTGACGTCAAAGAGGTCTCGCTTATAAAACTTTTCTCTAGACTAGGTGCACCGAATCATTTTAAACTTGAACACACGATTATGGAGGTCCAAAAGAAGAACGTGGTGTACCTGAGATGTCATTTTTTAAAGAAAAATATGTATCCTCGATTAGTATGACATAAGTAAACAAATTTTTGTATCAACAGTGAAATTTCGCGAGCATCACGTTCTTCCTTATGGCCTCATTAATCACATGCAGAAGTTTAAAAACGATTCGGTGCACCCAGTTTGGGGAAAAGTTTTATAAATATTTTGACGATTTATATGTATTGAATGACCCTTTCGTATCACCTTAAAAAGGCACGTCAAACGCATCCGCGAGTGCGCTATAAATTCGTCCGAATGAAACTTCCAACGTGCGGTTCGTGGATTAATTGCAGTCCTTTTTAACGATGCAGATGCCGGAGGTAGTTTGCCCGTGATTCCAGAGACTACCGAATGCAAAATCCTCCATCGTGGCCGGCTCATTTGCGAAAGTCCAGCGCGGAGGTGGGGAAGTTAACCCACACACGAGACGCAGCTCGGTGGCGGAAAGTCAGGAGCGGATCACGGAAGGCCCAGCGGTAGTCACCTCGGTCCGTTTCCGGCTAACTTCTGTCGCCAACTTGGACCGGGCATCCCTCAAGTTCGGACGGGCAGAACCACTGTCCGTTGGCACTGCCAAACTTGGTCGGGACACGGATCCGGTGAGTGCATCCAGGATGCAGGGACGCATCCCACGGTTCCAGGGACCCCCCATTAATACCTAATATTCTAAACGCGTTCCATCAATCCAGTCGAACGGTCGCTTTGAGGTCCTTCCGGCCGGATTATCTCATTATTTTATTAATTCAAGGTAGATCGAGTTTGCGAGTCGGCGCGTGGGCAAGTTCGCCTCTATTACGAGGTATTCCCGGTCGAATTCCGATATCTGGGAGGCCGCACTTAAAGATCTGCAACGTGGTAAATTCGGGTGCGGTGCCAGAAGCGGTGCTGTCTCAGCAGCACCTAGAGCTCGGTTCCCGTCCCTCTCCGCGTCTCTCTTCCACCCGCTAGTTAGCCGCTCCTCCCTCTCCTTCTAACGCCTCGATCCGGCCGACGCGGCGAAAGACTGCGAGAAACAATGCGGGCATCGATCGCGTCGGTAAAGCGGGTCTCGGAATTTATAGGCCGGTAACAGCTGCTCGTCGGTTCCTCTCCCGGTCCAGGACCTCGCTTCCCGATTCCACCCGTAATTTCTTCCCGGCTACGCCGGGGAAGATTGCGAAATTTAATGAAACAGGGACCGGAGTAGGGGGACCAAAATGGCCGCCGAGGTCGAAGGAAGAGGACTATCGGCGTTACGTCTTAATCGGTGTCGCCGGACTCCGTCGGGTCTTTGGGGGCATTCTTGACCTCGACTTCTCCAGGACGCGGGAGGACACATAGTCCCAGCCTCGTTGGTGCCGGTGTACGTGGCGGACGTGCCGCACGTCCCGCAAAAAGGTCGAGGTACGCGTTCTTGCACGTACTTGCACGTACACTGAGTCGGTGATCCGCCAGAGGCAACGTCGGAGAGCTACCTCCCCTGATTCCTCGAGGACGATTCCTCTCCTTCTTGTCAATTGGTCGAGCCACGGGAGCGAGGAGGACGGGCGAGCCCGGGATCCCGGAGGAAGAGGTTGAGGGATCCCGCGGGATCCCGGCTAGGACTTCGGATAATCCTCGTTCCGCCCCGCCTAAGCGCCTCTCACTTATCGGACTTGTATCTCAACTCCTTCCGAGAGGATACCGGATATACCTTCCAGCCCTTGGCCATCCCCGCGCTTGCTTCCGGGACGGTTCTGGTTTCCATCCTGACATCCAGCCTCCCTCTTCACCCCGCGATCCGCGAGATCTGGACCGCTCCGGTGACCGCACCCCCGGGACCTCCTCCCCATTTTTCCCATCCTTTTCCTCCTTCTTCCCGGTTTTGCGCCGACCTCCGACCGCGCTATCTCCTTGTCCCTCCTCCCTCCCACCTCATCCTCTTTCGATGTCTCGGTGCAGAAAATCGCAATTCCGGATGCGGAGCCGCGGACCCCCCTGTTTGGGGGGTCGTATCTCTCTCGCACCATACGACTCCGGTATCTCGATCTTAAACACACGAAGAGGAAGCGAGTGGCTGTCGAGGGAAGGCTGCCAGACGCGTTAAATTGGAGAGTGTAAAGATACTCTTCGGCAACAATGGCGTCGACCCTTCGGAACGAGTCAATTCGGCGGAGCCTTACAAAGGGCCCGCACGGCCCCCAGGCGGCCGGTGTTTTACATCGATCGGCCCATTGTGCTTGCGTGAAAACGTCCGTCAAACCCCCTCCCCCTGACCTCACCCTGGGGCAACACACGCACACGCCACCCTGAAACACGTCCCGGCGGAAATACGCGCGTAAGTGTGCGCACGCCCGGATAGGGTAAATAGACGGGGAACGGAGAATTGATTGGTAGCCGGTCCTCTTCGCAACCGCCGAATTCCCCTGTATCCGGGATCGATACCTGCGGAATTCGACACTGCGGATAGAATCCCACAAAGCGGAGGTGCCAACGGCCGGACCTGCCGAGTCGAAGGGTGCGCACGGAATCGATCAATGCTCGAAGTTAATCGCGCGAACTTGGGGACAAAGTGTGGTCTTCAGGGTCGGAACTGATCCTGCCCTCGGGAGATTCGCAGGTTTGGACTTCAAGACCTGGTCCAAGATGAAATCTGGAATTCTGGCAACCCAAGCCGACGTCGAAGAGTGGTCTTCAGGGTTTGACCTGACCCTTTAACTCGCGAACCTCCCTGTCCGGGTAAAAATCCAGGTTTTTGGATGAATCAACGCGAAGTCTCCTCAAGGTCGGGCTGGCTGTTGGATTTTTGAGACTCGGAGAATCGGGGTCTTCGGACCCGGTTCTCAGGGCTAGAGTTAGGTTCCGGCAAGATCGACGTCGAAGAGGCGATTACGCAGTTCACGGTGTCGATTGGTCATGCTCAGGAACCGGATGGCCAATAGACGGGTGTCATCCGCATCCGCGAGATCAGTCGTTTACCGCCGGTTAGCGTGGCCCATTATCCGATTGATTTTCGACTGCGTCGATTGGGAGCACCAACTGAACGGGCAGTTAGCGAGGTCCGGTCGGTCCTGACGCGTCTGCGATTTCCGGCGGTTCCGGCGCCTCCAGACGGCTTGCGCCTGGTGGTAAAAATTCTCCAAGGCGAACTTCGACCCGGGTTCCTCGATCCGCGTCCGATGCCCCTCCCCCGGGACGCTTCGAACCGGAAGTTCCCGCAGGAACTGCGAGTTCGCTGCTGACTCACCTCGACCGAGTTAAGTACTCGAAGAGGTGCGGTACCCAACTTACGGAGAATTACCGCGGAGCCTTAACGATTTCCCGGGGCTCTAATTAATAAATCCCAGCTCGTTTAATTTCCTGGGTGACGTGGTCACTCTTACATCCGGCCACCTCTCCGCGTCCCTCAAAAGCCCATTCGGCGACTCGCTAATGAGCAAAACTCCGCGGAGCTTTTTCCACCCTCCTCGAGTGCCGGTCTCACCTCCGCGACCCTGTAAACCCTGTAAACGCGGTAAATGTCCCCGATCGACAAAGATAAGAGGTCGAAAGGATGTTTTCAGCTTTTATTGCCGCAATGAATGCAAGGTGGCGTCGGGGCTCTTTGAGTCGCGGCCAAGAAACCGCAGGTGCGGCGGCGGCCATTATGGCGTCCTCGTACCTTGGGATGCATTGATAAAAATGCCCATGTAATCTTTCCCATTCATTGATTATTTCGACAATAAGTTGCAGTTACGTTAGATCGTCTCTGTAATATCACGGCATCTAAGTTAAATATACGAGAATTAGAACGTAACGTTGCATTAAATTCAAGTAAAAATTCACTGACACGGTAGATATACGACGTTACGCATATATATTCATTTTCTAATTTGTAATTTCTTTGTTTTACGCTTTTTTACGAGGAACGTCAGTTATGAGCCGCGTTAAAATATGCGTAAATTTCCATCGATTCTTATCAGAGCTATTTCGGATCCAGGAACGAAATGTCCTCGGGGCTCGAAAGCTTTTCGTTGCGCCCATACGTGTATCGATATGGCGGCGATAGCCGAATTAACCTAATTGCCGTCGTTTCTCTCTTATCGCCGGGCCGAACTGTCGAAATATCCCGGAGAATGTGTTCCAACTCGAGCGGTTCCCACCCGTAGAATTTTAGTTACCGCGCCGCCATTAGCGGCAGGAAGCCGGAATAACCGCGAGAAAGCAATTACACTTAAGTGCGATAGGTTGTCTAGTTGAAATAGTCATCGGGTACCGCTATCCGAGTCGTTATCCGTCCCTGGCGGAGCTATCTTCGCGGCCATCTTCCGTCTCGGCTCAATCTACGCCCCCGCCATCTTACCATCGAGCCGGCCCCGAAAGACCGGGAAAGTGAGGTTATGTTCGCTCGGGTCGCGCAGATTACGAGGCCCGATTGCACGGAAAGGGCACGGCCATGACACTCATGGTGGGTGCTCGGTTTAGGTGCTCTCGTGCGTTGCCAGTCCTGAGCACCATCAGATTGCGGCAACTCCAAATTGCTCCCAGCACTTTCCTTCCAACTTCAATGGACTCGCAGTTTTGCGCCTTCGCTTACCCTGCAGCCTCCCCTGCTACCTTCCAGATTGAAAAATCGATGACTCCCCTTCAAAACCCTAAATACGTCCTTATTGGGTTGGTCCAACCACAGAAACCAGGTGCAGGAGACGCTCAGCCATCGACTGTCGTCTTCAGGATTTTTACTTTCAAATGTACTAGTTTTTCCCCTTGAACACCCATGATTCCTCATCGAGTCTTAAGGTAAAGTGAAAGCGGCACCAAAGAGGTCTCGTTTACACAACTTTCCTCCGAACTGGGTGTATCGAATCGCTTCAAACTCTACACCGTGAATACGGAGGCTATAAGGAAGGTCCTTACGCTCAGGAAATTTCAATTTTTAAAAAATACATTGATAGGTATTAAAAAAATTTGTTATAAGGAATGAAATTTTAGGGGGGTCAGGACCTTTATTCTAGCCTCTATATCCACGTTGTACAGTTTGAAACGATTCGGTGTGCTCGGTTTGGAGAAAAGTGTCGCGAGCGATTGATGCCATTGGATGCCACTTTCACATCCCCTTAAATTTTCGTCCTCATCGAGCCGAGTCCAGGAATCGGACAGATCGGACGTTTCGCTTTCGTTCGTCCTGGATGCTGGGCATCTCGGTGTTGGTGAGGCCCAATGGAGCGTGGCCAACTTACACGAGTCTGGTCGCAGATTTATACGGAGTCCCGAAGAATACCCAGATACGTCCCCGTAGCGGTAGCTCACATTACCCGGTGGACAAGTTATTAGCGAGGAAGCGAGGAGACCCACTCGCCCTAACTGCATTACTGGGATCCCGAGATTGTATTACCCCGAACATTCAACGGCCGTGACTGCGGCGTGTATTTCAGAATATACAGGGCCCGGTTCGCATAACCTCCGAGTCGGTGACAGCACACCGCCGCGATCCTGTTACCGATTCTCTTCTCTTTGCCGGCGATTATCGCCGACATGAAATTCGAGATCCTCGCCTTGACCGGTGGAAATCTTCGCGATCGCTGGTCATCGTACATCGTCCACGTCGCGCGTAACGAGGACTCATCCCTGCCAAAATATCCTAATCACCCCGTCTAATAGACATCCCAAAACATCAACCACGTGGTCCTGGTTGTCCTGGAAGAGTCCAACCGCGCGCATAAACGTATTTGGCTAAACAATTAAATTTTTAGTAGTTCAAACATAGAATGTGGTCATTGCATAGACAATCAATTATCTCGTCGACATGACTAAATTCTCTAGTCAAGGTGATGTGAAAGTGGCGTCAACGAGGTCTTGCTTATGAAACTTTTCTCCGAACTGGGTGCATCGGCAATAGTTTCAAACTTTACTACGTTAATATAGAATATGGAGATATTCTTTTAATATTTGTTTATAGGTATTCTTAAAATTTTTTTATAAAAATGAAATTTCATGTCAGGATCTTCCTTATAGCTTCTATATTTACGCTGTCAAGTTCGTAAGGATTTTCTTCACATACGAATAGGTACGCATGAAAAATCTCGCATTGTTGCAAAGTTGCGTCATCGGTCAACGTCCAACCGCACGCAGAAACGTATTTAGCTAAATCAATTAAATTTATAGAGGTTCAACCATAAAATATGGTCATTATATGGACACTTCATTAATTGGTCGACGAGACTAAATTCTTTGGTTCAAGACATTTGGTTGATCACATCGTATATTGTTGTAGTTGACGTGAAATATTAAGGTGACTTCTAAATGCAGCTAATCGGACGATATCGTTAAAGGAACGAAATTTTTTCTTCTGCTTGCCTGAAGTCTTTCCCGATCCCCACTCGTCGTCGAGATTCGAGACTCCACGTTTAAGGAGAGATTCGAAAGTCTCTCACGTACCCGAAGGACCAGTCGAAGAGGCACCCCTTGCGAGTTAGGAGTTTGACACTTGGCAGGAAGAGGCGAGGCCAGGTAATTGGCTTCAGCAGCCAGTTACCAGGTGCTCTGCCAGGTTTTCCATCCTCTTCTGGCCCCCTTGGTTCCGCCTCGCCGATTAGCAGGGTTTATACGCGCAGAAACATATTTGGTTGAATCAATAAAATTTGTATTGGTTCAACCATAGGATATGGTTATTATAAATATCCAAACAAATATTCGGTTGACATGACTAAATTATTTAATAATTTTTTATGGGTCACATTAAGGGGATGTGAAAGTGGCATCCGAAAGGTTAATCGTTAATGAAACTTTTCTACGAAGTGGGTGTACCGAATCGTTACAAACTTTACAACGTGGATATGGAGGCCTTAAGGTAGGTCCCGAAACTCATGAAATTTCATTTTCAATAAAAAATTTTCGAAAGATCTATAAACAAATTAAGAAAAAAATTAAAATTTAATGGGTGTCAGGACTTTCCTTATAGCTTCCATATTCACATTGTCAAGTTTGAAACGATTCGGTACTTCACCTTAAATGGACAGATCACTTCAGATATTAAAGTAATTCGGCCCAATTGTGAAAAATATTGATTTCACTCGGTGAGATATTTTCTGAACTTAACGGAACGACTTGGCGAAAATAATTTAGTTCATCGAGGTGAACGAGTTTGGTCAGCGGACTAAAATTCGGTTAACTAAACCAAAAGATTTTCTGAAATTAACCAGATGCGGTTAAGCAAACGATTTCGTTAATTGAATTTTTTCCCCGCGCAGGTGAGACGGGTGATACGTCCATCGGTTCGCGTGCAGGTGAAATGGACGATACGTCCGCAGGTGTAGATATGGATACGGATGGTACCTGGAGGTAGAATCGAAGGCATGGAGCACAGTGCTCGAGCCAGGGCAAGTAGCGGGTATATAGCGTATCTATCCCCAAGTGGATAAGAAGGGCATCGAGTAATTGGGGAACTCAACTCCGGAGTGGAGCGAGAAGAGGGTCAGAGGAGCTGCCGGGAGCCGGAAGCTCGCAAGCTTGGTTAGCTCCTGTAATCGGCCCGTTATACCTTATCAATCGAATTAACTATATCGAGGCTCGCCGGATAGGAGTAGGGCCGATACCGGGTAGAGCTATGGCGCTCGTTTGCCCCGTAATCGGCGATCTCGACGACCGGACCAAGTGCCCCAGGAACTCGCGGGATCCCGCGGGAACCCCCGTTCCCGGAGAGAAAGATCGCGTCCCTTGAATGGATTAATAAGGGTGCCAGGTCTGGATTAATGGCGGAAAATTAAAGGGGACCCAGATGGAACGCCGCTGGTTCCGGGCCCTCCTAATTGCAGTCGCAGCGTCGCGACGGGGAATTAGGACGGGCGACGTCCGTCGATGCCCGGAACCTCCTTAGCGTCCAGTAGGGGAATAGCTATCTACAAATAGCCATTGACAAGTGGAGTACCCTAACACCTGGATGTTTCCTTAAGGGAATGTGAAAGTGATATCCGAGGGACCAACAGTTCATATTACTTTTCTCCGAATCGGGTGTGTCGGATCGTTTCAAACTTCACGAAGTGAACATGGAGGCTGTACGGAAGATCCTGACACCCATGAAATTTAATATTTTATAAAACATTTTGGAAAGATGTAGAAATGAATTTTTAAAAATTGAAATTTTTTGGGGGTAGGGACCTTCGTGATAGCCTGCATATTCAGGTTGTAAGGTTTGAAACGATTGGGTGCACCCGGTTCGGAGAAAAGTTTCATAAAAGAGATTTCTTTGACCCTGCTTTCACATCGCCTTAATATTTTCACGGATTAATTTAATTTCCCGGAATTCATTTAATTTTTCTCGACATTTTGGATTTCAGGATCACCGTGGGGGTTTCGTGCACCTTGGATTTCACGCTCACAAGCTTTAGGGCCGAAAAAGAGACGCAGGGTCGGGAAGCTCACGCGTTGGCGAGGCGCCGTCGTCGCGACGCCCGGGGCGCGTCCACCGACGCGCTGGCCCGCTGCACTCCGCTCCAAAGGCCGGCTAGAAAACACGACCGGCTCGCTACTCACCTGCGGACAAAAAGAAGAGGAGGTCTATGTCAGAGGCGCATAATAAAAAGCGCGTCCGGCTCGAATACAAAGTGGACGCCCCGACGACGGCGTCGCCGAAAGAGATCCGGGACGCTCTGAACTTTACGTGCAGCGACGCGCGTCCGGCCACTTTGTATTTAAATGCCGGCTCTCGTGGTGGTGCCCACCCCTTAATAAAAGCCCCCTCACCCCGACGCACCCCTGCGACGACGTCGGGACGCCGATTGATCCGCCATATACTATTTACGGAGTTCTTTTCACGGATTTTTCCCCCCTACCCACGGATTTCTTTCCTGGGATTTTTCCGCCCCCGCCAGGGCTCTCCCGGATATCGCCCGGAATTTCAAGTCGGAAAAAGGATCCGTCGAAAAATGTGCTCCTTTTCCAGGGGGAGAAAAAAAGAAGGAAAAACGAAAATAGAAGAAAAGGAAGAAGAAAATTCAGTTACCAGAATTCTATGGCGCCGTTCTCTCGAATCCTCGGAAAAAATTTCGGAACTCGAGGGCGGCCACTTCTGGGCTTTCAATTTCTGCAAAACGAGCGCACCCCCGACCTCGATATCTAAAAGGAGGGTCCTCGAGGGCGCGATTGGCAGGGGATGAAAACGCTCGTCGATTGGAATCGCCTCCGTTCGAGACAATCGAAGACACGTCCGAACGAACCACCTTCGCGGCTCCGATTTCATCCCCCTTTCGCTTCGGTTGGATTCACCGTATAAAATTTTACGAGGGCTTCAGGCCCCCGTCAATCGGGATAACTCGGTGAGCACCTGCGGAAAACGCACTTCTTCCCCTCCTACGGACTAACCTAAAACCAAACCGGCTACACGTTAGCGGAATTGCGTCCCACCCGAGATTTACGAGGTCGCTGCACCGAGAGAAAAAAAGTTGGTTCGCTCGAAGAAATATGCATTGCTGCAACAAATTGCGATCAAATACGTCCAAGGACATGTCAGGAAGAGTAAAGCAAATTCGTTTAAATCATTACGTCCTGATGTCCTTCTATTTCTAAATAGAAAATAAATCCAATTAGAAAATTGATATTAAATAGGGTTAAGGCGAAAAAATTTTGAACGCAAGCACCAAATGAAATACTCCTTAAAAATTTTTACATGCGATTACATGTGCGATAAAAGACGATTTTAACCTAGCTGATACCGTACATCGTCCATCTTCGGCACTCTTCATATGGTAAACGTAATTCACTGGTTTTATACAATCTTCTACGGTGAACTACTGTACTTGGTTTACGTAATATACGTGAAGAACCTCGAAAAACGCGAAATTACCCAACCCTGCCGGTTCAGCAGGTGTAATTATCATTTCCAAAATGCAAAAGTCCCGGGAAGCGGCACCTTTTAAACCGGCTCCCCTATTTCCAGTGCATTAAGAGGAAGGTCCGACTAATTTACAGCAAAGAGACCCGGTGCTGATTCCGCCGTTAATTTAAATAGCGATAAAGGGTAGTACTCGACAATAAACATCGCTCGGAGACGGGTAACGAGTGTCACTTAAGGGTACCGGTAACTTATGCCAACATGGCGGGGCTCATTCCACTCTTTATACTCCCGGGTAACGAGCGGAACTCTAAACGTTTCTTGTTGACAAAAAGAGGAGGAAAAGGGGGAGAAACAGGAGAATCGCAGGCCCCGTATGCATAATTCAGGGAATCTTTCCGACGTCAGGGTACACCTCGAAGAAGTTTCGGTCTCCCTTCGAGTAATCGACTCTCGCCTCCCCGAAGGCCCACGGGCACGCTTGCTCTTTATTAAAACAACCGACGGAACTCCGCAGTTTTACGGGGGAGAGGGCCCGGTTAAGAAACCGCATCCACGAAGTGCCAGGGTACGATAAAGTATGCGCATAGAGAAGCGAGCAAAGCCGTACGGGGTTTCCGGCCGAACCGCGCCGTGCATCGCGCGTTCACCCTCTTTTAATCCCTCCAGAAGGGGCGGGCTGAAATTTACAAAGCAAAGTACTGCCTCGGTTTATCCGAGCGCCGAACCAACTCCGTCGAACCGGTCAGAGTTCCTGGCTAATGCTCGATAAAAATTGAAACGACCACCCGGAGGAGGAGAGATCGAAAAACGTTCCGCTGGGGAGGACGAGGGGATAATTCCTGCGATAACAGCATAATTGTTCCCGATAACGATCCAGTTTCTCCATGATTCTTGACCATCCATCCTGTGTTCTTCTCAAGGTTCTGGACCCATCGGAACAGGTCCCCTCCCCTCTCGCAAGCTCCGAGCTTAAGCCGGCGACGTCCCAGTCGGCATTTTGAAATTCAAAGTCGAATCGATTCGCGATAAATGCGACTCAGCGCGAGGCAGGGGGTGAATCCATGGAAATGGGTCAAACTGATCCGCGAATTATTCGCGAGGTCCCCGGAAATGGGTCGGGGGAGGGGGACGTTTCAGGGTGTCGAGGGTTTCAGGGGTAGTTTCCATGGAAGCCCTAAAGGGCTGAAGAGAAGAGAAGGGAGCCGTTTGCCGAGAAGAGCGCCGAATAAGTATGGCGGCTGGATGCTCCGAAAAGACGCTGGGGTGCGCCAATCACTCGGCGATTTTTCCAAAGGCCTTTGCAATTTCCCGCTTCCCGCGGACAGAGGCTTCCCCGGAAGAGAGATCATCCGGAAATAACGCGGCCAATCACAGGCGTGGCTCTTTTATCTTTTACCTCCACCCCTGGTGCCGTCGGCGACGAGCTCGGGAACTGCCACCATCTGACGCGTCGAAGAAACGGAAAAGGAAACGCCGTGGAGGGAATTTTACGGCCGATATTGAGAGACTCTTTTTTCGAGTTCGGGAGATTTCAGATCGGCCGGATGAGATTTCGCCTTTGCGAGCATCTACGGCGGGAATTATGAAAATTATCCCGTGGATTAACGGGCGATATTACGGCGATAAGTGACATTTATAGTATCCCTTGTTACGAGGTCGTTAACGAGAGTGACACGCCGCTCAGGAACGCGTCCCGTTCTTAGGAACGAGCGAGGAGGGAGAGCTTAAAACGAAACAACGTCATCGAACGAGCGGTAACGAGCATCCTTCTCGCGTTACCGTAACTAGTTACCCCATCGCCTGCCTCGCGCGACAAGTTTACATTACAGCCCCGTTAATAATAAACGGCGCAACGGCAGAAAGCAGCCGTTCAATTTCCACCCCGAAGAAAAGGAAGGTAATACCTTATTAAAGAAACGCCCTCGTCAGGCAAAAACTTCCCACTGGGCTTCCGAATTCACAACTACAGCAAAGTCTGGGGAAATTTGTAAAAATTAAAGGGTGCATAATTTTCCTTTGAGTCGGTAGAGACCGAATGCTTCTAAATCCGAAAGGATAGGGTGCAAAAAACGCGCACGCGTTGCACTCTCGTTACAAGGCGCCGTAAGCAACGACGCTAACGCCTGTCGCTAACGATGGTCCCGCGTTATATGCTCGTTAATTTGGACGACGTCCGGACGGCGATCGCCGGCTCTCAGAGGGTTGAGAACAGGCCTTCGTGTACACGTCAAGACACACCGAAAGCGACGACACGAGCGCTTCTTGTGTGACAACGCATTAGCCGCGTTGGACGGGCCTCCCGGAGACGCCATGTCACTGTCTTGTCAGACGGCGGACTAGGGGCAACATTATATTTAGAGTGGGGCTTTCCTTGGGAAACCACCGAGAAGAGCTGCCAATCCGAGAGGTTCAGGGGATGTTCGAACGGTTTTGAACCCCCCGACCCTTCTCATCACCTGAGTCTTCCAAGCGCGGAAACGTAAGCGCGCCCTTTACGGCGAAGCGTCGGCCACGAATTGACGTACCGCCCGAGGGTGGTGGGTTCAAATCCCGTCGGGGGAGACTATCTTTTTTTTTTATTTTATTTTTTATTTTCTCCCTTCTTGAAGGATATCAGAAATTCGTATGTACAATTTATAATATTTTTCCGGAGATTATTTTGGATATTAGGTACGAAAAGTACCTACAGCTATAGACACCGCTCCCGGTGGAACCTCTGTAGGTGTTAAATCCCCATTCGACGCTTTCCCTCATCCACGAGGGTATTTCAAGCGCGAAAACGTAAAAGCGCCATTTACGGCGCAGCATCGCCTGGGAATTGACGTGGCGTCGAGAGTGGTGAGTTCAAATCCCGCCAGGGAGGAGAACATTTTTTTTTTTCATTTTCTCCCTTTATTAAGGATATTTCAAGTTGGTGTATAGTATTTCTAGTATTTATCCAGCGATTATTTTGGAATTCAGTCTCGAAAAGCACTTATGGTTATAGACACCGCTCTCGGCGGAACCTCTGCAGGCATTAGGGCAGGCGGCGCAGTATCTCTCGAAAGATGAGCGATAAATTCCCGGAGTAACGCCCCGCCGGCGAGTACATCCCGGCTGGCAGTTACTCCCGTTAGTGTTACTGTTACCGAGCGCGCCTTGCACGCTCCAGGAACTCGGCGCACCGAGTCTCTCGATTTCCTGTTTATACGTCGTCTACGAATTGGAACGCCACGTACGCAGACTTCCTGCGCGTTTCTGCCGCCCCGAGGTGCACGCGTTTCCACGCTCTTTTCCCCCGGTTCCGCGTGCGCTCCTCGAATATGTCTGCGTACGAACCGTGTAAACCGTGCGCGGCTGTACATATATAATCATTTGCATAATCCACCGTCTACGCCAACCCGCGTAAACGCGCGAGCACATCCACAAACGGGTCCTACTAAAAGCCAGCCCGTCCCGAAGCCATGTGAATATATTAGAAATTTTATAGAAATTCTGAAATTGAATGCAATGGAGGGAAAAATGCGTGTCCATGAGTGGGTCCATGAAGGATCACCAAAGTACCCGAAGAGATGCGTCTTGCGAAAGCAGGGCGTGGCGGCCAGATTTGACCCCATGAAGGCATTCTACCCCTATCCCCTTTAATAACAAGCGTATTTTACATTAAAACTAATCCCTACTCAATATGGCGGGGCGCTCTAATTTGCAGATCCGGTCCAGCGTGGACGCAAACGACCCAGATGCGGGGGTGGGCCTATTAATGGGAATCGAGCATGTATCGGGGCCGAAACGTTGGGCAAACTTCCTTCCGGGCTTAGTGCGCTCCCCGGAAGTATTAATAATGTCGTAATCCCGGCAGGAGGGCGGAAGACTCCCAGTTCGGGGACCAAAATGGCCGCCGTTGGGGCAGGGCCGCGCGGGTTAACGATCGTCAGACTCGCGCGCCAATCCCGGCGAGGGCTCAAAAATGGCGCATTAACTCGCGGGCAATGCGGATCGCAAATTGGATGGGTGTTAAGCCAGAAACGGCGCGTTTCGAGGTATTACGGTTAACGGCATCGAAACACTCGGGCTCGGTGCGCAAACGGGACTGCCGACCGGCTGCTTTACAGGGCAATAACACTAATTCAAGCGCGAGCTCGACGCGATCCCCTAAACAATTAACCGGGCAGTTGGCGGCCGGTGGGAAGAAAAACCCAGGAAGACGAAGGAAGCGGGGAGGCGGCAGAAAGGGGCCGGGAAAAATGCCCGCGGATGATGTGCGGCCGCGCGAGTACGTGCGTACGATCCCATAATGCAGCGGCCGTGCGTTCGGTCGCGCCGCCATGAGGGATATTAAGCTTTTTCCTTTTTACGAGGGCGTCGCCGCCGTCGGTTTACGACATTGCTTGTCTTTACCGTAAATCCCTCAATCCCGCGGAAGCCAATTGACTCCGCCGACGCCTTCACGTCCTGGCCGGGGTTAGTCGGAGCTGCCGGAGCTGGATGCTGCGAGCTGTCTCGGGACTGCACCTTCCACCTTCAATTTGCTCGCGATTCACCGAAATGATTTTTTGCCCCTCGCCGGAGGGACTTCTCTTCCTAATATGTGTCGTTTCTGTGGCACATGTTAGGAAGGAAACCTGGTAACGCTTAATTTCGAGCGATTTTTCCCTCACTCCATAGGTGGGGACGTAAGGTGTACGCGACATCAAAATTCTAAGATCTAATACGACCGACGAGGTATCAGATTGGGTAATCAAAATTGATCTAAATCTACAAGATCAATTTTTCATCTCGACAAAATAATCGTCTCTTGCAATTATATATGGATTAAGGCAATAATATATTTCTGTTCCAGTCAACCAATCTTTTTTCTCATTGTCAGAGCAGGGTCCTATGGATTCGGATTGTCTCTTGTGAAATCGCCACTTTGAAATGAGGGTATCCAAATGTTTTCCGGTTTAGTTTTATACTCTTTTTTTTTTATTTTTTTCTATGGTTTGAATTCAGGGGAAAGAGCTGTACACTTTCCGACGTCTCGTTTTAGGTTTCACGGCGACCCACGTCGGAATAATCCCCGTGTCGAATCGACGAGTCCGCGACGTCGCCGGGAGAAATCCCGGCGCTCGACGTCGACAGGCTTTGGACGAGCGGCGTAGGCCCCGACCCTCTCGGGCTGCCACTCGGCGATATGCGAAAAGGCGTTCCTGAAATGCAGGCGCCGCGACGGCCGCGTCGGCCCGTGCATGTGCGGCGTGCTCCGCGGGGTGCAACGTGTGGTTTTGCCGGAACGGCGCCGAGGGTAGGGGTGCATTTCCTGCGTTATAGTGGCTGTAAATTTCATATGCGCATTCCTGCATGCGGCACGGGGTGCACGTGAGGCCGCCACATCGATGGGACACACGCGAGGAGGTGAGTCGGGGGTGCACGGGGGTGCATCGAGGGTGCATCGGGGATGCCAGGCTTCGATGAACCGAGCCCTCGATTGCACTTTTCAGGACGTCTCTTCATTTTATTCCCTTTTTACGCGTCCAATGGGAAGTCGTCTCCGTCGCCGCGACGACTCCCCGTCATCTTGCGATCCCGTGAGTATTTCTCCGGAGAGTCGGAGCGCTTCATTTGGTTACAGTTTGGGGTAGTTCCATGGAGAACGCCCCATGCGTGGAGCTGCACAATCCCGCCCTTCCAACCAGAGACAACATCCCCGAGGAATTCGCCGCACCCCTACCCACGTGCGCCTGCAATCCACTCAGACCCTGAAGAGGCACCCCGTTGCACGTGCACCGCAAGGCGCAGCGAACCGACGACTCGGTCACATTCGCCGCTGTAATCCGAAATTCCCATTTCCTAGTCGATTTCTCGATCGAACTGCTCCGGGTTCAGGTTTCTACGCAGTCCCTAATTTATGGAGATGCGTTGTCGAGCACATCGCGAGAAACGCTTCTCCCGTCAGCGTTTCTCGGTTCAATTTTCTCCCAGCCCTGCCAAAAGTCACGGCGAAGGGGTCGAGAGAGCCGCATTTCCCCCTGAAATCTGGGGAATTTCGCCGGTGTTAGTTACATCTGGAGTTGTAGTCTGGGGGACTCTCGTCTCTGCGTTAATTGGTCGATCGAACGACCCCGACCCCAGCTCCAGGATGCGTCTGTGCGTCAGGGTCTGCGTACGTACCCAGTTAACGAGGTGGGTTGCTAGGGGTTGGGAATGAATCTTCCGACGCTGCATTTCGATTAAACTTCTCAGACGACAAGAATTATCGCCGTTACCGAGCCAACAAAGCTGCCTCGGCGGTTCTCCAGGGGAGGCGCCATCCATGGGGTTCTGCCAGGGTTGGACGCCCCGGTGCTTTCCACGTCCCGAGGGATGCTGGGTCCAGACCCCCAGGGATCGTCTAGATCGACATCTACGTGACCCACGAATTTTATACTCCAACCACGTTGTTCTCCAAAGCCTGATTTTTGGGAACTCGCGATGAAAGGGAGGAAAAAGGAACTCCAGAGTGCATCCGAAAGGTCCCTTTATCCCCCAGCTCGAAGAGGAGCTCCATTCGACCAGATTCGAACCCGATTATCAAATCCCGATTGGCTCGACTCCCAAACTTTCCCGATCGGCAGAATCGCCGAAGCCACAGGTTCCTCTTCTGCGTCTGCCTCCTGGTCGGAATTCCCGAAAACTTTGGCAATCGCGACTCCTGGACGCCGCACTTTGCGCCATTTTATTCCAGACAATTTGAAGAGTGCGTGACACCGATCGCGAACGGTGCCGTTGTTATCCACCCCCTGCAATTGAAATGTAAATGCAGGTCCCACTCTTCTCGACGACACAACCTGGCATTTCACCCTCGAGATCCTGCGAGGCGCTGTTAAACGCAAGGACCACTTCAACGAGCCCCGTGTTAATAAACGCAAATGAGATGCGGAGTAACGCGGGTACTTGTCAGGAATAACGACCGAATTCACGGAGTACGATCGTTGATTGCAAAAACAGTTAGGCTAGGGCTACTTCGAGCTGGACCCGGGGGCTAGACCGAAGAGGTCCTCTCCAGGGAGATGGACTCTTCCAAGGGCTCCATTCTCTGCTAGAGTCCCTGAATTGGGGTCTTCAACCCTGTCTTCTGGAATTAACCGATCGCGCCTTGAAGAGGCATCCTGACAAAGGGTGGCCCTTCTATTTAGGGGTCGCTTATTGGCAGGTGCCGGCGCGCCGGTGGGTGATGGATGCGATTTATTTAATGCGTCGGAAGAGCTTCGACCCTGTCTCGCGAGAGGTTAAAGACGCACCCTGAAGAAGCACACCAACCCGGGGAAGTAAGTTCCCGGGGTGAGTAAGGGGTGCCCACAAGTGATGGATCGGCCTCGTCGCGATCGCCTCGTTTGTATCCATTTGCCCAACGACCTCCCCCGTAGGACCACCCTCCACCTCCTATCGCCCCGTCGCACTCTTTCGCGATTGGGAAACGATGATTTTTCAAAATCCTCGCGAGGGCGCGCCTCCACTTCCGCCAACCCCGGGAGCTCCTGGCAATTATGGATCGACTTTTTTATCGGCGCGGGAGACAATTGATGGGCCCGCTAATGGGGCAATTCGCCCCCACCAGAAGGGAGTATCATTTGTTCATTTAGCGGATGAAGCTGGGACCGAATCGATGGAGCTACCCAGGGGTTCCTCCCCGGCGATGTTACACCTGATGTATAGACCGGTAATCGCTTCTCTACCATCAATTTGCTATCATCCAGAAAATACCAGAATTCATCTGCAAACCAGAACCTGTAGCTTTAATTCGAAATTTTCGAAAAAAAAATTTCACCGCGCCGATTTTATGATCACTCGGTAATAGGATTGGAGGAGATCAAGGACCACCATTTTTTTCTTTCAATTAATGGGGCTGCTGATGGGGTCATCCATCGAGCTTATCCACGGAGGGACCGGATCTTCTTCCTGGACAATTGGAAAACGTTCTCGGAGAATTAACGCACCCATGGATGGGCTCTTCGGCCCTTGGAGGAGGAAATCAATCGAGACACTAATCGGGCAATTTTCTTGTCACGCACATCCCTTAGTAGAGGCTCTGCGTCCGATTTCTTCGACGTGGCCGGAAGTTCAATGGCACAAGTGATACCGACTGTGCACAGTTGGGTAGCATGGCGATGTTGAAGAGGGGTCTTTCGACGCGGCCCCGGCGGTGTCGGAAGTTATTCCAAGTCCCCTTTCCCGGAGGTGAGTCTTCAAGGGTGGAGAACGCCTCGTAGGGTCGCGTCCCAGGTGAACCGGGGTGGGGGTGGAATGGAATTTTGCAGTTGTTTGTTTCGCACAGTTTCCGCGGTATGGTAATGCCGCATTAGCATAGCATCGCGTACCACCCCGAAGATCGAGAGTGGATTTTGCGGAAAGGTCGCCACGCAGGGTGGGGGCGGGGGCGGCGAACGAATGGGAAATGACGCCGTTGAACGGCGAACCGGAAGAGGTCCTCGGTTACCGGTTAACGAGTCGACTGATTGTCTATAAAACTTGCTAACTAACTCTCTTTCCCCGCCAACCCCTACCCTGCGACCCACCCCCGCGCCGATGGACCTCTTTCAAGCCCTGCCCCCCGCCTCAGTTGGTCTTAAGCGGCCTCGTGATATTCTGTCTCCCCCTTGGGGTGTTCGCCACTCTCCCCCTCTTGAAGAGTGAAAACTTCGAATAAATTGAAAAATATAAAATGCAAAGTCCCTCCTCCCCCGGATGTTGCGTCTCTCTGGTTCCCTCGTCTTCGCCCTCGAAGAGAGTGACGCACTCCGGAAATGGCCAGATTTGCGACTTCTGAGGAACGAGAGCCTGCGAAAATAATTATACTCCATTTTGTTCATCGACGTAAGTGCAGGGGGTATCCTGAACGTTGATCGCGACGCTCCGATGCCTTGGCGGGATTTCGTGATTAATTTAAGCATCTTCATCCTCTCTATCTTTTGTCAGGTGGCGACAAGTCGGGGATTCCTTACACTTCCAGCCTCTTTTTCTTCTCCCTTGTTTCATCGGACCCTTCTTTACGTGATCTTTTTAATCACATCTATGAACCCGTGTTCCTCTGCGATAAACCCCCTTCTCATTTCACCGACGCTCCCTCTCCTCCGCCTCTTACTCGGCAGGCAATTTCGGGGCGCATCGCCCTTGACGCAATAGACGGAATGCAAATGGCGGCAATTGGAGAACGCGCGGCGTCGCGTCACGTCCGCGACATTTCAGCGTTTCCGCGTAAATTCGCAACAATCACCCCGGCGATGGAAATCCAGTTTAAACGGAAACTTCGTCCCTTTCCCGTCGTCGATATTCAGCGATTTTAATAACGTCGGATCGCTTTTCTATGTCACTCGTCCCCTGCTATGCTAATATGGCGGAGTGCGCGATAAACGCCGCGGCGCAATAAAAACTCCTTTCGAATAGCCGTGTACGCGGCTCGAATTTCTAAATCACCCACTTTCGAGCGTTCCCCTGGAAATTCGGAACCAACTTCGATCGCTGTGCTTTGGCTTTTTCCCGCCATTTCCGGCGAAATTTCGCGATCGGGGACGCAGCTGGCGAAGTTTCTGGAGCCCCCAAAATGGCGGAACTCTCGGCGTCCGATCTTCTCTCGAGATGTTCCCTCCTCGGGGAAGAAAAAGCCGACCCTAACTCGCGCCATTGTCACCGCTCGTATCCGCGGGAAGTGACGAGGGAAACAATAATAACCCCGGTGCTGGTACGAGGGATATTACTTAAGTTTATATGGCCCTTCGGGTCAGGTCTTGGGGGTTGGGGAGGGTGGCGTCGCGAGTGTGCATATGCGCGCTCACAAGGGCCGCCATATTGGGGGCGTTAAACGCGCGCGTTTAAATTTATATATTCGGTTTAGGGGTTTTCATCGGGCGCAATCCGACCCACCCCCGCGACTTCATTTTACCACCGCCCCCGATGTCGAACTCCCCCTTCAGATTCATCCCCCGTTTCTCACCACCGTCGAACTTCCGGCGTTGTCATCGCACGCATCCGAAGGCCGTAAGGAGGGAAACAATAATAACCCGGCGTTAGTATAAGGGATATTACTTAAGTTTATACCTCCCCGCAGCACGGGGGTGTCTGGGGGTGCGCGTGTCGTGTGTGCGTGCGTGCGGAGAAAGCCCGCCATATTGGGGACATCAAACCCGTACGTGCTCGACATACACACCCCCGACCTTACGAGCCACCCTTCTCGCGGCGGAACGTCTCTTCACCCCCAGCTTCACCCCCGACTCCACCCCCGCGCGCCACCTCGGGGCCACCTACGACGACGACATCGTCGCTCGGACAAGCGCGGATATTGTTTACGTGCTTTTCCCGAAACGCACGGCCACCCCCCGCGAACTTTCCACCCCCGGCTCGTGACGCCCCGTGTATATGGTGCGATCTATAAAAGAGGAGTCCCTTCTCGGGGAAATTGGCTTGCCCGAGGAAAAGGGAGCATTCCGCCCAACGCCACCGCCACCTCATCCCCAGTTTATCTCTGGTTAACAGCAACTTCCAGCGAATTTTCAACTTCTCGATTTCTAATTTTTGAGTTTTCGAATTTTTATACATAAGAATTTTCGAATTTTCATATATTCGAAATTCCGAATTTTCAATTTTTCACATTTTCACATTTTCATATTTTCACATTTTTCACAATTTTCACATTTTCACATTTTCACATTTTCACATTTTCACAATTTTCACATTTTCACATTTTCACATTTTCACATTTTCACATTTTCACATTTTCACATTTTCATATTTTCACATTTTCACATTTTCACATTTTCGTATTTTCGTATTATCGTATTTTCGTATTGTCGTATTGTCGTATTGTCGTCTTTTCGTATTTTCGTATTTTCGTATTTCGAATTTTCGAGTTTTCGGAATTTAGACTTTTCTCTTTCCGGCTTGTATATTAAGTCCATTAATCGCGTTAAGGACCATCTTGTCGATGTCGCTCGCGTGTCTTCTCCGAGACGAATCCTGCCCCTACGTCGCGCGTGTGGGACGCAATCTATAAAAAGAGGAGTCCCTTCTCGGGAAAATTGGCTCGCCGGGAGGAAAAAAAGGAAATATGCCACCGACCACCATTCACCTTCACCCCTGTCGCTGGTTTCACCCTCCGCTGGGCTCACCCTGACCCCTTCGGTTCGCCGGAGCCTTCGATCGGGAGTTTCGGCCGGAACGCTCTCCCTCACGCTCTGTAGACCCTTTCCTACTGTACCGTGAATATTAACATAATGCTCTTGTTGGCGCGACTATTTCTACCGCGGTAACAGGGCGAAAATAGAAAACCCGGCTCTCAGCCTTCGGAAAGTTAATAAAACCCCCTCGACGATGGGGTAGGTTTTTTATGAAACGGGGATTCCAAGGAGACGCTGTCGACCTCGTCACCGCCTCGGTGTCTCAACTACCCCGGGCTGGATCGACAGGGAACTTTCGGAAAGTTCCGTTCCCGATACAGCAAAACCACCCCTTGAGAGGGAGAGAGGGGACAGGAGACGCGAGTAGGGCTTTAATCCGGGAATCCGTTATAAATTATTCCGCACCCCCGGGAGCATCATCCTTATTTGGCTTTTTCTCGCTAGGAAGGCGGCGGAAACGAGCGCAGGGCTCAAGGGGAACTTTCCGAAATGCTGGGCCGGGGCTGCAAAAAGGAACCGCTCCCTCAGAGTTGCTTTTTCGAGGGTACCGAACGCGAGGCGAAATGATTTCGTCCCGATTAAACATTAATTTCGCCATTTAATCCGGCCTGGGCCAAAAACCGCCCTCTTTCGGATGCCGGTCAGGCAGGGCCACCCTCGGGCATGGCTGCGAGCGACATTGATTATTCGCCAGGAAAGAACTCGGTTTATAAGATAATCCCGACGGGAGGAAAAGGAGCGAGAGGAGGACGAAGCGACGCAGGGGTCGCGAGAGCGAGAGAGAGGTGAAGAGGGAAAATCATAAGCGATTCGGAGCACGCCGAGCCCCGTAGGATCGTGACCCACCCCTCCAAAAGTCACCCCCGGATCCAGAGAGGGCCGGAGGGGCGCGTTTCCTCCAGACTTCCGCTCGTTCCTTCCAGACTCTTGCTCTTAATTTCTGCGAGCCCCGACACGGGGCTCCGTCCTCGTCACCTTTCGGATCGCCCCGTTTTATATTTTATAGGCGCCAAATCGCCGGCAAAGCCATCTCTTAACGGCGGCAAGAAATGGCCGCCGGCGGCGGGGGTGCGAATTTACTCGGCACAGTTCCGTTTCCGGGGAGCATAATTCTCATGATTCCATTGAGCTAATAAGGCCGGAGATTTAAGGGGTAGCTCGCCGCCTGCTTAACTCCGGCGGTATTTCAAGAGGGATTCCCTCCCTCGCCCTATTGTGTACTAGGGCGGCCCCCTGCTTTCCCAGAATTTCATGGAATTCTCCTTAGCTGGGTGTCCCCTTGAATTATCTGCCCCCGCGGGAAGTTACCCTTCCTCTTCGAAATTAATTACCCTCCAATCTCGGCAATTGGTTCTATTTTTTATTTAATTTTAGGTCGCTTTCATTCCCAGGGTCCAAAAGTCCTTCCGGCGCGAAACTTCGGCAGACGGGAGGACACCTCCAGGAATACCTGGTCGCGTTATTCTCAAGAACAAGTGGCCCTCGAGAGACAAGGGGCCATCTTACTTATTCCATTACGTCCTCCTCTTACTTTCCCATTGTAAGGGTTGGTCACATACGCTGCAGCTGCAGTATGCAAATATCCCCGAATACGACAACTGCAGGGAGCGAACGTATCTTCTGCGTTATACATTAGGAAAACGAGGCACGGTACATACTCTTTTCATGCGAAACTCGCAAGACCTGGGTACTAAACAATACAATGCGGTATAAAAGTATTACCTTGTATGCGCCAAGTTAAATCCATATTAACTCCGCAGCTCCGTTCCCGCAATCGTTTAACGCGTCAAGCGTTCTTAGACACATTTTTCCCTATAACCAATCTAACGTTAGACATTTTTTAACCCTATACCCTATCTAACCCTAGTCCTATAACCTAACCTAGCCCTGCACTCCGTCACAAGTAAGTCTTATTTCTACGACTGTGGGAGTCGACCACGGGGTACACGACATTTCACCCCCTTTATTCGTACCCCCGTTAGCTGAGAATTGGGATCAGCTGTCAAAGAACTATTAGAAGCGATCATAAGACCGTCCATCTCCAGCGAAGGAGCCCATTACAGTCAAAGTCCTCCCCAAAGCCCAATGTAAGGGAGTCGGGGTGACTCGCCCTGCTCGAAGACAGACGCTTAAGCCCGCGAGGTGACGGCCGGGGGTGGCGAGGGTGATTTTATTCGAGGTAGAATACCCCTCGCCGGTTTCCAGGAGTCGGAGTTTTCCGGAGTCGATCGGAGGAGAGCGATAATAGCAGCGGGAATGGATGCACGGGGGGGTGGGTGGGTGGGTGGTGGGCGTCGAGAAGGGCGAGGAGCGGGGCCAACCTATAACCCGCGAGTGCGACTGACTGGAGCGTATTCCCGAGGGAACGCCGTCTGGAGTCTGAAAATCCAGGAATGCCGGGACGCCGGTCGATACGCCGTCGATCGGCGCCGGGAGGCGTCCGTCAAAGTCGAGACGTCGAAATTCCATCCCAGCCGATCCGCGGCAGCCGATCGACCCTGAAGAGACGTCGACGAGATGCCGGAGGTCTCGTCAAGTAATGGCCGACCCGGAGGTGGAGGCGCTGCTCCCTTCGCCATTCTTCACCGGGAACGGTACAAGGGTGGGCATAAATGCCTTCGATGCCGAAGAGACCTGGAGGAAGATCCACCGAAGGTATCCGAGGGAGGGTAATCCCCAACCGGGAAACAGGGGAATGCATGATTTCCACGAGCAATTAATCCCTGGAATCCTAGTGAATTTTTAATCCTCGTCGGCTAGGACCCTCCGAAACCTGGACGCGCGTTGTCAAGGTCTTCAGGGTCTGGGGCTCGCAGGGTGTGTCTCCTCCCGGGGGAGGAAGGGGCGAGAGTGACTGCGGTTGAAACTAACGCGTCGGCGCTCGCACTTGTTCCTCCGCGTCGGGAGAGAAAAGGACCCCGAGAAGCGAAGGGATGGGTGGAAGGGAGAGAACGCCATCGGGAAGACGGAGAAACCCGCTCCCGAGGGTCAGGGGTTCGGATAGTATGCGAGTACTCATAAAACCCGGGGGCGGGTGATTTCCCCCAGGAGGGGTGGAATGTTCTCTCCCCGCACGTGGTGCACCCGGTCGCCCCTCCTGGAGGCTCCTGCAGGACCTGGAGTCCCGGAGACTCCCTTTAAGCTCCGTTTTAAGGCCCCGATCGGCCGAAGCGCCCGCTAAATATTTCACCATGAGAAACGACCGGGGCGCCTCCACCTGCGACGTCGAAAATCGGCTAATACCGTTTTTTCTTTTACGGCCGAGAGAAATCGCTGGTCCGCGTTTACGGCCGTCTTCGAGATGTCGCCTCCAGGCGGACGGGAAAATTCCTGGAAACGCTCCTTCAAGATCCGCTTTCCGGATCCTTCTTCGTGGGATTTCGATTCCGACACCTGGACAGTCCTCGTCGGGGGTGCTGCTGAATTATAAAGTATTACGAGTCCTTCACTCTCTATTCCGAACTCTGAATCAGCAAAACAGGTCCTGACTCTTCCTCTCGATCTCGGGTGACCTGACTTAGTTCCAGGATCATGGGTCACCCTTCCAATGGAGGGCTCAAAATTCCCGGAATCTTCGGATGCTAACTGCAGAGCCCTGAAATCCCTCCGCCATATTCGGATATTAAAATTCCCGGAAATTCTCCAGGAATTCCGGGTTCCCTGGACACGGGGGTAATACCAATACCGCATACTTCGGCTCGAGTTCGAGGAGCCATTCCGCGGGAATTAGTGTCCGATCTGCCGAGGCGGATTCCATGGGTTAAATATCATACCGCACCTCGCTAATACCTCGGGTTATGGGGTCCATAGACGCGTCGCGTTGTTCGTCGGTCCGGTTTTTCGCGGTGCTCAGTGGACCTTCGCTGGACTCTTCATGGTCCGTCGGTTCGGTCCCATCGCCCGCTGGTCCTCCCAATTTTTAGAACTCTGTTTTTACACGTTTAACGCGATTCCCGCGCTTAACGTCGTTCCCGGAAAAAATCCCGGTTTGTTGCGAACTGGGTCTCCGTGAAATTCGAGCCCGGCCATAAGTACCCATATACGCGGACGTAATGCATCCCCTCACGCAGGGGGTGGTGCGCCCCCGAAACGAGTGCACTCTCGGGCCGTCAAATATTTTTGATCGTCCATCCGGGAGAGAATGGCCCGATAATCCTTCCCATGTCACTCCCTCCCTCTGGATGGGCATCCAGAATTCGTTCTCCGGCTACCATTCCGGATCATCCAGCTCGAGCATGAAATCGGGTTGGCGTACGTTCGAGGAGTCGGCGGCGCACTCGCAGGAAGTATTACCGGAAGAGGCTTCGATCCCGACGCTTCGCGGAGGATCTCGAGGGTGGAATTAATGCCGGGATGGAACCCACCCCCGACCGCCCCGACTTCCGGTTCGACCACTCCGCGAACTCGCGAAAATTGCGAGCCTCGGATCAATCTCCATTCATTATTGCGCCTCGTTTCTCGCGATCATCGTTAACGTCCTACTTGTTGCCGGTGTTTGCCGTTATTACGGGCAACGTCGTTCCGACGCTTCGTTAGACGACGCGTTTCCGCGGCCGCGACTTCCGCCCCGCAGGGAAGAATACGCGGCAAACGAGGGAACGTCGGACTTGTTTGTCGGGCGAACCATTAACCCATATTGCCGGCAATAAATATGGAACGGCCCTGTCCATCCCTGCACTTGCGGAGCCGCACCAGACTCTCGCCGCGTGGACCAGTAAATAGATAAATCCACGTCATGGGCGTGACTTTCCATGATTTGTGGACCCACGGCATCGGAGTTTGAAGAATTAGGTGGAGTTTGTTTCAACATTTTGCCTGAATTTTCGGGCGACGATGAATTTTGAGGGTCCAGGTTTTCACGTTTGGGTGCTGATAGTACCGCTGGGGTGGTCCTGATGAGTCCGTCCTGGATGTTGCATTCGGTCGGGTTGTAGGTTTATCTTGGACCCCGTTGGGTCTGGGGCGAATGTATTACCATGATAATGTCCTCCATGGTGGAATCAGGAGGCGAGAGCTTTTTAAGTCGCGCCTTTGCGTTGGGTGAATACAATGGGTCGGGAATGTAGGATCGAGCAACGAATCGATGCGAGATGGCCCGGTCTTCTTGCACCTTTCCTCAGCTTCCGGTGGTCTCTTTTTCCCGGCCTCGCTCCGGTGGTCGTCGACGACGTCGTCTTACGTGCTCGACCCTGGAGTTCGAAAAAGTTTCCGCCCCAGGGGTCGCGCCCTTCGGGGAAGCGTTCGACCTCCTACCCTCCAAGAGGGTATCGAGTGCCAGCAAGTTTCGAGCAAAGTTGCGCACCGGTAACTTTAAATTAGGGACATCGTTAGCACCGCCCGGCCGGAAGAGGGAAGCGTTTCCGGGACGGAATTCGGGGTTTTGCGCGGGTTAAGGGTGACTCGGAGGGTCGACCCAGGGGGAAACACTGGTAATCGGGATGTGGTGGGGTCTTGATAGGCTATTCAAAGAAACTACGTTTTTCTCACCTGATGTCTACGGATATCAATTGTCAATGACTGTTCCACGTGCTGGAGAATTGGGGTGGATATTTTCGGACTGGAGAGGCGTAGATCCTTCTTCTCGGGGTGGAAAATCCAGCAAGATCTACTTCAGGGATGTTGGGAGTCGAGAAAGTCGTTGGGCGATGCATATACTCGAGAATGGGGTAGTCGGGGGTAAACGAACCAGCGCGACGTGCATCGTCCGTTGCAGCAGCACCGATGCGTCGCAGCGACTCGGTGCATCGCAGGACGGTTTAAGCTCCGGCTTCCGGCCAGGGACCACGGCGAGCGGAAAATCGACACGGTTATGCGGATATGAGTACGGCGATTTATAACCACCCCCAACGACCACCTCGACGTTTTGCCCCGACGACGCCTCGTGGTCCAGCTACCCCTCGTCGTCGTCTTGGTGCCCTTCGGTCGCGTCGTCCTCTCCACCGAAACGCATGCCAAAACTCTCCCGATAGGTATGCCGGGGTGCAATTGCAAAGCGATACCGCGGGACGGGTATTAAAATTCCTTCCGCCCCATTTGCACCCACGAAACGTACCGCCCGTACCACTCGGCCAAATTACGAATGATACGTTCCGAATGGGCGGATGTGTAGCTATATGTCGCGCAATGTGCATAAGCGAAGCGGTCTTTGTGCCGTTGGAGGTGGATATGCGGAGGAGGGCACGTGGCGCGATTTTGCCGGCGGGACAGGTCTGAAGATCGATCGGTGCGACGTGGTGGGATCCGGCTTTGGGTAGACGGCCACGGCGGAAATCTAGTTCCGAGGATCTACATTCGAGCTAGATAACGATTTAGAAGACGATTAGCAAAAGAAACTGAAAAATTGAAAAGTGAAAAAGTAGGCATGGCGTGATGGGATCCAGCCTCGTGTAAACGGTCACGGCGGGACTCTAGCTCCGAAGTTAAGGATACATCGCCATGACGACCTACATGGAATTCATCACACTCTAGACAATTCTCACATCAAAGATTCAAGGCAAGAGGGCAGACTCTCTTCGGCGAAGGAGTACGTCGGCGAGATTTGACCAGCGAGACAAGTTCGAAGATCGATCGCGAGGACGTGCCAGGAGTCGACCTCGCTTAGGTGTTGGTTCCGGACCGGCGACGCCCCGAAGGTCCATTCTTTGCAGCCGGCCACAGCTCCCGGATTCGGTGGCATTATTTGTACGTTCAAGCCGGAATGGACGAAATCCATCACCGGAGCGGCACGTGTGGTGAACCTGGACCAGACGGCCAGAACTTGAACGGAAAGAGAATTCCGTGGTCGCCGTTGCGAGTTGACCACGCGTCCTGAATGAGCTTATCGAATTAAAGAACACCCGAAAATACTCAAACTCCTGGCATTACCCCTCCACCCAACCTAAAAACTCGGCCCACGGACATTTCCAGTACATTACTCTCATTTGCAAAAGTCACCCCGAGTGGCACCCCCTCGTCCTCGCGACACATCCAATTCCGCGTGCAACAACCAGGCACCACTTTGCCTAACCTGCACTCATGACGCATTTGCCAATAATAATAGTCGCGTTTCCGCAAAGGCTCGGCCTGTGCAAGGTATTGCGCTGGCACATTACTAATTAACCCTGTAAAGGCTGCACATGGTGCACGTCAGGGTGGGCGACGCATCGATTAACTCGGCTTAGCTCCCGATAGCCCAGTGGTTCTCCAGGAAGAAGAGAACCGACATCCACATCCACGTCCCACATCCACTTTGAAGAAGCGACGCGACTCGTCGATCCAGGATCCTCCCGCAACGCAGGGTCCTCCATCGAATCCACCCACGCGATGCGCGTTGGAGGTCTCGACAGTGCGTCGGATACATTACGCATGAGGCTCGGGAGCCGGCTCCTAGGATCATCCGGGCGGACGGGATGGAATACGTGGCAGTACGATGATTTCCAGCAGGGTTACGGTAGACGTTCCGGAGAGGGCACGAGCCAGCGAGTGCTGGGAGGTTCAAACTGTTCAAAGTGGGATGATAGGTGGCAAGGGAACGGCCCGGAACCTCACGGGCCATTTCCCGGGAAGTCGTGACGGGCTTACATATACCGTCTTCCCTATCATGGGAACGGTCGGGCACACCTACGAGCGATCCCGCTCCTTCCGCGATTCTTTACATCAAACGTGCCGGCAACAACCGCCGGGCCAAATTAAACCCATCACCTGGAACCCCGCGCCAATTATGCACCGCGTTCCGGGGAATCTCCCCCGCAGGATGCGCCGACGCCGTTTAACGAGCCCGGGAATTTTCTTCCGACCAACTCGATTTTCGCCTTGATCTCGTTACGAACTTGGAAGACGGTAAACGGAAGCGACGCGGTGGAGGGGCTCTATTGTTCTCCAGAGGTTGGGGCCCGTACACGCGGCGGAAGTTACTGGGTCGTAATGGTGGGCGCGAAGATGGCGAACACGAGATTGGAAAGACGTTCGCTGGGGTTTAATGGGTTGTGCTTCCTGATTGAAGATGGAGGAGGTTAAGTACACACGGTGCGTGGGGACGACTTCGAGGTGGAGGTATAGTCGACTGTGGGGGTCGTACGCTGTGATGGACGTCATCTTCTGGGGGCCTCAACCTAAACCCAAAGTGTGTGGGGTTAGATTAAGCATCCAACGGGGGGACTTCGAGGTGAAGATCATCAGTTAAGAGTATAGTGCATTATGAAAAATGGGATTTTGTGGGATGCTCGTGGAAACCGTAGAATTCAGGGTGTCGAGTTCTTTGGGTGGGTGGAGTGACTTGGGGTGGTACCATTGCTGGACACGACCTAGCCCAAGGTACCAGGTCACGAGTCGCGACCTCCTCGGAGTCGAGCAATCTTCGGAGGGCCTCGTAAAGCGCGTCGGAACGAATTACTAGTTATCAGGTTCTAGGAGAACGAATAGGGGACCGGCGTCGTTAGCGACCGGTCAATGGACGTGCCGGATCGGGCGGCGTACGTGCACGATAATTGCCGGGGATGCAGCCCGAAAACAATCCAATTAAACGACCGAAATCCGCGCGGGACTATTCGCTCGATTTTTCATTAATAATTCATCGCGCGATGCGGAAAACAGCCGCGCGCGCTGTGGCCGCGCGACTTTGCGCGCTGCGGCTTTCCAAACCGCGGAGCTCGTTCCGAGGCCGTTTTCGAGTCCGTTTGTCATTCCGAATTGGCCGAATGAGTGGCTCTTCGTTAAAAACAGGGCTCGAAAGCGCCAAATTCGAAAACCTATAAAGCTCCCCCAATTACCCGGCGCGGAAGCCCCGGCACCGTTTCCCCGCATTTCGCGCGCCGACCGCCTCTCCCTAATTCAAAACCTTCCGCTTTCATAAAATCGATCCAATGAACCGCAGCCGAGGGTTACCGAAGTTCCATTACTTTGGAAATGGTATTCGGGTTAAGGTTCGCCAACGCAAAGGCAGCGATTCCGAGGCACGGAGGCCTATAAAGACGTTCGTCTAGGACCACTTGACGTCAGACAGGGCGGAACTCCGATTCCCGGTGCGCCAAGGGGAACGAGGAACGAGGAACGAATCTATTCCTAGCAGAGTGTACGACGAGTGGAGCCCTGGGCCGCCAGATGCCAAATTTTACGAGACCACCACCGACACAGTTGGGCTTCTCCGTCCCCACCCCTGTCCGATTTCCTCCACCGCCGCCTCGCTATCCCCACCCAATTCCCCCACTCCCAGTTTTCTGCTACTCACCCAGCAGTCTCTGGTCGAGGCGTCTTTTTTACTTTCCACTTCCCCGCTCCGCGAGGGCTTCAATCATAAATCCCGTCGTGGAGCCTGCTCGTGGGCTAATCCCATGCGTATATACGCACCAACCCAGGAACGACCAAAGCTTGACTTTTGGCAAAGAGTCAAACCCCGATCCAGGGACAAGAACGACGCCGTATTCGTCCGCCCCTGTATATACGAGGAGGATCTGGGTTTCCCTTTATTTATTTATTTCCCTTTTTCGGGAGTCCCTTCGCGACTCCGTTACCACTTCCCTGCCCCCGTCCCTAAACCAGGATACGCAGGAACGAGAACCAACCCTAGGCAACCTCGAAATAGTGCCCGCGCAAGTGAGTTCGGCTAAATGCTCTGAATTAGTAAAACCGAGAGTCCTTTTTTTCCCCTCCCTTCGGGGTCCTCCATCTAGTTGACTACCCATTTCACCAGAGGTGCCTTTCTCGGCTCGGAACGGAAATTAGCCCGTGAGCTTTCAGAAATTCGCGCTCCTTCCGGGTAGCCGACTCGACTGCTCTCTCTCTCTCTCTCTCTCTCTCTCTCTCTCCCCCCCTTCCTCTCCCTCTCTCTCTCGCTTCATCCCGAGCTCGGAACTTCGGTTTCGCGGAGTAGCCCGATCGATTTATCGAAAGTTTTGCAGCCCCCGGGCACTCGGGATGGTGTTGGGCGGTGGTGGGTGGCGGTGGGAGGTTTTAGGGTGGCGCTGGACCCAGTGTACACGTTAAGCTCGTCGGATCGCCGACACGAGGCGACGTACGTGGGAAAGCTCTCCACGCGTGTCCCTTGTCAAGTGCACGAGCCTGACCACGCGCGACGTTACGTGCGCTTGACACGTTACAACTACGGATGCCGTTTACCCTTAACGGGGATATCCGAGATTGGAGACCTTCGGATCCTTGCCGGATGATTTCCGGAATTAACGAGTTGCTGCACCCGACTCAGGACTTATGTGCTACGCGATGAGCAGGAGCGGCCCCGTTAAATCTGCAGATGCACCCAGAGTGCGATTTACGCGGTCCTCCCATGAACACTGCCGGGCGACTAGTTATTGTTGTTACTCCCGTTCAACTCACGGCCGGGTTGATAATAAACTGCGGTTTCCATTATCTGGCTCACAGCATGCAAGGCCAATAACCGCGCAACCGTATCTACGCCCGTACTATTTATGATAGGATCAACTAATTTCACGGCACGCATGGCAATTCGTTATGCATTACCAGACGCGCTAGAATGCTCTCTGAACGTTCAATCATTTTATTATTATTGTTAAGCCATAAAGTAGAGTAATCTCCAGCAGCCGCTGCGCAAAGATTTGCATACCCCGAATGGCCGCCTCCGACTATCCCGCAGAAAGTGGCCAACCGATGTGGAGAATCGCTCGAATTTTCCCTTTATTTTGTCTTACGTGTTTCTGGTCTTAGGGGGTGCCAAAGTACCGGGGGTGCATTTTGCGGTGGTCTCGACGCGGCGGCCATCTTGGTTCTCGCAGATTTTTCGCTACTTGATCGATTCTCATCGGAATTGGCTTAGTATCGTTTTTCTCGATCCTCGGTACTGGATGCAATTGGAAGGCCATCGATTCCATTGCTAAATGTGGCTTGCAAGAGCATCGGTAATCGACTGGATCGACCCTGTCGATGTCTGCGGATCCAACATGGCGGACGACGCCGACAGGTAATACCTGGCAGGTAATGCCGACTTTATCGAGGAGTGGCCGAATTGTAAATCGGGTCTCGTGCCAGACGTACGTAGGAAATGTCTCCATTAGGTGGCCGACCCTCGGGGTACGACGATTCACGTCGCGGATTCAAATCAAATCTCCATCGGAATTTTCCGGGGTGCACGTGACGCCACGGTTATACGGCGCACGCGAGTGCATTTTTTGACAAGCGCCCTCGCGTAATGACCGCCACGTATGTGGACCCACGTGTTTAGTCGTACGTGGCAGTTCAAACCGATGCAGCTTCGGGACTAACCTGGAATTCGTAATCGGACCCTCTGGCCCGAATGGTGGCCGAGTCACGTGGTGCCTTAAGCGACCCCTTTTCCTCCATTATTAATATTTCCGCCATGTTGTATTACTCTTCTCGGTGAAGAAGCGAATGATCGAAGCTCCTTTGCAGATAGTAATTACTCAATAAACACAAAGTGGTGGGATTCATCGTTTTATGCGCGAAAAACTAGGGGAAATAGGGCGTTTCATTGCAACACAATATACGATTGCTATCCACGGTTTTACACAATTTCTTAACGTGTCTTCCACCACTTTGAGTTCACCAGGTATAGAGGGATGTTCGCGGGTTTTCTTAAAATGCTCAGATTGGAATTGAAGCATCCGACGTTAATTCGAACAGCTGAAAAGCGCATTCTCAGCGTGCAAGCCAGTTTTACCGATCGCGCCCGCTGTTACACCGGCATTATTCCCGAAGGAACCGGGAACCGTTTCCTGCTCAGCCAGAGAAGTGCACACGTCTCCCCCTTCGCTCAACTATGAAATTTCCCTCGAAATCTGGCGTAATGCATTATGCTAATGCGCGGTTAAATCTCGATTTCGCCGCCGATCGCAGAATCCGTTCAATTTCCCGATCGGGAAATATATCGGCGCGTTCCCGTCCAATAACTCTCGGGAAAAGTCCCAGGGGAGCCGGCCGAAATGATTCTCCTACTCCGGAGCTTCTCATCCACCTCTTCCGGGATTTTAGAATCCCCAGGGCGTTGATTAGGGGCGCCCTTAAATTGGGTATCAGAGGACTCGCCGTCAGGTTCCGTGTCTGCGGCCGTTCCGCAGCCGGATCGCAGTTTTTGCCCGCGTTGGCAATTTGTCGTCGAGTCCTGGCCGCGGTGCCGCCGGTCGATACGGCCAGGGAAACCGAGAGAGACGAATGTCGAAGGCTCGTGCCGAGCAAGGGAGTAACCGAGAGGAGAGGAACGTAATGGGCAGCTATATCCACCGCATGATTCATGGCCGAGAAACACACCGGGCTCGTACACCGTGGAATCCCCGTCGCGAGCCATTGACTCGCGAAAAACCAACCCAACGATTCCAATATAATACCTGGTACCTAGGTACCTAGGTGCCGCGTACATGCCACATGCTGCAGGAGGCGGTATATTAAAAGTGGCGAGCCGTGTACACGGCACCAACGCCGTCGACCCTGGGGAGCGCCATGAAGAGGGCGACACGAATTGATATCTAAATGACAAGGCGGATAGTTGTTGGGTAAACGAGTACGTGTACCCTGACAAAATAATGCCATTTAATCGAGGAAATATTGCGTTAATTCAAAGAATAATTATTTCACTCAAATAAATTCAAATAAATTGGATATACAACATGTATTCGGAATTATGATAATTTATTTGAACGAAGGCTCCATTGGGAAAAAAAATATTAGTAGACCGAAACAAATATATGCTGTTACCACAACCATATATAATTTTATGAAACAATTATTTCCTTGAAAGGGAAAAATCATGTTCATCGTTTAAACGAATTTTGCTCACTTAATCTGAAATTTCTTCGGACGTACTTCATCGCAGGATTTGGTGACTCTACGCATATTTATTTAAGTTAGCCATTTTTTTTTCTCGGTGTAGATACGAGTAAAGATAGCTAGGAAGATTTCGCAGTAATTGTAATCCAATCAGACCTGTGCGAGATAATTCGATGTATCCAGGCTAGCGTCCCGGAGAACTGTGCTCGCCCTGGCTAAATCCACGGATAGGTCTTAGGACCGAGAGAAGTAGGTCTCGAGAGCTATATAGAGAACCCGCAAGCTAATATACGTCATTCGGTTGCGATTAATTAGCAACGGTTAGGTAAGAGCTTGTGGTCGTCGCTGGAGAACCTCGCCGGAGACACTTCCGGTTTCCAGTCTTGTTTCACCACGTCCTGACGTCTCGCATAAAGCGGCCATCCTGCATCTCTTCGCGAACGACGTTAACTAAATTTAATTCCGAATCGGGGTATTTAGCGATAGTGACACCGAGTACTCGAATCCGCACCGGATAAGCCAACCAATTTCGTGAAGGCTCTTCAGGGTGAAACCGGAACAATGGACGGCAGATCTGAAGAGACCCTTATTAAGGGATTTTTAAATTAATCCAGGGTGTTCAGTCGTCATAAAATTGCCGTAGATACATCGCGCTTCTTCAAGCCTACCCTGAAGAGGAACCGTTCTCCAGGCCAGCCGGAAATGGCGGCGTTCTCCAAACTACGCCAAATGCGATCACCGTCGCGTCGCTGGTTTCTAATTCATTTGGCAAGTGCATTTCGCAACTCCCAGGGAACAACGTTCCTTTGATTATCCTCCAACTAAATGTATTAACCGCGTAGACACTCGTTCTCCATGAGGGGTGCCGGTCCCCCTCGGAGCACGTGGACCGAAAGAGGGTAGCTGGGCAGGATTCGCCGAAGGGGGTCGAAGGTCGGGGTGTGTCAAGTCGCATCTCGAGTGACAAGCGTCCGGGTCCAGATCGCATCGGTGCACTTCGACGAGCACGTCATGGGATGCGTCTCCCTTCTCTCAGGGACCCTCTCTTCGGGGGCAATCTGACTGACGAATGCTAATTCCGCGGCGGGGGCACCGCAGCGTCCCTGCAACATGGTCGGCGCGATTCCGCAGAGTGACAGATCTATTGGAAGATTAGATAGGCTCCTTTCATTTTTTTCTAGGTTAGGTTTCCGGAAGAGTGGACACTTAAAGATTGCACTTCCTCGTTGACGAGGGAGATACGTCCACGGGAGAGGACTCGAAGTTTCCGTCACTTCTGCGCAATTCCTCGAAGAGAACGAATTTCTGGCGGAGGTTCCGCTCGCAGCCAATTAGTCCGATCGGAGTTTTCGCGGGGGGAAACTCCCCCGTAATTCGGAGAACGGATCGCGCCCTGGAGATATTAATTGACGGGGCCGCGCGGACCGGAATGGAAAACGGTATCGGATGCGTCCGCGCGGGGAGGACGCAAAAGTGGATAACTAAAAAAAAGTGGGCCGGCAGAGGGGCAGGAAGTAAAAAGTTCGACGAACCGCAACGCGACGAAGCGCGCGCGTTCGCGTCCGCGGCTCGTTCCGCAATTCCGATATTAATTTTAAGCAGCGCCGAGCCTTCGGATGCACATCTCGACCCTCCATGCGCGGCGATATATTCCCGCGTCAGCGGATGCGCCCCAACAAAAGAAAAAGACGCCGGATGCACAATTGCAATTTGCATCCGCGCCCCCAAGTGGCCGGGGATCGTAGAGGGGATTGAAATAAAAATTTATCGAGCCGTCGTTGGGGGGGAGGTTTCGGTCTTGAGGCCGCAATTTGCAGGGAGGAACGCCAATCCCTGCAGATTTCGGGGGTGGCGAAAGATCGGATTGCCCCATGGGCCCTGGCGAATAATCCTCGGACTCACGGGCAGGGATTACACCGTCGAAGTCACGGAAACCGATAGCTCCCCGAAATTCAAGCCAATCGCCATAAATCCCAGTGCTAGCCGGTGGATCGCGGTGTCGCCACTTTCGCGAGTCGTAAATTCCCCCCTAGCAACCTCCATCTCTCCCGCGGAAATTCGCGGGGGATATTTTCGCCTCTGGCGGGACATACGCGAGTCCGCGTACACCTGACCCTCCCCGACAAGGGAGATCGATTATCTGGGCATAAATGGGAAAATAAAAATGCAACCAAAAATACACACAAAGGGGATGAAATAAATGGGGGGGGGGAATTTCGCGAGGAGTCAAAGCGCGGGATTCGAGGGGGCATAAAAAGGCGGCGTGGAGAAGGGAGGGGGCATCGAAGGGCGCGTCCCCGGGGGCACCCTTCAACCTCCTCTCGGGGGGGTGCGTGCCCCCGACGCGCGGAAAGGCCGCCTGGCATGTGCGGCCGCATATGGCGCGTGGCTTCCCATTGTCGGGGGCGCCGGCTTACCTAACTGACTTTATGGCATCGGCCGTAACTCGGCCGCCGCGGCGAAACTGGCGGCGACATGTGCGCAAGGTGCCCTAACGACTCCATTGTTAATAACTATTATCGGCCCGGAGACCTTCGGCGAATGCGACGTGGCCGTTCCGCAGGGCACCGCGTGCTGCGCGCGTGTCGGGCCTGCGAACGACGGCCTCGCCCCGTGCAATCGGATTATAGGACGGAAGCCCCGCTGGAGGGCCTAACCCGACTGAAATACATATTCTTACGTGCACGCGCGTTTGCGAACGTTGCCCTCTCTCCATCCTCGACTGCATATCGCGGGAAAAAAGAAAAAGTGGAGAAAAAAAAAGGAGAAAAAAAAGTGGAGGTGAGCGGACTCGAACCTGCGACCTCCAGGGCATATTTTCCCGGCGCGTCGCCCGCGAAACTTCTTAATTCGCGGCGCGGTATTTTCCTCCTGGCGCACGCGTAATTGTTATATAAGCCCGTGGGCTCAATTAATTACCATAGAAACGTCGTTAACTCTCGTTGCATAACCATGCGCCGGATGAGCAAGCTGACGACCATTAACCGAGAAGTTAGTTCGGCGCGAAAACTCGGGGGCGCAAAGGGTTTGGCCATGAATTTCCATGCCGGCGTCCAAAATCGCACGTCCGGGGTAAACCTGCCGATGTATTCACGAGCACACCCGTGCACGTTACACGGTGCACCGTGTTACCGTGTATTACCGTCGCGGCGCGTCCCACGCTATGCAAAACCCGCCGCGGCGATTCCGCCGGTGCGTCGCGGACGCGTCTCCCGGTCGGCGATAAATCTCCCGCGCGGTCGTATCGTTTTATACACGTATACTTAGGAACGTACTCGTGTGTGTCATTTTAACTCCTCAAAAGACACCTTAGGTGCAAAAAGAACTTCGCCAAATACATTCTTGTTTCTTTCTTGAATTGCAAAAGCAATTCAAACCGTTTCTTTTTATTTTAATAAAAAATGAAAATCAACTATTATTGCCAAATTGTACATTTTGTTCCATATAATACAAGTACATCTATTCTAAAAATTATATTATCACTTAAAATCATGTTTCTATGAAAGTCTACAGTTTTTTCATCTAGCCAAATAAAACTTAAAACTAAATCTGATCAAAGTCGGGTAAATTAAAAAAAATTCCTGATTTTTTTTGCTTGATTTCTTGAGTTGGTTGAACATTCATTTCTTTATCCGTAGCAATGAAGAAATTATATTTCTATTTTCCCCGCTCCTGCAATCTCAATCCTTACTGCATAGAACTCTGTAGCGTCTCGCTCGAACTCAACGCGCAGGGCGCGTTTCGCGCATCACTTAACGCTGCGAGTTTCTCGCTCGAAAATGTATTTGGCTCGAAACTCTACCGAGTTTCTTGATGTCACTGCCCTAAACGCGCGGCACATCCCGAACTTCCCTCGTAAATTACCCTCCCATGTGGCGGGCAGTCGGGCCGCCGGTTCTCGCACTTGCCCTTTCGGATGCGATCCAGCATCCGGGGGGAGTCGCCCCAGGAGTCCCGGGTGACTCTCCTGCAGCCGGGTGCCAGGAAACGCCCCTCCATCCTGGGGATAAACTCCTGAGAATAAGCGAGCCTATCCCGAAAAAGTCGTGGGTCTTTATAAAAGTTAAAAGTCTGGATGCAGATATCTAGCCGGGTTCCTGCACCCCCTTAAGGTGATGTCAAAGTGGCGTCAAAGAGGTCTCGAGTATTAACTTTTCTTCGAACTGGGTGTACCTAATTGTTTCAACCTTTACAACGTGAATCTGGAGACTATAAGGAAGGTCCCGAGACCCAAGAAATTTCATTTCTTATACAAGATTTTGAAGAAGTCTGTGAAGAAATTCATTTAATTGAAATCTCATGGGTGTCGGGAACTTTCTTACTGCTACATTCAGGATATAGAGTTTAAAAGGATTCGACACTCCCAGTTCGGAGAAAGGATTCATAAACGAGGCCTCTTTGATGCCACTTTCGTGTCACCTTAACCCTTTGTGTCTTAAAGACGCATAATCGCGCCCGACGTTTGGTCCAGTATTGTCTGCACGTTTTCACGAATTTCGCCCACATGTCGAAAAGGCTCCGTCCTAAAAGGGTTAAAATTCATAAGACAAACCTTGGATCGTCAAAGTTGGGTCCGAATCGAGGATCGCTACGATTTGTTGGGCTCTTTGGGCCGACTTATCTGAACCCTAAAACGCTAAGCCCGGGATGAAAGAAGGCCAGCGGAGAAATCCAGAGACTGAACCGATGCCAAGAGAGCGGACCGAACGGAGCGGCACGCGTGCAAGGGGCCCTCGTATTAATTGTCTTAATAAGCTTCCCTCCCTCTTCCGTCGAGCCTAACGAGGATGGGTGACAAAAAATGGCCCCGACCCGAGGCGGCTCCTTTGTGCCTACCGGGCCCCCTAATGGCCCGAGCGGTTCCTTTACTCGTGCGAACAGTTTTAGAGGCTTCCTCCTCCAGCGCCTATTCTTATTTGCCGACGTCCCACGAGACGTCTCCTTCGGGACCTTTCCCCGAGACAAGAATCCTCCCCCGTTTGAAAATTTTAAAAATGTTCCCTGGTTGCTGGACGCTGGTTAGCCACCTTTCGTTCCAGGGAGAGACACGTCGGATTTTTCCCGAAGTCCAGCTCGGCAAAGTTGCAGCTCGTCGGCTGAAGTATTCAGTGCTTTTCATAATCGAGACCGGTCCCGATATCCCTCGGGACCCGGTAGCCCTGGCGGCTCCCAAAGGCTCCCGGGAGGAGGTTTATACTCTTTTAAGGGCCGAACGGGCGATCGTTCCGAGCAAAGTTCCTTCGGTTTCGCTCGGCTCGATCTCGGACCTCTCTCTCTGGTTCACAGGTCCGCCTATACCTCCGTCTTCGTCCCTCTCATGAGGCGCGCGGCCGGCCTCGCTTTACGAGCGAGCGTTTAAATTAAACAGGAGTAGAGAGAGTACACGGGGGCCTTTCCGCGGTGCGGTGCCTCGCATACGGAATCACTTATCGTTAAAGGGACGGGGAATCGGAAAGTCGAGCGGCGGCGCATTAAAACGGGGTAGTATTAAAGCGGCGAAACAATGGCCGAAGTTGCCGGGGGTAAGGGGGGAGGGGCCGCCCCCGTCTCGCCGTTATTGCCCGCCGAAACTTGGACGTTCCCGAGAGAGTTCCAAGGGAGCTCTGGTCTGCAAGGTGCACAGGGGGGCGCCAAGAGGGGTCCATCCACCCCGGTGGATCCATCGACCTCGACGTTACCTCTGAATTTGATTTTTTTTTTCCAACCCCAACGCACTCCAATCCGGGGAAAATGTACCCCAACCTTCTCGAGTTACCCCTAGACAGCGGAATCTCGCGAAATACGAGAAAAAAATTTTCAAAGCACCCCCATGGAATCGATCCCCCGACCCCCGCCATGTTCGTGCACGCACTAAGGACGTCCCCCGTTAATGAAGTCTCGGCTTAATATTTCATCCGGCGTCCATTAGCAAGCCCGTCCCGGCTCATCCTGGAGAGGCGAAGACAGGAGTTCGACATTAAGTCCCTAGTTTAAGCCCCAATCGGTAAAACCTCCCCAAGTGCAGGGGACCACCCCAAAGTAGGTCCTGCGCGCGGCGATTACCGACTGAATAATTTCCGACGACGGCTGGCGAGTTTGGAATGGCAGAAAGGGGGCGTAGAGCAGAGGGGGGGTATTGTTCCAGCACCCGAGGGGTAACTTCCATCCCCGGGTAGGAAGCACCCGTAAACAACGGGGTTACTGTCGGCACGGCGACGTCATTTCTGGTCTGGTTCGCCGATTCTTATTTTGGGGACCCCACCGAGATATTTCCGGGATAACCTTCACCTGAGATGGGATGCGCTCGTAAAACACGCGAAGGGGGTTATTATCGACCCTCTGGGAGGAATCGCGAAGAAGGGACCAGGGGTGGCGCTGTGACGCTATTTTTATGCGCCCTTCGGAATCCAACCCTCCCCGGAGAGAGGATAAATGTTCAAGGCCAGCGGTGACCTGGGTTGATTAATTATTATGCTTGTGTAAATTATTATACAATGTGCGATAATTATTCCCGCCATCTCCATTCGTCCTCAGTTTGGGGGAGGTGTATCGTTATTATGCAATTTTTTAATTTACGGGGGTGGAATTTTGAAAATCCCGCGTCGAAGTATCGCTACTGAGTGATGGGTTAATTCCGGAGCCAAGACGCTCTTCATCCCCTTCTCAGGGGTTGTTCGAGCCATCGGTGTCAGCTTCTTTCCTCAACATAGCCGGTTTTCCCCGTCGCCTTCCTTATAATCAACCCTTATCTCTAGCTCCCCCTCCGGTGCACCCCTCGCCCGAAGACTCGGGGGTACGCTCTATTTAATTTAAATAACTTTTAAAACTTCCCACCAGAGCTCGCTTTTGCTGGCCGGATATCAGATATCTTAAGTTGCGTACTCCACCCTCTGGAAACCACCCTCGCCGGCGACACTTTATACGCAGCCCCCAGACTCCTCCGGATCGTTCTTTTCCACCCCGGAGACGTCCCCAACCCTTCGCGATTTTTTTCATTCTTCCAATCCCCTCGGCATTATCAGCCCTCCCTCCACCCCGGCAACCCCCTACATCTCGCCAGCTAGCCTTTCATTCCTTGATTTAATTTTGAAATAATTCTCGGGATAACGTCTCCTCTCCATTCGCTCGGCACTCCCCATCCTGGGGGGTGGAAATCCGGCTTGAGATTTTCATAAAGTTGTATTTCCTGGCCCCCGAAGACTCGCCCGAAGTGCCCGAAGACGTATCCTCGTACTTTTAATCGGGTTGTCCTTATTTTTACATCCCTCGATTCGGCCTGGAAAGTGTTTTCCTAAATACGGGATTAATATCGGGCCGCCTTAATTCCGCGGAACCGGGAGGAAGCTCCTCGCAAACCCGGGAACAAAGGTTGCAATTAGGGGCGGCGAATTTGAATTTAATTCGATTATTTCGCAGCTTTCGCCGGACCCGGGGGCAGGAAGTATCAGCTTACCAAGTTCACCGTACATACATCATCCCCCAGTACTCAACCCCCGGGACTTTCTTTTCCATTTCCGCGCTTACTTTTCCATTTTCCGCAACTTTAGAAATCCTCTCTCTCGCCTTATCTACCCCTGGGCCCCCCGAAGGCGAGCCTTTCATTCGTAGATTTAATTTTGAAATAATTCTCGAGATAACGTTTCCACCCACCGTCCCCCGCCCCACCCCCGACACTCCACACCCTGGGGCCGCCGGCTTCGGCTGTGGTAAATGGAAATTTCGCTTGAAATTTTCATGAAGTTTGCTATCACGTTAAATCAATTCAACGGGGGTGGTAGACCAAGCTCGGGGTTGCTTTGGGGGTTGCGGCACGCAAAGGGTTGTAATCCGCGGAAAGCCGCACGAAAGAACTGAGATATCCTCTCGATATCTGAGAGGTAGATGAAAAGTGGACGGGGATAAATAACCGGGAGAATCGAAAATGCATATGCGCCGTTCTACCCCCTGGGGGACAATTTCTAGGGAGGTCCTGGAGAGGGTGCAACCCGTGGAGGGCTCGGAAGGCGGTACAAAAATGCATCTCCCGAGCTTCCTTGGAAAAGGACGGCCAAAATACCGAAAACGTCCCGTATTCATCCACCCTCTCTAGAAGGAAGTCGCAACCCTCTCGCCGAGGCCGAAGAGCTTCGCTTTTCCACGTTGGATCAACAAAACGGAAAATACAGTCGCGCCCGTCCACCCCCGGCGCTCTCACCTTCAACTCATCGGCAACTACTTCCTCAACTTCTCCTGCGAGGTAAACACCGTTGATTCCCACCCCCTGCATTCACCTCCCAGAGGGACCTTCAACCAGACCTCCCTCTTGTATCCATCCACAACATCGACGCCCACCTAAACCCATGCAATTTTTGGAGACCCCCCTCAAGGCCCCACCCTGAGAAAAAAAAACTCATTGAACCAAAGAAATATTTCGTCAATTCAAAGTATAACTATTTGGCTCAAATAAATTCTAATAAACTGTCATAATTCCGAGGAATCGTTGTGCCCTATTCATTCGAGCTTATTCCAGTCAAATGATTATTCTTTGAACTAATAAAATATTTCTTTGGTGGAATTAAATTCATTTTTTTTTCTTTGAGAAGTGCATGCATCATTTTGTGATCGACAAGGTGCTTGGGATTCACCCAGCTCCTTCGAAAAGTGCGAAACAATCTGGTCGAACATTTTTTTAATGCCCTTGTTACGTGGTCCAGGGATCATCACCATGGGTGGAACCGCTGATAAAATATGGGTTGCCCAAGTAGGTGGAATATCGGAAAAGACGAGCGGTTCCTGGGGGTTCCGGGGCCGGAAACGCTGGCCTAAGTGTGTGCAAGTTCGGTCGGAAGTGCCAACAAACTTGCGGCTGGGGCTGGAATCAGTGTCGGCTCACTTCGTGCCGAATTCGGGAGAGTTGCACCAGCGGAGGCGCTCCGTTCCCGGCGCTCGACTCGTTTATCTTTGGAATTAGCGGTGCCAGCATCAACAGCCTCTTGTATCTTGCCGAGTGTGTCTCCAGAAGTGGGACGCGGTTCTCGGTGCGCTCAATAAGCAGCAATAGCAACCTTTAGAGTCAGCCTTAAGCAACTGTTTGCCCAGGATGTTTGGGTCCCGCGGGATGCTGGCCCGAATCCAGAGCCGATGGACCACTCTTCGCCCACGAGGGATTGCACCCTTTCTCGTTGTCCTTCCCCTAATTCCCGGTCCCGGAAGTGGGATCAAGAAGCCTTCTATCTCCCCAGCTTGTTTTAAATCGAAGTCGGCGAAAGCACCCGGTTAAAAGCATGCATAAAATACACCTTTGATGAGTACACAAATTTATCTTTAAATTCTAAATTTCACGTCTCAAAAGTGAATTAGTACACTGAGAAGCAAAAAATTGCACCGAATGAATAATTTCTTAATTCCAAGAGTTTGGCTCAAATAAGCTCGAATAAATCGGATGCAACAATGATTCGGAATTATGAGAATTTATTTCAGTCTGATAATTATTCTTGGAATCAACCAAATATTTCTTCAGTACTATTCAAAGAAATCTTCGTTTGGTTCTGTGAACGTTCTTCTGCGAAAGTTCAAGGTAAATGTGTAAACTTCTGAAATTGTATAGGAAAAATGAGTACACTTGCGTACTAAATTTATAATACATGTTATGAAATGGGAATTTTGGAGAGGTCCAGATCCGGATCGGCATCGAGATGTCCCCGACCGTCCGGGAGAGAAGACGCAGCCAGAAGCCCATCCAGTTTGTCCACTAATGGTTCACTTTGCGAAGGGGTTCGGTCGGAGACATCAAGGAACGAGCATCCCTGTGATCTCCGATGGCAATGGAGAACTCGAGCCGGTCCAGGAGGATCGGCTCGCCGGAAGTCGGTCGAGCTGTCTCTCGTTCCGGCTCGGGGGACAAGGACGAGGCGTCGGGAGCGGCTTTGGCGAGAGGGAGACGGGGAAGGTGGGCTCGGACATCACAGAGCAGGAGGCCAAGAGGCGCCGAGGACAAGGAGAGGGTGTCGGCCGGCAGTTAGCCTACTATCCGGCATGTTTATGGTAATTCGGGCCATCCCGTTGACCCCGGACCGCCATGCATATACATCGGACCTCGCTTTGACGCCCGTCCGTCGAGCTCGGATCCGCGCGACCTCTCCTCCGGTGCCCATGGACCCAGGAACATCAAACGTCCCCGACGAGCGCCACCGACGAGGTCCCCGACTCTGCTACCGACCGATGGACCGATCCTGCCCCGAAAACCGCAGTTTCCACCCTCTTCCCCTGGAACGAACCCTTTGTCGCCCCCCTGAAGAGGCTCCGCCACCTCGCGAGGTCAGGGGCCAAAATCTCGTCCTTGTCGTTCTTCGACTCCCACCTGAAGCCGATGGAAATGAAGTCTTCCCGGATCTGCGAGAGTGTACCTAAGTAATTGGGCTAGATCGGACCCCACCCGGTTTTGCCAGCTCCGAGGAGGTCGGGGCGATCAGCTTATTGGGTTACTCTCCATTGATTGGAAAAAGAGCCGATTTGCTCGGCGCGGATTCCGTTCGCTTCCTGCCCCGGCCACTTAGGCCAGACTATTCCCTGATGAGGAGACGCCTCCACTTTTCTTGCCCTCAATCTCGATTCCGTCCAGGATTCAACTTTTCAGCCCTTGCCTCGAGGAAGAACCGAACCGTATCCAGGGTCCCGGATGGTCACCGCGTCCCCCAGCATCCCATGGATCCCAGGGAATTTGTACCAGCTACCTTGGTCGATGGCGAGGAAAGCGAGGGTGGACCCGGCCGAGCTCCGTTTTATTAGCTCCATTTTACCTCCCTTTGATTAAACCAACGAGGGTTGCCCGAGCATCCAGGATCCGCGGTTTGCGGGGGGTCCGCTATCATTTCTCGTTGGATGAGCAGGGCCGAGGAACTCTCGCCTGCGCGTTATCCCCGCGATCTTCGGCTTTTATTTATTTTTTTTTTCTTCACCAACCTGCGCGATTATCCCGGGTTTTCGCCCCTTCCCCCACTCTGAAGGGGGTACTCTGTCTTTTCAGCGAGAAATTTCGCCCCTCTACTCTCCTTTCGTTATCGACTCGCATTTTCGGTGCCTTATCAAACCGATGGGGTGCACATTGCTATTTAGCGTATTAAAAAAATTGTGACCGGCTTCGGGGAAATCAAGTAATAAAATGCCTTTTTAATTGTGATTCTCTTTTATCGTGTATATAAATTCTTTTATATAATATATATAAAAATGTGTGGATGACGACTTTCCTCCCGTAAAAGGGGCGCTTAGATGGCGTCGCTTAAGATATCAAAGTCTCCACCATGGTTGGTCTCCCGTGGCCGGATTGAGATTGAATGGCGGACATTTTTTCTCTGCAAAGCCAATAATCGGATAGGGAGAAGGCTTTGGATTACGGCTGAATTCGAGAGCCTCGGCGCCGGCCACATGGCGAAGATTCACGGGGACTAATGGAGGGACAAGGAGGGAAAAAAGCGGAGGAAAAGGGAGGAAGCGAGACGCGGCCATCGCCCTAAGAGAATAAGTGGAAACGCGTGGGAGTCGGTACATCCTCTCGACAAACGAGCGTCGATACGATCCCATCGCTCGGGATGGTCTTATCCCCCGTTTTTATAATGATTAAGTTCTCGGTGAGCGAACCGATGAACCAATGATCGGAGGCTGGAGTCGAGATTTCTATTTTCCCGCAGAGGCAAAAAGTCCATTGAACCGAAGAAATATTTCCTTGAATGGTCCCATCGAAATACTTCTTCGAGTAGTAGCAAAGAAATATTTGGTCAATTAGAAGAATAATTATCCTTTGAATTAACGAAATATTTCTTTGGTTCGGTGAGAATTTTATTATATTTATTTTAATGCCGGGATCGATGATTCCTAAAAATAATATAACCTCGGTAAGAAAATTCTCTCGATCCCCCTCATCGCTTTAATTCCTCTCCCTTTATTTCTTCTCCGCTCGTCGAGGCGGAGGAAATCATAACGATTCCTGAAGAGGCATTATCTTGCCAAGGTAAATCGCAAAGTTCGCTCCGTTGAACGACGAGCGAGATTAGTCGCTTTCTTTCGCCCGGGTATAATTCGAGGCGCACTTTCTCTCTCCTTCTATTTCCCCCCCGGCTTCCAGGAGTCCGCAAAGTCGTGGTCACTTTGCGAACTTCCCGGGAAGAAACTTGGTGGAAACCACGGGGCGTTCCCACAGGATCCGGGCGGACGCGGAGATCCGGGAAAAGATCAGCCGAACGTTTTCTCCGGTATACTTTAGGCTCGTTTGGCCACTACCTTGGGAAGCTGTTATCCCTTTCCTGCCATTTTCCCTTCAGGAAACCCCAGGCCGCCTCCGCCTCGATGCATATTTATATTCGGCATGGCTGCCTCGCGAGTGTTCCGCCATTTTTCGCGGAATCCGTAAACGACTAGCGAGCCAATGATTATTCCCTCGCTTAATTCACCTCACGAAACCTACGTGGAAATAGTAAACCGAAACTAACGTTAATCGTGAAATAGGAAATAATACGCAATACTGCCTGGAATTAATATTATGCGATTTTACCGTCGACGACGGAGCGTCCTTCGAATGGATTTTCTTTCTCCGGGTACCAAAATGGCGGCAGGGTCGCGGTGCCCGAAATGCAAAGCCGCTAATCTGATTTGCCGGGAAGGGAGCTTTCCACGTGGCGGAAGTTCCCAGCTCCTGGACTTCTCGTCAATTATACATTATAAACAGTCATAACTATGCAAATTCTGAGGGCGCGTACACTTAAGCGGGGAAGCCTCCGCTACTTTTGCGGGGACTTCTCCGTTATCGGCCGTTATCATCCAAATCGTTTAAGCCCATCGATACTCTTGACAACCTAAATGCAAAATCTTGACTAGGGGGCATTTGGGCTCGCGATTTTCTTTTTTATATTCCGAGACAAATAGTCGAGCAACCGCTTGATAGCTCTCCCTTTATCTCTTATCAAATGGCTACAAATTGTTTCAGACTCGAAAGTGCGCCGCGGCACGAACCTTCCGTATCGTATCGAGATTTACATAATAATGTCTCGCGATATCCCGAGCAATATCGAGCCGAGGAAGAGAATACCTATCCGTTTTAACGGCGCAACAATCGACCGAGATATCGCCGCCCCCGCGGGATTAGTTAATTCTAGTCCAGGGATCGTTGCGGCCGAGATTACGTTTATGCCTCCGTGATTGGATGTTGGTCCACTCGAATTTTCGACAGGAGACCCTGTCGAGTTCGCGGTCGATCCGATGATCGATTTCCGGAATCGAGTGGTTTTCCGCGAGCTTTCCTCCTCGGACCCACCCTCGACCGCTGAAAAACTGCCCCTACGATATCCACCGCTATCATCCCCTTTTGGTCGTACCATAAAGTCGGCAATTCGCAATCCATCTCCCCGTTCGTATTTTCAAAATGTCCTCAATCAGAGAAATTTCAAAAATTTCAGAAACTCCCAATTCTCAATCTCCTAGTTGGAATTCATTCATCGATGCAGTCATTGAAGAAGCTACAGTGATTTATATTAAATTTTGACACTGAAAAGAAAGTTCACTGTACCAAAGAAATGTTTCCGTGAGCAGTCCCAAAGAAATATATTTTCAATTCAATCAGTAATTATTTGGCTCACATAAGTTGTCACAATTATTATTGTCGTAGTTGACACATTTATTCGGATTTATTGGAGTCACATAATCATTCTTTAAAATCAACAAAATATTCTTTCGGTACCATTCAAAGAAGCTTTTCTCTGGTTCGATGAACATTTCTTCCTCGGTGTAGGTTTGATTTACCATTCGATTTTATTAGAGTAAAATAATTATTCTTTGAATTAGAACAAAATCTCTTTGGCACCGTTCAAAGAAATATTTCTCTCCTTCAATGAAACTTTTTTTTTCCCCCAATGTATGGAGAATCTGATCACCTCGAGTGTCTATAACACCGTGTCTAGTTTTACCGAGTAAGATAGACAAGGGCTTGGAAAGGGCTCGACGCAAAATGGCGGAATTACAGCTTGCGACCGGATCCATTACGGGATCGCGGGTTTTCGGGCGCATATCGCCCCTGGTCACGCCATTGTGTTTGCACTCGGATAGACACGTTAATGTACGTAATTACGGGAGCATGTAGGCACCTTTGGCGAGTTCGTGTTAAAACGTCGAGCGCTAACGAAAATGTTAATGGTCACGCGTCGGTTGGCTAGGGTGGAGCAGCCCCCGAAGACAGCTGTCGGTAATTGAGACGTTACTTCGACGCACACGCGTGCGGACGTGTGTCGGTATACACGCACTCATTACGAGGCCCTTCCCAAGCGGTGTGCGAGGACTCGGTTGCTCGTAAAAGTCAGCTGAGCACGGCTATCTCGTGATCGCAAACCGTCTAATAACGAAACGGAGGCAATGTTGGACTTTTTATGCCGCTCAACGGCGCGTAAGATGAGGTCCGATCTAGAGATATCGGGAAGGACTTTGTGTACACAAACGATTAGTGTGTGTCCGAGACCTCCTTGATCGCAGGATGTACGAGATATATTCTCCTTAAAGAACGAGTTGAATTCCAAGTTTTAATAATTTTTTTCCCCGATTTTACACACTGTCTTTCGAGGGAAAACTTGGGTGGAAATTGAGATTTTATCTTGAGGTATCGAGATGGACATTGTGCATATAAAGGATTAGGGTGGGTCTGAGACCTCCTTGATCACAGAATGTTTCAGACGTATCGTCCCTGATAAATGAACTGAATTCCAAGTTTCCATCGATTTTACACACTTTTTTACAATGGAACATCGGTGGGCGAGATGATTTCAGTAGGCATCGGGAGGGACTTCGTGCACACGATTAATGTGTGTCTCCGTCGAAGATCGTCCCGCCCAGAGGATGCGTGAAGTGTATCGTCCTTGAAGAGTAAGTAGAATCCCAAGTTCGTATCTTCTCCCTTCCGTTTTCACGCACTTTCTCCCCAGGGAAAGTTCCGGAGTTAGGGTGGGTGCAGGAGGGAAGGTTCCAGACAGAGAGGGTGCGAACGTTTGGAGCCAAGGAGCGGCTCCTCCGAAAGACCAAATTTCCGAGGACAATGGCAGAGCCTGCCTGCTATCGCGATTCGATTTCGTTCCTTCCGCCCAGACTGCTCCTTTTCCACGTTTCGTTATCGGCTAAGCCAGGGAACAACGTTCGCTCCCAGATGTAATTCCGTGGACTTCTTGTCTGTATACCTTTTCCGACACCGAATGCACAAAACATCGGATCCCCGGTAATGGAAGCCCAACTGAACCTAACTTCCAACAAAGAACCCTTTGACTTTACAAATTCTACGACTAACCGTATCAGGATCGGCACCTCTACACTTTGTTGTGTGGGAATAAATTGGCATTGAAGGTCCCACTTGATCCTTGATGAAGCGGCTGCCAAAACGTCAAAGACCCTGCCATCTCTTTTCCATTCGACAGTGATATCCAAATATTCAGACTCTTCAACTATCGGTCCATCGACGATTCCAAAACCGTTTTCGCTAATTGGCAGGCACCCGGTCTGGTCTCTGGAAGCGATGCCCACCAGCAGCTTTCCTGGTCCATGTCGCAACCATCGACGTTTCATATCCGGAGTGCAGCACTCTGGAAGGGCTCTGCCTTCAGGGGAGTTGGCCAAACCAAATTCAGGATATTGAGGTCCGCTAATAACTCCGCAGCTCTCCGTCCATCTCCGTCGGCCGATTGACCAGCAGCCCGCCAGATCCGGGGATATGACGCGTGTGACACGTGCTGCATACAGGGGGGTGTATGTCGACGCGTAGGTTCATGTGTACACCCCCTTCATCCCCATGGTCCAGCGTCATGTTTGCCGCGAACTCCCTGCTCTCGTCCAGTCCGACCTGGTGTCAGCTCCAAAACCACACCCCAAAAACTCCAAACCATCCCCCTTGCTCTCCCCTTCGAAGACACAGGATGCCCAGTATCCGTCTCTCCAACCCCATCTCAAAGAAGACGGGGAGAAATCTCTCTAATTCCTCTAGATTCGATCTCTTCCTCGAACCTCCACTCCGCATTAATTACGAGGTCGCTCCAGGACTCGTTATTTACGGTAATGCGTGGATGGACCCCAGAAGAGACGCGGTGCGTGTCAGACGCTCTAAGAGGATTACCCGACTCTCCCAGGGGTCGCCTCTCTCTCTCTGGCACCTTGGACACCCATCGTGCTGTCTCTCTCTGTCCTATCCGTCCCCTGCGACTCTTCCACTCCGTTGTCAAACCGAACTCGTGGGAAACAAGGTGGTGCTCGGGATCACCGGATCCAGCATCCCGGTTTCCCCATCGGGGTCCATCGATGAGACCTTAAAGGCGATCCTGCACGGTACCGAATCGAAATCGAGGGCTCAACACTGAGAAAGACAAAGTCGATTGACTGAAAGAAATATGCATTGCGATAACAAAATCATGCGATCGAATACCCGAGAAAAAAGATTAGTTAACCGAAACAAGTATATATTGTTGCCTGAATCGTACATAATTGCAAGAAACGATTATTCCGTCGAGATGAATAAATTATACCGTCGATGTAAACCAATTTTCTTTACTCTTCCTGACATTTCTTTGAACGTATTCCATCGCAGGATTTCTTTGTAGCAATTACGTGTACCAACTGTTTTTCTCAGTGTACATTTAAAGAAATAGATTGAGTCAGGAATATGTACGATTCAGGGGACAATATATGCGTCTACAATGTATGTATTAGTTTCAGTATATTGATCTTTTTTCTTAGCGAAGGAAATCGGTGAAAACGTGGAAATTAAAAAGCACTCGCGAATCTGTCGGTGGGTTCGCGAAATGCGAGAAAGGGATGTTCTGCAACTCCGGTGCATCCCGTGGGTTGGTTTCCGGTTCGGGAATATCGAACGGGCGTTTCATCGGGCCTGGTGTCTCCGTTAATTTTCCTGTCTTTTAACCTGCCTCGCAGGGGATGTTAAGCGTCGAAAGGGGCTGCCAGGGGCTCCGCTTTCCCGTATTCTCCGATAAGTAATTCATTTCCCAAAGCCCCTGGGAGGTGCTCCACAGGGTCGGGGATTACGCGCGTATATCGACGCCTCGCGCCCATCTCGATCGATTCGATCGATTCGATCGATCCGATCGGGCCGCGCGGCAAATCTGCCCGACACGCGACACAATGAAAATGGGATTCGCTCGCGAAGACGTACGTCTACTCGCGAGGCGCGCTTAATTCGCGCCCCGAACCTGCCCTGGAAAATCCACCCTCCAGCGCTGGGAAATTTACATACGACACACCGAAGTATTCTTGTCTAGTCGAGACACTTTTTTCATCCCCAGACTCGTACTGCACACAGAGAAAAAAATTTTCGATGCGATGATTAAAAGAAATACTCATTGCAATGACAAAGTTCTACGATCTAATACGTCCAGAGAAATGTCAGGTTGAATAAAGAAAATTTATTCACATCAGCAATATATATATATTTTTTTCTCAGCAAGATAATTGTTTCTTGCAATTATGTACGATTCAAGCAACGATATATATTTATCTCAGTCTACTAATCTTTTTTCTCCGTGCGCGTTTCCATCAAAACTTCGCGGTGAAAAAATCACACGCTATACGTGCAGGTATTTTTATTTTTCTCTCGTTAGGAAATTTTTTTCGCCAGACAAATAATTCAAAACCGAGTTCAAATTTCCTGTCTTCCGAGGAAAAGGAAGGAGAAAATGCTTTCAGCGGGTTTTAATGCAATTTCAAGGAGCCGAACGCACTCTTCGAGCACCCGCGGCAGTACTTAAACGTCGTTTCCGTCAGACGTCCGCTTAATTAAATCGAATCGAATTTGCCGGCCGATTAGATTGCGCCATCGGTAAATACTCGAGCGGATCCGCCTTTGGAGGATTTAATATCTCTCTTCAGGCTTCCCTGACGAATCCGAGGACCTCTGACCCAGCGTTCGGGCGATCCGGCTCTTGAAGTCAAAAGTCGTACGAAAGTACTGGGTGGATCCTTCGGATTTGGAAAGTCAAAGTTTGGCCGAACCTGGGACAGGAACAGCACAAAAAGGGATCGACAAGGTCGAGGCGAAAGGGCCGTTTCCTGCCTTGTGATTAGTGCCCCGAAGGGTGCCGGAGCCTCTCCTTTGCGCGGTCCCTTTGGGGCTCTGCCGCGAGCTGTAAATTAATACCGAAAACTGTAATAAGCGGCGACCTCGACGAAGGACCTGCGTCTCCATTTAATGAATCCCTGGGAAACGCGGACCCCCTTGAGGCACGAATTTCCGGGCCGAGACGGAGACCATCGGCACTGATGGGAAGGACACGGTCGCTCGGTTCGCAAACTCTTAGTCTATACACTACTTGGTTTTGAGTAATGGCTGGTCCAGGTAGTTTGCCCAGGCTCCGGTCAGAGGATTTCATCAGCGAATTCCACGGAAGAGTAAATTGGTCCCTTTGCATCTCCAGGCTCACAATTAGAGGGACTATGGTCAGCCCGATACGCAAATGCCCACTTTTGAAACTCCTTTCAGTATTTGGCATTAAAATTGCATTTTACTCGGGAGGCGAAACATTCCTGGAAAAGAGTCTCGATTCCTGGAAAATCGAGCGAAGTCGACCCCATGGCCAATCCGATGCCGCAATCCCCACTTTTCTCGAAAGTATCTTCAGCATTAAACGTTAAATTAGACTTCCCTTTATAGATACTAAGGAGACGAAGCGGGCTTCCGAAAAATTCCTGGAGAAGCGTCTCGATTCCTGGTAAGTCGGGCGAAGTCGACCCCGTTAAAAGGACGCGTAAGACGCGCAACCCGGCGCGATAAACTCGTTCGCGTGCTCGAGCACCGTTAAGTACCCCGAGTACTTAAAGGTACCCTGAATGCGAAATCTGAAGCCATTACCTTCGAGCTTTGCGTCAAAGTTGGAGAGCATCTCCTGGCTGGAGATGAAAATCCCACCCCCGAGGTATGGGGCGCAAAGAGCCGAGGAATCTTCCGTGGAATAACGTTTATTTACCGACAGCGGTGCATATACGTGCCGGCTGTATATGCATGCATATACTGCCGAGCATTTATACATATACACGTATATCCGTGCTGCGTGCGTAACGCATAACAATTAGAGGCGCGCTCTCTCTCGCAGCATCCGTTCCAGGATCCCTGAACGGCGCGAGTCCGGATCCCGGGTGCTGGGACTCTGGATGGAGGTTATCTTCCCGGGACCGGGGGTTACGTTTTCCGGGATGTGTGTTACGACTCCGGAGAAGCGGGGCCGGGGGCAGCTTAACCCAAGAGGACGGATATTCGCGTGGACCATTAACGATTTCGCCCAGAGATAGGACTCCCTCTAACTTACGTTCGGGGTCGCCGCGGGACCAAAATGGCGCTCGTGGAAACTGGACGAAAGAAATTAAAAAGGAAATTCCCTCGCAATTTGTAAATTCACCCTCAATTCTGATAAGCATTCCTCGACGACTGCTTTCCACAATGGGGTATATACTTCCCAGGACTTTCTGAGAAGTCGAGGGGAGTTGAACCTCGGCCCGAAATTGGCTCTTCAAGTACGGAGACGCGTCTGCTGGGGTGACTCTCCGTATCGGGTAGGCACCAAACATATCGGTTAAAAGTAACCGGCCAGAGATGCTGCAGCATCCCCTCGTTACGACTCGCGACCCCCCCGGGTAGAATGGAGCGGCTTGTTACTCTGATTTATTTATGAACGACCCGAAAGGAGGAGTACCCGGTTCGTTACCCTCCTCGAGGCGAAGGTGGAGGAGCCCGAAGGTAGGTGGAGGTACTTCCCGTCGAACTTCGAACTTCTCCGAGCATTCGTCTCGAGGGGGTGGAGCGGCTGGAATGTTAAATTTATTTTGCCGGCCCCGGTAATAGGGGGTCGTCACCCCTTTCGACCCTGCCGACTTTCTCTCGACAGACAACTCTTCACCCTCCCCGAAGACGTCCACTCGACACCCCGTTTCGATTTTTTCGGGCTGCTAAACCTCTGTCCCCCTTTTCCTCGAATTTTATATATATTGCCTGGAAGTAGCCGGACCCGGGATTAAATCGAAATCCGCCCCTGCGAGGGGATGCGTCGTAAAAGCGGCCGATTAGAGCGAGATGAGAGGGAGGTGCGACATGGAAACGCCGAAGGGCGCAGGGTACCCGTGTTCCCCTAACCGCAACAACCCCCTTCTCCATGGTGTCGACGATGCGGCCCAAGGTGTGTAAGGGGGTTCTGAAACAAGGGCCGTTCAACCCTTCCGCCTCCGGCGCACGTTGAGAGAGATGACGAGCGAGAGATAAATCCACTCCTGCAGACCGCAGCATCCTCCTCGATAATCGATCATCCTTCTTGCGATTATTCAACCGGTCGCGCAAATTCGTAAGAAATCGTTAAATTCAAAACTCACCCCCCAGACCGAGCTTCGTTTAAATTTCCGGACGACTAGATAAACATAGCCACATCGACGATCGCGGTTCTTGATAGGAATCGATCCCGGAATTAATGTGGACACACCGGGGTGCGACCAATTAAATTAAAAGCGCTATTGCACCCCCCGTCACCCTATCGAAATTCGAAGGGCGTTGAAAACGTCGGAACAAGTTTTCATATATTGAGAAAAGAAACTGTCAATGAATCAATGAAATATTTCTTCAACCAGTATCAAACTCAATAATTCTTCGGAATTGCGACAATTTATTTGAATTTATTTGATTGAAATAATTATTTTTTAAATTCACAAAATATTCCTTCGGTACTGTTCGAAGAGATATATCTTTGGTTGAATGCACTTCCTTTTTCTCGGTGTAGGTCGGGGTTTCCACCAACCCCTTTCTTCCAAAGCCTTTCTGAAGGGTTTTAATTATAATTAGAGACCATCGATAGCTCTCTCATCGCCGATCGGGCTGAAAAAGTCAGATGAACGAGTCTTTCGACGTCTCGAGATGGCTGGAGCCCGGAAGAGAGTCCAGATCGCAAAGAGATGAGGGATGATACGGGGGTTGCAACCCCCTCCCGGGGAAACGCTGAAGCACTCGGATGAGGAATCCGCCGATGGTACTTAAGATGTTTCAACCTAAGAAAAGCCGTAAGAAAAAAAAGAAATATCATTGAACCAAAGAAATATTTTGCAAATTCAAAGAACAATTCTTCGACTCAAATGAACTCGAGTAAATTGGACGCAACCTTTTTTGGTGGAATTGCGACAATTTATTTACATTCATCCGAGTCAAGGAAATATTTCTCTGGTTCAATGAATTCTTTCTCTCATTGTACCCTTCCGATTCCGGCGCCCCCGCGATCTCGAAACGACGCGGTCGCGTTTCCCAATTTCGTTTCTGGAATTTCTTTCTTCCCCTTCGTCGAATCCATCCGGCGACGGCCTCGTCGGCGTCTCTCTAAACGAAGCAATCAGCGCCGGCCGCAATGTTTGTTGTATGTTAAATATTGGCCGGCTGCGGAAGCGTCACCTCTGACGGATCGGTCCAGGACCGGCGGACTCGTCGAAAATGGATTAAAAGTTGGTATTTACCAGAGCGGAAGCAATCGTCCGCCAATCAGCGCCGACAAGCGGATTCAATTATAAAATCTAAACGGCCAGGGTGGCTCGCGATCGGCGCCCCCGGCCAGTGTCGTCCGGATCGAAGGGACGCCCCTGAACAGGGGGTGCTTTCTGACCCCTTAATTGGAAATCCGACCAACAATGGCCGGCGGAGACGTCGCGGCGAGTGGTTCCCTCTCCAGGAAAGAGAGTCCCGAAATCCCGAAATCCCGAAATCCCGAAACGCGTCGGATCGATCCCTCGATCTTGAGCTTCAGGGCGCAGGGATTAAGGGAGGACGAAAAGAGGGAAGAAAAAAAGGATCTCGTTGCGTCACCTCGCCGATACGTATAGCTCTTTTATGGGTGATCCTGCTTTTATGGGGAGGACGATAATAGGGTCAGCGAGGGCCAGCCCTTATCCTTATCATTTTCGACCGGGTCTTCCGGGAGATTAGAGTAAAATGATATTTCGTCGAGGTGGACGCGGGGGAAATGAATCCGGTCGAGGTTCGATTCCACGGTAGAGGGTGGAAGTGGAAGCCTTGGGGATGGTTCCCCTCAGGGGGCGGGAAGAGGGTGGCAGGACATCGTAAGTCTTTCTCCTCTGGTCCTGGAAAGCCTCGGACCAGGATGGATGCCCAGGTCTTGGGATCTTCGGCGGACCCAGGACGCGGGAGAAACGCCGCGGAACGGCCGCGGCGTGCCGTAGATCGTCCGGGGTCTTTACGATCTCGTGTCGGCCGCCGGTCTCTCATCGAGACCCCGAAGAGCGCGAGAGAGCCGGATTTCGAGTCTTCAGGGTCTTTCCGGGACACCGGTACACTCAGCATCCTCAGCTTCCGGAGGAAGGAGAGGAACTTTCCCCCGTCCCGGAGATCCGCCCCCTCCCGCCTTCCGCTCGTTCCCGCGTTTGCAAGATTCCGCAGAAATTGAAAAACTTCCGAATTTCCAGGACCGGAGGCGGTGTCTCATTCGGGGGAGCGAAATCCTGGGAGCCCCTTGGAGACTCCATTTTCCGCAATTTCGACCAATTTCGACGAATGTCTACCCGGCCCTTTATTTAGATTTCTTTTCCACCTCTCAGTGACAGATCAAAATTTCTAGCTCAGATAACGTCCATGGAATATTCGAGGCAAAAAGATTATATTAACGGCGCTTACCATCAAAGTAGAAACCGATCGAGTTCAACGAGTACTCGCTTTAAAGATAAAATGTTGACGCGTGTTTATGTGGGACTGATTTTCGATGTATCAGCTCCTGCTTAATTAAAAGAGCACGCAAATTATGTCGCATTTTTTTTTATATGAAAACGACCACCTAAATATCGCTCCCAGGAAAACCTCCGTCAACATTTTATATTTAAAACGAGGACTCGTTGAGTTCGATCGACTGAGAAATATGCTCGGAATTGTGAGCCCGTGAGGTCCTGCAAAATCGCTGGGGTAGTGAACGTCCTTAAGGGGATGTGAAAGAGGCGTCAAAGAGGTCTCGCGTATGAAACTTTTCTCCGAAATAGGTGTACCGAGTAGTTTTAAACTTTTCAATGTGAATATGAAGGTTATAAAGAGGGTCCTTCCACCATGAAATTACAATTCTCAAAAACTTAGTTTATAGATATTTCGAAAATTTCGTATAAAAAATGAATTTTCACGGGTGTCAGGAGCTACCTTATAGCCTCCACCTTTCACGTTGTAACGCTTGAAATGATTCGGTACGTTCACTTTGTAGAAAAGTTTCATGAACATTTGACTCTTCAGATGTCACATTCACATCCCCTTAAGGTGGAAATAGAGAGAAAAGAGCTCGAAGAACGTTTCTGGGATGCGGAGGCGTGCGCCACCTGGTGGCGGGTCGTCGAGTGGCGACAAAGAGGCGCGTCTGGACCCTCCGAGGGGACGCTCGAGAGGAGAGGAACATTCGACGGAGTTTTCGCCTCGTGCCGCGTAATTTTAGCCGGGAACGAGCACGACGACGACGACGACGACGAATGGCGGCCTCTGATCTCCCCGGACCATACATTCTGCGGGAAGGAACGCGTCGACTGCACCCCGGTGAACCGGGACGCCACGCGTCCCCACCGGGATCACTCGCCACGTCGTTGGGATGCCATCGAATCCCCTCCTGTTCCGTTGCAAAAATCGGCCGCCCGGCTGCGGAAACGCGGCTTAAGATTCGGCCCGATGCGCCGCGGACGTCGTAACTTAGGCCCGACGCTGATTTATCGCCCGCCATTGGCCCTCTCCCGCTCGCAGCCGTTAAACGACCAGCGAAACAAAAAGCGAGGAAAAAGGAGAGGCGAGACGCGTCCTGGGAGACACCGCGGCGGAGATTTCTTGCGGCCGGGAAGGGATTCCCAACTCCTGACCGCGGGACCAAGATGGCCGCCGCTGGTACCGCTCGGGGTCACTCTGCAGAAATCGCTAATCGGAAATTTCGCCTGCAATACCACTGCATTCTCGACATGGAACGTATATTATTAACGTAAATAATGTGTTAACCGGCGTAATGATGAACAATCTTCGATGTATTATAAAAATAGAGGAAATGTGATTAAATTGAATAAAGGTCACCATCGTGAGCCATCTATGTGAAAGATGAGGGCAAAAATTAAAGTAACGATAGTGCTCGTTAGTTCGCTAGGAGGAAAATGGCTGATGGGGCGGATGTGGCCCATCGATCGAGGCATCGATCGGGCTCGAATTTTTCTTCTTTACCGGAAGGCAGAGAAGCGATGGATTCTCGGGGCTCCCTCGCAATTTGTCTGCTGGAGAACGCGCGACAGGAAGCCGGGGAATGGCGGAGGAAGGGAAGAGAGAAGGAGGGGAGGTCGGCGTTCAGAAAATGCGGGACGCGTTAACGAGGGGCTCTAGCGGAGATACCGAAAAATAGAGAAAAATGGCCGCCGGGGGTAGTTTATAAAGAAACAATTCCGCGGAAGCGGCCTTATTTATTGGATCCCTCGTTGTCCCGGCGGGTAGAGTCGGCCGTTTCCGAGCGGTATCAATCTCTCGGCCTTAGCTTTGATCTTCCAAAATAACCGGGATCCCCGGAGATCAGCGCGCCATTTTGGTCCCGCTGGAGAACGGGGGCGCAATTTGCCCGCGATGACGCGAATCGCCGAATGAGTGAAGAGGAGAAAATTACGTCGGATTTCGACGTGGGGGAAGGATTTCTCGATCCCACGTGTTCGGAATCACACCTCAGGATAAATGGCGTCAACCCCTTCCGGGGGAAATGAAAAATCAAAGCGCAGTAAGCGTGCCACTCCTGAGAAACAATGCGAAACCACTCGAAGGACCCTCGTGAAGTGACTTTGCCCTCGACCGTGCCACTTCCAGGGTGGAATTCCACCCTATGGAGCGACGCGCGCCGTGGGGGAGAAAACCACCCTCGGGGGCGGTCCCCACTCCGCGGGATCCTTCGCTAAAAGAAAGTCCCAGGATTTAGCGGGCGCCTTGACAAAGGGCACCCCGAGTGTAAATAAAAAATTCCCGGCACGAGCGAGGATCAGGGGGTGATTTTGGGTTTTAATTTTACGGAAGGCAACCCCTTGAGGGAAGCAAAGTGTATTACCGGTGCCTCCTTCGAGGAGCGACGTGAAGCCTCGAAAGTCACTTTTCCCTCTCGCCGAGTTTCCTGGGGTGAAATCCCCTCGCGGACGTTACGGACGTCGACCATCTTGGGGGTACCTACCCCTTGTAAGAGATGGTCCCGGCTCCCTCGGTCCTCTCCAGAAATGGTCCTCCCTCCAGTCGAGGCTTTTCTTCCGTGACAAAGATCGCGCCACCCCTGCGACCCCTGACCCGCGCCCGAAGATTCTCACCCCCGGCAGCGGACGCACGGTAACGGGTTTACGTTAATGCGATTTTCGCGAGGGAATCCATTAAGAGGGCCGTGCAATTAGTGGGCATCCGAGCGATCCTTAACGACGCCATTGTCCGCCCCAAAAGAAAAATTCAGCGGGTGGAAAATAATTCCGGCTGGTTTCGGCGGGAGGAAATAGGGGGTGCATTCACTCTCCATGAGGTGGCAGGGGCGACCGGAAATGCCGCCCTTGTTTGTCGAAACAATATCCCACTCTCTTCGGGGGTGAGCAGCGGTACATCGGATTATTTAATTCCTCCGGTCTACCCCCACGTGGCGATAATTCCTATAGCCCTCGGTTAACTCTACGGAGGCGGTTTCCCTAATTTCCGCAGCCCGTAGTCCTGCAGCATCTGCGCAATCCGTGGCCACTTTCCGCAAGGGGTGGTCCGGCAAAACGGATTCGCCACCCCCAGGCGTCGCGGGATAATCCAAGCTGCATTATGGCCATCGCCGGGACCAATATCGTGTTTCATTAAGCGCATTGTGCGAATGGGGTGAGATGCCCCCGATCCCCCGCGTCCGTGCCACTGCAGCCGGCAAGAAGGGGTTGGTCCAGTGATCGAATCTTCAGGGTGGCCAACCACCCCTTCGGGACCGCGATAATTATCCCTGTTTACCCGTTGTCCGAGGACAGCCCTCGAAACGGCGCTCTTCACCGCTCTTCAGGGTGGGTTTATTGGTATCTTCGGCATCTCAGGGTCCGATATCACCCCTGATTCATCGCGCTTCCCGGAAGTGGGATCCACTCCTAGGGGTGACTCACCCAGGGCGACTCGAAGAACCTCCTCTGGAGACCGCTATTAAATGGCGATCCGCGAGGGAACCACCTCCAGGGTGCGTTCCACAGGGGTACCACCCCCGCACTTGGTACCACCGTTCGCCAATACCGGCGTTAATGGATTTGACAAGATTGAATTATAGTGCCGGTGGCTTCCGCGGCAATACGTCGGTACATATTGCCGGGAAAACGCCGCCAGGGGAGGCAACGCAACCCCCATCAATTCGAAAGTAATGGACCGAGCGCCGAAGTGGACACGCGACCGCTGCCGATAATTGGTCCACGTCAGAAATTCCGCGACGATTTATTGGACGCGGCGCGATCGATCGTAACGAGGGCCGCCATTGGCGAGCGTGAGCCCCCCGTTTCCATCTTCGTTTCTTCCATCAACCGGACGCGACTCGAGGAAGCGACTCTTCAGCGTCGTCTTCGGGGTCTTCTTCGAGGTCCTTATCGCGCGTACACGGCTCGCGGAATTAAGAGCGACCAACCCCCTTCCGGGCACGAGGAGGGTCGAAATTATTGCAGTCGCGTCCCTCCACTCGTAAGGCTCGCTCGTAACGCGGAAAGGAAACGCGGCAACGGGCCGCCGGATGAAGATGAAGTTGCAGAAGCGGCGTAAAGCTGTTTACGAAGCTGCCGAGCACAATAACGCTCGGAGGCGTAATCTTGGCCTGGGAACTGCCACCTCTTCCTCTTCTGCGCTAAATAAATACATGCTGATGCACCGCCAAGCTCGAAGGGGCCCCGCGGTGCCGCCATGACGGGACTACCCCCTTCTATAAACCATGTCCTCCCATAAAGATTCATACCCCCAAGTGTCTCGACTCTCTATAAACCCAAGAATTCCATGTTCTAAATACAAGGTCTCGGGGAGGACTGGAGGACCCTGAAGAAGGACGCCCGAAATCGGGACCAGCGACGCCAACGACGCTAGCGGCGCCCGGCAAGGCTCATTATTGTTTGAATAACAACCCCCAGAGTTTGTGATATTTCATAAGCAAGCAAGGGCTGCGTAACGAAATTGGATGGCAAACGTATATACAGGGGCCCACCAGAGTGCGCTAGCTGACGCGAACTAGAGGGTTCCCCGACGACGTGTGCAGCTAATAATGGAATAAATATGAATGCAACGGAGCGGGATCAATTAGCGATACTGTTTGCACCCCACCCCTCAACCCATGAGTCGTCCCTGGACCAACGTTTCCAACGAGCCACCATTTTCGGAGACAACCCTGGGCTGGGAAAGGTAAACGTCGAGATTCCCTCGTGGCATGAAAACGGGGACTCTCGATTTCCAGGACGTAAACTGCAGTTGCAACTGAGATAACTCAACACTGCGGAATTGCTTGAAATGTCGGAAAGTCGAGAGGGATGAAAGGGGTGGCAGGGTCCGGTCGGCAAAATTGATCGTCAAAAAGATGCTTCTTAACCCGGGGTGGATTGGAGGGGATGCAAATCCGCGTGCAAATCTAGAATGGGGGGTGTGGGAGGGTGGGGGTGGAATTAATGCAAATCCAGCCACGGACGTAGGGCCGTTCGCCAAATCGAGGCAACGCCAAGAAGGGGACGCTGGCGTTTCTCCTATTTCCATTGTTTTTTCCCTTTTTCCACCCCCGTGTTTTTTCCTGTTTTTCCCTCCCCCACGTTCCGTCCCGTCGCGCGTTTTTCCTCGAGTCCGCAAATCGATTCGAGTCGCCCCTAGGGAGTCGGGCTAAAATTGCGTCGGGGCTCCCGACGTCGGCGGCGTCGATTAGCGCCGGGGGTGTTTAGCATAAATAATCACTCGGGGGAGTGGCTCTCGCGGCCGAATGCGATTTTCAATCGGGAGTCCGCTATGGGCATTAACATAATCAAATCACCCCTTACTCCCGCGCGCGCGCCCTTGCGGGGTGCATTTACCTCGATCACCCCCCGCGGCGGGGGTGGTGCGTCAAAAACCGAAACACGAGCCGCACCCCCTGGCCCGTTTCACGGAATGGTTATGCCATAATTAATTCCAGATAACGAGAACACCGGGTCGACGTTACCGGGGGTGTACTTAGAGAAGGACCCCTTGCGAGATTCCGTGACAATGGGGTGTAAAATCGACACGGATCGCGGGGGTGCATTTCACAGGGCGGAGTCGTTGAGCGATTCGAGTCCTCGAGAATCGTAATAAAAAGCGCCAACTTTGCGGATTCGCGAATAGGGGAAGTGGGTCGACCGGAAACTGGGTCACTTCTCGATATTCCTCTGCATCCCTTAAATTGAAGAGGGCTGTATCGGGAAGCGAGGACAGATGATTATCCCATTCGCCAGCGCATCCCGAACCTCGAAGCGACTGCGCTCAAAGCGAGAGTCAGGGGTTGCCGGGTGAAAGACGAAGGGATGCTGCGAAAGGAACATCCAGATGAGCAGTTACGAGATCCTTTTTTTCCTCCCCCGCACGCAACGCCGGAGCGTTCCCCTTTGTTCCCGGGGGTTGTCCCGCGTTTTCTCTGATTTTTTCTCCGGTTCCACCCCGATTCATCGCGAGAGTTCCCAGGCTCCTCGCGAGAGCCGCGACTTGCCGCTTCCGGGGTGGGTGAGGGGGGTTAACACCCCCGGGAAGCTCCTTTTCCAGACTCGTAGCCCGCGGGAATAGGGATCCTCCGGGATTCCGGACTCGGAGCTTTTTAACGCGAGGCAAAATCCTCCCCTCACCCTCTAATCGAGGAGAGCTCACCCCTTGTTCTCGGGGTAGTTTTTCTCTCTCCCTCGGTGTAGCTTTCCCTAAATCTGTCCCTTTCCCACCCCAGGGAATGAACGACAAACGAGGTGTGCTGCTCATCTTGGGGGTGGTCATCTAGGGGGTGGACTAGGACCTGATAATGAAATTTGCATCTCTGGATGCGTCTCCACCTTTGACAATAATCTTAACGGTAGGGGTGGACGATCCTGTTTTTAATTAAACACAAACCCCCCCCTCCTTAAAATTTATGGAAAGAAATTGTGGGTTTTCCAGACAGGCCTCCCCTTACTCGAGGGGAGGCTTCTTCGGCAGGGGTTGTTAGTCCCTCTTCCCGAAATTCCGCACCCCCGGATCCCGACATTATCCGACCGATCGTAAAGCGCCATAACCGCGCCTTAATGGCCACGTAAAGGCCAATCGCGACCCTCGCGCGTCCGAACCCAGGAGCCACGCGAAGCCTTACGCCACCCCTAGATTTATTGCGGCATATAACGCCCCCTCCACCGCCGTTATTATAATATCTCGACATGGGTTATGTAGGGGAATTACTGGAACTGCTCGACGCGAGTCCGAATGGAAGCTATCCTGCGAAACAGGGATCGGGACGCAGGGGGTGGTCGGAGTACAAAACAACCCCTAGCCCCAGCATCCCCTTCTAACGATGATCCGTGTTTGATGTCAAACAATTGAGGTTTCTACAAGTGCGAGCGCATAATTTAAAATGTATACAATTCCAGGTGAGTTTTTAAGAAAAGTCGCAGAATACAAGATTTAAATGTTCTCTTTCTTTTTAATTTTTGTTTATATTTTCCCGCGGGAAGACGGAGATGAATCCGCAACACGCGACCAGGGGGGGCAGGGAACAAAAAATGGAAAGGACTAGAAGGTCCAGAGGAAGAGACGAGCGATTATCTTCCCCGTGACAGGGGATTATGTCGGTCCGTCCCGTTTCATCCTGCGGGACACCCGGCGAGGACCCCGTCGTTAAACGATTCCTGGACGATCAGTCAAGAAGGGGACCAGGATAGACCAAAGCCTGGGTTCAAAACCGCGAGATTAACGTCGGCGCCCATCAGCGTCCCCAGGACACGCGACGTCCTGGACGGCGAAACGAGTTTTTAGAAAATCTCTGGGACCCTTAAGTGGGTATTATCAAATACATCACCCTTATTCCTTAAAAAAAAAAAACAGGAAAATGAGAATTTTGTAGGGGTGTAGAAATGACGGAACTTCGAAAGGATTTCATCTTTGAAGAGGGAGCGAGTTCATCTCAATGTCAAGGAGGATTGTTAGGGTTCCAGGGAGTTGCCTCCCTTCAGCGACCTGGAGGGCCGAGAATCGACCACCCCTACAACGTACATTGGGCCCGGCAAAATACACTGTCGGACTTTTACCGGCATTTCCAGGGGATGCTCCCACCCCCTGCGTCCTGAGAGTAATAAAACCGTTGACCGCCGAATTCGGATGCGAGAAGGGATTTTCTGAGAGAGCGAATCCGGGGTTGGGGGACCGGGGGAATTTCTCCGGATACTCCTGCTCGCTTACCGGGCTTGGGGGTGGAGGGTGGAAAAGGTTAACCCGTGCGGAAAGCACATCTCACGAGGCGTCTCGAGTTTCCGAGTATCGAGGGTCCTCTTCTTCGCGGGGATGCACGCGAGTGGCGTCGCGACGTGCGCCGAGGGGGTGCACTCTTAATTCCACCCCTGCTGAGTTTCGCTTCTTTCCTGGCGTCCGCCACCCCCGCGACTTCAGATTTTCGGAGAAGAATAAATTGTCCCCCTCCTCTCTAAGACTCCCCCGAAAAGGCGCCCCACCCCGAAGAGGGTAACTCCTAACCCCCAATTTTTTCCTTCCGATATTTCCTCCGTTCCGCAATCCGACTGGTTTCATTCTCGATATTTATCGTCGGTTTCACCCGCCATCCCGATATTCCGAATTATCTCCATAATGGATACGAGTAAATTCCCGGGGCGTCGCAAAAGCATCCAGCGATACGCATGACGGCCGCCATTAAACGTAATTGAATCCCTGCCTTTACGGTGCATGACCCGAGGATTAACTACGCTACACGTTATTCAAAACTTTACGTGAAATTTCGAGATTCAACCGTGACAAGAGGGGGTGAATTTGCGTGAGCCATGTTGCCCGAGATTTCACCCCTGAGTTTGTTTCCGATTTTATAGTACAAGAGAGGAGGTCGACTCCGTACACCCCCGACACCCCCCTCCGTTTTTATTATTTCCAGGTCGTAGCCCTCGTGCATCTTGCAAATCTCCCCCTCCCCCTCCCACCAACCCCCGTAAAAAACCGTGCTTTCCCGCCGCGGACATTTTAATATTTGATCGTCCACCGAACGACGCCGGGTGGCCGTCGCCGAGGGGTGGCTTCTCGAAGACGAAGGGGGTGCATTAAGAGTCCACCCCCGCGAGCCGGGGGTGGGTGGTTAAATATTCATTCGGCAGGATGCGGAGATCGCTCGCGAGGAGAAAAACGGACCTGGGGGTGGGGATGATTCCTCCCCTCCCAAATCCCGTCCGTACGTCACGCACGTCTGCTTCCACCCCCTCAAGTTCCTGATTTTCCGATTCCCGGGCTCAAGGACCCGGGGGATGATCTCCTTGGTGGGCACCTTGTTTCCCGGCTCTTTCCTCGCCCTCCGATTCCCAAAAAGGACAAAAATCCACAGAGCGACCGAAATTTTAGGGGCTTCCTCCTCGACATCCCTTAAAGAATATGAAACGGAATCCAAGTTCTTGCACCGAGAGGGTGCAAAAGGACGACCGGTCTCGAGTGCACTAGGTCGAGATGATCTTCTGTACAGTCCTACGTGCGCGCGCAACCAAGTAGGTTGCCCTTCAGGGCCTAACCTAATTAAAGAACGAATTACCCTTCTACTTTGGAGTCTGCCCAACTTTCCTCAGAGATGCGCATCGACGCTGATGCAACGAGTCCAAAGCCTGCACTTTGTGCATGAGCATCCTCGACAGGGATAGAACTCTCGAAGGGCTCGTCGAAAGTCGATGGTTTAATTCGTGGGGGTGGACTAGGGTCCTGGGACCAGGACTGGAATCGGGACAGAAACCAAGATGGGAACCAGGGCGAGGGTCCCGGTGCTTGCAGCGCACGTAGCCCGATTGCTTGGTCGGAAACGTCGTTACGAGCCGGGGAAGATCTACCGCGTGCCGTGATAAGGGAACTCTGATAACCGAGACCGAGGACGGCATTACGCCGAGCGGTTCCTTCTATCTGTGCCTCGTAACATTGTTTATCATCCTCGGCGCGCCTCGTAAACGCATCACGACGTGCACTGGCTTTCCCTCAGGAGGAGCCGGGAGGCCGAAGGAAGAAAGGAGGAGGCAAGGTCCCCTTGTCCTCGGAAGGGGTAAAATGGATGCTGGAATCGATAGCGCAGGGACCAAGCCGAGGAAATGCCGAATGGGGATCCCTGCCGGTGAGGTCCTGGAGCTGGAGAAAAATCGCCTCGACGTGGAGATCCGCTCCCTCGTGCGTGAACGGGTTCTGGAGGACTTCTTGGATGGCGAAGCTGTTAAGAGGAATGAATTCCCCGGGAATTTTTGAGAGGAATTTTCAGAAATCAATGGCACGGAGTTCCTAAGGACGAGAATGTCGATGACGCTGGTGACACCAGCGTCATCGACCCAGGTCTAAGATGCTGGTCCCCGTGACAATAAATTGCCTCCAATGGCCGCGATTTGCTTCCCAGAGGTAACCGCGTTGGCCTAACAAAACGTCTCCGTCGGGTCTCGCTTATTCCCAGTGGAAGAGCCGGGGGAAGGGAACGCTTAAGAGGTTTAAAGAAATTCCCACCTCCAGACCCTCGACGACACGCTCTCCCCGAGAACGTACGATTCCTGGCTTAAGCCGATTGCCTAACCGCCGTCGAGACTCGGGAACGAACGGCGGGTTAACCGGAGGCGGCGGTTTAATCCTCGCGAAACGCGATTAGCGTCTCCGAGATCGATCGGCCCTGGTATCGGCGCCGGTCTGTAAATCTTCCCGATCCCCTCGCGAGCCGATTTCCACGGGTCCTACTTAGTTCCCTAGGGAGGGAAAGCCTGGCGGAAAGTGAGGGAGGAGGCGGCAAGAAGCTCCCAACTTTGCACCTGCAGAGCCCACCAAGCGCGGCCAACGACTCTCGGCATTGGGAATATAGTGAGGTGGAGTCTAGGCGAAGAGCGCGGACTCGATCAGTCGTCGGCTAACCGCACTTATTTAACGATTAAGCTTCGTAGAGCGATGAGATTAAACTCTGGGTGTATCGAAATCCCTCTCCACTCGATTCCCGGAGTTTCCCCTCAGTTTTCTAGGGTAAGAAGTGGCAAGGAATTGCCAACCTTGCGTCGGAGAACGCGCAAAGCGCGCCCGGCATAGGGAATATAATGAGGTGGACTATAGGCGACGAGCACGGCCACGATCGGTCGTCGGATAATCTCGTTTCTTCGGTTATTAAGCCTCGCAGAGCGTTGGGAAACGACTCTAACTACTCGGAGTGTATTTTACAGAACGCGGAGCGGTGTTTTTCAAGTTTTTAACTGAAAAAGGACCGGGGTTTAATCGTTTTTCGAGGCCGCGTCGTAAAGCGCGTTCATAAATGTCAGCGCAACTCGGACCACGGCGCTCTTAGTTGGCGCGTAATTAAAAGAGAAAATACGTTCATAATTTATACTAAAGAGTCCCCGCGACGTTACGATGTTCATTACGGGGCCTCGGGAAATGGAAGAAATCCCCGGAAAAAAGGAAGCGAGGGCTTCCTCTCCCCACGTGGCTTAGGATAGAGAAAAAAAAAAAGGACGAGGGAGAAAAGGGGTCGTTTTCTCTCGGCGGGAGGAGCTAAAGCTTTCGCCTAATTAATTCCGCTTAGGAAAACCGCTTACTCTTTGGTCGTCCTTTTCTTCCCTTTTGCGGGTAACTTGCAGCCTCTCTCTCTCTCTGCATCTTCCCAGAACTCTAGTGCACCCCCTCCCCCGTCTTTCTTCCTGCACGTCCCTTTCGTTCCCGATCGCCCGGCGCCGTCTCGTCCTCGTATAATCCCTTCTTCAAAATCCCTGTTCGCGGTTTCGGAAAAAGAGGAAGCCTCAGTAAGGGCTGTACACGGGAAAGGACTCTCTTCCCGAAGTTTCTCTCATTGTCAGCTCCGACTTCAGTCTCTCTGCAAAGTTGCTTCTCCCCAGACGCGGGAGCCCATTCGTGGTGTCTTTGCCCTCTCTGGACCGAGCTCGCAGTCCCAGCCTCAATTCTCCTCCCCGCGTGTGCACCTCCTTTACCCTTCTTTCAGGAGAGTCCTCCGGAAACCGCAATCCACCCTAGGATGCGTCCTGAACGGGATGTTTTCATTTAAAGGGGCGTCAAGGACTTCCTGCCCGCGAGACCATAATGGCGTCTGCCCTCCTCGACCCTTCGCAAAAAGTCCCTATGGGGTGCAAAAGGACCAAATCGCCCCGCATCCTCGAGAAAAGGTGTCGCCTGGTCGTACCATCTCGTTTCAGGATGAAGAATCTCAGTCAGAGGACCAACTGCGGTACAATCGAAGAGTCCCCTCCCCCCCTCCTCCGTAGTTCACCGAGTGAAATCCCCCCTCCTTCTCCCTCCCTCTCGTCCCACTCCCTAGGAATGTCCTACTTTCCTGAGCCAGGAAGAGATGTTTTCATTTAAAGGAACGTTCGTCGAGGATCTCCTCCCCAGGACGTCGTAATGGTTCCGACCCTTGTTTCTGACATTTACCCCCTTGCCGCCCCTTCCCTCTCGGCGATACTGGACCGAGGTGCAGGAAGCTGCAACGAAACTCCTGGAAACGCGTGTCCCGGCGACACTCGTAAAGTGGGGCTTTAAGTGGCCCTCCCAAGCGCGAAACTTTCCTCCAGGGGGTGTCTTTCGCCCCCGGCGAGGCACCCCTGTGGAAAAATCTGGGAAACGTCGAACTGTCTCTAGGATGACGTCCGAAATTCTCTTTTTAGCACCCACCCTCTTAAACTTGCCCTCCGAAATATCAAACCCCAGTTCTCACCCCTTTACCCTTCGAACCTCCACCTCTTCAAAATGTTTTCATCAGGTTTTCCACCCCTTTTCGCGATTTCTCCAAAATTCGTGTAAGGTTTAACGAGCGTTACGAAAAATTAAAAGAGAGGGAAGGGTTGAGGGGGTGCAAATCCTTCTCGGGGGTGGATCCTGGATTTCAAGGGTTGTCGGAGTAGCTTCGCGGCAGGGAGTTCGCGTCTCGATTAATTCATCCAACGGAATGACATTTAGGGTGTGTCGTCCCCAGCAGCGACATTATCTCCGTACACGGCGAGATCCTCGACAATACGCGACCCTAAATCTGAACCCTGCATAATCCGAGCTCCTCTTCTGCATCTCCCTGTACCCGAGCCGCCCTCCTCTCAAAAGGACGTAAACTCGGCTCGATCCCTCCCCTCTTCGGTGTATAAATTCGCGGATCCGTTGAATTTGCCCGTCGGGGGTGAGTTTCGCCCGCTTTACGGGATGATCGCGCGATTACGACGTACAATCGTCCCTCCCCTTGCCGGGAGCTCCTGGACGCGTCGAGGGGAAAGTGCGAAGGGATGTTACCCGCGGAAGGGTTAAAACGCTCACGAGGGGGTGACGGGGACGAGATGTTAAAGGGGACCGGCTGTGGGGAAATTACGACCGCGGGACGTGTTGCCGAACGGCTCAGGAAATTTACAAGGGTCTCGATTGTCTCTAAGGAGGGTGTCTAAGGGGACGTCAGGACCAACAGATTCAGGGGGTAACTCCTCTGAATTTTCTTGGCGCCCCTCTACCCTCGAAGAAATTTAAATTCAGACATTTCTATTGAAACAGAAATATCAACGACCATTTTCCCATATTCCTACATTTCGGTATCAAGTCTCAGAATCTCGCAAATTGCGAATTAATAATTAAAAGTGAAATATATAAGTAGATTTTGGACAATTCCTTAATTCCGGTTTCAAGTCCGAGAATTCCGCAATTTGCTAACTACCCTTGAAAAACGGGGATTTCCGCATGGTCGTACAGGAGGTGAGTGTTTTTCCGGCGGATTCTCTATGGCCCACACGGGGAGCACTTTTTTAATAAAACGCTTTAGTTGTACCCAAGCGACGATAAAGCGGCCTCGCGTTATCCGCCGGCGTACGTGCATCCTCGTCGGTGGGGCGGAGGAGGGAAAATAAAAGAGGACAAGGCATGTACAAGTACGTAGGAATATTCCCCAAGTATCGATCCCGAAGCCGTACCGAATCTAATAACCCTTTCGCCTGGAGTAAAGCCAAATCAAAGTCTGCCGGGGTTGAAATGCAATTTCGCGAAGCGATTTTCGGAATTCGGCGAAACCGCGCAAGACCCACGCGGTACCTCATTACGCGGCCTGAATATGCGGAATATTACCCGGTACGTAGGTACGCGATTTCCCTATTTATTCTCCAGGGCCGGCGTGTCCGCCTCCGTCCCCGATCGGACGAGAAGTAGGCATCGATATTACTTGAAATCCGGGAGAGACGCCGACCGGGACGTGGAAAAAAGTGCTATCCAATTAACCAAGCAATCCACTTATCCCGCCGGAATGATTTAGCTGTATTTAATCGCCTAATGAATATTGAGGCAATCGATACCGCGGAGGTGAATTTCAAGCACTTCCGCGGTCGGAAATTGATCAAATGCACCCCATGATTGGCGCATACCGAATTGCACCAATTTTCGCCCGACCCCCCCGGCTTTATGCCCGGGGAACAATGGAAAGTGCGTGTGCTGGTCGAGGAGAAAGAAATACGAGATAGATTGAAAAAAGAGAGGGAAAATTGGGTACCACTTCGTCGAACCTCCCCGCACTCTCTGATGGTAACTCTGATAGGGGGGGATAAAAAATGTCCCGCGAACGCCGGGACCTTCCGGGTGGCCATTCCAGGGCGGAGGAGGATCCTCTCTGGGGTCTTTTAATTTTCGACTCTGAAAAATGCTCCACTTCCGACGTGGGGGCGACGAGGGCGAATTAATGGCGGCTTATCCGGCCGATTCGCCGACCCACCCTTCAACCCTTCAGCCCTTCCGACAGCCGCACCCTGTTCCGTTATGCGCCTATCTTGCACCTTCACCCCCCACAGGTGACGTGGAAAAACGAAATAAATTTCACCCATCGCCATCCAAGACCGACGAATGCGATAGATCACTCCCTTAATCGATATAAACGAGGCGCCTAAAATTGGGAAATCGATCCTTCCTTCTTTGCAGGCGTCCCTTTTCCGTTAATGTTTTATCAAAGCTTAGTTCAACGTCCCCTAAACGGTCTCGGGTAACCACGGCTCCGCTTTACAGCCGTATCATATATTAAGAGTACCGTAAGCTCTCGCGTGTCTTGTAACCGCGGCCATTCCGCGCGTAAAGTCGGAACTTGGTACCTCTCGTTACAGAAACGCAAGGTTCGCGACATAAGAGTTCGCCGAGCGCCGACGCCATTAGTGGACTCAAGGAGTGCCGGAAAATGGCGTCGCGACGTGAAAAGCCTGCGAATGCATATGTATAAGGCTATTACATTCACCCGCGGTTACAAAACCCCCCTGCGAGCGCGACTTCCCGCGTTTAAAGATGGCGCCTTTAATGACTAACCCTGGAACAACACTTTGGAGCGCAGAGCCCTTCTATGCGGTCCGGCGAGCATTCAAGTCTCCACCTCCTTGACCCATTCTCTTTATACTATTTTTATACTAGAAATTAATTGCTACTTATTATATATGTAATTGATCGTGGCATTAAAAAGGAGGGCCGTAATTCACTTCCATTTCCGCCCTGGAGGTGGGCTACACCGTTTCCCGGGAGTTCCGCAAAGATGGCGGCCGGACAAGTAGGGGGGCCGTAATGCATGGTGCCATTACGCCATATATGGGGAGGTACCAGCTAATGCATGACGTATATGGGCATGTAGATAGCCGATACCCACACAGCCATAACTAAGGGTGGTCAAGCCAAAGCTTTGTCGGTCCCTCCCCCGACTTGGCGCCCTCGGAAGCGAGGGGGCGCGTCACCCCTTCCGGGCGTCGAGGAGACAGTAGGGCGGAAAGGGGCGAAGGAAGGAAGTGCAGGCCTAGCCAAACTCTCGGAGACAATTTATGGCTGCGTGAAACAATGCGCGGGCACAAAGTGAGGGGGAGCCCCCCCTCCATCCGGGGACAAAGTTAGTGCCCCCCGTGAAGCGGCCCAACTTCGCACTCACCGGTCCACCCCTGGGCGCCGTCGCCAAAAACCTACCCCCGGGTTGTAGAATGGTCCACCATGGGGTGGGACCCACCTTCTTTCGGAAACTGCCCCCTCGGGCGGGAGGGGGGCGGAATGAATTGCAGCCTGCGTAACTACCCCTGGCACAAGGGGCCACGCGAATTGTCACTTTGCAGACAGGAGTCGAAAAAAATGCTGCGATAATCGCGTTTCCTTCTCATTTTCTCCCCCTTTTTTAGATTTCGGTGTCGTAGGACGAGGCACGTCAATAGCGCCGTTTGTTGTTAGAAAAACCGAACACGTGGTGACGGGGGGGCGCAATCGCCGCAATTGCGGGCCCGATAATTATTCCCGCTGTAACGAGTACAATGGAGTTAATTATCGGCGTTGCAGCGACTGCACGTTAATTGAAACCCGATATCCCTGTCCCTGAACCAGGTCCTGCAGTGGGGATATTCGGTTACGCGTTTTACAAGAATTGCCGTCCCCGGGTTCTAATCGCCATCCCTTATGCATGGGATGGAGTCGTGGAACGTGGGGGTGGTTAGGTGCGGCCCAAAGGTACGAGGTGAAGCGAACCCTGCATCCGTGCAACATTTTCAGGAGATCGCGGATGTAACATTTACGAAGGGTAACAAAACGACGCGATCTCGGGGGGTGGCCACCCCCTCTCGCCGGAAACTACCCCCGGGGGTCAACGGCTACGTGCGGAACCAAAATGTGTCGGCACAGTTATTGCGCCGTAACGGCCGAAGTTACATCGCAATGCGGCTCCCTTAAATGGAAGTTCCGCAAGAACCCGTGAAAGAAGGGACCACCAAGGGGTGGTCACCCCTTACAGCGTCCTATAAAATGCAGAATAAAAGTCGGGCCAACCACCTTATACCGAGTTTCTCGAAGGAATCTGAAAAACACCCCTGGAAGAAAATAATTGAGCCGCATCCCTCGCGGGGCTCTACCGCGCTCGGAACCAAGTCAATTCCTGGCGCAATAAAAGTTTGGCGAATTTCCAGCGGCGAAATACTGTCCCTCCCCCGAGTCAATGATGAGCCAAACATCCAAGTCGACGTTTGTTCCAATATTACCGCGATTCCAAATTATCTGCCGTCCTCCAATCCGCGCACGGATAGTTCCCCTCAGCGCCACCAGAGACGCAGGCTACCCTTCCCCGCATCATCCCCTTAACCTCACTTTATTCAGATTTTCTAAATGTTCCAAAGCTGCATCCAAAACGCGGCGTCTAAAACGACGCTTAACTTCTTCGTCCTTCTCCTTAACTCGGAGTTTTGGGGGTGCAGAGAAGGTGGAGGAAGGGCGACGGTTGATTCGATAACGAAACAATTCCGCCAAGGTGGGGGAGGAAGCTTGGGGGGTTCGTTACGGGTCTGCCAGGTTAAGGCGAAACGAGGAGTCGATGCCGAAGGTGGAGATGCTCGCTCGAGGGTGGCGAGTGGAAGCGACTCTGGGGAGCCCGAAGGATGGGGTGGGGGGCGGGGGCGCGGCGGTGGCCCTCGACCCAGATCTCGCGAAATCCTCGAGCAAAATCGCACGAACGCTCGAATCGCTCCCACCTTTCAACCTCAACCTCGCCCCACGTCCTTCGACCTCTTCCGCTTTTATTCCACCCCCTTCGCCCCGGTCGCCATGTTGCTTTCCTCCGGCCCTCCCACCTAGTTATAATAAAGTTGCACTCGGTCCGCTCCGCTACCCCTCGACTGATTTCCCTTATCCGGGCCGGGCTGAATGCCCGCCAACTCGTTGATTGCCACCGAGGTTCGATCGGAATGCACGACTACGATTTCCGAATCCGTTTCCCGCGTGTCCCCCGATATCCGCTGCGCTTTTCCGCACCAGGGAGATATGTATGTGTATATACAGACACGGGGAGGTCTCGTGAAACGTCCGAAATGGGTGGAACCGCAAAATAGTATAAGGAGATACAACCCCACGCATTGAAATCGTCACCACTTTAGGGGTCCAAGATCTTCAGATTTTTCGGATTTTCAGCCTGAAGCGCATCCGCGATGGAAGTTTGCAATTAAAAATTATCGCCTGCCAGCGTGTCTGCTAGTCTTTATCGCGTTAAAAACCTCACATTCTGTGTATCCTACACGCAGCGTACCTTAATTGCAAAATTAAATGCATTTTAGGTAATTTACGTTCGTAGAAAATGTTTTGGTCATGAAAGATTGGAGTTCCCTCATTTTTCCCAAGTAACACTCGCATCGTTACACCGTTAAAAAAAAATATTGAAATTTTATAGAATTTTTGTTGGAAGTTTTATTCAGACATAGTGTACTAATTTCATAACATTTCCGAACAACGTTTGTAACATATGTTATAAATTTAAAACGTAAGTGTAGTCATTTTCCTAGAATATTTCACAAACTTCCAATATGACGTTACAAAATGACGAGTTTATTTTGAGACTTATCGTAAACGTTTAATAATTCACTTTTGAGACGTGAAATTTATAAGTTCACCAGATCACTTATGTACTAAAAGTGTATGAATTTTATGGATATTTTTAACAGGGTAAATCAGGGATTTGTGGAACCGACCATAGGCGTTATGTCTCATACTATTTCATGGGTGGAACGTGAGACTGCTGGGAAGGTATCTTCATAGCGTCCTAAAATTGATAAATAATTGCATTGTCGTAGTCGACGGAAAGCGGTCTATCGAATTAGTGAAAGGTTTCGTTAAATAGGATAAAAAATTTAAAGAACGATCCCAGAGATATCTGTCCTGGAGGAAGTCCTCCTTAAGAGGTTAGACCGACTAAGAGGTCGACAACGTTGGTCAATTATTAAACCGGGAAAAATGGCCGGTGGATAACCAATTTAACTGTTTCGCCCTGTTAATAAATTAGCGGATAAACCGTTTCGCTCGATTTAGCGTTCTGCCCGGTTAACCGATTAACCTTCTGGGTCAATTAAACGGGTTAATCATGTATTTGGCCGGCGGCCAAGGGAATGGCCGAATCGGACTTTCTTGCGGGTGCAATTGTTTTCGGTGCCCCTGTGCTATCAGGGGGTCCGAATCGTTATCAGCTCCCCGGCGATCACTAATTTCCCAGCCGCCAATCGAGACGAAACGAGATCCTCTTCCTCTTCCAGTAAAGACGCTCGTCATCGGCTGTCTGGACCTTGAGAGATCTTGAATACGATTTTCTAAAGCCGCTTATCAGCGAATATCGTTTCGTCTTTCCCTTTCTTCCCCTAGGAGATCCAAGGAAACGAAAGGGCCAGGGAAGAAGGAAGGTGGAGTCTGCGCAAAGTGGAAGAGAAAGCATTCCGCCGATCGATCGGAATTCTTCATCGGGTCGTTTAATTCGCAAAAGCAGCCCTCGCGCCCCTGGAGGCCGCGGGGGGTGGTACGCCCGGTAAAAAGAGAATTACTCAAACTACCAGAGGAGCAGAGTAGACTCGGGACATCCACTCATGAATGAATGCATATCGAAGACCGAGGTCTCGACGGGACTAAAACATCTTCCGACGTTTACGTCCCCATAAACGTCGGAATATCGAAATATCGGCCGAGCGCGTTCGGTAATCATTTGAAAACATTTATCCAGCCGCAAAGTGAGCGCGACTGATAACCGCATTACCGGCCTAGCCCAGATCAGCCCGAAATTTGAATTTCATCGAGTCCGGATTATATTCATGCCGACCCGGCGCGTTTCCGCGCACGCGTCAACACTTTTTCGACTCCGGATGCCGAGTGTTTAGTTATTTGATTATCAATTCTGAGATTAGGGGAAGAAATGTGCAGGTGACAGGACTGCATCTCCGGGATTGCCTAAAATCGATTCCTGGGATTCATTAACCCGGCTATTAGTAATTCCAATTGTCGCGTCGCCTTCCTTTTGGCGACGGGCCGAGGCCCGGGAGCTGTCGGCGCGATTCACAAACGCGACTAATTCGTCCCGAGGGCTCGAGAAACGGAAGGGGTTAATTTATCAGACGCGGAACAGGCGTCGACTCCCCCCATATCCGGAATTGGCGCGCGCGGCGCGAGGACTGAGCCCCTCGCGGATGCGCGGCCCTTCTTATAGCGCAACAAGGAGGTCGCTGCAGGTTCTTTTCAATGGCGGTATTTCTGCGATTTTAAATATAAAAATTAGGACTAAAATCGAGGAAACGTCAAAATTCGTCAAAACATCGGGAGAGAACTGATAATCCAGGAAGTGGGACAAAGGCCGCGAAATATGGCGGCGGTACGGCGGCGTGTTACCCGGACGCCGAAGAGACAGCCCGAACAATGAACGGACGCACATGCGTACCCGTATATACGTGCATATACGCTGTATATACGTGTCGGTGTAGGAGGTATATATACATAGCCATACGTATCCGTATATCCGGCGACGGGCGCGAGTCCCGGGCGCCGGCGAACCGCGAAACACGACTCCGCAATTACGCGACCGCATTAAGGCAGACGCGGAAACAAAGACGAGGAGCCTACGGTAAATTCGAAGCCGGCGGAGCAGAGACAGTCCCGAGTCATTAGGAGAAGCCGCGAACTTAATGCACGATGCCGGAGCACAATGGCGGCCACGCGGAGCGACGAAAATCCATTCCGCGGCGGACCGCGCCGCCTCGTCGCCCGCAGCGCGCGGAGTCGCAGCAACCGGCCAGTACTTTCCCAAATAGAGGGTCGTCAACCCCTCACCGGTCTTCCTTCGACAGGGCGAGGGCGATTTCGATGGTAAGAACAAGAGGCGTCGTTAAAAACCCACCCCAGGGGGCGGTCCACCCCAGAGATTCCTGGCGAGCCGCGCGGAGGATCGCGACCCCTTCCCCTGGAAACCACCCCAGGGAACATCTTCCTAAAGGCATTTTTCCGTCGCCCCGGCATTCGCCCCCGGCGATTAATTGATTTCCCGGGACAAAGGGAGCTCTTTCTTGCCTGCCGGGGGTGTATTTTTCCGTTCTAGGGGAGGTCTCGGAGGGGGTCTCGCCACCACCCCTGGAAACGCAACACCCAAATTAACCGGAGAATCTCTTCTCGCCCGGGGGCGCCGGGGTGCAAATTAGAGGACGGAACTTCCGAGAGCCCCCGGAGGTAGGGGGTGGCGGATCTGTCCCACTGCGTGCGGATCAAGCCCGGTGGGTGGAGAAAAGTGGGCGGCTGCCGATCCGCCCGAGGATGGTGCGCCCCCGGGCTAACGCGCTTTGGCGAGCGCTCCGAGCGAGTGAGCGAGCGAGCTCTCCATTCGAGGGAAATGGGAATCCAATTTGGAGCACGGGGTCTCTAGAATGGGGCTCGCTAAACAACCCTCTATCGGGGTGACTGGGGTACGCCGCCCCCAGGCCGACGTAAGACGGACGGATTCGGGATTTCCAGTCCCATTTGGACCCGTCTCCCGAGGGATCCCGCGAGAACGTTAACCCCGAATCCCCCACCCCCCGTACCGTCTACGCGGCTGATATTAAATCCATAACGCGCACTTTATACCACGACAATTACCCCGCGAGGAGGCTAACAAAGGCGCAGGCGTAAAACCCAACATCTCGAGAGAGGCGGCTCGCATTACCGCTCATTGCTTATTTGCGGGGGCAATTTACCACCTGGTGCCCCCCCCCCCCCCCGATGGTAAAAGTGGCGTAACGCGCCCCCGTAAGGCCCGTAATGAAGGAAGTAGGAATACACGGCGGGTGGTAGGGTAAGGGACCGCAACGTGGATCAGCGTTTACGGGGTTGGTCGTCTCATCCCCCGGGAAAAAAGGGGGGACTCCCTTGCCCGGGTTTAAAGGGCCGTATTCAGTGGGGTAATTTTCGCGGGTGTAACGCGATTTTCCGGGAGCCCTGGAAGGGCCCCGTAAAAGCGAGCTTCCGTCTGGGGGAGGGGGGGGGGGGGGCGAAGAGCCATCGAGGAGGCCTCGAGGTGCCCTAAATCACCCCCTGAACCAATCCTCGACCTGCCACAGACCATTCGTAAAACTCCCATCAAGGGGTTATTCATTTCGGAAATCATGAATTTCAATCCACGAAACTACGTGAAAAGTCGCAGGAAAAAATGACCGGAAATTCTTGGACATCACCGAAACGTTGTCACGTTTTTAAGATGATACGAAAGTGACGTCAATGAGGAGTCTCGTTTGTGAAACTTTTCTCCTAATTGACTGTACCTAATCGTTTCAAACTTAATAACGTGAATATGGAGACTATAAGAAAGATCCCGAAATCCCTGAAATTAATTTTTTTTTGTAATTTGTATACAGAGATTCTTTAAATCTTTGGTGAAAAATGACATTTTATGGGTCTTTCCTTTTAGCCTCTATATTCACGTTGTGAAGTTCGAAACAATTTGATACATCCAGTTAGGAGAAATGTTTCACGAATGATTAATCTCTTAGAGTCCACTTTCACATCCCCTTACCGTTAATTGTTAATTGTTACCGAATCATGTTGTTTATCATTCGAAATCAAAGGCAGTAAGCTCTCAGAGAAGGAAATCGTTTTCACTGATTTCCAAATGAATCGACCCTTGATTCCCATAAACCATCTCCACGAAGTAGAAAATGAAGCGTTCAACGTGGAAAGTAAAAATCCCGGAAAAGATGGAGGAAAATCGAAGCAGGGGGTGCGCTTCCATCTCGAAGGCTCGCCAGATGAGTTCCATGGCTCGTGCGTGTATCGGGATCTCAAAGAAATCGAGAAAACTCGAGAGATGCATGAAATTTCATCGGGCACGCATATGCATCCCCTGTGCACACCCCCGTGTGCACTCGCGGCATTGTGGGGCGTTCACCCCCCGCGCGCTTAGAGTCGCGCAATTGAATTTCTCCGGCGAGGCCGAGGCCCCGATGTTTGACGGAATCGAGCGCTTGTGCTTGTTTACTTCTTTTAACGAGTTCCGAGGGAAAAAGGAACGCGAGAAAAAGGAGACACCCCGCTACCGAGGCAGGGGGAAAACATCCCCCGACCCCGGATCTCTTCCGGAAGCTCTTCCGCGGGCCGCACCCCCCGAGGGGGCGACCGCTTTTACCGACCCGGCCGCGGAGAGTTTTCGCCATTTCGGCCCGTTTCCCGAAGACGGGAAATAAATATCCCCCTCTAAATGTGTCTTCCCCTTTCGGGGTACTTCGGCCCAGATACACCCCCGCGCCCTACCTCGAGCAAACGTCATACACAAACGGGTCAATGTTCGACTCGACATCCCCCAACCCCTGTTCCGCCATAACCTCAAAATAAACGATTAAATTTACTGAACTTTCCACCAGGGTGACGAGCTCTCGATGCCATTTCCCAGGTCTCCGCAAATCAGTTGGCATTGAGATGCCGCGAAATGGCATTGAAATCACTCTGAGAAAAATGAGGTACTTGGGACCAACAAAATTAGCCCATTTATAAATCGTATAGTTGACTGAATACAAATTTTTTTCCTATACTTTGAATCATGATTTCTTTAAGGGAATTTTGAAAGGAAAATACCTTTCAAGCAAACGAAAATTGTAGAAACAAGTAAAAGGTCTGCTAGGTTTATACATGATTTGTGACGCAAAGGATTTTGCTAAAATTCATTCCTCTCTAGTTATACATTTTTCTCGGTGCGGCAAATCTCCTGTCATCTGGTTTGCTGATCAGCTGATATCATGGCACCGGAAACCGCACGAGTTCCTCTTCTTGTTTCTAAACAACACTTTTTCCCGGGGAATAGATAAACGAAAAAGAACCACTACATGCGCCGGACCACTTCATTTTCGTTCGATTTCCCTTTTCCATCCCTTCGCCCCGCCTGCGGGGATTCCAATCCGGCGTTAAACCGCGCGCGAGTCGATTCCCGGCGAGCTGGCCGCCCGGCGGAATAAAGCCCGCGAAAGTTTCGGATAAACGCGGAATCCATATAATTGAAAATATGCCAAGTGAGGTAGAAAACGAAGCGCGGTGTCGCGTCGTGGATCCCGCGCTTGCCGCCTGCGTTTCGCGCCTCCGCAGAGCCACACCTTATCGAGTCCTCCCTCTCTCGACATCCAATTCTTTCTTCGCGGACTCTTTGGCAAACGATGCCCGCCATAACACCTAGTAGCCTATAGATACCACGAGGAGCGGGACCGAAGGAAAGTGGACGCGATTCCGCGCGGGGATTCCGCAAGCCAAGACGAGGACGCCGGAGTTCGCAAGCGGCGAGGAAATAGCGTCGAGTTAGCACTTACTGTCGCCCTCAAATATTATATACGACCCCTCTTGCCGGCCAACGAGGGCATTAATATCTGGCGCTAACGGGGCGCCGTACGCGGAATCCGTCGCCGCAAATACCGCGAATCCACCGCGAGAAAGAGCGAAGACGAGCGGTTATTTCCGTCGAAATTGGCGAGGACGCGAGAAAGAAGCTCGTTTTCGAGTCCTCGAGGAAGTTACGCTCTCTTCAAGGCCCTCCTCAGGGTGTTCTTCGAGGTGTTCTTCAGGGTTCGACGAATGACCGACTCGAGCACCACCTTCGGCGAGGTGGAGACGGCCTTCCCTTGATATTCCCCTCGAGTTTCTTCAAAGAAAGGGGGATTTCGCGATCTCGCTGCTAGGGGTGGCTCCGGGAGCGGCGATTCCGCAGGAAATCGACCGCTCTTTAATTAAGCAACGGGCCTCCAGAGTGCGTCGACCCGAGAATGCGGCGCTTTATTGCGGAACGCTCCCGCTGGCTGCGCGGCCGATTGTCGTCCCTGTTTGCCAGCGTCCTCGAAGCGGTCCGTCCGCTGCGAGTCCGCCGGGATTGCGGCGATTTCGGGGAATAAACGTCCTTTGGCTGAGTGCATGCGGAACGAGAAAGTAAGGGGAGAGAAAGCAACGGGGGGGCTCGCAGCGCAATTCGAACGCTCGTCCGATCGGAGAGGGCGGAAACGCTGCGGCCGCCCATGGACGGAAATCATTACGGTCCTCCGCGATAATCCGTATCGAATTTCGCGGAGGACCTTCCATTCGTCATCCAGGGGACCCTGAAGCCGGAGGTGCATGGAGAACGGATTAGGGGTGGACGCTACACGGAGAGCTGCATTGGAGAACTGCAATGGAAAACGGAGATGGAGAACGCAGCTCATAGGGTGATAGAGTATGCATCATCTCGAATGCCTTAGAACGGGGATGATGGAATGCTTATTCAATTCCTGGGGAGGTTGCAGTGTGACAAAATGGTACCAAAATTGCACGGGTGAGTACAAACTCACCTGAGTACGTACTCGATACTTTCAAAGAGTGGTCCAAAATGGCAACTACATGCCTGAAGAAAATTTCTGTCGTTCTTCGAAACGTTCACTCTGAGAAGATAAAAGTTAGTTAATTCGAAGAAACATGCGGAAATGCGCATTGCGACAACGAAATCCTGCGATCAGGTACGCCCAAAGAAATGTCAGTTCGAGTAAACAAAATTCGTTCAACTCAATGCCAATTCCTTTTTCTTCCAAGAAAATAGTTGTTGCTTGCAATTATATATAATTTAGGCAATAATGTATATTTGTTTTGGTCAAGTAACCGTTTTTCTTAGTGCAACGAGGCGAACCGTTTCCGCCCAGCGGAAATCTGAACGGAGAACACTCGTTTGTCCTGTCGATAGACCGCGACTCGCGTAATTAGGCGCACTTCTTGCCGAGGACCCTGAAGAGGACCCCAAAGAGTGGCGAATCGCAGGCTTCTCGTTTCTTGAAACGAGCCCGGAAGAAGAAACCGCGCGATGAACTCGCGTTCATTCATCTCTCCCGCGGCTGACAGGAAATTCGTTAAAACGAGGGGAACGACAAAAAGGGTGAACTCGCCGATACGGTGGCGCGCGCCGCAGCCGCAGCAGCCGGCTGGTTCTTGCGGCCGAACCGTCGCGGAACGGACCGATTTTCCATCGAGCTCGGTTTTTCACGGGCAATTACTTTTCTATTTGACACGAGCTACGCCCCCGTTCGTGGATTAAGGAAAATGGCCCCTTGGGGTGACACGCACCCCCTGGTTAGGGATTTTGACCAAGGGATTTCGAGATCCGTCACCTCCATTTTGAAAGGAAAATTTCCTCATCAAGGATGCATAAAAAAAATGCATCGTCCATCCGTGGATTAAACTATTAACAATACAATTAACATACAATTAATATAATAATTATTCTTTAACTTAGAAATACATTTCTTTGGTCCATTACACTTTTTTCTTTTCTCAAGGTAGATTCGCCACCTCCGTGTAAAAAATGTCATAGTCAAGGATTCCTCTTGAAAATCCATGAATTCTCTTTGGACCCATTCTCTGGACTAGATCCCAATTTGCAAATGACCATTCAATCGGTTCTCTGAATCATTGAACTCTCCGAATCATTGTACCCCATTCGACCGCGCTTTCGGGCGCTCCTCGCGGCTCGCTTTTCAATTCCGCGGCGGCGATGGCGGCTTTTTCCGGAATTGCTCGAAAAAGGACAAACTAATTAATCCGGTCCAGTGGCGTCTCGATCATCCAGCTTCCGCCTGGTCGTCCGGCCGAACGCATCGGCGCGAACAAACAATTTTATACGGTTCGCTAGCTGGCTTCCTTTGTACTTGGACTCTGGCGTTGGCTCGGCGGATGCGGCCCGCGGCCATTCCGCGGAAGTCCAGCCGCGGATCGCGGAAAGATGGCCTGGAGGATTGAATTCGACAAACCGCGACTCCACCTCATAAACACCGCCCCTACATTTCCTTATATTACATGAACAGAGAAAAAGAATGTCATCGAATCAAAATAATATTTTATTAATAAAGAATAATTATTTCAATCAAATGAACTCGAATAAATAGGGTGCAGCGTTTCTTCGGCAATGAGAATTCCTATTTGAAGAAATATTCGTTTCGTTCTTTTCTTCTTTTCTCTTCTTCTTCTTTCTCGGTGTACTTGGAGGGTGGATATGAATTCATGAGGGAATTATTTTAAGATCTAAAATTTCAGGATCATAAAGGGTCTTTCCTGGTCCTTTTTAGGAGCAATGTTCGCGTTTCGAACGTAAATGTACGAGAAATGGCCAACGGGGTTATCTCCTGTGAGGAGAAATGGATGACGAGGGTCGCGAAGGGCTACCAAAAGGACGAGAGGGGAGGGATACGGGGGGGTACTCAACCCTTCTGTACACCATAATCGCGTACTCGAAGCGATGGCCGGTCGTGCGAGTTCTCGCACGAATTAACGCTGACCAGCCGGGTCGACCATTTATTCGCCGCTCGTATAACGGCCCTTATACTTCGCTCCTCGAGAGCGACGTTAACCCGAGCTCTAGAGCGGATCGACCAGTCGAGTGTGGAGCTAGGACACCTTGTGGACCTTCAGAAATTTCCTAACCCTTCCTATGTCCTGTAAACGCCGGAAATGCGATTCCGTATCAGGAAGGAGATAGGGGGGTCGCCATCGTGGTTCCAGCGCCGCGAGACCTGCGATTTCGCAAAAAAGTCAAAGCATGGGGGATGATCCAAAATGTTCCAGATCGTTTCTTGATGCAAATTGGCCTACAACGCAAGGAAGGAAAATTTTGCAACCCAAAAATCTGGGAAGAGAGGAAACGCGAACATCGTGATTGCTGCCACTTCGTCGAATTGCCAAAATGATGACCGTGGAGAAAGAGGATGATTAGAAATTTCCTACATTGTTTCTTGGTGCAAATTGACCTATAACGCAAGGTAGAAAAATTTTGCAATCCAAAAATCTGGGAAGGGAGGAAACGCGGATATCGTGATTGCTGCGATTTCATCAAATTGCCAAAATGATGACCGTGGAGAAAGAGGATGATTAGAAATTTCCCACGTCGTTTCTTGGTGCAAATTAGCCTATATCGCAAGGGAGGATAATTTTGCAATCTAAAACAATGGGAAGAGAAAAAACGCAGACATCGTGATTGCTGCGATTTCGTCAAATTGCCAAAATGATGACCGTGGAGAAAGAGGATGATTAAAAATTTCCCTCATTGTTTCTTGGTGCAAATTGGCCTATAACGCAACGAAGGAAAATGTTGCAATCCTAAACAATGGGAAGAGAAAAAACGCGGACATCGTGATTGCTGCGACTTCGTCGAATTGCCAAAATGATGACTACGGACCAGGAGTACTATCCAAAAATTCGCAGAATATTTCTCTAGTCCATGCAGTCTATAACGCTGAGAAGGAAATTTTTGAAATCGGAAAAAGAGAAAAAGAACGAGGCCATCGCGAGTCGAGGGACGCGAGGTCGCTTGTCAGCGATCGACTCGCCGGGTCGAGTGGCAGAATCGAAGCCCCCGAGACTGACGAGAGCAGTAAATTCCGGAATTTCGAGGGCCCCTTGGCGCAGGGACGTGACACCCTGTCGGTGCGAGTTCCCGCCGATGACAAAAACGCAAAACGCGGGACGCTAAACGTGAATTACGCCGAGCGCAGGACCGGACGACGTGTCCGGGTAAATAATGCAAAATCATTAGCGCGATTGCTCTCCGCCGTTCCTCGACGCGTCCCCTGTCTCCCTTCCTCGGTTTTCCGAAAATAAAGTCGTTACACCGTGCCCTTCGCGTCCCTTTCGGCCGCATTTGCATAACGTGCACGATGTACGCGTAGACGCGAGCACGCAAAGAAACCCGAGGAGAGGCGGGGCAAAAAGAAACGAAAGGAGAGACGGAAACTGGGAGTATATATCGTGGATGCTGCGGGAGCATCTCTGCCAGCGACGAGAAAAATCGGTCGTTTTCTGGCAATCTTCAAAACCAAAATCAAGCCTGGAGATAATTTCGAGACCACGATTAAAATTCAACTTTGTAACCCCAAGACTCAAGGCTGCAAAACCTGGACCAAGATGACGGTAGCCGTGGTCTTGCATTTCTTTCATCACTGATCATTCAATTCCCCATGTACCCTGATAAAGATAAATTCATTGAATCATAGAAATATTTCTTTGAACGGTATCAAAGAAATATATTTTTTAATTTAAAGAATAATTATTTCGCTCGAAGAAGTTGTCAGAATTCCGAAGAAACGTCGGATTCACTTTATTTGGTTTTGATTTAAGTGAAAGAATTATTCCTTGAATTAACGAGACGTGTCGTCGGTACTATTCAAAGAATTATTTCTCTGTCTCAGGGACGATGTCTTTTTTCCTCGTAGATATCCACGACACGTGGGGGACAAACGTCATCCCCGAATGACCAGGGCGAGTGTATTAAGTGCACCCGAATCCGGGCCCGGCTGGCCGGGGTCCGCCATCTGCCGACACTATTTTATAAATATTTATACTTACGGCCCCCTGATATATATTTAGTCGAGCGACGCCTAGGCGGAGGCGTCGCGAGTCAATACTTCCGCGGCGCTCCGGCGTCGCGGCGCCGTTATTTTCGGCGCGTTTCGACGCCCGCTCGTCCGCTCTGGCTTTCCGAAAAAGAGAGCCGGGAAAAGGAGGAAATAATAAAGAAAAAGAGAGAGCCCAGGAAGATACGGATCGCCCACCCGGGGACTCGGTTTATTTGGCGAGGCCGGTATCAAAATAATTATTACAATTCGGGAATTGGCCCCACTAAAAGCCTTGGAAAGGAAAGAAAAAAGGGGGCAGAAGGAAAAACAAAGAGAAACGGGGCACTGCACTCTGCAATGCTTTCACGGTTTATCCAACCTACACCGAGGTAAACTGTCACTGATCCAAAGAAATACATTTTCAATTCGAAGAATAATTATCTGGCTCAAGTAAGTTGTCGCAATTCTAAAGAGACGTCGCATCCAATTTATTCCAATTTCTTTGAGTCTAATAATTATTCCTTCGAATGAACAGAATATGAAGATTTTCTTTTTTCTCCGTTTAAAAAATATGTACTAAGTACAAGATACTCGTTCAAATATCTCCAATGTTTACGTATTAATTAACAGCGTTAACGGACTAAATTCACAATCGGCCAATTCTATCGCGAGCGCGGCGCGTCGCGACGCACACGCGTGAGTCCGTTGACAAGTTGAGCGATGTTTAACAAACGGCAGCTGATGTTTAGAGTTGTCGCCGAAGCAGCGCGCGATGTCAGAGTTCAGCCGCGTCATTCGTACGGGCCGTAAAGGGACACGGTCGTGTAATTCGTCGACGCGTGTTCGTGCGACATGTGACGCGCGGTAGTGTAAGTGCGCGTCACACTTAAAGCGTCGCGGCGCAGCGTCCGCTCGAACTTGAAGAGGAGCCCCGAGGAGCCGATGCGAGTGGACTTGATTAATTGCCCAGCTGAGTCACGAATTAGCGTGTGAATTACCGTGGGGGACCAATCAGCGAACCTCGACGACTAAACGGGGCCTGGGCAAATAGTGCAGTCAATGGTGGCACTCGAAGAGATTTCATGACACGTGCCCTGAGAAAGAAGATTAGTTGACCCTTAACAATCATATATTGTTGCCGGAATATATATAATTGCAAGAATTTTTGTCTTGAAGAAAAATGTTGATTTAAACGAATTTAGTTTAGTCTATCTGACATTTATACGGATATATATAGCAGGATATTGTCGCAATTTATTTATCATTCAGTGAACTAGGTTTTTTCCTCGGTGTGGGATGTATGGCGGAAGTTGAAATTTCACCGGGAATTAATTTCGATTTTTTAGGTTTAGACGGAGGAGCGTGTAGTTCCTGAAGAAGGTCGTATGGTCTCCATGGTTTTGATCCCACGAAGGCAGCATGGTTATTTAAGGCGATCGTGAGTCAGGACGGCTACCATGGTGCATTCTCAGGTCCCGAGGGAGAAGGAGGGATATCGCGCAGCGAAACTAATCAACGCCAGCCCGGGACTCCGGTTCGCTTCTCCCTCCGTTTCGCCTTATTTATACGCATCCTCTTCCCGATTCACCCTCGGGATAAAAAATAGGCCCGGCGATAATATGCCAGGAGATAGCATCTAAACTCGCCCTTCTCTCTCCTCGCCGACTCGGCGTCGCGATTACTCCACAAGAGGGACTCCCGGGCCGGATAGCAATTTCAATCGAGATAATGGAAATCGTCGCCGCGTCTCTTTAAATTATTATATCTTAACTCTGAGAGAAGCGGAAGTGGGCACCCCGGTCGAGGGAAAATCGGGCATATCGTGGAAATCGAAGACCCCACCCGCTGCACCCCTTTCGGAGGGGTGGCGAGTGCGTTAGCACGTGACAGATAACGGCAGCATCGACTTCATCCCCCTTTCCCATTTCTCGGGGTTCCTTCTCCCCGATTCTCCTCTCTTTCGAGACTTGGCAACCCTCGTAAATTATTCCCGTCGCTGGTTTCCGCCAAAGATTGTTTTCCACCCTCCCGGGGGGCGCCGCGACTCGGTCCGAGGGCGGACTAGCCTCGCCGTCGCCGCCCTCGGTCTGACTCCTCCACCCCCGACGGACTTTACGTAACGAGAGAAATGTATAATCGCGCCCCTGGACGCGTAAGTGTCGATAAGGCAGGCCGCCCTGTTCGAGGGGGGTCCATCCAGTAGCCAGATGCGCTCCGCCCGATGCAATCGCGCGCGTCCGCGTGTTTGCACAAGCTGTTTGCCTCCGCGGCAGGGGCAACAATGCTTCGTAAAAATACCGAGGGCACTGGGCACCCCTAAATCGACGCCGAAGCACCGCACTCGAGGGCTCCGACTATTCCTCTTATTCCTTTTTTTCCCTCCCTTTTCCAAACCACTCGAGTTCGACGCACCGCGTCGAGCAGTGCAGCCCCCCGGGGGGGCGCAGGAATTTTGCGGATAGACTTCGAATTTCCAATTTTTCCCTACGCCATTCCTTCTCGAAAATGCGTCGCATGCATTTGCTCTTGGCGAAGACATGGATTTTCTCGCGTGATGGAAGTTACAGAGTAAACACCAAGCCGGTCTCCCAGTCGTGTCGCCGGTCGCGGTGTCGGCCCGTTGTTGACTCCGCCATGTTTGCTCGGCGATAGGCTCGGCATTTGTGCCAGCACTCGCCAGGTTTGATACGAGATAACCGTGGAATCAGGGCTGACAACGATAAGGCATGTCACTCGCGATAACAATAGAGGAACCCTCACCCTGACAGCGTCTCGGAGTCCAGCATGTGGACCTTAACACATTTGCAGACTCATTTGGACGCTTGAATTTCGAGTTTCGCCGAATTCGCTCGAACCGTCTCTCCGGTTTTAAATTATCCGTCGATTTTCTGTAATTCCAGTCCATCTGGTCGTCAGTGCGAGGCCCTATCGGTGCGGAATCCGGCCCTCGCATTCGCTCCGACGATAGGCTCGGCTCGATACAATGCCGAAGCACGCACCGCGATAGATTCGGTCCGTAACGTGTGCCGCAGCTTCCGGGTCGTTACGCGTCCGCAGCGGAGATGGAAATAGAGAGCAGCGAGGGCAACCAGGAGCGTGGGCAAACTGGAATAAAAATAAAGGAAAAATAGACCGGGAAAGAGGAGGAAGAAAACGATCAAAGGCGAGGGACTCGGCTGAAAAAGGGGGACGCAATTATCCCCAGTTGCACTTGCAGTTGCACCGGTGCATCGTCTCAGGCCTCATTCACCTTGGTTTTCGGGGGAAGCTTAAAGTCTCCCTCCGGGCCGCAATTACCGAGCCCTGACGGGAGGATAAATACTCCCCCGCAATCGGACGTCGTTAAGCGTATAGGAAATGGGGGACATTTCGGGACATTTACACCCGTCTAGACCCCGTGCGACCCCGTGCAGCTCCCCCTGTCCACCATAACAATATGACGTTTCGTCGGGCGAACAATCGTTGCAAATCACCGCGCGACACCGCGCCAACATTAATTGTCACAATAGCCATGGGCGATCCAATGGTGCAGTCGCACCGTTCGCCCCTCTCCTGTGGGGGTGGAGTAGCGGCAAACTTCCAGGGGCGAGTTTCACGGAGGAAAAGAAACTTCCCCCATAAAAGCTTCCCTAAATTCCGAGCGACGGCTCCTGCTTTTTGCGAATTCTCCCTCATGACGCATCGCGGCGTCGGGAAATCGCACTTAACCAAGCCAATCGATAATCCACCCCCATTACCAAAGCGAACGAATTCGGCCGGAGCCGCCCCTTTTGTAACACTTTACAGGGACAATTTCGCCGGTAGGCGTAGGTGCACACGTAGTTGGCCCCGGTTGATTTGCGACGATTGTTCGCCGCGCCACCCCGAATGCACCGCGGATGCACCCCTAGATGCACCGGCGGAACCAGGGGGTTCGACGTGGCCGCGCCGATAAATGCCCCCCCGCTTCCTGCACGGCCGACGACGTCCAATCGTAAATTTATTTATCGTCCCTGCCACCCCTCCCCCCAAGCCCCGCGCGTAATGTGCGTAACCGCGTGCCCCTGCGAAAATTCCGCGTCCGGGGAAACGGCGCATCCGTCGCGGTGGCCGCGCCCCCGCGGAAATACGACCGATTTGCATAGATATCGGCTTCATTTCGCCAGCGAGATGCGTTTACGCCGCTTATATGGGCTCGCGTATAAGGGATGCCGGAAGGGCGCGTCCCTCCAGGAGACGACGTCGCTGCTGCGGAATCCCCGCCGCGAGGCTCACCCCCGATTAAGGGGCACGTAACCCTCTCGGCCCGCGATCCGACTTTCCGGGCCATCTACGTCGGATTGCGGTAATCCGATTCCGCACCGTTCGGTGTACACGAAGGGGTGGGACAACGTCGTTATCCCGCAACGACGAGCGGAACGGCCGCGACTGGTCAACACCCCCTCCACCCCACAACGAGGCACTCCATGGGGAGTTTTTATTTTTTTAACAAGGGGTTTACGTTGACGTCTATACTCGGCTGTGCACGCCTGTATCGGGATCAAAGCGGCGCCGCAGGCTGAATACTTAACCTCGAAGAAGTTCAAGGAAATGCCGGAAAGGATGCCGAAGAAGATGCCGAAGAGGTTACCAAAGAAAATACCGAAGAAGGCCTCCGGAAAAAGAAGGGGACCAGCAGTTGATACCTAAACTTCCCAGGCCCGGTTCTCTTGGAATATAAATCAGCAAAACGCAGACTTGGTCCAAGTTCCGCGACGTTCGGCAAATAAAACCACCCCCCTCCCCCCCAGGAGAGGGGCGCATGTCACCCCATGGAACAAAGTCCCAACCCCACCTCCTACGGGGGCGACTCAAAGGAGCCCCCGAGACCCTCGTTAGGCAGTTGGCGATTATTCGAAATTACTCCCTCTCGAGTGCCTCGCCGAGTTATTAATTCCCCGATAATCTTCGCGACGACTTCGCTGTGTATCGCGGGGTTGCGCCGTCCCTGCCACCCCCGACTAAATAATGCAAATCTCCCGAGTCGCGGAGTCCCTGCCACGTGTAGTCTTGCTAATTATAAATGGATCGCTTGGGGGTGGTAAGGAAAGAGGTGGTGCTGCCATTTTGACAAGGAATCCTCCATAAGACAAACGAAAATTGCATCCCTCGCGACCCTTCATGATCCTTTCTTTAAGACCCTTTTTCCTCCCCGATATCCTCCACCACTATTTTTTATCAGCACACCATTACGAGGTGTACTGGGTAGCACCATGTAATGCGATATGGCATAGTATTACGAGGTGCAATTCTCGTTTGATCGCGATTTTCGCGAATAGCTTGTACAGCTTGTCGCCACACTTTCTGGGGTCACGAAAGCCGAAGCGGAGTCTGGGGAGGTGACGATTGCCCTGATCGCCCTAGGTTCTCTTCGGAGGGGTTGGGCGTCTTTTCGAGGATTTTTCCGCGGTTCGAGGTACAAACGAGCTCGGGGGAGGTTTTTGGACCGCCTCCAGGGCCTCGGAAGCGGCCCCTCGTAAACGCTCGGCGTCCCGCGGAGATATTTACTGGGCCGTGTATTTTCGGGGGGAATCCGCCGGCGCGACCGTCGTCGCGGTATAAATTAAATCGACTTGTCAGTGGACTCTCTCCGTTCCTCGGAATATCGCTTAGCGGGATTAACGTCGGGGATCTTTACGGTCCATCCGGCCCGAGTCCGCGGTGGCACGGCCTCACTTTTCCCGCAAGGCCGACGACGACCCCGATATAGCGATATCTCCGACGGCGACGTTAACGATCGCAAAAGTGGCGAGTTGATTTTCCATCTTCCGGATTCCTCCTCGGGATCATCGCTGGAATTGGGAATCCTTTCCAGGTGGAGGAGAGGGACGCTTTACGACTTTGGAAACGCGAGTTTTACGAGCCGAGGAGAGGAAGGACGCCGCCTAGCGGGAGGAAACGGCAACTGGAGGGAGGAAAATTCCTGGAAACGAGTTTCCAGGAATCGATGAGGAACGAGCAACGCTTGGGGCATAACTCATTGTTTACGATGATTTCTGAGGGGTTGGATTAATTTGAGATTCATATTGGACCGATTGATCGATTATGACGCCTTTCTCCAAGATGGCTGAGCTTCCTGACCCGGTTTCAAGCTCGAGGCTCCGGAAGTAAAAGGCCGCAAGGCCGGATCGACTGGGACGGTCCGATTCCCGAAGTGGAGGTTCCCTCCCCGTTGATAACCGGACCGATAGGGAGTGGACGAATCGCCGGTGGCGCGGCGAGGAAGCACGAGAGTGGGTTTCGGTTTTACGGTAAAACTGTTCGGATCCAATTTATCCGACGCCCGGGGAGAAACTGGGTCGTTTCCGGGCTATCACTCCCCATCCCCGCGGCGGATCACCTTTCCGGGTGCGGAGAGGAAGGGGTCCCGCGGATCCGGTCGGCCATTATGGCCCGTTTACTCCGGAGGACCGCTTCCTTTCCCAAACAGTCCCTGATCCGATGGACCCATCTTCTTGAAGAGGACATCCTCGTCCATCGAGGACGTGGCCGAGGTCGTGGACGTGCGTTCTAACCTATCCTTAAGTATTGGGCCAGGTCGACTTCCTCTCGTGACCGCCGTTTAATGCACTTTTTGCAGCATCTTGAAATGCAGTTCCTGAACCCTGAGGAACGTCGATGATGATTGGGTCAGGTCGCGGATCGACATACTCCCCTGAACACTATAAAGGAAGTCATGTATCATCTCGAAGTGCAGATCCTAAGCCTTGAGAAACGTCGATGACATCTGTTGAGTCAGGTCATGGATCGATTTGCTCTCCTGATCGCTGTTTAATACACTTTATGTGACATCTCAAAACTCAATTCCTGGAACCGCGGAAACGTCGATGACGACACGCGATACCGCAACGCTCCCCTCAAAACTCAGCCGTCAGAGTTTATCCCCGAAGACGATTTCGTGCCCCAAATAATCCAGATTCAGTCGGAAAGGAGGTACCGGAAGTTACGAGAGGTTCCCGGCATTTCTGGTGCCCATCTGTCTCTGGATGGCATATGCGCATCTGGGTCAACTGGTTCTTTGATCGCCCTCCGGCGCGCCTCGGATCACGCGGCATCCGAGACGTTTCTACATCAGGAACCGTGTGTGCTCGAGTGGAGGACGACTGTCTAAACCAACCCCGCTCAAGAGCCGGAACAAAATCCACCGGAAATCCGCTGAAAATCGGAGTTCCGATGAACGTTTCAGGGCCGACTAACATTGCCCCACCCAAAATTCCAATTAACCCTGCCGAAATTGGTGAACACCATTTGGGCGGTTTAATGACTCCACCATATCACCGTAAGAGGGAAACCCATTACAAGTGTCCCTCTTAAATTTATCGAGCTGATAGCTGATCCTGCTACATCCAGCTGCTGAAGAAACTGAATTAAAGAAATTAAGAAAATCCCTCTGAAGTAATAATTCATGCCGAAGATGTTGGATCTTAGCCTCAACCTGGTTCCTTTCTGCATAGGCATAAGAGTACCGTGAAGAGGTCCCAGCAATTTCAAAAGCAGATTCATTTCCGGGTCGTATCCTCGGACACTTGTCCAGCCAATTTGCGACCCTGAAGAGAGACGATCGCCGAGGGTCGTTCAGGCGGATTGCCTCGTATTAATTTGGAGGTGAAGATGCGTTATTAAAAGCTAGATCCTACCTAGGGAATTTCTAGCTCATCTCGAATGTCAGGTGAATTCACCCTTACGTCCTCGAATATGCCACTTGGTATTCGACATTCTTGCGACCCTGAAGAGGGTGCCCGATAGCAGCCGAACACGGAATACACTCGGCTCTGTAACTGGATTTTACCCTTCACTCCAAGCTTTAGTCGAGCTCTCGAGTTTACTCAAGACGAGGGCCAAGGTAAGCAGAAGGGTCCCAGCAATATTACACCGTGCCTCGTTGGCACGGATAAGGATCGTGTCAAAGGGTCGCCATTTTCTGGCCCGTTGAAGGAAGCTTTAAACGCTCCGGCAGCTCCTGGTAGCGCTCGACATCATGCAATTAACGATAAATTAAGTTCCCCAGCCTGTCTTACTGATCCTGCTCGATACGCCCCGAAATCACGAGCTCCATGAACCAGCCTATTCAAAAATTTAATAATTACATTTAATAATTAAAATGATCCCATAAAAGTGAACACCACGTTGCCAATGCGGGACCATATCTTATGCAGCTGAGTGCCAGCCAAGTCAACCCTAAACCTTGATAAATATTTGATACAAAATAATTTTATCGGGATAAAAGATTAATCGCGTTATGCAGGACGAATTCCAAATTCCCAGTTCCTCGAAGAACTCACCGAAGAGACTCGAAGCGACCCTCTGTCCGTCACGTAAGATCCTTTCGCATTCTCCAGCCTCCAGGTCCTGATCAGTAGCGTCGATCACACCTCGATTCTTATCCCCAGCTTCATCTTCGGCTCTCGGGAGCAGCCACGACCTAGAAGAGTCCGCGGATCACTTTCTCCAGCCAGGAAAGTCGTCTTCGTGGACCTCGAAGCCGATACGCCTCTCTTCTTCACGATATCGAGATTAATTATTAATACGCGTCATCCTGATTTCAAAGCATCTCCAACCTGGTGGAGCTCTTCAGCTCCATGGACTCAGTAACCGGATTAATCCGTCCATCTTAAGATCTTGGGTCGGCGAACGCGTCGCCTACGCATCGGCTCCTCCTGAATGGCGCCTAATTGCTGATTGGAGTCTGGCCGGTTAGTTGGACCTCTTCAGCGGATTCATTCGGGAAGTGGCGTAAATCAGTCCCAACTTGGACCGGTTCGGACTGCGCCGCTATCGGGTGATCGATTCGCCTTCCTTGGAGGTGCAGCGGAGCTCCCGATCGGCGTTATCGCCGATTATCGATTACGCCTTCGGGCCTGAGTCACTCCATAACCGCGATGGGCGCCGCACTAATTGGTCGAACCAGCGATCCTATCCAGCGCGAAGGCATCATACCCACGTCTGACTTCTGATGGATGATGTCCACCAGAACCACGAAGCCATTAGCCGAGAATCTGCAGATCTTCACCACGAGAATCGATCGCTCCCCTAAGACAGCGATCCCGAAATACCCCTCCACTACAGCATCATTAAAGCCCCAGCAGGACACGGACCATCCGACTCCCAATTCCTTGCAGATACATCTTCATCTCCATCTACTTGACCCAGCATCCGCACATAAAACCTCGATCTGGCCCCAGAATCTCGGATTTCAATACATGCCCAGGCAGTCGATCGGCCCCCAATACCACTTGGTCAAGTGTAGCCCCGCTTTCTCGTATCCCACGTGAATCCAGCGAGTCGGATCCTGGTGTTATACTTTAAACTTCATCAGATAGGCCGGAAGGGGTGGATGAAATCCAAAATCTCGACGGATGAGCAGGAGAAGTGCAAGTTTGCAGCGGTTGCCTGGTCGCATCGGGATGCTGTGGTTCTTGTGTGATGGATCCTCTCCTTTTTAGTACGGCGTCACTCCCCGAAGGGCCTCGACGTTTCGCGGCGTAGCTGGGCTGGCGCAGCCCTGAAGAGGTCGATATCCTGTCGAAGGGTGCGAAAGGGTTCCCGAGGGTTCTCCGAGGAGTCTCCTGGACCGAGGGCCGGGAGGAACATCCCGCAGCGAAGCGGGCTCTCGGCGCGACTGAGGCACTACCCTCGGCAACGGGCCACCCCCGCGACGAATATCTCGCGCAGTCGCAAATTCGCGGCGGCTGGGGGCGTGATATATTAATTATGGGCCGCGGATTATCGGGACTACTCGAGAGGGCCCATCTGGGCCCCTCTGAGAGAGGCGAAGGGTGGGAGCTCGTTAAGGGCGAAAATCGCCGCCCTGGGCGAGCCACCTACGCTCGAAGTCAGTTCCACCCTTTTCATCCCCCACGACCCTTCGCTGGTTCACCCTCTTTTCTCCAACTATAATGGCCGATCTTACGGCATTGTGGACCAACCTGAAAGCTTCTCAACGGCGCTTTCGACCAATTGGAAGACTCAGCCGAAGGGCAATCTGCGAAAGGGGTGACGTCCACTCGATCTCCCTGCTTCTCTAGGAATCCTAAAATTCCTGCGAGGGTTGAACCTTGAAGAGGTTGCTAAAGTAGACTGACCCTAGTCTAAAATAATGATCAGAGGGCACTTTGCCACATGTATGTGCTGAGGCAACCACGCCTCGTCGACCACTCGGAGGACTACATCTGTCTGTCGGCGAAAATTAAGCGGACCCTGGAAAAAAAAAAAGGGTAGAAAGGGTTAATGGAAAAAAATAAATACGCACACCTATGCCGCACAAAGCCGAGCTAGCGGCATTTAAAGCGGAAGTATTCAGCATTTGTCATCCAGGGGAATAAAATGCGTCAACCCCGGGAATATTTGCCTTTAAGCGCGAAATAGAGAAAGGATGAGGCGGGAAGAGAGGCGCCTGGACCGAGAACTTTCAGGTGTTAATAACACCCTCAGGCAAATAAACCGACGCCACCCTTTCTGCCGAATGAGCGTACAGGTTGGGAAGCTTTAAAATCCTCCGACGTAGCCACTTCCACCCCCTCGTCAGGGGTGCTCAATCGGGCCGTATGCAAAGAACTTCCTCGTCAGCGTGTAGGTGCGGGGACGCGTTGCGGTTACGCCAGCGGAATTTGCATACAAAAGACACGCACCTGCCGTTCCACGCTTTTTGCCGCCTTTTTCGAGCATATCCCTGCCTGCATAATGACTTTCGTTATCCATTGTTTATGGAGTCGACGGCAGGGCCAATGGCCGATGACAATCGACAGAAAATCGAGAAAATAGCTCGACACTCGAATTCAAAGGATCGATCTTCATTACGAACTCTTCAATGAATTTCTTGCTTCCAGGTCACCTGAGGGAATCGAGCTGTTTCTCATTCTGAAGGTAGGAGGGAAAGTGGAAAACGTTCTCCAGGTTCACCAGGTTAACCAGATTTACCGAGTTGACCAGGCTCACCAGGTTCACCTGCGCTCGGAGGTGCCCGAATTCCTGGCCAACTGGGGGTAAAACTGCACATGATGCAGCCTGGAATCCGGCAACTTTTAACGACCATTTGTGCACACAAAGGCATCATTAAGAGCACTTAGGGCAAGTTCCGGTGCGTGAAGCCAAGCTGGGGAAGTTTGCCAGGCCCCCCACGAGACGTCTCTCGCGAACGTCGATGCCGCTCGCCCTGGTTTGTTGACTTCGGATCGGGATAGGGTGGGGCAATTAAAACTTCACCCCGTTGAAGTTTACTACACTGGGTCGGTTGTGGAGTGCGGAGAACGCCCGATTACTGGACAGTTCGCAAATTTCACGATGACTCGGAATATCAGCTGATCGTCATCGCACGCTGCTGACCGGGTCAGCACTTCGTGACAAGTTTCAGTACGTGAGGGATGAAAATACCACTCACGATGAGTTGAGAAATCATTCAATTGACAAATTATTATAGGTCGATTCGGGATCAGCTGACCGTCATCGGGTGGAAATTCTGGAGAGGTGATTACGTTGCAACAAATTTCGATGAGAATTGAACAATCCCATTTTTATGCCGAATATTTCTGGACGAATTTTCAAACTCAAGGGTCACTCGAGATCAGCTGATCGTCATCACGTGAGGACCCTGTGAAGAGGTCAAGAAGTCAATTTGACAGAAGTTGAGTCATAGCGATTCTTCGTCAGAAGTTCAATCCTTGCGCGTGGAGGCGAGGATTTTTTCTCGGCGACGTCATCGCATCCCGTCGTCAGGACGTCCCATCCCGAAGGATTTGCGGGATCAGTCGGGCGGAAGAGCCGCGTTTTCTCGCCGACGTTTGTCCGAGGCCATCCACCACTTCCGAGGACGCCAGAAAGCATGACGGCATGGCGTTTGTTTAACGAGCAAGAAACCCCGAAGGAGCAGCGAAAAGACCGGGAGGACGCGCAGGACGTGCAGGATCGAGAAGCCCCGACTCCTTCGGGACGAGAACGAAAGACGCGGAAACGGGTCCCGTTCAATTCCCGGGATCTTTCCAGGAATTATGTCGGCCATCTCAGCGGGCGCGGATGAGCGTAAATAAATAAAATAACCTCGCGAAAAAGTAAGATGAAACGCGCCTCGCAGGACACGCGGCATCGCGAAATCCAGTGTCCTAATTCCCGAAGGACGGCGCCCGTGAAAAAGGGGCCTCGCATATTTCTCCGAGGAATTTCCCCGGGATTTTCGGCCCTTCCTCCCCGGGATTCGCGACACTTGAGTCTAGAGTCGGCAGGCCAAGTTTTCAACCTGTGAAATATGCAAAACCCTCCCGAGAGCGATCCTCCTTTTCGGCTCCCGCAGGATAGTCCCCCGACTCCATTATTAAAGCTCGGGCATTTCCGGAGGAATGCAAAATATGCTGCCGCGATAACTCCCGCGGGATTCTTTGGCCGCGTTTTCGGATCCTCGATTTTCAATTCCCCCTCCTAACTCCCCCCTCCTGCGGGATAACGCGCAGCAAATATAAACACGCGCCCCCAAACGTACGGAAAAACGTTTAGTCAGAAATTCGCAAAATTCCTGGAAAAACTAGCAAACTTTTCACTTGGCAAGATTTTCCCTAGGTTATTCACCATGTTTTTGTAAATTTGATCTTTTTCTCGGTAAGATCCGCGAGTTTGTGTCGAACCTAATAAAATACAAATTGGAAGGTTGTCCGATGTCTCGACAGAGGTTCATCGCCTGGAGGAAATCTCCAGATTTCCCAAGTAACTTTCATGGAATTTCCGTCGAAGAACATCCGGGGAACATAATTTCGGAAAATTCGGGCTGATCGAGGGTCTGAGGATTATCCCCGGAGCGACACGGCGCCGTAACTAAGCGGCTGCAACGAAAGTTTTCTTCAGGGTGGTTGGGAAAAGTGTGGCCCCCGGGGGTGGAGGCAAGGAATAAGGAGGAAGTGGTTTGAAATCAGGATGAGTGCTTCATCGATCCGCCCCGCAACCCTTTCTTACTTTCTCCACCGGGCAGTCACTCCGTCATGTCGAAGTAAATTAAACGTCAAACCCGCCAAAATCCCGAGAATTATCCGAGACAACCCAGGGATGGGAATTTCTGTCAAGTCCCAATTTGTGCCAAAAACTAGAATTCCGTAATTCTACCCTTAACCCGGCCTCAAAATAAAAAAAAAATGTTTAAACCAGGAGATCCACCTCAGGGTCGTTTTTCACGGTCGAGGAAAAATTCTTCTTAATCGTGCCAAATTTCGGGACCAGGAAGTCCTCTTCGTGAACTCACCCTGTCGACAGCAGCAGACAGATCCCTGGCACCCCGAGCATCCCCTAGCTCGACAAAGCAGCTTTGTATAAATAACTAAATAAACAAAGGCCCAGAGATCGTGGAGTCTCTCGGACAAGGACTTTCCGTAAATTGTCGAAATACTTCGCGACACCTCCACGAGAGTGGAACGGTGGGGGGTGGGGGTTGGGAGGGAAGAATCGCAGAAGACAGGAGGAAGCACCGACAACGGGGGGTGGGTTTTGACGCCTCAGCCCCGACGTCGGCCGAACACTCCCCGTGGGTTGGGGGTTGAAAACCGAGTGCCAAGATTCGAGTTACCGCCACCCCCGACTGCCCCCTAGAGGGGAGAGGAGCGGCCCCGGTTATCTCGCTATTTTCGCCCCCTGCCCACCCTCAGGAAAACAACGGGACGGGTTGCTAAAACCTGAACTTCCCCTAATATAAAAAGACGGAACAATACAAAAATAAAAATAACACCCCCTGAAGCTCATCCCCAATAACAACAAGGGTGGCTTGGATTTCCAAACTCTGGGCTTTAACACCCCTTGAAAAAAAATATATTAAAAAATAAGAAATGTGAACTGATGACAAGGGGTGGTTTCTACCCGGAATTTTGAATTGCTGAGATTTTTCCCGTTCTTTCCTTTCCGGAAATTAAATCACTCCCGCGTGACGGGAGTCCCCCCTTCACCCTAGGATGTCGCTGGGGGGTGCAGGAAGGGGGGCACCGTCGGTTCGCCAAACACAAATGGAGAAGCCCGGGGCGTTTCGCTCGGCTCGGCCGCAACATCGCGTTACAAGTTTCCATTGTGTACGCGAGATTCACTCCGGAAATGCTTCCCGGCTTTGCGGAAGGAACCCTCACTTCCGGTGCCGCCGATATTCCCCGCCAACCGGGCGGCGATGGAATGGGGTTGGAAACTCGCCGCGAGTCGAGGGGCACCTGGAGATCTCTCCTCGGTATTAATTTAATATGAAATTAATTTAATATAGAGTACTGGAGGAATATCGCCGTTTTGAGGTTAGAGGACCTAGTCGGGGACATCGTTTCCTGGCCGTAAAATATGAAACACCCCGAAGAGAGGAACGAGAGGGCGACCCCCTGCGGAATTGCGATTCAAGGATAACGAGAGCAAATTTGAGGTAGGTCGGTTCCTGAAGAGAGCCAGGATCCCTTGACATTCTTCCCGATCCAACAGGAACCGTTTACCCCCCCAATAAGAGCCATAGCAATTCGCGTATCAAGATTTTTTATTAAAATTTCAGAGGATACGTTCCCCAGAAGCGCATCAAGGACCCATTATTTTCAGTATCCTGCGATGTTTTTCAAGCGAAGGTATGATACAGGACTTCTTCCTTCCAGGACATCGGAGAATCGTCGAAAAGAACGGCCTCGGTTGGACGTGTCCTTCGACGGTGGGCGTTCCAAAATTGAATCCTGCCGATCCTGGGATCGTCCTTCCGGATTTGATCGCGATTTGTCTTCGAGCCCGAAATCCTGCCTTCTTCCTAATATGGGGGGGGAGGAACGTCGCTCGCTAAGGGGGAGGTCCTGCGGAGACTGCGGTACCATGAGAGAGAGAGAGACCGGATCTCCAGACGGGTCGCGCGGATTCCCGGATCCTGGGATCCGGAATCCAGAGAAATCCAGAGATCCTGAAATCCACGAGGAATCCCTGCAAGGAACGAGCGTACGGAATCAGCATAGGAGCGACATTAATATCCATTATATTCCTTCCTCCTGCACGATCCCGGCACGGTGCCCCACCCCCTCCCCCCTCCCGCCGCCCCATCTTGCCGGCGTGGCAGCATCCAAGAGCGATTTCGTGATTTATAGCCAAAGTTTAGCCTCGCGATTACCCGGACCTGCCCCTCGCACCGCGACAGTTGGCATCCCCCTTTGAAAAGTCACCAACCCCCCCAACCCCCCTCTTTTTTTTGGAAACCGCGAGATCTTCGACTCCCTTAAGGCCTTAATTAAGACTTGTCGATGATTATTGGCAACGATTTGCTTCAAGATTCTGACGTCACTGACCAGGGTGAGGGGGTCCTGCAGGAGGGTCCTCTCGGTGCATTAAATCTCTGGGAAGGAGGTAAGGATGGAGTAGCGCAGAGGAGCTTCTTGAGGGACGAGGCTCGACCTCCTCCTCGACCTCGATCTCTTCATCAAAACCCCCAGGAGCAACCTGGTCCTTCCAGGACCCCGGAAATTCGCGGCTCAGGGCCGCGGTGATAAGAAAGCGGAAAACCTCATCCTGGGCTCGCTTGAGTGCGCCAGGACCAAGGATCACCTCTTCGTCCTGGACCAGGGATGCAGTCGCGATAGCTCGAGGCTGAGATTTATATACCAGCTTCGTGCTCCATTTTCCACGGGGATATTACGCGGTCCAGGTACACCGAGGATCGTCGAAGAAAGAATGGAAGAGGTCCTTAGAGAGGAATCATCGGGATTAAATTAAATTCGACAAAAGGGCAAGATTGCGAGGAGCTGCTCAGCCTGCTGCGAGGTACGGATCCTCAGGAAATAATGGATTTTAATCCTCGAAATCATGTGGAAATCAGCTGGAAATCGCAAAGAGAAATTCCTGGAAATTGTTAGAAATCACCGAAATATTGAGTGAATGTTACAACGTGCGAGACTCTCGCCGCGACTCCAAGGATAATGCTGGGGACCAGGATATCGCGGCAGGATCCGAGTCGGTGGACCTTTTCAGGGTCTTGCCGAAGACCCTCCTCGCTCTGCTGCAGATCCACCAAAAACTCTGGAGGTCCTCGACCGATCCTCCGCGGGGGAGGCGGGAGCCTCCCCTGGGAGCTGCACCCCTCTTCATCCCTGCACCCCCAGGGCCCCGACCCCGACTCATTCCAAACAGATGTCGCGTTATGACTCCCGTGCAACCAACTACTGCCTACAATTCACCCCGCGGCATCTACTTACGCCAGATGTCGGTGAGAAAAAGCTCAAAACCCGCGAGAGGTCGAGAACTTGCCGTGCCACCCTTGGGTGCCACCCCTTGGTGCCACCCCCAGGTGCTCCCCTTACACCACCCTCGATTTTTCACCACGTCCCGCTCTTGGGTTAATAAAAGTTCTCCCCCTCCCGATATCCCTCCTCGAGCATCTCTTCAAAACGACAACATCAACAAATGACTACACATTATGAAATGAAATTTTCCGGAAATTTCCACACGATGTTCAGTAAAGAATTTCCCAGCGCCGTCGATCACTCCTTATCGTATCTTCCTGCACCGAGGAAAAAATGTTCATTTAGTCAGAGAAATATTTCCTTATCGTTAGTTCGATGAATAATAGTAAGTATCATATATATTATTATACATATTAGATATAATATTATACAATATTTATATTATAATGATCCATGTATATGAGAATTTCGTAATATCTCAATCGATCAAGAGGGCGTCAGGGGGTGTGCGCCCCCGAATCGAAGCCACCCTCCGGCGATCGCGATCCGGGAGGGCGTTTAACGACCCCGGCACGGGTCCTCCTCGTTAGTTCCTAACCCCGGCAGAAATTAGCCCGGCGTTTAGCGCGAGCCCTTAATTCGGGTCGTCCGAATGGGAGCGGCGCGTTTACACCGGGGTGATTAATGTCGGCACTCCTGGCCTGGCCCCCGTAATCCCGCTCGCTATTTTAATAACCCGCGCCCCCATGGTGCCCTAGCTTCGAGGAACACCCCTCGCGATACTATATCAAACGCTTAATACCCTCCACCGGGGGGCCCCCCGCGAACTTTCCCCATGTCGGCGACAATGGGTCGCCCGATACCCCGTAGTGACCGATATTAATGTATTAAGGGCTGCGAGAGGGCAACGGAAGTAGAAGGTACCTAGGCAAGGCACCCTTGTACAACATACGTGTTGTAAAACCAAGTCTTAAGGTTCTTAAGGCGTTGCGAAAGTGCCGTCAAAGAAATCTCCTTTATGAAACCTTTCTCCGAAATGGGTGCACCGAACCGTTTCAAGCTTTACGACCTGAACATTGTGACCACAACAAAGGTCCTGACGTCATGAAATTTCATTTTCTTTATAAAGAATTTCTGAAATGTCTAGAAATTTTTGAATAATTCAAATTTCATGGGGGACAGGACCCTCCTTATAGCCTCTGTATTCAGGTTGTAAAGTGGGAAAGGATGCGGTTCGCCCAATTCGGTAAAGAATTTCATAAACAGGACCCTTTTGACGGGAGTTTGACATCACCTTAAGCCGAGGTCGAGGTGCGAGGTATCTCGGAAAGGGGTAGGGGAGTCGGAAAGGGACCTCGTCTTCGGGCAGGGGATGAAACTTTAACGAGGCCCACGCGAAGACACCCCGGGACATTTGCATGGCCGAGATCCCGTGGAGGGATCCAGAGGGCGAGATTTTTTTCGCCCCTCACCTCTTAAACGGGTCGAGTCTATTTATAGGGAACCCCTGAATTTCTGGATTCGCTGATCTTCTTTTTTCTCATTTTGTTTTCCTTTTCAAGGGACAGCGTTGAGGCAGGTCGCGGGACGAGTCGAGGCTCGCTCGTAAGTTTCGCTGCGAGCGAAACGGGAAATGCCGACATTCGATGTCGATGTCGAGGTGATGTGCGCACGTTCTTCTGTAAAAATTCTGTTCGCCACTGCGAAACGACCCGCGGTCCCGCAATTTCGAGCCCGCGAACGGTCTCGCAATAATACACGAGGGCGATATAGTGGGACCAGGGACTCGCAACGCCATCAAGAGACCTGCGAAAAGCCGATCAAACGGGACGGCGTGTAAACGCTAAAACCTTTTTAGGATTTCTGCCGCAAAGATGCAAATTTCAAGGGGGGATTGTGATCGAACGAGATGGCGGGTAAACACTAAAGCCTTTTCAGAATTTTTGCAAATTTCAGCGGGATTGTGATCAGATTTTTCTTGGATTTTTGTCGCAAAGATGGAAATTTCATAAGGGATTGTGACCGAACAGAACTACATGTAAATGCTAAAGCATTTTTATGATTGTTGCAAAGGTGCAAATTTCGGGGAGATCGTGATCGAACGGGGCAACGTGTAAACGCAGAACCCTTTCTATGATTTATTTCGAATAAATACAAATTTCAAGGGAGGGCGAGATGGAATAGGGCGACGAGTAAACACTAAACCCTTTCTAGGATTTTCGCCGCAAAGATAAAAATTTCAGGGGAAATCGTGATTTTTAGTTTTTAAATTGGAGGATGCATCTCTTGAGGCGAAATAAAAGGAGATCGGATATAGGGGGCGAATCGCCTCACGATCCTGTAGAATACCAGGACCCCTTGCCTGGTCCCGCGTCCATCAGGACGATGTTATTTGTCCTGGACTCCCTCGGGAACCGACGGGCCCTACGGGAGAGGGAAATCCACGGAGGAGACGTCCAGTCCCTGGGGAAGCTTCGTCCAAGCTCGACGGGGTAATATTTAATTTCTTGCCCGACTGATTCCCCGCCCCCTCCGAAACGCTCCCGCAGGACTCGGCTCCTAGGGGAACCGGGATCTAAATAAATCGACCTAACCTCCACCTCGAAAAACGACCGAATGGGCGCTGAAAAATAGAACCATTAAAAATCGAATCCTTGAAAATGAAGTGAAGAAATTTAATTTCATTAAAATGAAAAATTGGGAAATTTCAATTCTTAAAGCATAAAGTCCTTATCCCCTTTGTGAATTTTCCTTCATTTTTTATGAATTTCTTTGTCGAGGTCCATCATCGACTTCCGGCCATGTCGATACTTCGGGCTCATCAGCGGTTAATTACTGGCTAATTTAAAGCGAACTTTCGCGATCTCGAGTCCTTCCGAGGGACGTCACGGGCCAATTTTTCGGTATTAATAACCGCCTGGAAGTTCCTCGCAGGATGCGACGGACGCGGGGTTTTCCTTCTTTATCGAAAACGCTGGACGAGGGGGAGATTGCCACAGGTTGAAAGAGACAGAGAAACTGGGAGAACGGGAGATTTATTAAGCTTCGTGCAGCTTCGGGGAGCCCTTAAAGCTGCCGTAACAAAGTATCCTAAGTACGGATCCTTAAGTACCTATAAATGTCCTAGCGCTCGGTGAACAAAGATTTAATTAACCGACTCGACAAACCGGCCGTGAGTATTATTTTTGTCCGGCGTAACTAATACGAATTTAATGTCGTCGATGACAAATGGAGACTTAAGGGCAGAGCTCGTCGGTTCGTCCTTTGCGGGACACCTTTTCTTTGCACCTTCGACGCCCTCCGTCTTTTCCAATTTCGCGACGGAGGTCTTAACCTACATTCCACACCTCCGTCACCTCCCGGCACGGAACCATCCGATTTTTACCACCTTCTCCCCTTTCCGGCCCTTTATTTGCCCAAGTCTGCCGACTTTGTGTAAACCGGAAACTTCGGGAGAAAAGTGAGTTGCCGAGCCGAGCTTAAAGCTTCGGAAGAAGGACTCGAGGAAATTGACAGGCAACTGTCAATCTTTTCCCACTTTCCGCAGTTCAAGGGAAACTTTTGCAAACGACGAAATTGTTTACCATAATATATGAACACCTTGTGAACGTTTCTCCGCCGGACGTCAGATCTTACATCTTGTTAATCTCTTAAGGGGATGTCAAAGTTGCATCCCAGGGGTCAATAGTTCATGAAACTTTTCTCCAAACTGGGTGTACCGAATCGATTCAAACTCGATAATATCAATATGGAGGGCATAAGGAAGGTTCCTGAAACTCGTGAAATTTGATTTCTTACAGAAGAGAATTTTTAAACGGGTATAAAAAAATTTTTAAGGAATTGAAATTTCATGGCTGTCAGGATCTTCCTTATAGCCTTAGTATTCACATTGCGAGGTTTGAAAGGATTCAGCACCCCCAGTTCGGAGAAAAGTTTCATTAATTATCGGCTCTTCAGATGCCACTTTCACATCCCCTTAATTACGACTGTCATTAAACAGAAGTGCTTTGACCGCTGTCTACTGATTCTGACGCGTTCTCTGCCAATGAGGACTATTTTTATATAAATACTCGGCTATCTTTCGGCAATATGATGAAGTATCGTGAATATAATTCATTCCTTGGAACAAGGTACGGCGAAAGAAGAGGAAAGGGTAAATATCGATTTCGGCCATTCGAGTCGAGGGTTTAGGTCGAAAAACGATTGCTAGTCCGGATCGGCATTAACTTCGGCCAAGATTAAACGACTTTTCCTAATTTCACCCGCGAAATCCCCGCAAAGTACAGGCGGCCGCGATAAATCCGCGCCGGGCCAAATTGAAATAAACTTACGAAGGCTTCCGGTTAAAGGAGCCGGCTGGAATAATTCAAAGCCAGCTCGGCAAGAAGTTACAAGTTAGCCAATAAATGTCGGCCTCATAACTCGCCGGGTATAATGGATACGAGTGGCAGCAGCATTCCGCCGAGACGTTGGCCTCCACTCTTGCGTGTGCACTCGAAGAGAGGAAATGGCCGAGGAAAAGTCGACGAAAAAAAAAAATATCACAGCCAATGGTCATCCGTCAGTTCTCCTGGTCTACAAACTTTATGCATCTCTTCCTAGAGACTCTATATAAAATTTCTTATACCCTCGAAGTGATAAGAAATCGATGAAAAGAAAAAATATACATCGCAACCACTGGTCATCGGTTCACCCGGTTATCAAAAGTGGCACATCTCTTATCGTAAACTTTAAATAAAATCGCGCATGCACTTGAAGTGATGAAAAATTTACGAGAAAAAGTGCATCGCAGCCAATAGTCATCGGTTCACCTAGTGTGCAAAAATTGCACATTTTTTATCGTAGACTTTAAATAAAATCGCGCATGCACTTGAAGTGATGAAAAATCGACGAGAAAAAGTGCATCGCAGCCAATGGTCATCGGTTCTTTCATTGTGCAAAAATTGCACATTTTTTATCATAGAGTTTAAATAAAATCGCGCATGCACTTGAAGTGATGAAAAATCGACGAGAAAAAAGTGCATCACAGCCAATAGTCATCGGATTCTTTCATGTGCAAAAATTGCACATTTCTTATCGTAGACTTTACATAAAATCGCGCGTGCACTTAAAGTGATGAGAAATCGACGAAAGAAACACTAAATTGCAATGGTCCTCGGTTCTTCCAGTGATGCAAAATTTGCACATTTCTTATTGTAGAGTCGAAATAAAATTCCGAGCATTCTCCAAGATTTCCTCGGGGTCCAGGACCACGTCCGGAGGGAGGGGAATTTAAATGTCTCCGGGCATCCCCCGGGAAGTCGCTGTTTCAATGAACAAGTGCACCAGGAAACGCGGCCCCGTCGGGAATCCCCAGCGACGTAACTCGAGGATTTCAACTGGCCGAAGGATTATTGGCTTTTATCAGAGTCCTGGCGCGAGCCAAGTCCAAGTGTCCTTCTCCCCTTCTCGCGGCATTTGCGTCCCATTTGGCACGAGGTTTCAATCCGTTCTCTGCATTTCGCGCACTCGCGGGTCTTATTGTCTCCGGCTCGCTAGTCGCGACCCGGATTCCGCGACTGGGTTAAAGTAGTAACTGACCTATCGGCGTCGCCGACTTTGCCCGGCATGTGCATGCACCCAGATGCACCTAGGTGCACCTATGTGTGCCCCGACTTTGCATACTCGGCCAGGCATTCGAGAACCGCGCCAGAGATCGCGAGTCCCGCTTTTCCGGGGAAAATTCCCCATCCCTCGGCAGGAAACCCCGCCAGGTTTTATTGGGAGTCCGAATATTTCAGGGGAGTCAGGAGAAGTGCAGATCCGCCGTGGATGCACATTAGGCGCCGCCGCGCGGAGGATCGTGTCCACCCTCCGGGTCAACTGGTTTAACATAACTGAATATTGATACGGAACACCCTTCAAACTGGTGCCGCCACTTGGACGTGCCTCACTCGGGACCATCTTGGCTACCAGAGATTCCATCTTCCCCGGCTCCTCTGCTGGGAATAGACCTTAACTTGGCACGAGACAACGCATCAAGCGCGAATTTACCCACCCCCCATGGAATTAATCAGGGTGGAGATGACGCCTCCTGGATCCTTTCACGAAACATTTTCCCCCCGAGGATAAAATCGAAATCCAGTTTTTTTTCTATATAAATTTCAAAGTTACATAAATTAAATAGGGCGGAGATGACAGCCCTGGATCCTTTCACGCAACATTTTCCTCTCGAGGATAAAATCGAAATCCTGATTTTCTTCTTAATAAAATTCCTAAATATAAATTCCAAAGTTACATAAATTAAACAGAGCGGAGATCCCCCTGGATCCTTTCACAGAACATTTTCTACCCGAGGATAAAATCGAAATCCTGATTTTCTTCTTAATAAAATTCCTAAATATAAATTCAAAAATTCCATAAATTCACCGGGGTAGAGATGACGTCTCCTGGATCCTCAATCACCCAGGGAACATTCTCCTCGTATAAAATCAAGATAAAAATATATTCTGAATAAGATTTGAAAATTAAACTCTAAAGAGGATAGAAATCGCCTCTGAAAATTTCGGGTGGTAAAACCGGAATGACGGCAACACTTAATTCGGACAATGGCCGCCCTACTAAACCTCATCACCAGGTGTTATCGGAAGTAATGCAGATAACCTATCCAGCGCCATGTTTATGCACCAGATAGTCAAAACGGAATATCCCTACCTCGAGCGTTATGAAACGAATTATCGGCCTGACTAAATATGCAGATCCGGACCAGGTTGGGCGAGGAGACAGCCCCGATGACGGCGGTGTCGGCATGATTAATGGGCTCATTGTTTGGCATCGATGATGCCATGTTAATGCTAATTATATTCCGACTCTCGGCGTTATTTCACTCCCGATATCCCCCGTTGATCCCGGCAGGGCCAGCTTCGAGCGACCCTGGCCAAAATGTTTTAACTCGTCGACGTTCGTCCGGCGAATTATTGATAATCCTCGCAGGATTAATCGGGCCGACCAGAGTTGGCCCAGGACTTTCCGATCCTGCCGATATACGCGTTTTCCCCGGACTATCACGTCGCGATAACGCGTCAAAAGTACCGGAAGTCCTTACGAAATATCTCTCCCTGAATACTCGCGAACGAAAAATTCACCGGGCGCGAAGAGCCCTTAAGCCCTAGTAGCATAGAATAATTTTTAAATATTTCTTTGTAATCTTTGCTAAACATCTCAAGCGACAGATTTTTTCAGATTTCTTGTAAATTTCATTCAAAGATATTTGAAATATTTCTTGAATATCTCAATTACATATTTGGTTTAAATAATTTATAAACATATAGAGAAATTATATTTTTTAACTTATTAACATAATAAAAATACATTTCTTACTTCACGACTATTATCGGACGCTTCATTTGGTATCAAAAAGTACAAGAAATTTTTCTAATATTTCCGTTCCGCTATTTCATTATGGGAGCAAAACGTGTGATTTTGATTTTAAATATTTTTAAATCGTTTATAATGTATTCGGCGGATAATATTTAAAAAATACTTGTATCAAATTGAAACGAAATGTTTTGCACATCTGATAGGAAAATATTATGAACATATGGAGCTAATATTATATAAATATTATAGAGATAATATTCTAAAGTAAACGTTTTGCAAATATTTCAAATGTCTGGTAAATATTTACAAAATTTACGATATTCGTTAAATATATAGAAAATATAGGACAAATATTTTGTGCTACCAGGGAGGTGATATGAAAGTGGCGTCGAAGAGGTCTCGTTTATGAAACTTTCTTCCGAACTATGTATACCGAATCGATTGAAACTTGACAATGTGAATATGGAGGCTATAAGAAAGGTCCTGCTACCAATAAAATTTTATTTCTTCTAAAAAAATGTCAAAGTGTCTGTAAACAAATTTGGAAAAAATTGAAAATTCATGATTGTCGGGACCTTCCTTATGGCCTCTATACTCATATTGTAAAGTTTAAAGCAATCCGATGCACCCAACTCGGAGTTTCATAAACGAGACCTCTTTGACACCCCATCACCTTAAGAACGAAATTGAGGGGGTTTTCATGATGTCGACCATTGACAAAGGCTTGAGGCCCAAAATAAAATCGGTTTCGATGGTTTGAGCCTGTCGGTCGTAAACGTGAAGGGAAGTGACGAGGGATGTCGATGTCGACTCGAAATCGGCCAAAAGTGGGGGACCGGATTCGGGCCGCGATTCTGTTTTGCAATTTGTTGATCCTGGCCCCGGGATGATCCCGCTTTAATGAAGAGATTTTTATGCCCGGCACACGACTGCAAATCCCTCTATATTTGGCCTGGTCGGCTGTGTTTAACGAGGAATGACATTTCGTGGGCTCGAGCGATGCACGGGGGTACACACGAGTTCGCAGGGGTGATCACCCCTGGACATGGCCCGACGAAATCATAAATCCATTGTTAGGCCGATACAAAGAGCCGCTACAGCCGACCACGTGGAAACATCGAAATCGTTTGGAAATATTGAAAGCAAAATTCATAAAATTCCAAACCTCCGCTGGCCGAGTTAATCTGCCTTGAAATTAATGAAACTCGATCCATCGCCGCCACGCACCATGGAACCGGAACTTCGGAATTGTGAAGAATTAATTCGCAATATTATTAACCATCCTTAATTACGTTTCGCTCCAGCAATTTTTCATTAACTGGATATCATTACTTTTCGGGCATATCAGAAGCCCCCCGATATTTAGCATACTCGTCTAACGTCGAATGACATTTCGTGGGCCCTGTCAGAGTGGTGTGGGGTGCACGCATGGTTTCATATGGGGTCCTCCCCCCATGGACGTGCCCCCAAATATATAATCTATAGTTTACCCCTCGTTCGAGATTAAAGATCGATAGGACGGGTCACAATGACGTCGCATGGGACACCATAGGCGTGTGCTTTTTCGCTCGCCCCCTCTCTCTCTGACAACCTGTCGGCCGCCTCGCTCTCTCCTTGTCCCACCCGTTGTGCGCCGAGGAGGTCCCCTGGCGCGGCCACCCTTCGTCGTTTCAACGTTTCAGCGTTTCGCTCTACATCGGGCTCGCAGGGTAACCGAAGCCACGGTGTAACCGTGCACCTCCCTTCGGGCTCGACGGCCTCCATTATTGCCGGCGTACAATCGCTAAATTGTTACAATTACCGCTTTTATGCGCACGACAGCTGCCGCGTCAGCTGACGGATCTCTTCCTATACGGCCGAGCTGCAGGAGATCCGAACGCCACGTCGAAAACGATACCTCGTGGGCGGGATCGCGTTATGCCATGTTACTTCGTGTTATGCCACAATGCGAGCACTATTCGATTGCAGAATTCCGGGAACAATGAAAAAGAAAATCGGGAATCATTTTAATTTCCTTCGTATTTATCGCCTACCAGATTCGACCAGAAAATCTTGAAAAACGTCTTAAAAATCAATGGAAAGTGAAAACAATTTTTGGGGATCACCCTGTTGGAGCCCGTGGAGACCTTGAAAACCACCCTGACGAGTTTCCAAGAATTTCGAGGCGGATCGACGGGGTCCCCCGAAAGTTCCCCACCACCCGATAACTGGTCGTGGCATCCCTCGGTCCTGTTCCAGGACTCATGGGACCCGAGTAATTTACAGAGGAGGGTGTCATCCAAACCGAGCATTGTTTTACGAGAGGCGAAGTTTTCGAGGGTTGGACGGATGGTGGAACGTGCGTAGGGGGTGGCGTTATAAAGCGAAGGTGGGCGAGCTGGTGTCAGGTGCTCCAACTTGATGTCTGAACCCGGCGGGACCAGGACGAAGAAGTGGTCCCAGGACTAAACTCCATGCAAAATCCGGCTCCAAAAATTTCATCCTCCACCTCTTGCTCTTAAACCTCATTCCAAAAATGTATGAACGGCCTTGAACGAATTAGGAGCAGGAAAGGTGGAGGAATCCGAGGAACAAAACGTCTCGAAGGGACGTTTCCAGGACGATTCCGCGGCCTTTGTGCCGAGAAGCCCAACCAGGAGAATCCAATTCCAGGTCTCCCCGTTCGCCTCGACGTTTATATTTATCCTCGTCGAAAATCGGGGAAATAGAAGGACTCCGAAAGGGCGCGTGCACTGCTCGCGAAATTCGTCGGGAGGATTGGTCAACCTCTTGGTCCTGTCGAAAAGGGCAAATCTGAAAATCCACAATGCCGTCCACCAACACTTAATCGCATTAGAGAAGGCAAGGTGTCGAAAAAGGACAGGAATACTTCGGCCGCCAAATCCGGAAACCCCGCTGCCACGATCCCTGAAGAGACTCCTGAAGAATGGTGGGAAGTGCCAGGAGTCGTAAGGGGATTGAATGCTCGAGGACCTAGTGCGAGTTTTCATATTTTCACGGTAAATTTGTCCCACCATCCCGCGGCCATTCGGACGCCTAAACGGTCTCCTTTCAGCACGAAATTTCGGCCATTAGGAGCATTGATGGATTACCAGCGGGAGGGTCCGGGTTTCCTGCGATTTTTTTTTCCTTCCCTCCCTTTTTGAATATTCACTCGTAAAACGCGGATGGGGACATTTAAGGACGCTATTGTTCGGTCGACGAGGAACGCGAACACGCCCCCTCCCCCGCTTTTCTTCTGCGATTATGTTCCTTCTTCCGCTTCCTTTTCCCTTCCCTCCCCTTGATTTCACCCTCGAGAAAATAATCCATACCGCGTAAATAATTTCTGAAATCATATCCATAAGTTCATTCATCATGGCCACTACGTGGGGACCATTCTGTGACAATGAGAACAAAAAGGTGGCTAACTACAAGAAGTATCATATCAAGTATGCCCAAAGAAACGTCAGATTGAGTATATAAACTAGGTTCAAATCGACATCAATTTTTCTTCTCGACAAAATAATTGATTCTTGCAGTTATATATGATTTAGGCAATACGTATGTGAACAATATATTTCTTTCGGTCAATTGAGCTTTTCTTTTTCAGGGTACTTTCTAAAACCGGACCCCAAATTCCCGAGTTTTACAGCCTCGTGACTAGAAATCTTTTTCCAGAAAATTATGACAATTTCGTGGCGGCATTACCACGTTTTATTTCCCTTTATCCGTCTTCGTGCCCACGGTAGTTACCCGATAGAAACGATTCGACATGGAGATTCGAATCGAGATCCAATCAGGAACCATTCCGTTCCCCAATTCGTATCTCGTAGGAACTTCTTTCGTGCCTCCTAGAGTTCAGGCCGCACGAACTTCCGGTTCCTCTTGACGTTCACCACGAAATCAAAGAAACATAACCTAGAAACGCTTCGACCATTCAATTCCTTATTTCCTTCAATTACGCGGTTTACGGGGCTTTCGAATCTGATATATCCCCACGCACTTCCGGGTTGCCCGAATTATGTTCCATGAAAAGAGCGCCTCTCAAAAAATTCTATAATTCAGGGGAAAAGGGAGTTTGCCGCAATTCGGACGAGGCTCTTCTTCTTCGCTTTCGACTTCTCTCTTCCGCTATTCCGAGCGAAGTGGAGCGCGACTGCAATATGGAAAATAAGAGGGAACTATTTTTCGAGGGACTCGACGTAAAAAGAGTCACCCGTGGAAGGATATGGCAGGGGCGATCCGGGGGTGGGTGAATGGGAGAGGATCTTCCACCCCCTCGACTCCTCCACGATTGTGGAAAAGTCAAACGACGAGGGGTGGGGGACGTTTCCGATCATACGTTCCGCCTGGCGGCACGCTCGTATCACGAGCTCAGAAACTGTTCCACCCTTATCGTTCCGTCCGATCGCTACCCCTTTCAACAAAGTGGATATTCACTATCGGGCCAAGATTCCCCCGCGCTTTAAACTTCTGTCCGACTCCCGCGTGTCCTGGATCCTCGGAAAGGACTTCAAAGGTACGCCCCCTCGCCTTTGGCATCCGGCATTGACTTCCACCCTTTTGCCCGGTTGGGGTTGCAGGAAAGGGTGGCTCGATTGACCGAGGAGACACCAGGAAGAAAGTGTAATGCCGATTATCACCCCTAGAAAATTCCTAGCAACCCAATTCAATTTCTTTCTCAGATAAAATACCACAAAGAGGGTGAAAGGCTCTCCACCCTTAATTCTATGTGTTTCTATTTTTTATTATATGTAACGATTCTCAGATTGCAAACTTTTGTTGCAAAGGAGCACCACGAGTTCTTAGAGACCCATTTCAGTTTTTTTCCCAGATAAAAAACCAAGAGCAATGTAAGAGACACTCCACCCTTAAGGCGATGTAAAAGTGGCGTCAAAGAGGTCTCGTTTACGAAACTTTCCTCCGACCTGGATGTACCGAATCGTTTCAAACATTGCAATGTAAGTATTAAGGCTATGCAGAAGGTCCTACACCGACCTAATTTCAATTTTTCACTAATTTGTTTAGGTACTGAAACTTTCGTACGAAAAATTAAATTTCATGAGTATCAGGATCTTCTTTATAGCCTCTATATATTTAGGGTGTAGAGTTTGAAACGATTCGGTGCCCCGAATTCGGAGGAAAGTTTCACGAACGATACATCTCTTCGGATGCCGCATTCACATCCCCTTAATTCTATTCATGTGTATTTTTTATTATACCCATTGATTCACAAAATATCAAAATTTTACGTAGAAAACCACTGGGGCATGGAAATGTACAATGAAGTGAAAGGGGGATGAAACGGGGTATGGCAGTCGCGAGTTCGGAAGCCACCCCTTCCCGTTTCCGTTTGATTCCCTATTCTCTCAACGAGGTGGATATTCCACAGTGGGTTAAGATTCAGTACTCGAAACTTCACGTCGTTTCCTCGCGTGTCCTTAATGCCGGGGGAAGACTTCAAAGAAGTACCCCCGACTACCCCTCGGAGACCTCGGCTTATCGACGCTTAAGAACGTCGGAGATCGCTCGGCTAACTTCTCTATCTGTCTCCCCAGGAGTCGCGAATCGATTCGCCATATATCTCCGGTATTCTCAATAGAAGGGTGCGTTTCCGAGTTAACTGTTGCTCCCCCCAAGCGACGAGGCGGGGATCCACCCCTGGCGATGCGCGCCCCTTTATTCCGTCCTTTCGAGGGCGCCAAGTGGAACTGAAAAGGAAAAGGAAATTATTCCTCTAGAAATCTTCGGGGGATGGCGTCTCGAGAAGGAGGAGAAAAAAAAATAGGAAAATAGAAGAATAAGACTTGGCGAGGTCTAGGGGTGTTTCCTCAAGGCGGAGGCTCGAGGCCAAGGATAAATCCTCCCGCCCTTTATTGGCATTCTTTAACGAGCGATAACGAGTCGAATTTGTCTGGGCGATAAATCGGGAAAAGCAACCCTTCCCCGCAGTTCTCACGCTAGATCTTCTTGCCGATAAAGGGGAATTTATCGCGCTCCACTTATCCGAGTTCTTCGAGCTTTGCCTCGAGTTATCCGCCGCCTCTCTTCGATCTCTTCCTGGGGTGGCACACCTTGAAATTCAGGATTTTCAGCCTGAAGTTGGAGAACACCTTCTCTTCTTCTTATTTCTATTTTCATTAAGAAGGTACTGGAATTATGGGTTAGGTAGAACGACTCGCGTCACCTGGTTCCGCTCGAAATTGGGTTATCCAAAATGGCTGCCATGGCAGGGATCGAGGCGGCACATCTTGAATTTTTTATTTTAACCTTGAATGTGGAATCCGGAAACACCTCTCTTTTTTATATTTATTTCTATTTAATACCTCCTGCAATTATATGTTAGGTAAAACGACTCGCGTCTCCTGGTTCCGCTCGAAAATGTGTTATCCAAAATGGCTGCCATGAACAGGGGTACACCTTGAAATTCATGATTTTAAGCTTGAAAGTAGAATTCGGGGACACCTTCTCTTTTTTATTTCGTTTTCCATTAAGTAAACAGTGAAATTAGAGATTAAGCAGGACAACTCGCGTCGTCTGGTTCCGCTCGAAAATGGGTTATCCAAAATGGCTGCCGTTTGGCGTCGACACGATATCCGGTTTCAGGCATTCAAACCCTAACTCCGCGCCGCCGTCTCCAATTTGCGCGTCGCACGTTTCGCCGAAGCTTTGCCGCAAGCTCTCGTACGTGTACGTGAATACGCGATGCTCGCCGGCCCGTAAAACGGCGCGCACCTGCCCGGTTTACACGGAATATGATAAGCGTCGACGGGCGTCGCTTTAACGCGAGGCTTCGTTTCCGGCCCGAAGAGTCGCCACCATCGATTAGGGATCGATTCCGAATTGGGAACCCTGCTACCCTCGCCATTTCCACGGACCACCGTGGTTATGGCACATGTGCTGCCCTGCTAACGATGGGGTTTGATTTTCAACCCCTAAATTGGATAATTCTTCAAACGGCCACTTAACCTCCAGTTAACGCAGGCCGCCATTTCCGCGCCCGGTTTCACGACTACTGTAAAGCTTGACGAGCGCTGAAAGAAAAATGAATGAAAAATTGCCATTCCCTTATTTTCATTTTATTTTCAATATTTAGAATATGTTAATTTCAGACGGGATTGCCAGTTACACTTAGGCCAATTGTAGAATCCTGAGGATTTTATTGCTTGCTTGAATTTATAAAAAATTAAGGTTTACTGAACTTTCATCGTGCTTGGACATTCTTTTTATTTCCTCTTACCTGCGTTATTGGAGATCGATTCGGTGATGAGAAAATCTTATTTCTCGGGGAAACTCGAGAAGCGGATTCTCTGCGGTCAGCACGTGACGGAGTGGCCGGAAGTCCAGACATTTCGGAGCCGCATAGGAATACGGCCGCGGCCACTTAGTTTGCGTTAGCGGGGAGAAATTAAAATTCACCGTGCCGGCCGAATTACGGAACTTTTTAATTTCGTAATATGCAAATTAGCCCCAGCTACGTAATTAATTCCACGGGCCGCATATCGCGCCGCACTTCCCGCGAAAGCTCGACGCCGACCAAGTCGCCTGTTGATGAAATTTCCGCGGGGCTCGCCAAGTGAAAGATGTCTGCATGCCGACGTTTTTGGAGAGCTTTCCCTGCGTTTTTCGACTTTCCCCTTTCCCTGGCTTTCCTGCGCTTCCGACCTCTATTTCCCTAGCCCTCCACCTACCCCAAAGAGACGCGTTCAGCCTTCCAAAGGAAAAAGAAATTCGCCATATTTAAATCGGAACTTTCCTAGGTGTCAATTTTCCTCGATGGAAAACCGTACCCTTTTCCTCAATGAAAATCCGTAGACGCTGAAACGTTGAAGAACTAACCGAACCAGAACTTGGCATTGACAATCTAGGGTGCGCAATTTTCCCGGCACAGTTACGCAATTTTCCTTCCATCGGCGGATACGTCGAGCTCCCATTTTCCTCGCATTCTACTGATTAAAAGTCTTCATCGGGAGTTTTCCTCTGGGAGGGGGAGCACTCCATTTTTCTTTTCTCGGTTCTTCGAGCACACGCTCCCGATGCGAAAGAGGGCCCCCGGAGAGTAGGTTTTGTTGCCGTTTGCTCGCTGGTTGCAGGTACTTCAGCAAATCGAGGAGGATCTCTCCATGGTAGCGAGTTACCATGCTCGTCGTCATCGCCGGCATTTTCCGATGACGATTTTTCGCCTCCTTTTCCCCGATCGCGGCTCGCAAAATGGCACTCGACGGTCTTTCACGGTTCCATAGGGAGGAAGCCGAAGAGCCCGACTCGACTTCAGGGTTGACGTCTGCTGTCATGCATGGAGAAGCAGTGTCTATAAACCCGTTCGTCCTCCACCTCTCGTGCCCAGGAAGTGTCCATAAACCTTGATGAAGCTCCGAGGCGCCGGTGCCGTAAATATCGAGCTCGACGTCATTCCCGTTCCGACCTTGAAGACGCTTCGACAACCAGCTATAAACCCTGACGAAGGGCACTTCATTCAGTGCCGAAGAACCTTGCCCAGGAGACTACGTGGCGAACACCTCTTCAAGGTCCAAAAACAAACATATCCCGTTCCGTCGCTATTTCTCGAATTACCGAAAAACAGGCTAGAGAAGCTGAAGAGCGCACCTGAAGACGCTTATAACGTGAAGAATGACTAATTCCTGCAGGACCTAATTTTTCTTCATCGTTAGCGGTGGCTAATTCTTTCGAATTTCCATGCCCTCGTTTCTCTTCAGGGTCTCGTCTCGAAAAACCGTGTATATGACTCCTCGTTGATCCTCCTCATGGTCGTCGAGAACCGGGGCCGACTAAAAATAATATTTCACCAGCTCCAGCCGAGCGTGTCGCGCCTATACGACATTGATCATCCGCCGTTCCGTTGTATCGCCCAGTTTCCCGGATGTCGCCGCCCCCGCTTCGTGCGACCGTAGATTCAGTATTTTCAGCATTTCGCAGGACAACCCGACGAAAACTACCCCCGAAAAATATTAAAACGCGACAGATCGACCCTGTTAGTCCAAGTCTAAAAACTCATCCGAAATATGCCGGAATATAGCTATCCATTTCCCAAGAGGGGAGTAAAGGAACTCTATCGAATTTGGACGACCAATTTCGATAGAATGGTTTGGACGACCATATTCGATAGAATGGTTTGGACGACTAAATTTGATAGAATGGTTTGGACGACCAAATTCGATTGAATGGTTTGAGCGATGAAATTCGATAGAATCGTTTAGACGACCAAATTCGATAGAATCGTCTGGACGACCAAATTCGATACAATCGTTTGTACGACCAAATTCGATAGAATGGGTTGGACGATCAAATTCGATCAAACCGTTTGGATGACCAAATTCGATAGAATCGTTTGAGCGAGCGAATTCAGTAGAAAAATGATTAACAAATTTTTGGGACCATCCTATCGCTTTTATCTCCCTCCCCCCGGTTTTGCAGGAGGTACGAGGAAGAGGGGCATTAGTTTCGGGCGTCAGTTCAGGCTGTTTCGCAGCGCGGAGACAGAACGCGCAGATATCAGGGAGAGAGTGTATGACTCGCAGAAGGGTGGAGGGTGGATCGGGCGACGTATCGCGGGGGCGGTAGAAAGCCAGGGGAAGGTTCGGCAACACCTTGCAGTGATGCCTCGATACACCATAAATTATTCTATTCATATTATATAGGTGTAGTCGGCGACCTCTGCACCCTGCCGTCTCCTCTCACCCCAGTTCTCCATTTTTCTTGCGCTCCCCGCGGAGGACCCCTTGCTCCCCCATATAAATACATACACACATGCATATATTGAACTATTCGGTATCGGATACATGGATTTTTACCGGTCTTAATTACACGTGTACATATATATATCGTGTAAGATAGCCGAGTATATAAAAATATATATGTATAGGCGTTGCTAGGAATCTGGACATACAACGTTCGGGAAAGAAGCGTATACAAGGTGTTCATACGTTCCAATATTTATATATATTAATTATATTTATTTCTACCTACAAGTGGAGTTCTTCTTTGGTCCTGGCGACAGGAAGACAATAAAACCTTGCTTAGATCGAACCGGGGGACTTCCTGCGGAGGTCCTTTGTGCCTCTCCGTTTAAACATTGTCTTGTGTTCTCTCTCTCTCCCCCGCCCCGCAATATCCAGGGCACAATTGTGCCCGGTATCGTTAATACGGCCGCGTGAGGAGAATCATCGATACCTCGGCGCGCTCTTCGTTCTTCGGAGACGGCACAAAGGCTAATGGTTCCCCCTTTCGCCCCTCTCTCTCTCTCTCCTTTCTCTCTCGCTTCGCCGAGCTGCTGAAAGAGCGAGCCAGAGGGAAGGAGAGAGAGAGAGAGCGATCGGCCGAGGGGCCACCGGAAATGTCTGGACCCTGAAGAGCGACGCGCTAAGTTCAAGGAGGCAGTCCCAAAAGTTCTTCCCTTTTCCCGAATTTCTCCTTTTATCTTCCAAATTATGGTTCTTCCTCCATCCATTGATTTCCCGGGTTCCGCTCGAACGTGGATGTGCGTCTTTTCGGTGGATCCGTGGCTTCTTAACCACTTCGGTACGAGAGTCGACTATAGTCGACATCCACAGATGAACGCACCCAGCCGAGCGTCGACTTTAGTCGACGGCCGTGATATGAACCCGCCCGCTGGTGACCGCCGTACCAAAGTGGTTAAATTCTTAGTGCAAAATCCCGGATGCCATAATTTACGACTATTTTCGATTTCTTGAAATGGTTAATAAAGTCGAGGCTTCTTAAGTTCCTAAGATTTTTAGTCTTTCTTACTTTTCCTTTAATTCTTCATCCTTTTAAATGGTTTACGAAGTCGAGGTTTCATCGTAATGAGGGTTCCGATGGCGATAATTTATGTATAGAGGATTCTGGTATTTTTTCTTTTAATTATGGAAAGTTCGTCATACCTAAAGGGCTCGGATGGGGAGGGAGATGAGGGTGGGGGAGGGAAGAAAGACGGAGAGAAGAGATTCTCGCGACCCCTAACGATGATAGAATGGCACCGCGGCGCCACTTCTTGAATGGCAGGGCCGGGTCATGGTTCGGGGTTTTTTTCTTCCTCTCGCGCTTTTTCTCCCCTTTTTTCGATCGTCTTCCTCTCCGTAATCGAAAGCGCGGGACGATCCTCGGGCTGGCGGCTCGTAAATCTGCAAAATTCCGGGACGATCCATCAAAGTCCGCCAGCTGGAAAAGTACTCGCGTGTCGGCGGGCTCTCTCGCTTCGTCTCTCTCGCGCTCGCCCCTGGACCGTATCTCCGTCTCTCTCCGAGCGCCGGAAGAAAGATGGAGGCAAAGGTAGATGACGGAGTTAATAGCTCGTCGGGAAGCCGGCGAGCCGTGAGCTCACCTCCGCGAAATCCGATCGGCAAGTGGAGGGGACAAGACCGGATGCCGAAAAGCGACACGACTTTTTTATTTCCACCCTCGAAATTGAATCGCGGAAGTGCGCGGACTTGTTCGAATTCCTTTTAAGGGGGATGGTGGAAGTCGTACGAAGACTCCACCCGGACGCCTAATATGGCGTCGGATTAAACGCTTCCATGGAAATTGCACGTGAAGGAAAGCAAGATGATGTCGGAGAAGAAATATGTCTCCGCTCATATTCAGGTTGGGGAAAAAAGGGAATGCGGGATTTTCTTTGGTTTTTTTTTTTTTGAAAGGGAAAGGATGTCAGAGGTCGTATGGAAATTTCTTCAAGATGTCTAATATGGTGTCAGATTAAACGCTTCCACGTGGAGGCCAGCAAGATGAAGTCAGCGGAGAAATCTGTCTTCGCTTATCCCTTTCTGGTCGGGAGAAAAAAATGGAAGATGAGGAACGAGAGTTCCTTGCAACCCCATTATAAGTTTCCTGTTTTCCTTTCCACCCCTCGCCAGGCCCCCCAGGAGTGCTCATCAATTAGCGCGATGACTCGAACCCTGGTTATTAGACTCGGAAGTTCCCTATTAGTTTTCCTCTCGCCCGATGAATAACCAAATGGATTTCGGCCTGCGACTCGCCGAAAAAAAAAAAAGAGAAGGAAAGAGGAGCCTTCCCGGGGGACCCCGAGGTCGGCTTCGGGAATTATTTCCGACCAGCCGTGACCACGAAGAGGGCGACGCGGAGGACTGTCAACAGCCCGACCTTATTTTTAAAGGTCCACCTACGAATCACTTTTCCTGCTACGCCGGCCCCCGGCAGCTTTGACTGCTTTGTCTCTGTCGCGAGAGAAGTTTACCCACGTCGGGTATAACCGATCGCGCGTTTCCTCGAGATCGCAACTTTCTGACAGTCCTGAGCCCACCTAATGAGCCCCCTAAATCACCAGCCCATCGCCTCCAAACGTGGTCACCAAGGTGCAATAATAGCACACAAGCAGGAAACAACAGCATCTCCATGACTCGTCCCCCCTACCCCACCCATTTACCATCCTGAACCCATAAAAAAAAAAAAATACGCCGATTCCATCCTCAAATTTTTGGGGAATTTTTGAACTTCCACTTCAACGAGAAAAAAGAACCAAAGAATGATTTCTTTGAACAGTACCAAAATAAATATGTACACACACTTAATTCAAAGAATTATTATTTCCCTCGAATAAGTTGTCACCATTCCGAAGAAACGTCGCATTCGCAATTTATCCAATTTTCAGTGAAATTATTATTCTTCGAATTGACTTGAAATATTTCTTTGATGCCAATCGAGGAAATGTTTATCTGGTTCAATAAACATTTCTTCTCGTGGGCAGGGTAAACGGGCCCGATGGGTCTGAAGGTATGGACTGCGATCAAGAATACCTCCCCCACGTGAAGACGGTGATTTTCCTCTAGGTGATCTTCCTCTGGGTGATCTCTCCATTCCGTTCCCTTTCCAGGAGATCACCATTTACGCCCCAGGAGGGAACCAAGGTAGGAACGCACCAAGGAGATCGATAGCCTTTAAAACCTCCCTCATCGGGCAAACCCTGGAGTGATGTCCGCGGTCAGGGCATTCTTCTAGTCGGGAACGGCACCCTGAACCCTCCCTTGATCATCCCCATGGCTGACCAACCCCCAGGAACCGTGTCCGGGTCCAGCGATTGTGAGCGCTCTTTCGCCCGTTTGGTGCCAAACATGTCCGATAAATCATCGATCGGCTCGCGCTTGGCCATTGTGCGAGAAACATAGATTGCATTGTACACCCGCCACGGTGCGTGGCATCTGCTCGTGGCCATTTCTACAGGGCGATTCCAGCAGCCTACAGGGTGCCCCATGGGACCCCGTGATCCGTGTCAGTAGGTGGAGCACATCGACGGGTCCTCCCTTGCTTCGGCCTTCCGCAAGAAATAGGGCATCCTCGCCCGCAACCTTTGTATTGGAAAACCTCGGATTATAACGTCTCTGTCATCCCTCCAGCAATTTATAACACTGGGTATGCCGGGAATCGCGTGAATCCGTCGATGGTTTCCTTTCTTGTAACGCGTGCGCTCCATTGTGGGTCCAAAAGCAAAATGGCTGACGCGTTCCCAGTGACGTCACTGGTTCCAGGTCCAGGGATCCGATTCTCAAGTTCATACGGATTTTCTTTCCATACGTATAGATTTGCATAAAAAATTTCGCATTCTTGCAAAGTTGTTGTGTCATTGGTCAATATTTGAAAGTAATATACGAAACTGTGAATTTCACATGCGAAAGTTGATCGTATGAACTCGAGAATCGGGTTCCAGGGCTCCTATTCTCCAGTTCATGCGGATTTTTTTTACACACTTATAGATTTGCATAACAAATTTCGCACTGTTGAGAAGTCGCGTAATTGGTCAACATTTGAAAATCGCGTACGAACTGTGAATTTCGCGTACGAAATCATTCGTCGCATATGACTCAGGCAATAATATGCAATTGTCAACCTTTTTATCAGTGGGGATTTAGTCATTTCGGAATACGTTGACAACAGGAATATATTAAATATTTCCCGCTTGATACAAAATTAATATAGCTATCGAAACGTGGGGGTATTTAACCTCAAAATTGTGAATTGGTCGGAAGTCTATAAAAAAGAATTCATCCATTATTCTGGATTACGTGCGCGTCAATTGGGATGATCTGGTTTCGAGATAAAAAAAATTATTACGGCCATTTTTATTCTTCTCGGCGTGGAATATTTTTTATGAACGTCTTCGGGGTATAGAGCTGCAGCTGGCGGCCATATTGCTCGTTGTCGTCTATCCTCCTGCATAAATATTCTTGCTCGAGCCAAAGGACACATCCGGCGAACACGTAGCCTCGTGTAACGAGAGATACCCTGCTGAAAAGTCAAGAGGATCTCCTTGGGAGGAAGGAGCGAACGTTTCGAGGGTCGGGTTCTCCCTAGGGACCTCCTGGGCAGGTGGGTGCCGTGGAAGCTCCCGCAGGAACCCACGCTCCAGGAAACGAAGGACTTCCTCGGGCCGGGACTCTGGAATAACAACCACCGCGCCAGAAACCCGAAAACGGCTGGCGAGCGTCGCGAAAGTGTCATTTCCCGGTCCTGTCATCGACTTAGGACACGATTTCCACTTCCTGTCGACAATCCACATTTTTTTTTTACCACCAGATGAGCCCCGATTTTTCCATTTCCCTTCTTCTCGCTTTAAGGCGATGCGAAAGTGGCGTCCGAGGTCCCGTTTATGATAGTTATCTCCGAACCTGGGTGTACCGATTCGTTTCGAACTTTATACCGTGAATGTAGAAACAGTAAGAAAGGTCCTGACCTCCATGAAATTTCAATTCTCTTAAAGTTTCTTTATACATATTATAAAAATTTATTATGAAAAAAAAAATGTAATTTCATGGACGTAGGGACCTTTCTTACAGCCTCCATATTCACGTTGTAATTTTTCTAATGATTCGGTAGATCCAGTTCGGAAAAAAGTTTCATGAACGATTAACCCCTCGGATGGCACTTTCACACCCCCTTAAGATGATGTGAATGTGGCGTCGAAGAGGTTTCTTTTATGACACTTATCTCCAAATTAGGTGTACGGATTCGTTTCGAACTTTACAACGTTAATACAGAGGCTATAAGGAAGGTCCTGACATCCAAGTAATTTCTTGTAATTTCGATACACGTTTCTAAATTATTAAAACTAAATATGTTATTGAGATCTTCAACAAATATTTTAGATATCTTCGAATTAAATCTACGAGACATCTTAAAAAATCTGTCGCTTTAGATATTTAGCAAAGATGACAGAAATATATTTAGAAATTATTTTGTGCTACTAGGGCTCAGTTCCATCCTCCAGTCTTTTCAATGCAAACCATCGGACAAGACAGCCACCCTTTGCGCTCTTTGCACCCTTTCGCCAGACTCTGGCAACAGATTTCCGCGCCTCCGGCGAGGCGACCAGAGGGCTTTTCGAAAAATTTCCACTCGGAGTGGCCGGGCTCAAATCGGGCGCCGTAGTAACCGAATTATCCCGCTCAAAGCGCCTCTCCTCTGCGCCCACGATCCCACCCCTCTAGGTCGCCTTTTTCCACGTTTAACGCAATTTATTCTTACGACCGCGCGACCCGAGCGCGATTGTTCATAATTCGAGGAGGGCCGGACGAGAGACAAACGAGCGGAATACGACCGAGTCGCTTCATTATGGCGGACGCGGGGATTTCAAGCGCATGTCTCTCCACCCGCGAAGGAGAAAAGAGCCCCTCGAATGGTGGTACAGGCCGCTTCTCAGAAAGGGCGAAGGCGGCCATTTTTCCGACAGAAAAAAAACGGAAACAAAGAAAAAGGAACCGCCACTCGCCCTGATATCGAAATTGGCCCCAGGCCTCGCTCTTCGTCGGGCGCGAATGTTTTTTCCTCGCCTCAGTTTCTCTCACCTAGTTTCCAAGTTCCTTGGCCGCCATTGTTGCTGGGTCGGAAAAACTCCCCGAATTATGTAAACTAACCAACAGACTCGGTTGCGCTTTTTGCTCGATCTTGCTTTTGTCGCGTTGTTGAGGAGACCCTTCCTTGCGCTCATCGAAGTCTCCACGGCATCGACGCGTCTTCGGGGTCGCCTCATTTTTGGATTTCGAGGGAAGCTTTATAGAAATGATAAGATTGATCTTTTGAGAGTGTAGAATTATTTCCCATGGTTTATTACGAACCGTGCGTCGGGAATTGCGCAGTTTTGGCACCTGTTTGCATAGTCGAGGGAATTACGAAGTAGTACAAGGAGATCCAACGCCATGGATTGAAATCGTCCCCACTTTAGGGGTCCAAGATCTTTAGATTTTGTCTGATCTAGGGCCGAGAGCGCCTTCTCGATGGAATTTTGCAATTAAAAATTATTGTCTGCTAGCGGGTGGGTCACTTTCTGTGGAACCGACCATTGTCATTACGCCTCCTTATACTGTTTCATGGGTGGAATTATCGTCCTTGCCGGGAAATTGGCCATCAACGAACGATTATTAATATCGTTTACCCAATGATGGCGTCGGTTATAAGTGTGGTTTGTCAAGTAGCGGAGTAGCATTTTCCGAAGGGCACCATTTCCCCCCTTACCACTTTGGACGGAATGCCTCGACACTCGAAATTCCGGATCTGGCTAGACAACCGGCGGGAAATTCGGAAAATAAAGCCTCAACGAGGCGAAATCATGCCCAGAATCCGGATGGAATTCCGCATCCATTAAATGCCCCTGCGAAACGTCGAATTCGAAAATACAGCCGACAGAAATGCGTCCAGAAATTACATCCCAGACACCCGGACGCGTCCATTAAGCCCTCCTGGCGTAATACTCTAATTACAGTACTCGGGGCCGTAATTTTTCCATAAAAGGTCCGGCATATTTTACAAATTGAATTATTTACGAATTCCCCCTCACTTCGGCGTTACGCGTGCGCGCAATCGGTGGGAATTTACGAGCCCTCGCCAAGGGAGGAGCCGGAACGAAGGGCACTCTTCAGGGCCTAGTTACTCGAACAATGTCTTTCGTCAAGTAGCCATCCGGAGTGAAATTTCACCCCAGGTCGACGGAGAAGGATCAAAGAGCAAGTTAACGCTCAGACGCCTCCAGGAAATCCTAACAGCAGTTCGTTTCTTGGCCGAGTCCCGGAACACGTGGTCGACATCACGAGGAAAAGAGAACCCTGAAGAGACAACCGATTCCAGCTAGGGCCGCGTGCCAATGGTCGTCACCACGTGTCCGAAACGCCTTCGAACACGTGCTAGGTGAGGATTTTCCGCCGCAAGTCTAAGGACCTTTTCCGGAAAGACAAAGGACCCCTAAACGCCTCTTGATCCTGAAGATCATGTATCGGTTCCCCTAAACGCCTCCGTGTCGGGTCTCAGACCCGAAGAGCTCGCTCGGATTCACGCTTGTCGAGAGTGCCTAAACGATAAAACCCCCTGGGGGTAAATTTTTAAGGTTCACGCAACAGGATTATGCGAAACACTCGGCTTCATCCTGCCAGTTCTCGCAGGAATACGGGAGGGAAAGTAATTCCCCGAGAAAGGCACCCTGGAGTAATCGCGAGCGAGAGGGCGAGCCCCGGCGTCGCTCGGGTCCGAGAGAGAGGGCGATATTTTCGCGTTTTCCCCTTTTCGCGTGGATTTAACAAACACGCCCTTTACCGAGGCATTGAGCCGTCGAAACACCGAGTACCCCGGGAAAAGGAGCCTTTTCCCCGGCATTTCTTCCCGGCGTAATCGGCGAAATTCCGAAATAGTTCCGAAGCTCGCTAGGGCCCGTGAAATTAGTGTACGGGGCTGGCGCTGAGCGCCGGGAATTTACGGGAGCCCCTGAGAAGCTAATAAACGTTAATTCGACTAAATGCTAGCCGCCACCTGCCCTCAGCCCTTGAGCTAACTTTTCGACGTGCCCGGGATTACGAGAGAAACGGATCTTACCATCTCGCTAATGCCTTTAATGTCTGGACCTTATTGGATCCCAGGATTCGACCACTGAATCTTGACAAGGATAATTCAACAAACGTCGACGCCAGCGGCAATTTTATCCAATCATTTAAGGGGATGTGAAAGGACCATCTGACACTTTCTTAAGGGCTTCATGAAACTTTTCTCCGAACTAGATGTACCGAATTATTAATAATATTACAACGTGAACATGGAGGCTGTAAGGAAGGTCCCTATACCCATGAAATTTCATTTTTTTTTATAAAAAATATTAAAAATATCTATAAACAAAGTTTGAAAGAAATTAAAATTTCATGCGTGTCAGGACCTTCTTAATGGCCTCCATGTTCACGTTTTAATGTTTGATAAGACTCGGGTCATCCTGTTCGGAAAAAAAGTTTCATAAACGAGACTTTGTCGCCACTTCGCGTCACCTTAATCGGCCGCATTGATGAACTTTTAACACCTCGCGAATCTTTTATGAGGTTTAGACTACCCCGGAAAGATTCGCGAGTTGAAATCTACTTTTTCCTCCTTTTAGAGGAGGGATCGGTGGACATCGGTTGAAAGGGAAGCGTGAACACCCACTTCCGTCCACGTGGGCCCGTTTACGAGGGGACAGGGCCGTAAATAGCGGACTGCCGGCCGCTCGCTGTCGGCCTGATCGTTTCGCGGCCTTAAATCACTCCTCCGCGAAAGGACAGGGCTACTGCTCCTAGTAGTAGTTCCTTTAACGCTTCCACGGTGATTACGAGGTTTACGATTGTGCCGGACAAAAGACACGACAGGTAGGTGCCTCTTAGAGGATGAGCTGACCTTCTCTCGAGGAGACCCCGGGGGTCTTGGGCTTCTTCAATGAAATGCACGATTCCTGGACACCTGCGAGGTGTCGCTGTTCCTCTTGTAGACGTTGATATGAATCGGTACGATTTTCAAGACCAAGACCGAGACCGATTTTGCTGGTCAATATGATGGGTCATCGACGACTCGAGTCCGAAATCCAGGAACTCGATGCAGGAGATAATACAATCAATTTTTGCATGATAAATTGGCTTAGTTCACCCCTTCGTCAATGAAATGCACGATTCCTGGACACCTGTGAGATGTCGCTGTTCCCCCTATAGACGTTGATATGAATTGGTACGATTTTCAAGACCAAGACCAAGACCGATTTTGCTTATCAATATGACGAGTTATCAACGACTCGAGTCCTAATTAACTTTCACATGCGAAATTGACAATTTCGTATAGGTACGACTTTCAAACATTGACCAATGACTTCGCAACGATGGGAAATATTTCATGCTAATCCATTCGTATCTGAAAAAAAATCCGTATGAGCTGGAAAAATCGGGTTCTAATTGGCAGCTTTCTACAATTCGAGTAACTTTTGTTGACGAAGCACCCCACCGACGTTTCCTGGTGATACTTCGGGGAATCTCAAAATCTCTGTCAGTCCTGAAATGATAAAATCATGTATCATGATTGAAAGAGGAAGTGCCTGGTCCTGGTGGTAGGTTCGGTGATTTTGATTTACGACCTGGTCCCTCTTTTCCACGAGCCATTAGCCCGAGATGATTGGCCGTCAGTTAGGGGTGTGAAATCGAGAAGACGTGGTGAATACGATACCTAGGTGTCCGTCTGGGAGCGAAATGTGGATTTAAATACAGATGAGGTGTGTCGGGTGCGGCAACCGCTGCTTGACCGATGGCCGAATATCCCGCCGCCTAATTTCCACCTAATGCCACACTCCATTTTGTCTTGTATCGTCGCCTCGTAATGGGGATCATCACCTCGAGGCGCTCTCGCGCATTAATCTTCGTCCGGCCTCGTCACGCCGGCATTTTTAAGCCGATGGAACGTTTGTTTCGGTCGGGACGGCTGATTAACAAATATTTGTAATTAATCAAGCCACCACTCCCTCTTTTCCCATTCTCGTCTGGTTCCTACGAGGAGGTCTCGCGATTTTAATCATCACTCCTGGTCCATGTCACGGAACATCCTCTACATTGAACCTAAAAAATCCGTGAGGTTTTCCTTCAAATGTACTGTGACCGTATAAACGTTAACAAAGATATTGTGAAAATTCCAAGATAGGGTATTTTCATGGTTCGTTAGAAAAAATGCAGATAAAGAGAGAAACAATAGAGCTGTCACACGGTGCGACTGCCTTAACACATTCGTCTTTTCAAGTTCTATTCCTGGTTTGCCGCTGACGTGAATTCACGTCCATAACGATACACGATACAAGTTCGCGGCAACCAGTTTCAGAATGTCATTATTTTCGCCGGTACTCAGTATTTGAAAGGGAAAAGATTTGCCGGTCGCGAATGTGTTAATTATCACGTATTGTCTCCGTCGAGTAACATCCTCTACGTTGTACTTAAAAAATCCGTTAGATTTTTCCTTCCAATGTATCACCTTAATCCTTGGAGGGCTGTTCTTAGAGTCCCGTGGTCCAGAGCTCGTTACAGAAGGCGTCGCCGCAGCCGCTCCGGGAATCCGGGGAAGCTGCGGACCGAGCATAGGGATTTATTTCCGCATAAAGGCGTGACTAAAAATCGCAATATATCAAGCCGTGCACCGTGTTGCATACTGGTTACGGCCCTTCTGGGGTTGGTCTCCGTTGGCTAAGCCGGGGGTAAACCGCGGGTCGTTTGTCATACTTTTTACTAATAAGCCGCGAGCGTGCCGCCCGCCGTTTGCGATTGCGAGTCTGGCCCGTAACGAGATATCGAACTTCGCAATTGACTTCGTTAAAAACATGCGAGACCGTTCATTCGATAAGCCCCCGGAAGCGTGCGTGTGGGAAAATGGATAATTCGAACTAATACCCCCTCGCCACGTGATTTCCCGATATTCGTGTACAATTGTTTTCCCCGAACATGGCGGCAGGTCACGAGTCGGCCGAATAGGTTCACGGCGTAACGGCGACGTTGCACGAGTCGCATCGACTTCTGCCCCTCGGAGTATATATCCTACGGGAAGAAGTCAGTTAGTCAAGCGACCGGGATCCGAGTAATAAATTCCTCGGGAAATTCCTCCTCTTTTCATTTGTCCCCCCCCGTCCTCTGGAATGAGTTTTTTAGCTGCGCTTTGACGGAAGGCTCGCTCGCTGGCCCGTTCTTTAAAATCCATTTTCACCCCGGCGATACCACGGGGACTGGACGTGATATATAAGGCAATTTCATGAGCCATTAAGATCGGAACTTCATAAGTCGCCGGCACATGTTTTCGGCGTGGAAAGACAAAATGAGATTTTACCGAGGCGGTCTTGCCATCAATTCCGACCATCGGTGCAGGGATCTAATTCTCGAGTTCATACGATCAACTTTTATATAGGAAATTGACAATTTCGCGTACGACATCCAGACCAATCATGGGACTTCGCAACAGTGCAAAATTATTCATACTTGTCTATTCGCACGGGAAAAAAAATCCGTATGACCTCAAAAATCAGGTCCCTACGCAAGGACCTGAACAATTATAAAACGCTATTATTCGCACTATTCGAATATTAAAATGTCGATATTAAAATATTAAAGTATTACTCGTATCTCTTAGCCATCGAAGGCGCGTCGCATTTTGCAGAAATTTTCGTCGCCCTCGGCGGTAAAAATTTGTTCTCTAGGGTAGATCGATAGCGCCATGACAAAACCACCGTTTCAGACGCTGACGTGTTGTTTCGGGAGAATTTACTCTGCCGAACTGATCGGCCCCTCGTTTTTTGCCCGGTTACCAGAAAATAATGTTTCTCTTCCATTTCAAAGTTGAATCGAGCGCGGTACCGGGGGCGGCCGCATTTCGTTTATATTTTATTAAATCTCTGTCCATTCGTGAGTGACGTTTCTTCGGGCTGAATAAACCAGAGCATGTCTCCCTCCCCCGTTGTGGGGTAATTTGGTCACATTTTCGTGACTCCTTTCCCGCTCGGTTTCCCTCCTCGCGGCCGAAGAGGGACGGATGACTGAGCGAGGCCGGGTGAAAAAGGAGGACATGCCCTCCCATAATTTCACCCCTAATTTATTTTATAGCGCACCTGATAAAAACCAGAGTACCCCGATATATATATCCCGCTCGTCCATTTCAAGGGTGAGGACGAGGAGGGCGGCAGGGATGAAAAACCTTAAACGCCTTCTTGCGGCTCCTTCAGACGTGTTGAACAAAGACAACTCTTTCGATGTCCTTCCTCCAGGATTTCTTATTCTTCCCAAATCCCCATGAGGCTGAATCCATCCTGCTCATGGCACGCGAAGATACATTTTCCAACGCTCCGGATGTCCTGCAAAAACAGGAAAGAACGTCAGGGGGAGGTTTCGTTGCAAAGGGTGGAGTTTGGTCAAGAGTGCCGAGAAATAAATCGGGAATTGGAGTGCGACCAAGGAGTTGGGTCTCCACCGGAGGGAACCGTCCATCTTCATTAGACGTCGACCCATTCGGTGGGCAGGTAGTACCGGCAGGTTAAACCCTGGGCACATTGTCAACCACCGACGTGACCAGGTCCACGTGTACGCAGGTAACAATGCCCCATGCGTGGCGCACCATTGTTGGCAGCCCATGGGTCATTGTGCCTGGAGAAGCTGTCTGTCAAAACTCGACGCGTCAACCGCGATGCAACTATTAAAGACGTTCGTGCGATTCCTGCGCCTTCCTCGGGAGAAAAAGGGCGAGCAAAGGGGGAATGAGAAATCGAGACGCCCGGAGCGGGAGCACTTCTCTCCGGTGTTTTTTCGACCGATTCGACGTCCTTTTAAGAGGAAAAAAAATATTTACTCCGGGAGGAAAAGGGTTGAGAGAAGTCCGAGGAAGGAAACGTGGGCGAACGTGGGAGCGCGGCCATCTTGCGCGCGGAGAACCTGAAGGACTCAAAAATAGGACTTCCAGATTCTACGAGTTCGTTCGAACGAGGAAACGACATAGTTGACAATATTTATACGATATTCAATGAATGACATTGTTACATGGTCTTTTTTTTTTCTTAATTTACATTGCAACATTCGTGGCTTTGCACTTCTGGGAAGCGGTCTCTTGCAGGACGCGCAGAGTCCGGTTCCAACTTTCGACGGTAGGCAAAAGTCTAGCCTATTAACAATATTCATATGATTGACATGTTATTTTTTTTTTCTTAATTTACATCGCGACATTCGTGGCTTTTCACTTCCATGAAGCGGTCTCTTACAGGACGCGCCGAGTCCGATTCCAAGTTTCGACGCTAGGCGAAAGCAGGGGGAAGAAGGAAAGAAAAGCGACGAGGGTCTCGTCGCGCCGCAGTCGACATTAATTTGCAATCTGCACGCATAAATCTCTTAGGGCACACTCTGTCGAGGCATTGCCAAAGGAGGCGAGAGCGCCCCGCCGGATTGGCGGAGCCGTCGAGCGGGCGAGTATTAAAAAACATGGCGGTGTTTACCTCATCAAATTCCCATCTGCCCGAATGCCGGGAGAAATTGCCGGGCTCTCTTCGCGGCGGGCAGAAGATTAACAAAAAAGGAAGAAGAGAGAGAGAGAGAGTGAGCGCGGAGAAAAGGAGCGACCCCGTGCCGGGAAAGAGTTGGAGGAAGGAGGCGAGCGCCGCCATCTTGGAAAGAAACCCCCGCTAAATGCCCGCGATAAATCGGCGGAATTTGCCGGGCACTTGCGCTAATCAGCACTCGGGATGACTCGAGAGACTATTTCTTAAACCACGTACACATCTGAACGCGAACGCGTACATGGCATTCCTTCTGCCTCGCCTTCTCTCGTACGCATTGACGTTCAGATGTGTACGCGCCTTTAGACTGCGAGGGGACGAGAGGTCGGAAGAACCCGAAGAGGACGTTCATTCTACCTAGGTTTGCGCTAGAAGAATGGGCTATAAATATTTCACGTTGAATATTAACATCGTGCGCCACTCCCGGCCGAGTTTGAGGTTAGGGTTGCGGCCCGACGCGTGCCGTATCTGCGATCGACGCGACATCTCTCTTCGCCCGCCCTGGCGCCTTTTCCGCGCCGGCAACTCGGAGGGTAGTTTCCCCACCGAGATTCGCTCCTGGATTTCGATCAAATGTAAATTGGTCACGTGGAAAATCATTTCTATGGGAGTTCCCTTATCGTCTCCGCGTCAGGCACGGTTGACGGGACGGACGCGTTAAATGGTCCCGAGGCAGATGGTCGGGGATGCCGGAAACCAAGATGGCCACCAGGGCGGAATTTCACATTATTAATTTCCCCGGCAGAGCCAGACTTGTTTCCCTGATTTCGTTAAGGCCGATTCAATTTGAGTGGCCCTGATTAAAGCGACCAATTATCTCGGGCTACTAATGGCGCCGCTAAGTAGCCATCTTGGTGAACGGGGCGAAGTCGCGTTTTTCGAACTCACCGGCAGCCGCGAGTAGCTTCCGCTCTCGTTCCACGGGGATTTCTCGCAACCGCAACCCCTTTAATGCATAATTACCCCCTTTACCTGCCATAAGTCTCGGTAATCCTCGGCGATCGAGAAAATCTCTGCGCGGTTTCGCTCGATTCGGGGAGCTTCGATTTTCTCGCGTAACCTCTCGCAAGCCGCTCGCCATAAGCGGCTTACAATTAGCGAGTTGGTCCGGATTAAAATCCACACTCGCGAGTTCTCGCCTTCTCTTCTATTCTCTCTTTGGACCTCTCCTCCTGGTGTCTCGCTCGCTCTCTTTCTCGTTCCACCGGGCGCTCCGCAGACCGCGAGGTCCGCCATTGCATGACCGCATCTGCATACTCCGCAGAAATCGTTACCGATCGCTGCAAAATTACTCCCTGGTCCAGGATCCCCTGAAATTCAGCGGCGCTTCAATAAAGGAAATGGCACGAGACATTAAACGAGGGAATTAGACAGGTATTCCTAGAAACTAGCGCGTTCCCGGAACTGGAGGGTACATACAAACCCAGGGAATGATTTCAATCAACGCAGTGCAAATCCTTCAGGAACTTCGGGTCAATTTCATTTTCGCCAATCCTCACGGCAGTCTTTGAACTCAACCAGGCACAATGAGACCGACATCTGGTTAATTACACTTCCGGCTCGAAACCAAAAGCGTCCTTAGAATCTGGGCAGCGGGCGTCGCACCTGTCGGCCGATAACTTTCTCAGGACGTAAGGCCTCCCTTTTGCAGACCATCGTGCGGTCTCATTGTTGGCGGACCGCTCATTCTTGGATTTTGCGAAAGTTCCCATCAGGAGCGAGAATGGTGCCCGACTAGGGACGCAAATGATATCCGGTCAGAGAACCCCATCGAAGATCCCTGATGAGCAATCCCGGTTAGTGCACCAAAAAAGTTTCACCTCCAGATATTGTTCCAGGCTGAAAGATCCTCCCCAAGGAAAGTTCCTTCTGGGATAGCGGCTTTTTAACGACCTCCCTTAATTGGCTGCTGGTCGTTTGTTTCCGCCATTCAGGGCTCGTCAAGACCTTCCGGCGCCGTCCTCGGATCAGGCCCCACTTCCTGATGGTCGCCGGGAACTTCGGGAATCCTGGAGAAAATAAGTGGTTTCACTTTCTCGCGACATTTGCGATTTTTCCTGACATTCAATTCCCGAATGGGCACCTTCCGTCTACCCTATATTTCCTAGGCAAACGTAGGAAAGAAGGAGTTCCATGTCAAAAAGACAGAATTCACCTAGAAATGCGTTCGCCGTTCGGGTGTGACCGCGATTGTGGTCCTCAGTTTTCGTAGCCATAATCTTGGAGGGGAGCTGAGGGCACAAAAGAAGCAGGATCGGGGAAGAAATAGAGAGTGCCGAGAAGTTGTGGAGCCGGGCATTCTGCAGCGGAGAGGTCCCCTGCAAAAAGGAGGAACTGAAACGCGCGCTGCCTTCGGGTCGATACGAGTCTGATATACGTCGACTGACATTACTCGTACTCCACGGGAGCGCACATCTCTTCCTCTCCTTCTTTTCCTCCGTCTCTCCTTATACGTGGGGAACGCGACGCCGGATTCTTCCTCCTCGCGAGCTCGCATCCGAACAAAGCGCGAGCTATCTCCCTCGGCTAAGGGAATGTAACTTTTTCTAAGGATTCTAATATTCAGCATCCGTGAGGATCGACTATTTCCATGGGCATCGAAACCCAACTCCGATCACCAATTTTCCCAGGAAGATCCTTCCTTCTGCTGGGAGCCATCTTGACTTTTCGAGGTGCCCTCCAAGCTGCAGATTTCCAAGATCTTCCACGTGGTCCAGGATCCACGTTTCGGCTGCAAATATCTCCCTGTTGGAATTCTCCTCGTCCAATGGAACCGAAGGGTCCAGCCATATTTCTCCAGCTCACGGTCGACCTAATGAATCGAATAACGAAGGCGATCCACTTATTTATTAACGAGACGTCGGTGCAAGAGAGACCGACTCGAGACACTTCTGCCGAGGTCTTCGGTCTAGACAAGCGGAGCTTCAATTATTCCGTGTTCCGCCATTTTACTTGCCTCGCCAAGACAGCCTCGTCCACTTCGGGGCATTCGCCAAAGGACTCCTCGTTGGGTGCCTCCTCTAACGACGCTCATTTATGGATGGTCCACGTCGCAACCTGTTTCAACATTTAAACGAGCGGTTTAATTAGAATTTCGTGCAGGGTGGCAAAAATTATCGCCCTGGGAGGGGGTGGTCGTAAAAAGGGCTCTCGAAATCAGTCACAATCCCGGCTCTTAAATCCTGCCATGGTCGTTTTCCTAGTCTTATTTGCCGTATACAGGTACGCGACTACCGACGTGTCCGCGCCACCCACACAGGGGTTTTTTATATCCCGACGTACTTATATATTCAGGAGAGTGCATAAAAAGCTTATAGCAGGCAATCTAAGACTTACGACGAGCACCCTAATAAAATATATCTATATCGCGCCCTTTTTACGCAGCCCTCCCTTATTTCTCCAGGAAAATGAAATCGCGGCCCGACCTCCGGCTAGATATTAGCTATTAGTTATTAGCTCGCGAAATTGCCAGGACTTTCGGAGGGGGCGGAATCCCGCAATTTGCGAAAAACCGCCGCGGCTTCCGGATCACCGCTCACCCTTTGCATATCCCGGTTTGGCTTCCACTCGGCCTGGAAAATTTGTAATGGAGAAGCATCGGCCTCGGCGAGATCATAGCTCGGGTTTTACGGGGCGAGGGGGCCCTTCGTTTGGGAAATCGGGAAAACAAGATTCCTCGAGCGAGTTTCCATGTCAGTGCGGCCGAGGGAATGACAGCAAACAGAATCGGAGCATTTTCCCGATGGCAGGTCCGGTCCATCGCATCGGTGCGTTGCGACCGTCCGGGGAAACTGCGAAATCGACTCTGTCGGATTTTTATTCCAGAGCGACTGCGAATCCGCGTCCCCGGTCAACCATAATTCCGGACATCGTTCTAAATCAATCGTCTCGTCGTGGACGAGCGTTTCGTCCGTATATCGGCGTCTACCAAATCCGAAATCAAAGCTTTGAAATGGGACACCTTGTTTGCCCCGTGTTTGTCATCGATATGGGGTGATGTAGGTTTGCGAGTCATGAACGGGCCTCGTCCGAGTGCTCAGTCCCTTTGTCCAAACAAATACGTCTCCCCCTTGTGGCGGCCGCGATCAGCTGATCCGCCCATCGAAGTGGCATCCGATCATCTCGGATTTCGTTCTCATCTGAGACGGGAATCTGGACCCTCTGTAAACACAAAATAAGTGCATCACTACAGGGGAGACTCCCTCGTGCCGATGACATCGCTATCTCGCAGAAAAGGGAATTACTCCCCTCTAACTGAGAAAACAAAAATGGTTGACTCAAAGCAATGTGCATTGTCGCAACAAAATCCTGCTATCGGATACACCCGAGGAAGTGTTATAGAGAGTTAACAAAATTCGTTTAAACCAATGGCATAGTTTTTCTTCTCAATAAAATTATTGTTTCTTACAATTATATACGATTCAAGCATGAGTATATATATATTTGTTTCAGTCAACCAATCTTTTTTCTCAGTGCTTGGATTCGACTTAACGCGACGGTCCGGAAAGTTCGGTAAATCTCCGCTAGTTGGCGCGCAACGTCAAGGCCTCGCCTCGGTATAAGCGCGAAATCCCCTCAATTTCACGTGACGTCACTTCCCCCAGGGAAAGAGGAAGCTTTTTCAGGAGTTATCCGATGCGTGCGGCGGATTTCTCATTTTCTCCGCGTCGTCGCCCCCGCGTTAGGATTTGCGCACGATGCGCGAAAATTTGCGGCTTTTCGCCGGTTCCGGGAACGAGGGGTGGCTCCGCAACCGGAAGAGGGCTCGCGAGACTCATCCTGGATTTAATGGCGTGTCCATGGCGGAGGGTCCGCATCTTCTAGCAAAATCGTCCCTCTCCTCGTGTATCGCAAACTTCGGCTCGATTAATTCCCCCGGGCGAGCTAACGAAGCGTCGAGCCTACGCGTTTATCGGACTACGTTGAAGAGAAATTGCGTATACCTTGAAGAGGAGGCAGAAAAGACCTCGCAGTAGACGCCTCGTTTCATCTCGCTCTTTTCACTGGAGTAAAAAGAAGAAAGGTAAGAATTAGAATGCAGAACTGCAGGTTAAAGGAATAAGATGTTTGTTTACCCGGCGCTGGGTCAAGCACTCGGGAGGAAGTCTCGAGCTCGGTCCTTGGGAAATAAAGAGTGGGAAAATTAAATATGATAAAGCCAAGAGGGGCGAGGGGCAATCCGCCCTCGACTGCCCCGGAAGCGATATCCTCCGCGGATGGGATTCCGAAGGAATCTTCTGGCGGACTCCGGGCCAAGAGCCTTTTAACTTGGCACTCGGAAGTTCGAGCCGGGCTGCCGGGCGCTGAAAAACAATTAATTTAATCCTAGCCGGAAGAACGGTGCCAACTAATGCGAGACTACTTCAGGCTGCTTACGAGAGGTAACGAAGTTACGATTACGAAGTTCCCGCAGTGGACTGCCGGGCCCCCGCCGCTCACCCCTCGTTCCGCCACTCGATAACAACTCGAGAATAACTCGAGCTACTCGGCTCGTAAGTTGCGAGCGGAGAGAGGAGGACGGAGAGAGCGACCTCGGCTTGGCTGGAGAAAGAGGACCGAGGCGGTGTACCTTATTATGTCTCGGTTGCTCGAATCTCCCGCAAACCTCCGCTACGGGGATTTAAATGTCTTCGAGACGATCACCTGGAGAAAAACGAACCATTTGAGACGTTATGTATACGAGAGGTGCGCGTTTATCGTGTAAAAGGGTTTACCTTGATTTCCCTTCCGGTCGCGCATCCAAGATGGCGGCCGCGGACCCGACGCCGCACGTAACGGCGAGGCGGGCGAAAGCGATTACGGTTATTTCTCGTGGGACGTCTCGGCCCGCGTTGTCGCTAATGGATCGCGTCCCCGAATTTCCCCGACATTCTATCTCCCATGGAAAATTCAAAGCTCCGCCGACGCGACGTCCCGCGGCGGTTAATCTCCGCGGCGACGTTTCGCCTTGCACTTTCCCCGAAACTTTCTGGAAATATACGCGACTGCTCGCCTGTTTATACGAGTCGAGCGATTACTCGCGATCCAAACTTTCGCGCCGAATTCTAGGAGGCCTGGGTAAGATATTCGTTATTAATGGTATTTCAAAGGGATTTAAATGTACCCCAAGCTTCAAAATTCCCGGCGAAGCTAACCGACGCTTTTAGGTTAAATTGAAATTCTAAGATACTCGTCACAAACTTGTTAGCATTTCAGTTATATAATATTAACATACATATAACATGTTACCGATATGTTGTGTACACACGACATTATCCGTTTTATAACAGTGTTATATAGCTGCGTGGGAAATAGTAATACAAATCTTACTTTTATATTATATGTATGTACATTACATGTTACAAACGTTATGTATGGTTATATTATTGTTAGATAACCGTGTTTGGGGGGTGATGTTTCACTGTACGTGTAATTTCACATTTTCTGGAAAGCTAACCGGCGCTTTTAGGTTAAGTTAAAATTTCCCGGGAATACAGCAGGATCGCCTATCCATCGAACGCTTTCTTCTCGACCTTGTCACGATTCAAGAGATCGATCTCCCCACCAGGCGTCTCTTCGCTCCTTCTGGCTTCTGGAATGACGAGGCTGAATATTTATCAGTGGCCGCCACCTCGCACGGGGCCGCTCCGCCGTATCGCGCACCTACCATAAAACATCCCATTATCCGCCATGAAAGCCTTCCTCCGGCTCGCCCTTTCGCGGGACTCGCTTTCAATCGAACCCCGCCGCCGCTCTCGAAGAGACGCCGCCGCCATCTTGGCCCGCGACTTCGGGAGACCTCGACCGTTGAAAGTCCCCGCGAGAATTCAATGCGCCGCTCTAAAGGGAAGCCGAAACGGTTTCGCGTTCCCCGGACTTTCTCCATTTGCGTACCTTTTCGCACTCTTATCCCACGGAGCCTTCCGAGAGGAATAGGAATGGACCGGTGTTTCCGTTGGATCGGTACAAAAGTCGCCATTAATCTCAAGATTCGCCAAAAAAAATCAGGGATTCGAGAATTTAATATATTACCGTTTAAAATATACCGTATTAAAGTATTACCATTACAACAAAATCCGCCAATCGATATTGAGACCAGATATTGGAAACCTTAGCGGCCAACTCTACTTTACCTTCCACTTTTTCAAACTTCTATAGATTTGGAGAAGTTTCGAGAAAGCCATTGATCTATTTACTGACTGGATAGCCGATATCTATGTGTTCTAAAAAAAATTATTTGTTACCTCTTATACTATCTACAGTTGAATGACGTGTCGTTTTGATGCATGCGCAAATACTATAATTATAAGTTTATGTGCCCATCACTAGAGGGCTTTGGTCGCTTCAAAACGTCACGCCATAGGATATCAGCTATCCAGTTAGTATAGTGAGACAGATAGATCAATGAGACAAGCGTAGACCCGATCGCGACAGTTGTCGTTCTTTCGCCGTTCTGTTAGGCCCAGTCAGAACCATATTCAAGTATAGGTAGTGAGCGATTCATATATTATACATCCATGTGTAAACCAAGCCTAATCAAATCGCGAGTATGAGCGATCGCCTCCTTTGGCGGACGTGGACCTGGGTACTTAGTCCGAGGGAGCGTCCAGAGGTGGCGCCAGCGGCGCTCGATTTCCACGCGAAGCGCGGGAGGAGATTGATTAAAACGGCACGGAGTTTGGCGTTTTCCTTTCGGCATTGATTCTATTTACCGGCTCGCTTCTCCGCCGACCCTTTGCCCATCGACGCACTGGCGTCCGACGAATAACGGCGCCGTTCCCGCCGCCCGGTCCGGGTTTCTCTCGGGTAAATGAAAAAACTTTTTAATCCAACCCACGCACGCGACGGCCTGTGGAGTCGATTGCGAAGAGGCGTCGCCGGCCTCGTCGAGAATTCCTTTCGAAGAGGTTAGAAGCTCCGCTCAAAGGACGGGAACCCGAGAGTCGAAATACAAACAACGCGAGTAATACCCAGTAAGTAAACCCAGAGATCGAATCTAACTCTGCGATTTTCAGGGAATAACGGATAATTGGCGCGCACGGACTGAACCGAGCCGGAACGTCCGCCATATTGGATTCGGACGAGGAGCCGTCGACGAGACCTTCGCTCCTCCAGTTTTCATTTGCACGAGGGATTGATCATCAGCGGACCGGGTGAGCAGAATGAATTTAGAATCGAGTTGAATAAATTTCCAGCCCTGACGAGAGAGTTCCCCTTTGAAGGGGGTCGCGCGCCCGGTGGCCTCGCGTCGCCATAAGGGCGGAAGGGAAGAGAAGCCTCGCACGGTACGTCTCATTTGCTCGCAACCCTGAAGCAAATATACAAGGTGGTCTCGTTTGCAGACACGGCGAGTAGTAAAGCCCGAAGTACGCCGCGGCACCAGCGGCGGTACTCGTTAAGGTCGAACCCTCGGAATCACCAAGAATTCCAGCCCCTTCGTCCATTTCCGCCCGACGACGCCATCTTGCCGCGTCCCCAGGTACCCTTTTTAATCCCCTATCTTTTCCCTCTGTCTCTCTCCTCCGATTAATTGAATTCATTTGAAGCAGCAACCGGCGTGACTAGGAAGAGGCCGACACGGAGCTGGATAATTTCTCATGGAATTGCCTCTGGATGCAGAGGGAGGGATAATCGAAACGGACGTTTTCCTACACTGGACCGTTTCGCGCGGCCATCTTGGTCCAGGATTCGAGAGGGAAATGTAAAAGGACACGTAGCCGAGGAAGTAGATGGAGGACCGAACGCCCGAGTCGAGGGCGAGAGGGGCACAATGCATCTCCGACGAATTGACGGGCGGACGCGACGCGTGCGAGCCTGGCCGAGACGCGCCGGAGACGCGCACGGCCGCTGCGGGAGCCGCGGGGCCGCGATCAAATATTCAACAGACGCTGAGCTGCAAAGTGCCAGAAACTCGTCCCGACTCCGCGGGTCCCTCGGGACGCCGTTCCAGGACGCCCCTCCGCGTCTCGCGAACGCGAATTCCGCCCGGCGACGTTAACAAAGCGGAATTCCCTCGATTTGGAGAAACAGACGGAGGACGAAGAACGATGGAAGGGCGTCGAAGGGACTCCCGAGAGGCAAAAATTATACCCTAATGGGATTTCAAAAGGGCTCTAGATTATGGATTCCAATTTAGCTCGGCGCGGCCGAAGTCACGGTATTTCACGATTATTGGTCCGATACACTCGAGAGTCCCTGAGCTTTGTTTCACTAATTGCACATTAATTGGATGTGCCCCGTGATTTATACAGTGGCGATATTCAATCAGGTTTTAGCTTCGGCCCGGCCCCCGTGGCAAATTGAAAGCGGGCCAACTCGCGGCATAAATACGGTATTCGATCAAAATTTGCCCCTATCGCCGCAGATAGAGCCACTGGCGGCCATATTGCGCGGTATCAATCATCATTTGTAAGATATGGATGAGGCCGGAATCCGTCAACGCGTCCTCGGGAAGAGACCGCATGGTGGTAATTACTGGAAAATCAAAATCCCACAAAACGCACCGCCGATGATTTTCTGACTTTACTACGTTGTTCAAGAACTCATATTCTACATCAAAAAAATACATCAGATAAATTAATGCAGATCAAATGAATTACAGGCACCCCTTGTCGCCGTAACGGCAGAGAGCGCAGAATGAGATTCGTGTCCTTGGTAGAAGATTCGAATTTTCCCTCTACTTCGAACTTCAATTACGAGGCAGGAGAATCTCAAAAATGGAGTCGCCGGCATTCCGACTGGCAATAAGTCAAACCTGGAAGACCTACCCCGAAGAGAAAGGTAAGACCCCGATGTAGAATTTCAAATTCCCGAGGCGTCCTCCGCGAGCTCCCGGGGATTACATTCGCGACTTCTGTCATGATTCCCGGTTCATTTTTGCGAGCTGTCGTCTTCCGAGCGTCCCCAGGACATCCCGGCCAGAATAGGTCAGGAAGTTCTGAATCATTCAGTCCGTTTGCTCGAAGTTTCCGCCACAAAGAGCCGCACGCCTTGAGTCATGTCCTTAGAACCACTGGGTCAAAGTACTCCACTTCTAGCCAGTCTGGTATTCTATAATCTGTTATTATTGTACCTCGCAGGAACGGAACCCCATCGAAAGTGAAGCCACACAGGCAGAATCGGAAAGTGCTGATCAGGAGATTCTAGAAGAGCTCGACTTCTCGAAGACGTCAGAAAGGGGGAGCCGGCCAAGATGAAAAGGGGGAGGAAAACCTCGCCGATGGAACCTTTTCCGTCTTATGAACGAGCGGAATTCGGAGGCTTCGTCTGCGCTCACAAGGGCGCACGCTTTCCTACGTGAAAACCAATAACCTTTGACAGAGGGCGCCAGCTCCCTGACAAAAATTTCAACTGCTCCGGGTATTCATCAATCTGCCCATTTCTTTGCGGGAAGGGGAGGGAAAAATCCTCCCATGAAGTCCCCCGACATTTTCCAATACCTAACCACTAAGCCTGAGAGGCATTCCGCCCCAAATCTACGAAGACCTAGAGGTGACCACAACAATAGCTTATGACACTGAATTAATATCCGATATCCAAACGACTTTTCCATATTCACTCTTGAATACCCTACACGGAAAAAAAAAACGAATCGTCAGGAAATTCACAATTGGGATAACCTTCCCAGGGAGTAATGGCAACCAGAGTGACTCAGTAAAAGAACAAAATATGTAAAGAGATTATAATAAGCACAGTAAAACAACTCGTTCCTTGCAGTTACCTTGACTAAATGATGAAGTAACCCTTACTATGCTACGCTGATTACTGAAAACTGCCTACCCAGATTGTCCCAAAATGGTAACGATTACCAACTTGTGGTTTCCCTGGCCATTGTCTTCTTTTTCCGTGTAATTACAGGATGTGGAAACCCGACCAAAGGTGTGGACCACCCGGAATTTTGGAAAGCAGGACCAACAATCGCGTTAATCAGCGTCCAAGGACCCCAGCATTTCGATGTGGAGCCGCAAGGGATGCATCTGGCGTTCCCCGAAACCTTGATTCAGGAATCCATAATCGGCGTAAAAATTATTCGTCACAGGATGGCGATCCAAAAACGAGAGGATTCGGCGTCGGCGTCGAAATCGAGGACGAAGCGAGGGTGCTTTGTGCATTGTCGCAGGATAAAGGGGAATAAAGGGCGGCTCCCTCGGTCGGAAGGTCCAGGAAGGGCCGCGCCCGAAACGACCCTGGCGGTAGGACGACGTACCTGAGGCGGGACACTAGGACCCTGCAGGACCCTTCCAGGACCCGAGTCTTGCCTGCAAAGCGGGACCTCGTCACGGGCACGGAACCGTAAAGCGGTACTAATTTCTCCTCGCCGCGAGGGGAACTGCAGGAAAAAGCAAGGGATCCTCGCTAGGCGACGCAACGAGATTTCCCCGAAGGTACGTCACCGTTCCTTGAGATAAAGAACCAGCCCGAAGGACACTCCGGGACCAGGGCGAGGGCCGGGACCAGGTGGTGCCTCCTCACCCCTCCTGGAGGCGACCTAATAAAATCACCCGAATTAATCCAATCTCCGGCGTCCCCGCGCCCCGAGAACCGGGAAACGCGAGGCGCGCCACGAGGAACTCCGGGCACAAAGGCGAGCCCGGGTAATTCAATATGATTCAACAAACAGTTTAATGGGGATTACGCCGAGTGTAACCGAGCAGAAGTAATTGCCTCTGCCGGCCTCCACCTCTCCTGGTTCCGTCTTTGCATTTCCGCTCGACACGGCCGAGGTTACCCGAGCCTTTCGAGACAACCCTGAGGTTTTCCTTTCGTGGTCTTCCGAGACGTTTACCTCGTGCAAATTTCAGGGATTTAACGATTGGTCGGCGGATCATCCGAGCTGTGACTCCCACCGTGGATGGCATCCTTCCTGGACCATGGAATCGCCCCTTGGGATCATTTCTGAAAATCAACCTACCCGATGACACGTGATAACAGGAAGTCCTGGAAGAATATCCAAAAAGGTAACCCGCAACAGGATCTGTGCCCCTTAAATGCCGGTGAACATCCAAATTCTATTTTTCCAGGAACCCTGTGGGATTTGTTTGGTTACAATTCCCGGATTTGTGGACGATGAAGATTCGGCGACCTCACGCCGATTTGGGCAAACAGGACGGTCCGCTCCTCGGAACTCCTGGAGGGGTCCTGGGAGATCAGCAGCCCTCGGTCGCTAATAATCCTGGACCCGATCGCGAGCGGAAACCGGCTCTACCGTGAAATCGGTAGGCCAGGAAATCTATTTACCGGCCAGGATTCCCGTCTCTCTTCGAGGGAACCCACTCGTCGAGGGAAGTACTTTTACAAAGGCCGTTGCAGCTTCCATTCCGCCGAGTAGCCGATACACACCCTGAGTTTCCACGGAAAATTAGAGAAAGGATTCCGAGATTTCCCGGCGCGGTTTCTCTCCTGTGACTCTATCTCTCTCTCCGCCCGACCTTGTTTTCCCCTCAAAGCGGAAAAAATGTAATTATTACGTGGCAAAAAAAATCTACAAAGTCGTCAGCTTGACGTGGCGGCCCTCGTTACCGTTTCCAAATCGTAATTGACCGTTTCGGCCGGGCAAATTGCTCGTCCACGGGTTATAAAATATACAGAGAGTCGGGCATCTCGTGGCGGGTCGATGTCGAGGCGGAATAACGAGCAGTCTCCCGTCTGGCAGCTAATATGGACCAAGCCAGGGGACCGCGCGAGAAGGCTCACCCCTTACGTTTTTAATTAGTCCTGGAGCGCAGGCCGGCGATAAATAAAACCGGACGAAGGTTTAAACTGCTGTAATAGCGAGATTCGCCGTCCTCTTCCCGCGCCTACGAGGGAAGACCTCGAGCGGTCTGATTAACCTTTTCGCGTTTTTTAATCCCCGTAAATTATTCGCTCCCCCCCTTGACGGGGTCCGCGAACCCGTCCAGCTTCCACCTATTCCGCCGGCCCTGCAGAATCTCCAGGAAGAGAGGAATGGTCGCCAGCCTCGACTAGATAGTGCCGGTGAATTACTGAGACCTACCCTGGGAGAGAGAGAGGGGGGCAGGAAGAGACCAACCCCGGAACAGAAGGAAAGGGGACGAGGAAGGGTCCTTTTTTCAATCCGGCGATGCAAATTGAATTTCTTCAGGAAGACACTTTCCGCGATTCCTGGTCTCCCTGACTTGAAGGAAAAATGGGATATGCGAAATTATCGCAAGGATTGAGGATTTGTCATTTTGCGGGGGTAGTTTCATCGACGTATCTTCTGTCAGGATAATTCAATAGAGTTGTGGAATAACAAGGAGATACGTCCTGACAGGGGTGGTTCCATCTCGCCCTCGGTGCATCCGAGGGTGTACCGCTCGTTTGTATCTTCTGCCCCCTCGAGAGAGGATCCCGGCGGAGTCGAGTTAATCAGGAAAAAGTAAGCAGAGCTTACGAGCTTTCGGGCGCCGTGGATCGCGCGAAAATTGCGAGGGGGACTCAACTCGCGATCTTATTAGGGTGGAGGGAGAAGGGCATTTCGCATTCGAGGGAAATAACGCGAGTGTACGGGCCGGTTGTTATTTTTCCCACTATTGCTATTTACGGGTGCCGCGGGGATAACCTACGGCTTATTGCAATTTACGTTTGAAACAACCACTCCGCCATGAGGAAGGAAAAGGAACGGAGAGGACCGAAGCGCTCCTTGATCAGCTGATCTTGATTGCCACGAAACTCGCCAGGGAGCCTCAAACTAATTTCGGGAATTCATCGATTCACAACCTTATAAACCCATTCCGATATGAGATATTCTTAAAGTCAGTCGTTGCCACCCCTTAGCCCCCAAAGAGAATTTTCGCTAAAGAACTGGAATCTTTTTTAATTGAATTTTTAAGAGCCGAGACCCTTGATCAGCTGATCCTGACTGCCTCGAGACTCGCCAGGGAGCCTCAAACTAATTTCGGGAATTCATCGATTCACAACCTTATAAACCCATTTCGATATGAGATATTCTTAAAATCAGTCGTTGCCACCCCTTAGCCCCCAAAGAGAATTTTCGCTAAAGAACTGGAATCTTTTTTAATTGAATTTTTAAGAGCCGAGACCCTTGATCAGCTGATCCTGACTGCTTCGAGACTCGCCAGGGAGCCTCAAACTAATTTCGGGAATTAATCGATTCACAACCTCTTAATCTCATTATGATACGAGATACCCTTAATCATTCGCACCCCTTCCTCATTGAGCAAAATTTTCCGTGGAACGGTGATTTCTTTTTAAAATTCAATTCCAGAGAGAAATACCTTATACCTCTGCGTTTTACGAGTGATTAGGCGGCGCACCTTTGGTTCGTAAAGGTCCCTGTACGGAAGCACGCGTTTCTGAGGTAAATCGCCGCGGGTTTGTTTGCGGATCCGCCGGCAGTCGAGCGTGTTGGCCGTCCAGGGACATTGTGCGTTTGTCGCGACACAAAGGCGAAAGATCGAAAGGGAGAGAGACTTAAGGTGGCGGGACCGAATCTGGGTCTCGGGGTCCATAAACAGTTGTGACAGATGCCGGGTTATGTAAACAGGCCTTAGCGATTCGAGCATTATTATCCGAGCCGGACAGCTTCGTGGGCCGAGAGATACTTAGTCGAGCGTTTATCGGACACAATGCCGGGGATTTGCGAAAACTCGAGACTAGAATTCTGAGGGGACTCTCTCTCTCTCTCTGCTGTCACCGAATTGACAGCGGGTCAGTGGAATGACGAACAGAGACCCGAAGAAAGCAGACGAAGAGCCGAATGAAAGCTCGCGATGTCTCCGCTCTTTCGGGACTTTTTATCGAAAATGCCGATCTGAAAGAACGCCCCTTTCAGAGTCATCGAGCATTGAGCCGATCTGTCCCAAATCCCGACACAGAGGGAAAACTCTGAAAGTCGACCCTCCTCTAGAAGAGTCCTCGGATTTAGTTAAAACGGCCTGGAAGAGTCCCCTTCGAACTCCTGGAAATGATTTTTCTATTTTATCCTTCATTACAGAAAACCGGCGTTTCAAGGGCCGCCATTTTGGCGCACTTCCTTATTTCTCTTCCTCTCTCCTGCGCCTCCTCCCGCGGCGGACATTTCCTTCGACCTCATTCTATTTATTTCCATTTCATTAGATTTAATTGTATTTATTTCCATTTCATTTGACTTAGTTATCAAAAATTCTCGTCTCTCTTCCAGGAGGGAGAAGATAAATTAGATGGGGGCAGATAAGGTTGCACCTCTTCTTCTTCTTCTTCTTCTTCTTCTTCAGTCACAGCCTTTCCGTTTCGGGTTACCTGCAGCTTTCGAATCGGGAACAAACGCGCCACCAATTTGCTCGAGACATAACTCGTCCGCATCTTGAGAATCGCCTGCAAGCAGCGGGCGGTATCCTCGGTCTTCGGCTTTGTGCACCGACCGGCGCCATTTTGGTGCACGGAATCGAACCGTGTCTCCCCCGTAGCGGGCGAATTCGTGCCCGTTATTTCTCTCCTTCGGCTCCCGGCCATCGCGATGCCATCGCGAACGACACCTGCGCAAATTCGCACGGTAGGTGGTTTCCTCGCTGCCAGAAAGGTAAAGCGAACGAGCCTAAGAGTACACCGGGTGTTCTCGAAGAGCCGACCGAAACGCCGCCCGGCGTCCCTGAAGAGCGGCCTCTAAAAATCGGAATGTTCGCAAAACACCCAAGAAAAGATTGATCCCCCCCTCGAACACGAGCAAAGACCCTCCCGAAGGGTGGAAAAGTGAAAAGGGGTGAAAAGGAGGAAAGTACCTTGAAGACGTCGAGTCACTTTCGCGGCGAAAGGACGAAATGGTCCTTCCATCAGCCTCCTTTCACCTTTCGACTATTCTCAGGATAATGGCGTCTCCTTATCTCGAAGTCCTCCAACTTGCTTCGATTTCGGATGAACGCTCTTCAGGGTTGACTCGTCTCCGAGGTGTGCTTCGCCTTAAAAATTCCGAAATTAGTGCGAGGGTCCAATTCTGGGGACTATCTACTTGATGAGTTCCTGAGAACCTCTTATTTTTTTTTTTACGATTTCCATGTTGGAATTTTGAACTTGATTTTTGGTCCTGTCTCTTTTTTTCTGGTTCTTTTAAGTTAAAATGTTGAAACTTTTCTTGGCCTTGGCTCTTTTTTTTTATGGCTCCTTTGTTGGTACTTTGAACTTGTTTTTCTGCTCTTCTAGGTGGTCTTCAGGGTGTTCGTTAGCTAACCAGCAACCAGGTTGTCCAAGTCCCCGCAATTCCTGGTACTTTCCTGGGACATCCGCCATGGATCGGGAGCTTGTTGCACACCTCGGAGTGCAGCCTGCACGCGGTTGCATCCTGCATCGGACGCGGTCGAAGACCGTGCATAATTCGGGTCGCCATTGTCCTCCGCGAAAGGCAAGGCGAGGCCGACAAGGCAGAGAACGCGAGGCGCTAATCGCATTGAGAAGCTTTCGCGGCGTGACCGGCCGTGCACCTCGAGGTCCTGGAGCCCCAGGATGTGTCCTGGGATCAGGACCCACCGAAGTGTCCAGGAAACCCAAAGGGACACTTCACGGTGCAAATCGCGCGCAAAGGGACGCCCAGCATCCCCCGCGTCGCTGCAACCTCCCTCTTCTACGGGCGGCAAAATTCAAGTCATAACCCCATAGAAAAAAAATCTAAAAATCCCCCAAAAAATCATCATAAATCTAAATCGATGCGAAAGTGCCACCAAAGAGATCTTTGTTTATGAAACTCTTCTCCGAATTGAGGGTGCCGAATCGTTTGTAACTTCACCTCGCTAATACGTACGTCCTAAAGAAAGGTCCTCGTGGAACTTCAATTTTTAAACCCTTTTTCTTATGGACTAGTTTGTTCATTTTCCATGGGAATGGAATTTCTCGGGGGTAGAGACATTCTTCAGAGCCTCCATATTCACGTGGTAAATATTCAAACGATTCGTTGTACCCTGTTCGGAGGAAAGTTGCATGGACAATTGACTTCTTGGATGCCGCTTTCATCCCGCCTTAAGAAACCGATTCTTGCCCTGGAAGTGTGGCAAAAAGTGAGGGAATTTACGTCCGCGTTTGCAAATAACCGTTCTGTATATGTATGTATGTGTATATGCGTGTATGTTAATTTAGAGGCGAAGCACGAGAAGTGCATCACATCGGGGTTGCATTCCGCTTTACTGGAGGCGATAGCGGTCGAAAAGTCAACGTTCGGAGTTAGTTTCCCAGAGTTCTCTGGGCGAAATTATCGCGAGCTTTCGGCCGGGCAAAATGGAGGCGCCTTCCGTTTCAAATTCGAGCTAGGCACGTAGTTATCGGGGCTTCCAGCCCACTAGATCCCAGCAGCCACGTGGGCGCGACCACAACCGAGTTACCCACTCGTTGGTCCACTCTTCCTCGTTTATTCGGCCGTTTTGTCCGAGAGCCAAACTGCAGGGCAGTCAGGTCGCGTTTGCGCCAAGTACTCGTGCGAGCAGAGTTTGCAAGTCGCATGGTAACGACTCTTGGAAGACCTAGTTCATTGGACTCCATCCTGGAAGTGACGGGCATGGAGACTGGGGCCCGACTCTCGAGTTCATGAGAATTCTTTTCGCCTACGAATAGATTCGCATGAAAAATGTGGCATTATCGCGAAGTCGCGTGATTGTTCGATGTTTGAATGTTGTACGCGAAACTGTGAATTTCGCATGCAAAAAATGATTATATGAATACGAAAATCAGAACTCCTATTCTCGAGTTCAAATGAATTTTTTTCGCATACGAATAGATGCGCATGAGAAAGAAAAAATGAAATTTTACTAGCATCGCGTCCTTCCTTGAGGCCTCCACAACCACGTGTCAAAGTTTCCAAAGATTCGGTGCCCCCACATTGAAGAAAAGTGTCATAAATATTTGGACGTCATGATATAGACAAAATGCTCCTTTCATATCACCTTAAGCAACCTGGCAACTTGATATTTTACGATTGCTTTCGCAAGCGATTTCTCGCCTCGTCCTGAACCTATCGGCCATTGTGCCTCGTCGAGATTGAAGTTACTCGGCCAACGGAGGGTACTCGACAAACGCGATGGAGTTTCGACCCGATCGACTGATCCTGCGAAGTCGAGGTGACGTTGATCGAGCGGAGGAGAATGCTCACAGGGTGCGAAAGGAAGGTCCTGCCGAAATCCTTGGGAATGTTCCAGACCACCCAGGAGCACTACCTCGTCTCCAAGGAAGCACGGTTTAAGGATTAAACCCCGGAATGTATAAATAAATTCAGGCACGGTTTAATTTCATTTCCGACCAGGGTTTAATAAAATTGAAACCCAGTAAATTCTAATCCCGATCTCTTTCGGGCTCTTTCATTCGTCTCCGCAAACGGATGCCGTGTTTGCGTGGGGTATTTGCCTTGGTCGGCACGCTTGATCGGATGGAGGGTATAACGGACCCCGTTGATGGGATTTGCTGTACAAGGACGCTACTTCCTCGCGTATTAAGGGAGAAACGAGGTCGAGGTGTTTGCTTTGAGAATTCTGCCGAGTATTTATGCCCTCCCTGGTCCCGAAGCGTTGGTGCTCCCCATTAAGATTACCATAGTCCCTCGAAATCCGATCTCGATCGTCGCTCCGAATTTCCCCCCCACGTTGCAAACTCCTGAAAGCACAAAGCTCATTAGACAGCCAGGAAAGAGCTCCATCGAAAACCCAGGCCGATCGAAAAATACTAATGTCAATATCTGGACTGTCCAGGAAGCGTTTTTCCAATTTCTCCGGATCCCAAGATCCACCCAGAGACGTAACTCGAGGACCCTTCCAATCCTTCGCAATAATTTCGTTTCTATCCCGGTCGACGGAGGTCGGTTTCAAAATTGCAGCTATCCACGGTAACAGCGTTTTGGCCTTCATCCCAGGAATATAAGGAGGGCCGCTTGATCCCGACCCATGTCCAGGACTTCGGATCGAATGGACCTGGGGATCGAGTTGCTCCTGATTTATAGGTTCCTCTCAGACGTCGGATAACGCGACGGATTTATCCATTGTCTGGGTGGACGTCAACCTGGCCCTTTTCCTGGAGACGCGGCGTATGCGACTCGTGACCGCCAATCATGCTGATTGTCCTGATTGTGTCCTGGAAACGTTTGCTTTGCGGGGCCTCGTGCAATAATTATATTAGCTTTAGGCATGGAACTCCACCGTTTGCTCGGCGTGCCTAACTCATTAGCCGGGCTCCCTGCAAACAAGAGCAAGCCAGCCGACCAGCTCGGCTACTCGCCTAAACGGGCCATGGTTCCCTAAGCAATGGACAGCGCGACAGGAAGCTCCACCGAGGAGAAGCCCTCCATGGACCCCCCATGGGCCTCCATCGACACCGCCACTCTCGCGGACAATGGGGAATAATCGGCCTAGGTAATGGGGTTCCGGACCCCGACGTCCACCACCAGGAATCCGGGTATCTGGCTGACATAACGCACCTTGGTTCCAGGAGCCGTGATATCGGGGCACGTCCCTGTACCCGAATCGCCCTATCGGCACCCAACAGGACCTTGATATGGAGTTGGGCCGAAGTATGGACCCCATATGCGAAGACACAGCCAGAGGTCGAAGAAGAGACGCCGATAATCGCCAGCAGATACAATTAACTCCGTCGTTTCATGGTCCACGCTCGTTCGCCAGTCCATTAGGGCGATGTCATCCAATCGGGACCGATCGGAATTCATTAAGCCTGGTTAGAATCGATGGAGGGAGCAACGGGAGAGAGGGGTACGCCGGGTTGGTGCTCTTCGGGGTGTGCTTCAGGGTTCTTCTGGGGTCTTCGGGGTGTTCTTCAGGGTTCCTCCGGGCTTTTCTAGGTGTGCCAGAGGGCGTCGGGGGCGATCGACGAGCGCAAAAGGCGCTTCGAGGTTGGACAAGATGTGGGATTGCATTTTAATGGCGGAATTACTAAGCCGGGCTCCGCGCCTCCACTCTCTCTTCGGGGTCGCGACGCTAAGCGACGCGTCCTTGTTCCTGGGATTCTTAATAAAGAGGCGAACGAAACGAGAGGGAGGAATGCAAATGCCGGGACCAATAAAACCGCGCCACTCATTACGAAACTGAGACCGAGGACTCTCCCGGGGGCTCCTTTACTCCCCCACGGAGCCCCCGGAAGGACCGCAGCACTGGAGGCCCTCGTCCAGAGTTACCAACCGTACTAAAATCCCGCAGAAAAATAGTTCAATCTCGATGACCTGGTTAAAGTTTACATTACTCAGTCAAGAGGTTCAGGAATTATTTTCTAACAAATTATATATAGCTGATTCGTTTGAAAAAGACCAACAATATTTTTTTTGGCTATTGCAGCAAATCCATTCGTTCATTTAACAATCATTCTTTTTTTTTCTAAAGAAAGCTCACCGATGGTTTCTGAATTTACGATTCAATATAATTGCAAACATTTTCGTTGTTGCTGCGAGTATTCCTGCAGTAAGAGGAAAACATGAACAACAATACTGTCCTTCGGTAAAAGTGCAAATGTCTTTTTTTCCTTGCGGGCTTGCAAAGGAGTGGGTCTCCTGACGAGTGCATCGCGACAGTCATCGGGCTACTGGGACACTTTTCTATTTTATAAATAATACCTTCTGCCCCGCTTACCCTGAGGAAAGGCGAACCGTTCAAGGGGTTCCCTCACGAGACGAGACCTGAGTAATTGCCCGTCCCTGAAGAAACATTCCCGAGCCTTAATGAATCTTTTTGCAAGGCGACCTGGGCCCGCGGTGTCTGCAAATAAAATCCCATCCTGGCCGGGCAAACATTTGTCCGAGTGGTCGAGAGGCCAGGGCCGAGGAAATCGCATATTTTCCCCCCACCCTACGGGGGTCAAAAAGTGCAATTACTTCTCGGGGCCGCGGGCGAAACGTCGCGAAACGTCCACTTCCCGGGGCGCGTTAACGTCCCCCGACCGGTAATTAGGCCGGAAAAGTGTGACACTTTTTCGCGGCATTGTAATTACATTCGCCGAGTGCCGTTGGCCGGGATTCAAAACTCCCCCCTCGACCCGAAGAAAGCCCAGGATCTCTTCGAGGGGGGGGGAAGGACTCCCTGGGAACTCGCCGAGTAATTTTGTGCAAACCTCGGCCGGAAGTTAATTTGTGGACACGGCAGAGTTAATATTTCATGAGGCTAATAAGCCCGGCTTCTGTTAACTCCACCCCCTGATTGCGACACATCCACCCTCCACGACCTGGGCCACCCTTTCGCTCTTCTTTCGCCCTAGACATTGGGAATTGACAAATATTGAAATTACAATTATCTAGGGAAAAAGCACCGTGGGAAAAGCTCGGCCTACCTAGGAAGATGCCACCCTCCTTGGGAATCCAAATTGTTCCCCTATAATTAACTTAGAGTACCTTTATATACGCCGAAAAAAGAAAAGCGAGTCATTGAACCAAAGATATATTTCATGGAATAGTACCAAAGAAATATATTTCTAATTCAAAGAATAATTACTCAAATTAGTTGTCGCAATTCCGAACACTGAGAAAAGAAAAGAGTAAATTGACCTCCAAAAATGTAGGTGAAAAAAAAATAGTCAATTCAACTTTAAATAAGTTACACAAACTCATTATTGAGTTGAATCAATTGCATGGATGAGTTGATTCAACTCTGAAATGTCATTTAACTCCAAATCTAAGTTGAACCAACTCGCTTATTGAGTTCGCCATGTTTAACTCAGAGAAGAGTTGAATTAACTCTTTCTTTTCAGCGAAGAAACGTCACATCCGATTTATTCGAATTCCTTTAAATTAAATAATTATTCTTTGAATTGACAACATTTTCCTTCGTCACTATTCAAACAAATATTTCTCTGGTTCGATGAACATATTATCTTCAGTGTGCTCATTAATGGTCATATATTTAGCTAATCGATATCATCGGTGCATCGATAGTGCACTCTGGACAATGCAATCGGGAGATCCACTCTCGGAAGCCGTGCATACTATCCATTTCATTTTCTGAAACCCGACCCTCGCGGCATTTTCATTGCACCCCATTTTATGGGTGGTATCGGTGTCTCTCTCCCTCTCACGGGGATTTCTATGCGCCCTCTTTCTCTCTCACCTCCTTAGGGGGAATTAAGGAGTGAGCGAGGGCGCGAGACTATCACTCTAGGAGCATACTTTCCGCCTTGGAATTTACGGGGCCGTTTCTGAAGGGCCTTTTGGCACATATGTGGACTCGGTTTCCGGTTGGCAATCGATACCCGGTTTGTCCGGACAGCGTTGGTTTAATTGAGTGGCCATGAGGACGAGCATACCGGGAATTGCGAGCTGGGAATCCAATTAATGGGACCGCGTGCTGCACGTCTTTCGGTCCTCCGAGCCCGACGCACCTGTATGCACCTGTGCACCCGAGTGCATCCCTTGGCGACGAATGGACCAGATCTCAGATCCTAAACATCCCCAGGATTTTTATTCAAGGCTCTTCCCCATTAATTCCAACAAACGACCGGACATTTCATTAGTGAGAAATAATTTTTCAAGCCCGCTTTTGAAAATCCACCGAGAGTCGCCATGAAAAGGGACGCCGGGGTGGAAGTGATAATTAAAAAAAAATCCCGCCCACTCGCATTACCGCGAATTTACGGACAGCTTCCGTTTTCGGAATTTCGGGCGAAAGGGAAGGGCCGGGGAAAAATCGCCGGTGGGAAAAATTCCGGATAAAGGGGAGGAAAATTATCCGGAGGAGGCATCGCAACGCGTAAATCCGCCCGTGAGAATTCCCCCGGAATACTCGGATAGCGTTTCTCGTCGCGGTTTCAACGCTTATTTAGTCGACGAGTAATTGTACTCGGCTTTTATATCCTGGCAGGACCTTCGTTAATCTCGCCAAGTCCGGCGGTATAAACGGCGGGATAATTCTCATTTGGCATCCGAAGGGCCGGGAATGACCTCGGAAAAATCTCCGGTAAATCCCCCGAGATTTTCCGGGCTCCATTGTTGCGTGGATAAATATCATCCCTCCCGCTCCCCGCAAAACGGAAAATTCTGCGGTTACTTTTGACCAGCTCTTTTTATACTTCGGAATTAATTGCGCGGATGGGAAATTATTCATTTCCGATGACAGGCTCGGATCTACATCCAGGGTCGGTGTCCGTGACACTGATGGGAGCCGCAAAAAGTATCAGCCAGAGTCTTGGATGAAGGAAATCCCTTTAATCCCTCATTATGAAAAGCATCTTCCTCTCTCTTGGGCTAATTGCCTTTCGGGGCGGGCTAAGATGGGAGTCTGAGGAAAAAGTCGAGACCGGGAGCATCGTAAAAGGCAGAGACTTGCCGGACAGTTAACGAATGATTTATCTTCGCCCGTCGGTCGTGGCTGAAAATATTTATGCCTCGTGTAGACGAAAGCGGCGTTTATGGGAGAGGGATCTCGTCGAGTCGAAAAATAATTTAACCCGTGGTGGCAATTAAAACAGACGTTTTTATTCAGGAAGCACTCGCTCAGATAGGAGCGATATCGACTTCAGTAGTCTTTGAGAGAAGAAAAGTGATGCTTCTTAGGAGAAAGTGTACCGAGGCACGCATTTAATATATCTGAAAATGTCCCTGAAGATAGTTACCTCTGATTACGAGGAATTACGGTGATACGAAAGTAGCGTCAAAGAGGTCTCGTTTGTGAAACTTTTCTTCGTATGCAGTGTATCGAATAGTTTGAAACTTTACAACGTGAACGTGTAGGCTATAAAGAAGGTCCCAATACCCATGGATTTTCATTTCTTTTTTCCTTTAATTTATTTATAGTCATTTGTAAAATTTGGTATAAAAGATGAAATTTCATGCGTGTCGGAACCATCCTTATAACCTCCATATTCACGCCGTAAAGTTTGAAAGAATTCGGTACACCTAGTTTGGAGAAAAGTTTCATGAGCGAATGACTCGACGGGTGTTACTTTTGCACCCTCTTAATCATTGAACTCTGAAAATTTCTCTACGGAAACCTATCCTTGGCAAGTTTTTGAAAAAGCGAAAATTACACACACGAGACTCTTCTAGGGGGAGAAGTCCTGGAAGAAAACTCCCAGAGTCTCTTGATTACGAAAACAATCTCTTCCTTTCCACGGCAAGGTCGGAAAAGGGTGGTTCCTTGAGTAGGGGATGAAATAATATTGACGTAGTGTTTTACCTCCACGGATCTCCGGCCTGGCTTCCGTTTATGCAGGAAGCCACGAGCCAAATACGAAGACGTTGATGGAAAAGAGGAGATCGAGTACCGGCACTCCAGGATCACCTGGAGAACGAACTTTCGGACCTCCTAGCCGAAGAAAAAAAATAGCCAGCCTCGTTAAAGCGGTTAAACAATGTCAAAATATCTAATACTCCCAACTCTCTTTTTACACGACTTATTTTGATTTAACACGATCGACCCAAATTCTGAGAAGAAAATTTTGCTTCACTTTTATGTTTATAACTGCGACATTGGTGACAAGGAATTAATTGATAATTTACTTTGTACGATACATGTGCAATCTTTATGAAATAAAATGTTTAAGATCCTAGCATGAAAACTCATGGTTTATTGCATTATTTTTGCTGATTTCTTAGGACTGGAACTAATCTTCTATTTTTCCATAGATGGAATATATTTTTTACACGTATTCTTCGGGAATGTATCTATCATGTGAAAACAGAATTGGGTGTACTCCCATTTTTTTTCCCAAGAATGTGCACTGAGAAAAGAAAATTCATTGAATCAAAGAAATGTGTCGAATTTATTCAAGTTTATTCAAGTGAAATAATTATTTCTTTAATTAACCAAATATATATTTGGTACTACTTAAAGAATAATTTCGTTGGTTCAATGATATTTTTCTGCTCGGTGTGTTACTAAAGTCACATCTGAACTTCGCGAGAAATAGCGGAATCTAATTAGCAATGTTAATCATTATCTCCATCCGTTATTAGTTAATGCCGTTAATAATCGCAACATCCATAATTAATTACCATAATTTTGGTTGACAGTTCAGATGAACATTCGGAAATGCCAGAAATCGAATTCCTCTCCTTTATTGCGCGAAATAAGTTTCGCGACATCCCTTATCAAGAGCAATCGCCGATTAATACCGTTAATAATCGCAATTTCCACGATTAATTATTAGAATTTAGGGTTCACGGTTCAGATGAAAATTCTATAATAGCATAAATCGAAATCCTCTCCCCCATCGCGAGGAATAAGTTCCGCGACATGGCTTAATCAGAAGTCATCGCCGATTCCGATCTCCGACAATCGGGAGGCGCCTCGCGATGGAAATTCGCGATCTTCGAGGAGACTCATCCGCGGGGAGCGTGCGCGTGCTAAATTGCTTTTTCACCTCGCTGCATCCCCGGGAGTTCCTACAAAACGGCACTTTATTCCGTCCCCTGCCCCTAGTACTTTGATAACTTGTTTCCTCGCAGGAGGAGGACTCGGAAAGTTTTAATCAACGTTCCGAACGACCTGGCGAGTCCGGCCGAGCGATCTATCGGCATTCGCTCTTCGAAAGTCCCGATGAAGCAGCTTCGACGACCCCAAAGAGGACCCTGAACCTTCGAAGAGCTAAGAGAACCGGGATTCATAATTATCCAGAGCCCTCTTCAGAGAAAAAGAAGATATCTAATAATAATTCTCCACAACGGAGAGGTGGAAATATTTCCACTTGATCCGCGACTCGAAATTCGCCTAATGAAGCCTCGCCGATGCTGCAGGTAATTTCGCGCACTCGAAGAGCTCGGGCGGTGGAGGCGTCGAAAATGTTCCGACACTTTTAACAGATATTTTTTCTACCCCTCTATTCATCACAAAATAAATATCGGCCGCCTCTCTCTCTCTTCAATTTCTGGCCCTCCATCTGGTCGTAAATATACGGCCACCGTGTCCCGGATTTTTTTTTCTATTTTATTTTTTTTTTTCCCCAGCGACACTGTGCAGCCTGCAGTCTAGGTTAACCCTTTAACACCTGCATTTTGAAGGAGAAGCAAGAGATGATTTCCCGAAATGCGGAATGAGTACAGCGAGTGAAGGGCCAGGATGGACCGAAAATGGGGGACGGGGTGTATTCTTGGAGGGTGGATTGCAGACTCGATTACCGCAAGGTGGTTACAGGGAGGCGGCGAAACGGAGGCCGGAAGTGGAGGGCGGATTCGTACCCCGGTTACTCGGCTCTTTGGTTCGTTACGTCGACTCCCCTGGCGCTTAAATCAGCGCTGGTTAAAAGTAGATTTCCCGTTAATATTCGCAAAGCTGAGCATCCTCCGAGACGGTCGCGATCCATTGTCCCGGAGCTCGGAGACCGAACTCCCTTAATTTGCATATCCGTTAAGGGGTTGGATGAAGCTTACCCTCGCTAATAATCCCATTGCTCCACCTAGGAGGCGCTAAAAGTAAAAGAAGTCCCGAAAAGTGCAAACGGTCCTGAAAGATGCAAAACGTGCCGAAAAGGGCAAGGAATTCCGGCAACTGCAAACAGTCCCGAAGAGTGGAAAAATCCTGAAAAGTTCAAACAGTCCCGAAAAGTGAAAGAAATCCCGGTAAATGCAAGAAATGCCAAAAAGTGCAAAAATCCCCGAAAGTTCCGAAAAAGACCTCGCCTACTCCCGCGTCGAAGTCTCTGGCATCGACCCGAAGATCTCCGAATATGAATCGCGATTTCTGCCGGTTTTTCTCGATTTTTTATGGGTGCTTTAGGGAAAGGGGGTGAGGTTGTATCCGAAAATGTGGGTTGCGAGTATCCGTGCCATCCCTCGTACCCTTTATGCCGAGAATATCCGCTCCATATCCCACTTGGCAAAACCTCACGGCGGAATGGCGGCTCGAGTCGCGGGAGTGCATGCACCTATGCACCTAGGAATGTATAGGTGCCTCGTATCCCTATTTGGGGATCGTCCTCGGGAATGTACTCGAATATAGCGTCATTAGCCAGACTTAACGTTCATACCGTCGGTGCCAAGAGGTTACCGGGGTTAAGCGCTCCTGGCACTCGCGACGCGCGTAAGCGAGGACGCGCCTCCACGCGTTCGCCGTCTGCGGAAACGCATACGAGTCCGCTTATGGAATCCCTCGTATCTGCATCCCCGGGCTAAATAATCCATATTAATCAGGCGAAACATCCCCCGACGACGAATTCTTCCCAGAATTTTTCCCGACGGAAACGTGAAGAAAGCCCAATGACTATATAAATTTTATCCATCCCATTTTTAAACTCCAATTACAATGAGATTATTAACGAGAATGTTCGAAAGAGACACGAGATTCTCATTTTGGACCAGCTAAAAGAGGTCGCGTTTAAATAACTCCTAGACACCTACAGGAGAAACTGATGGAATAATTTTAAAAAATGTATTTGTAGATAATTTCAGAACTTTCTTGTAAAATATGAAATTTCATGGGTGTCGGGACCTTCCATATAGTCTCCATATTCGTCTGGTAAAGTTTGAAACGATTCGATTCACCCAGGTCGGGGAAAAGTTTCAACGACGATTTACTCCTCGGATGCTACTTTAATATCCCCTTAAGGTTATATCATAAGTGAGAGTGAATCATCGGTGAGACCATTTAGGAGGGAAAGAACGCAGTCTTCGCTTGTAAATGGGGGTGGAAACTAATCAATGAGACCATTTGGAATAGCCAAGAGGACCCATCACTCGGCAGCTTCGAGACGACCTTAAGATTAGATCCCGATTACCGGGCCCGACTTCCGCGCCCTCGGAATAAACTACCCCGGAAGTTGCAGAAAACTTGGAGGCATTACTGTCACACTTCCGGAGGTACGTGCGCCGGCTTAACGCTAAGTTAGCACGTCTTCCGCGCGGAAGGCACGGGGATATAAGTGCGGAAACGCGAGCAAGAGGTTTCTATTCCAGAAACGATTATGTGCCAGAATCGACCTCTTCCTGGCAGCATCAAGGCCGGCGTTATCCGAGTCGTTCAGCTAGTTAGCCTCGTGATATCTTCATTAAGGCCTGGACCCCGGAAGCTGCGGATACCTCCAGCGGAAAACCGGGTCATCGGGTTTAATCCGCGCGGAAAGTTCCGACTTTTCCGCGATGAGTTACGGCCCTCCCCTTAATGGACGAGGGAAGAGTCCGAGATGATCTGATCGCTCTTTGATCGAGTTCTTTTAACGCGACTTTTAAAAAGAATCGCATCCAAGTACCTCCAGCAATTCGCTGCGTAATTGCGGCTTGTTATGCTAATTGGGAGGGCAATTAATTTCGAGCTACTCCTTCGGACTATCGGGAGGATATTCCACGCAGGCTGGATTATCGTCAGGCTTAATCGAGGGAAATTACGTCGCGGAGGGGGTGACTTCCGGCGTCTTCGTAATTTTCTTCCCGCCGCGGGATCACCGCGTCAGGTGTTGCGGAACGGCTCGTCTATGTTATATTTTACCCGGGGAAAAATGCGGATTTTAAGGAGATTGCGGGAAACTTGAAGGAGAAAAATAGACACTTTATATTAAATGGATTGCTAGGTTAAGTACGACAGGACTTCCCCTTAATGCCGGTCATATAGAACATCCGGTACCTTCAGGATTTCCTAATCGTAGGGAATTACAGCTCGAACCGTTAAGGGTGGCAAAGGACACTAAAAAGGAGCGCAATTAGCGCAGTCAAATTTTAAATAGTAACCTGCCGGGGATCGTAATTTAAGGGCCTTAAGCCTTGTAAAGGGAATTTACTACAGCCGTAACGGGCGCTTAACAAGGCAATTACACCGCCTCGTAATTCTTTCGTCCTCTCGTAACTGTGCCAAGTTTATATCGTCTTTAATTAGCGACGCTATTTGCAATGGCGGCGCAAAGGAAGAAAAATCCCCCGAGTGCTCCTCCCCCGAACGCAGACCACACGTGGGGTGGACGCGGCGTTTCGCTTTTCCCTTTTTTTCCCATTATATTTTTCGTTTTTCCTCCGGTTATCCCCAGACTCGACGATTCCGGTGTTACGAGAGTTCCTGATGGAGAGGCGCGAACAGGTTCACCATGACAGGTATCCCCATTCCTGTTGTACGGGAAAGCGACAAATACCTGCAGGAACTCTTCCAGGCGTTAGAAAAATGGCCGCCGGGGGTTGCGGTCTCCTCCACCCCGCAGGGTTGCGTTCAGGACCCCGAGGGGTCCTGAATGGACCCGAGGGTGCCGATGACTCCTTAAAGGACATCAGACGACGTCGCCGCGCTTTTTGATTCATCCTCGTGGCGGAAGCTTTTCGGCGCCGCGTTTGTCGGCTACATCAAATACCCAGGGTCGCCGCCAAGTGAAAAGGAGCGACCCGACAAATGGCGTCGTTGTCGTCGAGGCGCTAAACGGGGAAACATTCCACGCCGGCGAATATTCCTGAACGAACCCGCGAACCGCAGGGGGGGCTCGTTCGTCCCGTAACACGGTGGGAAATATTTCCCACGATTTTTCTCCGAGTGACTTTGGCAGTCTCCATTCTTCTCCGAGAGCGGCTCTTTGAGGGATGCTGCTATGACGCCTTATGAGACACTACTAGTGCGGATAGTGATGGTAGAAGGGTATTGAATGTTTCTTTTCCTATGGTTTTCTACGCTTTTTATAAACTGTATAGACTTTAATTAATGATTCATGATGTGGAAAATTGAGGTTAGCTTTGCAACGTACGAACACTTCACAGTCCATAAGAGGCTGACGAGGACGCTGAATAGCACCGAGTCTGATGACGATAGTGCAGACGATGGTAAGTGCGGATTGTGTCATTCTTTTTCTAAGACTTCTTTCTAAAGTGTAAAGATCTTAATTGATGAATTTTGATGCGGTAGGTTAAGGTTAATCTCACGGCGCGAGAGCGCCTCGCAGTCTATGAAGTTAACGCACGCGGTGCATTTAACGTCCCCGTCGCATCGTAAAGACCACCTAACGCGGGCCTGCCTGTTGCATGCATAACTCGAACACTTATAAAACTCCCTGCGAGTCTATTTGCAATAACTCCAGGCCCGTGGGGCCGGCAAGGAGCGGCGAAAAACGGCGGATGTTATCCCAGCCAGGGGTGGGTTGCCCTGCAGCTCGGCGATTGGCCATTAGCTGCGGCTGTTCCTCCGCGGATATCCCGGAGGCCGTTTTTATCATCTACTTAGCTAAAAGCATCGTGAAAAATTGCCGGCAATTAGCCGATAAATAGTGCCCAGAGGTTTACCCCGGGGCGGTGAGTCTTCGGGGGAGAAAGCGCGACTCTTCGGATTTCATTGGCGAACGCGAAAAAACGAGGACACCATTGGAGAACGTGGAGTATATGAAGAGTATATAAAGAGACACGAAGAACCAAGTCCTAAAATTCCTGAAAATCATACACTGAGAGAGAAGAACTGTCATTGAACCGAAGAAATATTTCTTTGAATGGTACCAAAGAAATATTTTATTAATGCGAATAAATTGGGCGCAATGTTTCTTCGTAATCATGACAATTTATAGAGTTTACCTTAATTAATTTCGAGGTAACTAAATATTTCTTTGGGACCCAATCCTAAAACATTTCAACTCGTAGAGGATGTAGAGAACGTGGGAAACCTGGTGGCTGTCAAAAATTTAAACATCACGGGGACATCGGGAATCTACGGAAACCTGAAAACGCTGAGAGCAGTGAAACCCGATTGAGCAACGAGTAACTCGTAACGAGTCGTGCACGATCCAGCAGTATGACACAATGGTCCACGAAACCGTTTCCTATAACCCAGGTAATGCACTTGTACGCGCCGTCGGTACGGCAAGTGCGTTCCCGGTTTAACGAGCTGCAGCAGCGGTGCACGTCGCTTCCGGTCCAGATAGGCGCCGATTGGCCAAATGGTCCTCGAGTCCGGATCGCCTGTACATCCGGTGTGTCATCGCGATCTGGGAAACGACTTGCTCGTCGAATCGACCCCGTGAATTATTATTGCCCCCGATCGATGTGTTCGAACCGTTTTTTTGGTCCTCCTGTAGACAGCGCCTTGTAAAAACGAGTATTACATATTTAATATATATAAATCGTCGAACCGACCCTGCAAATTATTATTGCCCCCGATCCATCAGATCTCGTCGTTCTTTCGATCCTCCTACAGGCTGCACCCTCGAAATCCATGAATTTATATATTTAACCCGCGAGGGCGGACATTTCCCCCGCGTTTTGGATTTTTGCTAGGAATGACCGTTTTTTCAGGCGACGAGCGATCGTCGACTCACGATACGTCGATACGTCGAGTCAATTACCCCGACTGGTTCGCCGAATTAATTGACTGGTGGTTCGATTATTCCGGGCGCGTCGGCCGGGCGTTTTCCGCGTATCGGCCGATCGCATTATAACGGACGGCCGTTCCGTCGGGCTGACGGTTCCGAAATGGCGGGAGCCGTTCGCGGGGGTCAATAACGTGTCAAGGTATATGCCGGGCACATATGTGCGCCGGAAAGGGAGAAAGAGCCCGCGCCTCCCCCGTCGACAGGGGTGGAGGAGTATCTCCATATCTCTGTCGAGTATTCGCCCAGAGGCGGCGCGTTTGATTGGCGCCCCTGGCGTCGTTTCGACGGATGAATGAAAACCTACCCTTGTGTCCGTCGACGATGTCGCGATCGCCGGGCGGCTACTTTTTTCGATTCCGAACCCCTAAAATCGATCGCGCCTCCGGGCATCTGCGAGAACTGGTACCAGGCTGAGACCTGCTTCTTTGCTAGTACCATGATTTCGACCTGGCTTCAGGTCGTGGTCGTCATAGAGTCAGTTCTTTCGAGAAAAAGAAATGATTAGAAACGAATTTCATCCGGAATTGCAGGATATAAGAAACCCCTAAAATCGATCGCGCCTCCGGGCATCTGCGAGGACTGGTACCAGGCTGAGACCTGCTTCTTTGCTAGTACCATGATTTCGACCTGGCTTCAGGTCGTGGTCGTCATAGAGTCAGTTCCTTCGAGGAAAAGAAATGATTAGAAATGAATTTCATTCGGAATTGCAGGATATAAAAAATGTCCTTCTGGTGGGTCCTCGGGAACGGCTTGGTATCACCTCGACTTGGTACCAGATTTCCTGGCTTTAACCTGGTACCACGTCATCGTGTCCATTTCTTCGAGGGAAAAGAAATAATTCCGAAGTCTTTCACTCAAAATTTTGCGATATAAAAAATGTCGGGTCTTCGCGAACAGCTCCAGGGATGCCATGAAGAGCTCGCTCGCGACGAACACGAGACGCCGAGATTATTTCCCCGCCAAGGTCCAAGTCATTCGGATGTCGTTTCTGCGCCCTGGCAGATGGATCCAGGACAGCGTGAGATCCGCATTACTCGCAGCTGGCTTCGCCCATACATCTCCACACGCGAGACGCCGCATAAAGGAGCGGCAAAGTGTGCTCGGTACGTGAATCTGGAAGGGTCCAGATCACTGGTGCTCCTCTTCTCCGGCTTCGAAAAACCTTTCGACCTCCTTTTACTCATCCTCGAGCGATTCTGCCGCTTTTTCGGGGCTAGCCCAGTAGTCATGGTATTACGTAATTGGATCCTCGTGATGCGGCCTCTCTTTAAGCCCGTTCCCTTCCCATTGTCGAGGCCGGATCATGTCGGGATAATAAGCCGAAAGGGTTCCCAGGACGAGTCCCAAGGATGCCCGGTCCCGTCCACGACCCCCTCTTCTTTCTCCTCCCCGAAGCCCGATCGCCTTATCTATAACCTCCCTTTATTAAAATTAAAACTCACCCCCGACGGTTCGGCGTATCAGGGCGCGATTTATCGCCGCCATGTAAACTCGATCCATCTCGACGTTATCAGGAACTCGAAACTCGCTTATCAGCGGTCCCTCGGTGTCCGGGATATTTTATCGGACCGGTGCGCGATTATACACACGGGGGTGGGTTTTGATCCACTTCTGCCGGGTTTTCGTATCCACTTTTGCTGGTTTTGGGGTGCGTTAAAATGCCGGCCGGAGTCACACTCCGGGTCCCCAGTCTCAAAGGACGCGTTCCCGGGATTGAAATCCTTTGATCGCGGGGAACGTTTCAATTTGTGCCCACGCGGTTCGGGAGGCTGGCTCCCTGCAGGAGATCGCCAGGACCCGCCCAGGTCGGGACTCGTTGACGTCCTCCTCCTGGGGAACCCCGAAAGCGACGTCAAGGAGGAGGTGCACTCCAGCGGAAGCTTATAATTGTGGCGATCTCTCCTTCGTACACCTCGATACCCATGGGGCCACGTATCCAAGGGGTGCCGACAACGGAGCCATTATGGTCGGCCAGGTGTCGCCTCGAAGAGACCGCGTCCTCTTCTTGCGGCCACAATGGCGACCCGCGAGGGCTGCACCGATTTTCCTAAACGCGTTCCTCCTCGAAAAATGACTCCTTGCGTGACTGTGTCCACGTCCGACCGCATTCTACCACGGAAATTAAATGTACCTTCCCGCGATTCAGTCCAACGTGAACGAGCGGTTCGTTGGGTCGCTCCTATTCATGAATCGGTACCATCAAAGTATTGATATCTGTACTTATCACTTGCATAAAAGAAAGGTATCGATGTATACGTAATATCGAATAAAGATTAAGACCTGTTTCCTGTAGAACGCATGTATTGAATAGTGGAGGAAATGACCATGATGGGCGAATTCCATTTTTATGCTGAATACTTTTTCTCGATAATTAATATTAACACTCTGCAGTCGGGACCCGTGAAAATATGTTTTTCGCAAAAGTTTACCGAATTATTTGGAATTTCACAAGGAGGTAGCAGAGGCGATAAGGAAGGTCCTGGCAGCCATAAAATGTTAACTTCTATAAAAAAATTTTTAAATGTCTATTAACATATTTTTAGGAAGGTGAAATTTTATGGGTATCGGGACCTTCGTCATAGCCTCCACATTCACATGGTAAAAATTGGAACGGTTAGGGTACACCCAGTTTGGAGAAAAGTTTCATAAGCGAGATTTCTTGGACGTTACTTTCATATCACTCATATTTAATGTCCAGGCTGATGGGGTAGACGTTGGAGGTACTTGGGATGGAACTAAAAGTATCGAGTAAATTCTCGCGTATACTCGTGTCGGTTTATCCCTAGTCTCCGTCTTCGGGAAGGCAAGGGTCCTTGGACCGCACGTAACCTCGCTCATAAAGGAAACCCCCCCTGGAATAATTATCAAACTGCCAAGCGCGCCTGAATCCGGAGTGAAACGCAATTTACCCGCTGTAATTAATTCCTTTTAGGTGGCGAACCCCTTGTGGAACCTGATGGGGGGTGCGTTCTCTTCGGGGTCCTCGAGCAGTCATTTTTTTCGGGACAGAGAATTCGATCTTCGATAGGACCGATTTGTGACTCTTTCCGGGAGGGTTATTCCCTGGGGAACTTTAAACTTCCACGCCAGACTGGACGTCAAAGGCACAGCAGCCTCCAGGCTGGAGAACCGGAGAACGTTTCTCACTTTGCAACCTCGACGGACCCTGGAAGCACCACGCCAAATGTTGCCCAGAATTTGACCCACATTAAAACCGCTCATGAACCTCCATTTGCGTTGATTTCGCCACCAACTAGCCCCGGGAGAGAAACTTTCGGTTTTAAATAAACGATGTTGGCTTCAGGAAGCCTGGAGAACGCGGAGAACGAATTCCGGGACCCACTTCTCGAGTTCGTACGGATTTTTTTCGTATATGAGTAGATACGTATAAAAGAAGGTTGCATTGCCGCGAAGTCACGTCATTGGTCCACATTTAAAAATCGTCTGTGAAACTGTCAATTTCGCATGCGGAAGTTGATAGGATGAAATCGGGAATCAGGGCTCCTATTCTCGAGCGTACGAATTTTTTTCGCGTACGAATAGATTCACTTAAAAATTTCGCATTGTTGCGAAATCGCATTGGTCCACATTTAAAAATCGTCTGTGAAACTGTCAATTTCGCATGCGGAAGTTGATAGGATGAAATCGGGAATCAGGGCTCCTATTCTCGAGTTCGTTCACATTTTTTTCGCATAAGAATGCATTCTCATGAATAATTTTGCACTGTTGCGTAGACACGTCGTCATTTATCATGTAGAAGTCGTATACGGGAATGTCAATTTCCCATACGATGTTTGATCATATGATGAATTCGAGAATCGGGTTCCTCATTGGAGAACAAAATCGATACCATCTCCTTTGAGCGCATTTCCGACGTGCTCAACAATGGCGGGGTGCCAAATTGGGAGAAGCGGAGCCTCTATGCCCCTATTGGCTAATTTCCTTTTTAAGGACAATGCGCAAGTTTAGTTAGTTCTTAGGAAAGAAGCGCACCGTAGGAGGACCCACGCACCTGCACGGACGTTCCGGGGAAAGGACCCAGGGACCAATTGCGACGTCCCTTCGAGCAAATCGCTAATGGCACGGAGCCGTCAGGTCGTTAGAGGAGTCACCCTACCGTAATAAAATCGCTCAATGCAAAAACAGACAATGGCCGTCCGTGGGGGTTCCCAAAGGTGGACCGACTCGTTTGGCCCGGCACAATGCCTGGGCAAAACACGGCACCTGGATGCGTACCTAATTATGTGAGGACCTGGTCTCCGAGACCTGGAGGTCTTGTAAAAACAGGCGCGAAAATCGGCCAAACTTGTCCTAAACATCCGGCCTTAAGGTAATACAAAAATGGCGTCTAAGATATTCATTATTTATAAAACATTCCTTCGAACTGGGTGTATCAAATCGTTTGAAATTTTACTTCGTCAATGCGGTGGCTCAGAGGAAGGTCCTGGCATCCTTGAAATTCCATATTTTAATACGAAAATTAATGAGCGTTTGTTAGAAAAATCTAAAAAATTATAGTTTACTAGTGTCGGGACTTTCCTTTGAGTATAAGTATTCACGTGGTAAAATTTCAAACTATTCTGGGAAGAAAAAAGATTCTAAAAGTGTTCACTCCTACGACGCCACTTTCATACCGCCTTAAGGTGTAATGAAAGTGTCATATAAATGCATCTAAAAATCACAATATTTATAAAACTTTTCTCCAAAGTGGGTGCACGGAATAATTTTAAACTAACACGTGATTATAGAGGTCCTAATAAAAGTGTCGAAACCTGGGAAATTTCATTTTTTTCGAGATAAAATTTCTCTTTGATTCTTGTCCTAAATAAATAAAGAATTCCTTGTCGAAGAATGAAATTTCTGCCCAGTTTGGCGAAAAGTTTTACAAATATTCTGATTTCTTGGTACATATATGAGAGACTTTAATAACCCCCTAATGGCTGAATTTAACAGCGGGAAACCAAATCGCTGCTTGACTTCGAAGTCGCCGGCGGTTTTTACTCCGGAATTAAGCGGGAGACACTTTTTCATGGGTCTCAAAATGCAGGAAAATGCAGAAATGGAGGGAAAACGGGACCTCGGAGGGAACCGGAGTAATAAGAATCGAGTTACCAGGGTGCGTTGTTCTAGGGAACGCAACGCGCGCCTCTAGGTACGTATATAGTTCTCCGCTCTCTTCAGGGCAGGAAACCGCGCGTTCCGCTCGCGGAATCGCGTCGGGGTAACGTCGCGGAATCTTCCGGGGGGATTAATTTCCTTTGTGAGGTCTGAAAGCGAGCGCCGTGCGGTTGCTTTCGGGGATGACGAGAGGTTGATCGTTGCCGATGAAGAGAGAGGAGGGACCAGGGAGGTATTCCGGAGCGGAGATTCCTCAGGCGGAAACCGAAGGAGGGCAACTTTTAAATGCGATTACGATTATGGGTCCCGCTAAGCGCATCATATATACCGCCGCAAATGCGATTTGCTAGTTCTTCCGTGCCTTCGAGTCGAGAAATAACGACTACCCAAGCTACCCAACCAAGAAAGGACCTAGTTCCCTCCGAAAAACCTCCTTTGTGACTGAAAATCAAATTTCCTCCACTCAACTCCCCTTCAGCGAGATAATCCGCGGTCTTAACGTCGCTTCCGTTAATTACCGGCGTTACCGAATTTCGAGAATTTTACAGAATTTCCGGTACCCACTCAGAATGAAGAATACCTGGGGTAGCGAAAGGCATTATTTACCCCGATCCCTCGGTACGCGCACTAAAGGCGTGGTTTTATAAAACCGTCAGTGTAAACAATAGGGTACCAAGACGGTACAATACGCACTTTTCGAGCGTACCGTCCCGAGACGATACACGATCGTTTCCCCTGATGGCTTGATAAATCCACGGCTTTAATTTGCGTGCCTTGTGATCGGTGTAAAGTAAGCCAAAGTCCACCCTGTTAATCAGTATATTTATTCCCCCGGGGTAAAAATAAGTGCAAGGAAAAACAAAAGAGGGCTTGATTTAATATACCCAGTTCCTTTGTCTTTGGGCAATAATTATTTATACCTTCTGGTGCCGGGGAAATATGGACGCGCCAGAGAGTCGGGGTTACTCCGCCCTCTTCGAGGTCTTTTTCCTCGGTTTTTAATTATAAGACGGCGCGATGTAATCTCCCCGACTTTTTCACCGTCGACCGCCTCGGTGAGGCATCGAGGTATCGAGGTATCGCGACTTCGATGTATCGAAGGGCTCCATGGTAAATTAAGCAATTTCGTCGGCGAGCCTGGAGATCTAAGAGGCTGCGGCGCGGCGTAGCCACGCGTTACTAATGTCCGCCCATTCACAAATTCGGGAAGCAGGAGAGCCGGTCCCTGTATGTCTTAAACCGCAGGGACCCGAGGCTTACCTCGAATGCCTTATTGAAATATATCTTATGGCACCCATGCGCCCCCGGCCGCCACCAAAGGGGGCCGTATTTCTATGGGGTACGCGGTGCGTGCGGTGCGCAAACTTCCAAGGGAGATCGCACGCTCCGCTGGACGGGAACGGCCCCGGACCCCATGGAACGTCTTCCCGGTTCCTCGTTATTTCCAGGGGAGATTTATTTGCGAGCCGCGGCCGCGATGCGGAACGTCTGGGCGACGTCAAAGAGGGCGATGAATTTCCGCGAGACAAACCGCGGGGACCGCGAAAAGGGGGAGACACGCACCTTGGGGGGAGGGGATCCTCGTTCACGTATGTTTCTTTAAACTGTTCCTGTATATTTATTTTCAATCTTCATATGTTTATTTCGGCTTTTCTCAATGAAGAAGTAAGGAATATTTAGCAGCAAAATATCTGGGCGTTGAAAAGCGTCTTTTGCAAATGGCGACCATCGCGGGTAAATAAAGGCGTTCAAAAATTCTGCACATTCGGCATGGAAAAAGATTACGATATTGAATATCCAATTTTAATGACTTTAAGCCAAACAGTTATGGGTTCATGGATTAAGGAAGGAGGGCCTTACACACCCATTAAATTTCATTTTTTGCAAGAAATATTCCATAAACGTCCATAAACGAAGTTTTAGAAAAGTGGAATTTCATGAGTGTCGGGACCTTCTTGACTCCTTTTATATTAACATTGCAAAATTTGGAACGATTCTGTACACCCAGTAAGGAGAAAAGTTTCGCGTAGAGACCTCTTCGACCCCACTTTCATGCCGCCTTAAATAATTAAACGTTTACAGGCCTTCCCAGGGTACACGATGTATACTCAGTGGCTGGTCTCGCCTCGTTTAAATGAAATTCCGCGGGATCCCGTCAGTTGCGACCAATGGCGGCCTTCCTCGGTGATAAGGGTGAGTCGGTGCTCATCCCTGGAGCTTCCCTTACAACCCCATGGAAACGCACCCGGACTTGGCGGCCTCGAACTTGCCGCATTACCCGGCGGAAACGAACCGGGTTTGCGGTGTTCCATAAATTTTCTGGATTCCCCTCCACCTAATTAGAAGAAACATGTGGCGTCCTTGGGGGGGAGAGAAATATCCGGGGGGAGGAAATGATTTAATCGCGTTCGGCCCGGAATTAACGGGTGCTTCTAGGGGTGAGTTCGGGATGGGGGGGATAGTTTAAATGAAATTCCGCGAAATCCCGCCAGTTGCGACCAATGGCGGACTTCCTCGGTGATAAGGGTAAGTTCGTACTCTCTTCCCGGCTTACCCCCAGGAAACGCACCCCCTGACTTGCCCTCGAACTTGCCGCGGTGTCGGGAGGAAATGAACCGAATCTGCGTCGGACGGGAACTCAGTTACAGTTTACAAGACTCGACACGGTTTACGTACACACGGGGGGTCGCACGACGTTTACCCCCCGCGAAGGGGTGAATCGGCGGGGGGTGCGCCGAAACTTGGAAAGTTCGACTTGGACGACCCGGGATGCTTTACTCACCCCACGGCGAAAGGGATGCAGTCGCACCTCGAATTCTTGGTGACACTTCGAGTTAACGTCGAGACAATTAACGAACCACCCTAAAGGACTTAAGACTTTCTACCCCCTGGAAAGTCACCCGTTTTGCAGGGCTCGAAAAATTCTGAAAATTTTCTCAAATATGGGGAAAAGTTAGACGGCATCGTGGAAACTCTTACGAAAATTCACCTTTAGTGCCCCATGTTAAAGAAAAGTCACCTTTTTAATGGGGAGGGAAATACGTAAAGATAGGTAAACCCCTCTCTTCCTATTTTCAATATCAATGGCTTCTAGTGTCTCGAAAAATCCTGACAAAATTCTCTTCACTTCATTTAACAAAACCGTTCCCCAACCGAGAAAGTCTCGGTTAAAAATTCATCTTCACTTCCCTTCCTTACCTCGAAGAGCAGCCTCCGTGCTTTTTAAATCGACGTGTCAACGGAGTGGCCCGGTGTCTCGAAATGCACGCGGGGGAGAGAGACACTCTCGTAAGCTCCAACAGGTTGCTGTTAAACCTTGCATCGGTCGAGCGAGGAGAGAGAAAGGGGAGTTCCCGAATTTTCGGAAGAATTCTCCTGCCGTTATCTCCACTCAAAATTTCCGATTCTTCCCTTATCGCTCCTCGCCTCGAAGACCTCCCCTCGAAGGCTCCTGCCTCCAATGTCGACTCCCTTTCGGCGGGACTATTTATTTTGAAAATTCCTCCCAATTCTCCTCCACGTTTCCGAGTGTTACCAGAAACGTGGGGAAAAGTCCGAGGTGCCGGAAACCCCGGCTCATCTTCCGGGGACATCTTTTTTGTAGACGGAGGGATTTGCAAGGATAAAGTAGAAAATGAGAAGCTAGAAAAACCCGACCGAGGGGGGGAGGAGCAAATTGAAATCTGGGACATGTCTGTATCTCGCCCTCTGTTTGCGTTGGTTAATAGAGGAGGGATTACGAAAATACCCTTCACCCCCGAGCCGCGTTCATTCGGCCTCAATCTCGCTACTTTACACCCTCTAGGTGCTCGTAAAACTCCTGCCCAGGTGGCCGCCATCATAATCCTGCCAAGAGTCGCCTGTAGGATCATAAGAATCGCATAAAGCGCATTAAAAAACGAGAGACCCATACAAACCCGTGCTGGGGGTGGAGCGAGGCCGGAAACGACTTTGTCGTCTTTGGGGACGTTCAGCCCTTAAGGGGGGACAAAACGATGTCTTGTCTTTCGGCACGAATGAATCTTTCAAAATTCATCCGAAATTCAGGCCCAGAAATATCGTAGAAATTCCAGACAATCCAGGAGAAACACCTTTAACCTCGCAATTAAGGGGGTGTGAAAGTGGCATCTGAGGAATTAATCGTCCATGACACTTTCCTCCAATCTAGATGTTCCGAATCATTGCACATTTTACGAGATAAACATGGAGACTGTAAGGAAGCTCCTGACACCCATGAAATTTCATTTTTTACAACAAATTATAAAAATACCTGAGAAGAAATTTAGAAAAAAAAGAAATTGAAATTTCATTAGCTCCAGGACCTTCCTCATACCCTCCATATTTATATTCTAAAGTTTAAATCGATTCGGTACACCCAGTTTGGAGAAAAGTTTCATAAACGAGAGCTCTTTGAGGCCACTTTCACATCACCTTAAGCCGGATAACTTCGAGACGGGAAATCTGGGAATGATTTAGGGGTGGTTTTGCGAGGAATTAAATTTATACCTCGTGAAAGGCGATTCGTTTCAGGTGGAAAAAAGAACTCCAGGAGAGGTCTCTATCTTCGGCAATGAAAGGCGCATTTCGTCGGGAAGAAGACCGAGGGGTGGAGGCAAGATGGCGTCGGAGCGTTGCGCCGTTTTTACGCCCGGCGAATGGTGCAGCATTTATTGCGCGGGGTAAACGGGGTGCTCCGTTGACGACTCGGCCCTGAAGAAACCCCTGAGTAAATATACAGGAATGCCGGACGGGGGATGATGGCCCCCTTTACGAGCCGCGTTTTAAGATCGGCCCTGCGAGCGCCGACACTCCCAGGAATAATTGCAGGGCAGCTGTAATGTTTTATCGTGTCACCGGGTGCTATGTGCCCCCCCTGAAACCTTCCGATAACGTGCCACCCCCCAACCGATATCGGCGTCTCACCCCCAGGGCGCGTATCTGCATTCGCGCGACTGCATCCCCGTGTTTGCCGAAACCCAGCCCCGGTGTGTCGCACCTGCGGCGGCGCGTTTCGAAACTCTTTTTTTTTTTAATGGATAGTTCGGCGGTCATTGCGTTTCGAGCTTTATACAGGGTCGTATTTCGAAATTAGGGGTGGAGGGGAATATTTTTATCGGCGGTATTTGTCCGTGGGAATGAGGAACAAAATTCAGGAAAATGTTCACCTTCCAGGCAACGATTTCTCGCAAGTATTCATAGCCCATCGTTTATCGGTTATTGCGTATTGATTTTTATGCAGTGTCGTGTTAGAATTGCTGAAATTTATTTTTTATTTTTTCATTAATGAACGACGGAAATATTTTTACCATGCGGTGGGAATCCGCGAAAAGTGGTGGAAAAACTACCCTTCTAGGCAACGGGTTTTTGTAAGTGTCAGTCGCATCAATTAGTTCGCATTTTCAAAAACCCACCCCTGATGTGCAGCATCTGTAGGGGCGCGTTTAGACATTTTTTTAAACGGCTGGTTTATAGGTTATTGCCTTTTGACTTTTATATAGGATCGTGGGTTGAACCCGGGGTGAGGGGAATATTTTTTCCACTCGGGAGGAGTGCGCGAAAAATTGTGGAAAGCCTCCCCTTCCGGGCGGCGGTTTCTCGCAAGTGCCGGTCGCGCCAACCCCTTTGTCGCGGGAGGTCGCGCGGCTTTACAGACGAAACTCGAGGAATACTTGGCACCCCTCTCCCCGAAAACCCAGCAAAGGGCCACCCTAGCCACCACCGCTACAATCTGCCCCGATAAAACGCCGGAGAGGAGCGGCCTTTGCTTTTGATCGCAGCCCAACCCCCCGCGAGGTAATGAAAGGACCTCGAGAAAACGTCGCGTCCGATAAAGGGGAAAATCGGCTACCGGACAAAGAAAAGCCGTAGATTCTCGCCCGGGCGTTAAAACGACGGAGAAATAATCCTTCGGCGAGGGAAAAAAGAAATAAATCTCGAAAGAAAATGGATCCCCGGATTTTCGCCTCCCCTAATCCGCGGTCAAAACATTCCTACAGAATATTTTCATGTAAAAAATAAACATTTCGCGGCCCTTTATCATCACAAAAATTACTCACCGACAATAAAAAAGAAAGTGCTTAATAAATTCTACCAACGGGAAATTTATCGGATTTCCCAATTTCAACTCCAATTCCCGCGGAATCGTGAAGAAGTACTACATGAATAATTGAAAAAGCCAAATGAGAAGGATTTTTCCTTCTCTTTCGTTCGGATAAATTAATTACCGACAATTTTAGATAAACAAAGAACGTTCTCCGTGATGTGGAGGATTCTTTTATACTGTGAAAAAAAATATTTCATGGCTCTTAACCGCCATGAATTAATGGAGGATTTTTTTATACTCTAAAAGAAAATATTTCATGGCCCTTTATCACCTAAAATTAATCACCGCCAGTTAAAAAAAAGATGGTTAATAAATTCTAATAGAGGAAAATAGTCGGATGTCTCGACTTAAGTTCTAATTAACGCGGAATCGTAAAAAGGTGCTACATAAAAGGAATTCTAAAACACGGAAAAAGACTTCTTCTTTTTCTTCCGCCGTGATAGATTAAACCCTGGCCATTTCAGAAAAACAAAGAGCGTTCTCCGCGACGTGATTGGTCGCTCCTGGTACCGAGTCATACATCACGGCTGCTCCAACAGTAGTGACTAATCACCGGCACGGCGTAATCCAATATGGAGGAATTGATCGTCACGAGTCGAGGGGCCACGTATCGACGGAATGTCGCGAGTATGTCGCGAGCTTGTCGCGTGGGCGTGGGCGACGTCAGAGGTCGCGACATCGACGTGGGCGCGACACATCCCGGATTCCTTGTCGGACTCTTTCCAGGAGAGCGAGGACGCCTTTTCTCGCCTTTCTCCGCACCTAATGGTGCCAGATTCCCGGAGATAACGTACGATTATAATAGGACATCTCCGGGCGGGACACGACCTGGGCGCGACCAGAAATCTACGGCCAGTGCCGAATCTAAATGGCCACTTCGGGGCCTTACAAGGTCCCCGAGAAGAAACGTCGAAACATTACGAGCGGCGAAAAATGGAAAGGACATTTTCGAGTTCCAGGTTTCCCTTAAAGTGGGATAAAGTAACACTTAAGGGGTCCTCGTTTATGAAACTTTTAGTGAACTTTCACTTTTACTCAATTTCCTTAAGAAGTATTTCCGTTATTCCTCCTCCTCCTCTCTTGGTTCAGGCCTCCCCGATCTCGTGGCAAGATTTCATAATCGATTGAACTCCCGGATCCCACTTTCAGATCCCCTTAAGGTGACGTGAAGTGGCATCAAAGGCCCCTCCATTATCGAACTTTTCTCCGAACCTGGTGTACCCTAATACTTTCAATCTTTATAACATGAATTTCGAGCCTATAAAGAAGGTCCTGACACCGATGAAATTTAAATTGTTCCAAATTTATTTATGGACGTTTTCAAAAAATTTTTATAAAATATGAAATTTTATGGCTGTCCGGACCTTATTTATTGTCTTCGTATTTCTAATGTTTCGAACGATTCGATACACCCAGTTCGAAAGAAATGTTCATAATTGACCCCTTATATGCCACTCTTACGTTCCCTTCGGCGCGTTACTTTTGTTTCGATGATAAAAGACTATAGAGGTTAGGATTCCTCCCAGGTGAGATGTCGGCATATTATTTCCCGGAAAATGGCGCCCGAGAAGCATTCGGCCGTATCGAGGGGCGCGAAATTCGAGGAATTCGATCGCGGAGGCGAAATAAGAGAACGCGGCTCCCGGCTCGGAAGACGATGATGTAGCGACCATTAACGAGTTTCCGGCGCGAACGCGATGCAGTTTCCGAAGGTGCAACTGCAGCGGAATTCCCGGCAGACGAGCGACGCAGCATTTTGCACGATCCTCCCTTGCGGAGCCCCTAGACGAAGGAATTCATCCCCCGAGCATGCCGCCCCCGGAATTAATGATTCCTTCGGAGAACGAGAGACGATCGCGCCATCCGATCTTCGGCCGAGCCCTTAAGGCAGTTCCCATCGGAATGTAAATCTCCAAAAAGACGAATTTCTGGCTGCCTTTCCTAAAAGCCCGTCAACTAGAACGGCGAAAAATGCTTTACGATGCTTATCGACCTGCCCTCTCCCGAGATTCGTGTTTCTGGTTTCGAAATCCTGCTGCCCAAATTCCAGCAATTCCCATGGAGTGACAAGTGTCCTTATCAGATCTATGGGGGGTTACTCAAAGACCCGACGTTGACTAGGAGACACGGAAAAATACGGGAGACAGAGTGATTAGGTCATTTTCAAAAACCTCTGCTCGGAACCCCAAAAAAATGTCTTCCCCTTAAAATGGAATGGAATATAAAGAGGAGGATTAAGGTAACGTGTTGGGTTTGTGGTACCCGAAGGGTACGATTTTTTTTCTTCAGAACCGATTGCCTTTAATTTCATGTGATAAACAATGTCATTCGGTAACAGGGGACGTTCGACCTTAATATTATGTCAGTGATAATTTCTAACGATTTCCAGCGATTTCTACTTGCGATTGCCACGTGATCTCGGTAATAAAAATACATAATTTCCTGAGGGAATAACCTATCGCGATTACTTGTGCTTTCAAACGATCAACAATGTAATTCAGTAACATATGACGATTGGCTTAAATATGGTGTCAATGTTCGGTGTGTTCCAACGATTTCCAAGGATTTCTGCTTGCAATGTCCATCTGATTTCCACATGATTTCGAGGATAAAGATCCATGATTTGCCGAATGAATAACCCCCTCGGTGGGACATTTATAGGGTGAACAAGCGGTCGAGGACAAACCGTGTCATCATTTGTCACTCGAGGTGGAGGTGATGGGCCCCTTTCTACGAGGATACCTTGGGCGTCACGGGTGTTCCTCATCGGCTCGAAATTTAATGGGCAATGACAGGGAGGCGTAAAGGCTCGCGAGGGCGAGGAATAAAAGGAGGTTTACGGGCAGCTCGGCGTGTCCGATTCGACGCGTCAGCAGCGGAAACCGCGCCGCGTCCTGCGAGTCCTGGACCAGTTGCGGCAGATCCTGTCAAGAGATAGGGAGCCGAGAATGGGCCGAAGCACCCGGTTTATATATTCCTCCTCGGCGAGGGTCCAGAGGCGCGTCCACCCGTTGACGTGTGGGATCTAATCCCGGCGCAGCGCGCGGAGCCCTCGAGTGGGTCCTCGAGATATTAATCCAGGAGAAAAATTGAAAATAGAGAAGGCGACCCGGTTCTGGGTCCAGAATCGGGGTAACCCTTCTCCTCGAGGACCATTTGCCGGTTCGGAGTGGAGGGACCATGGCTATCACCGGATCGGGTCCAGCAGATTCCACCCTCGATTAACGGGCCGCCTCGTCCGCACTCATCAAAGAGATGGACGCCGGTGGCGGCTAACGAGGTTTTTCGGCCGCCGTTGGCAGGCGCGTTTAAAGCCACCGAGAGAACCAATTTAAATAAACCATTACCGGGTGGTATCTCTCATCGGCCGTACCCCGTGGCCCACACCTCGGCCGTTCCTCTGCTGACACTCGGCCGTGCAGTTCGGCAGCCTTACCAACGGCAACATAAACGCTAACGACTGATGGGCAGCCCAGATAGAGCCTGTTAGCCAAACGCCATGCTCCTTATAGAAAACGAATATGTTTGCGGGACCTGGCCGGGCCCCTTGCTGCGGCCTCCGATGCTGTCCCTGCCCCTCTCGGAGATCCTCCCTGCTCGTCCTGGCCAGACTTCCTGGGCTGATATCTGTGTCGAGTAGCACGAGCTGACCGCTCACGAGCGCCCTTTCCCAGCCTACTCCGCCATCTTCATCCTGCGCGTGACTGCATGTCGCAATAAACAAATTGCAGATAAGCACGCGATGTGGATGCGAGGATGCGAGCTGGAGAACACCTCTTCAAACCTGGCTCGTCACTCTGGAGAACGCTGGACGTGGCGGTGCAGCTTGGAGACTGCTGCTGAAGCGTTCTCCAGTTTGGGTGAGGATTGAAAGTCTTCCGACATTTTTTTCTTGCCAGTAGAGAGGAGGTTCTGGTCTGCAATAAGTGAATACAAGTACATGAAGATTCTAGGCCGTTTTGACGAGGATGCGAGATAGAGGAAACGTAGTCGAACTGGACCCACCAATATAGAGGACGCTGGACATGGAGTTGCAACGTGGAGGCCCTGTAGAAACGTTCTTTGACGGGTTCGCGAAGACAATTCTTTTTGGGCGGTGTTTGGACATTCTTCCACCATTTTTCCTCGGGAGCGAGAAGAGTCTTTGACCTGCAGGAGGTAAATAAAAATGCACAAAGGACCTGGGACCTTTTGCACGCCTCGTTATCGGGGACTGGAGGAACAAACTCGGGGCGGTGCCCTGGTGTATAAATCGCGAGGGGGCTTAGAAGGGCGTCTGCATCGTGAAAGACAACTCGTACCTGGGGAAGCGTTAAAGCGTACATCTTCGACCTGCACACTTGCAGATAGACACCTCAACCGTATCCCATGCATCCCGATGTAAATCGCTCACGCAATTCCCTGCTCCTCTGTCTTATCAGACCTGCCTAATTAAATGAGAAATTCTGGTAGGCCAGAATTGAAAAAAAAAATCGTATACGGCGTGAAATTCCATAATTAATGGTCTACTCTCAATTTCGGTACACGGACCTCGGCAAGCATTATGGACTGTACCCAAACTACGCCCGTCCGCCCACCAGGCGGTGCATCGCGCGCATTGTGCATCTTATGCACATGTGCAGAGCCGTGTACCCGTGTACCCGTGTAATCATGTACCAGGGTACACACGGGGACTGCGCCCCGGCCATGATTTACAAAGAGCCTAGGGCCCTGACGGATCAACCATTGAATGGTAATCTCGGCAGCCCCCGGCACGAGACTTCGACCGCACGAATGCACCGCAGTGCAGTCCAAGACTGCACATATTCCCCAGACGTGCAGACTTGCCGAGCGTCGCGTCGACGACGCCGACGTCGGCGCGACTCCCCCGCGCGATATGTAATTAATACCGCGCATCGGCGAGGGCCATTATATTCACGCCCACCGGGCGAAGGGGAATACAATGCGCGTATAAATCGTCATGAATTTTGAGAGGCTGCAATTTCGCATTCAATTGCATTTTCGCGGAGAACCGACGCCGCCAGGGGACGCCGGGTCTGATTGCAGGTTGGGGTGACGCGACCCCTCCGGCGCGTTGAGGGCGCAGGAAATTCTCCTTTAAGGACAATGTGTACACTAGAAACATTAATCCCTAGATCCTACGATTCATCCAGATTGAGAAAATCCGCAAAACGCGGAAATTCCGGCACTCCTTCGGCGAAGGACGCTGAAATTCCCACAGGCATCCAGCGACGCTCTTCTTCGGTGGTCCCTGTAGTTTCCATTGAAACGTGGTCCCCTGTGGAGTTCTAGGGAATTTCTGGGGGAAATACAGAATTACATTGACCTGATTTTCAGGGGAAGAGAGGATACCGAGTCTGATTGCAGGTTGGGGTGACGCGACTCCTCCGGCGCGTTGAGGGCGCAGGAAATACTCCTTTAAGGACACCGTATACACTAGAAACATTAATCCCTAGATCCGACGATCCTTCCAGATTCATAAAATCCGGAAAATGCGGAAGTTCCAGCACTTCTAAAGACAAAGGACGCTCAAATTTCCTTTGTCATCCCGGTGACGCTCTTCTTCGGCGGTCTCTGTGGTTTCCGTTGAAACGTGATCTCCTGTGGGGTTCTAGGAAATTTCTGGAGGAAATATAGAACTATGTAGACCAGATTTTCCGAAAGAGAGAGGAGGTTACCGGAAGTCGTTTTGGAAATGCTTTTTGTGGGAGTATCTTCTGGGTGCATCGAGTCATGGGGGTGGAATTAATTTTTGCCCTTCTTCGGGCTTGATGTTTCGGGGTCCCAGGGAAAATGCGCGCTTTTAATCCCGGTAAAAAATGAAGGCCGTCAGCGAGCTCGTACGTTCCGGCGAAAGCATATGCGTAAATCCATGCGTAAGCGAGAGTGCGCCGACTCCATCTATCATCCTGATCTCATCCCGGCTTAGGCGACCCCGATACGTCTTTTCCCGAACATCCAGGCGCGACGCCACTCTCGAGGTCCTTAAATCGGAGGCAGGAGGTGGTTGGAAAAGGATGGAAGATCTAGGGGATAAAATCTTGGAAATAAAGTCGCGGTTCCCCACGCTTACTTATAACGGATGCGACTCCGTCCCTGGAAGCGCCACGGAAGTTCCGATTTCCGTCCACAAACGGAGATTGTCTTCCGCGTTCCCGTGGTTGGTTACTTTAATGTAGACATTCCCTCGGGCGAAGTCGAGTCGACGTAGGCATGTACACGAGGTGTACATAGGTAGACGTAGGTACGCCGCTTTATCGGCGCTCGCTATAACGCGAGTCGCACGCCGCCCGATAAGACGAGACTCCGTATTATCGCTGACGCACCTTCGCAACAAACGCACCTAAAAAGTCAGCGAAAAACCACTTTACACCGGTTTTATCCATCCCTTCTATACAAAACCGCGTTTAAAAAAAATCCTACCACGAGCAACTAATACCTCGTAACGACGCTATCAGCGTTGCCACGCCTCGAGCCCATGTAACATGAAAATTCCTCGAAAATGTTCGATCCATCCTCCATAACAAAAAACCGCGTTATATAAAATCCTAAAAGACGAGCGCATCTGACCAAATCAAATAAGCTATTAAAATTCAAAACTGCCAATAAAATATAAATAACGGTATAATCCACCTTCTTTATAAAGAACCGCGTTATATAAATTCCAAAAGACGAGCGCATCTAAAGAAATTAAATGAAGTCTTCAAATGCAACTCCTAATAGGCTAAAAATTAAGCTTCCTCGAGGAGGGGTAACCCACCCTCTGAATAAAAAAAAACACGTTATGTAAAATCCCAAAGGAGCGCCTTCGACCAAAGTCGGAACATGGGATTTCAAGTTATAAGGACGTCCGTTGTCATCCACGCTAATGGAGATTTCTACGCTTTGACAGGGACGCGTTATTAAGAGATACGGAGATAGGGTCAGCGTTGGTCCGCATTAAAAGACGCATGCCGCGTATAACGTCGCCGAGCTGCGTATAAGCCGTCGAGGAGGAGACCGCTTGTTTGTTTTCGAGCGCGTCCCGCGCGGCCGGCACTCCCTCGTAGCACGGTAATTACACGGCGGACACAGGTTAGGGGAAAGAGTTATGGTGTGTTCGAGTAACCTCGCCTGGAGGAGTCCTTGTAGAGGTGCACGTGGTCCGCTATAACTCCGGCATTGAGACGATCACCCATGGCGAGCGTGCATACATTCCACGCTTTTTCCTGCCGGCCGCCATCTTGGATCAGTCCGCTCCGCAAGAAGATGACCCACCCGGTTTCGTGTCCTTGTAACAGAAGCCGCACCTGCGACGCCGGTTTCTTCCCCAGGACTCCTTCCAGTGCACTTTATCGCCGGCGCCGTTATCGCCGAGAGATAACGCTTCCCCATAAATTTAACCAGGCTCTGGAACTCTCGCGAAACACCGAAAAACCCGAGGCAAACCTGCCGAGTAAACCGCGGAAACACGCGCTCCTAGAGGATGTAAGAAAATTAAACGGCATTTTCACCGCCCACTCCGGGGCTTCCTTTTCACCGAATAGCCGGTTTGTAATGAGCGAAATGAAATGTGTTCTCATGGTTTAATTAAAAAGCCAGGGGAGAGCCTGGAGTTCCTGGGGGAGAGGGAAAATGAAAATCGGATATTTTTCCAGAAGCGTTGTCGCGATTGTTCCTTCGAATTGTGTGATCTTCATCGAGAATTGGAGGTCTTGCAAGGGCGTCATTAATTTTTAGAGACTTTTCCCGAGGTGTGGTGAACTCACTGAACGAGGTGGTTCAACTTAGATTTAGTGGTAAATCACATTTTAGAGCTGATCTAACTCATCCGTACAGTTCCAACTCGCTAGTTGTGTTCGCCGTATTTAACTCAGAAAATGAGTTGAATTTACTCTCTTTTTTTTTTTTTTTTCTGTGTAGCGGATCTTTAGTGAACTCCTTTCGGAGGTCTCTTCGTGGTCGGGATGGGCGGCGATATAGAAGTGCTTACGACTTTGGGACTTAGGAAAAGGACCGACTCGTTTGGAAAGTGACGTCTAAATTCGGGTCCTTCGGGATGATAACACGCTGGTGTATCTCGCACCTGGCAATTAAGTAGTTTTGCCTGATTCTCGTTTTACGGCATATCGATGCACATCGGGGGGCACTTTCTGCGCTGGCTCGGAACCCGAAGAGCAGCCGACAACTAAGTGTGATTACACGGCCCGCGGCTCACTTCGCGTCAGTCCGCAGTGGTTGTCATTCTCTGCCGAAGAAAGTTAAAGAGGAGTGAAAATTGAGAGGAGGAGGAAATTGGAGGGGAAAAAAGAGGACGCAGACCGAAATGAACTCCGGGGTCGTTAAAAGCCGCCCATTGCCTCTCGTCGTTTCCGTCAACCTCGCGAAGGGAGGCGAGAAAAATTTGCGGAATTTCCCGCGAACCAAGACCTCGTCTATGAACTCGAGGGTTAAGATTCCCAGCGGACCTTCTCGAGCGTGGCCTGTCGCCGGCAATTATCATATCTTGGCGGCTTCAAAGGAATAAACCGAGACCGAAAAAGGGGAAAGACGGGCGCGGGGGGGCTGGGAGCGGTCGGAGTAACAAGGTGATAAACGCTGATGCGGGAACACCGGCGCGGCAAACACGCTGGAAACCCGCTTTCCGCGTTTAAGATAGTGTCAGATCAAAAGAGGGCCGGCGCACGCTTCGTTATAACGAAGAAGAGTGGTTTCTGAGTGACAAAGGCGGGAGGCGACGCGCCGCCATCTTGCCACAAGCTCCGCGAGTCCCTGGCGTGTTTTTCGCGAACTTCGATGAATTTTCTTACTCAACTATCTTCTGCCTACCACTGATCCACAAGCCTCAGTACTCAGTTTTTAAATCCAACGTCCACCATGTATCCTGCGTCCATGGCGATGCCATTTCATGCAGACTTTTCGCTCGACTTTTCGTTGCCACCGCCGCCATCTTGAAAGCGTAAGTCCCTCGCGCAAGTAATGACCATTCTTTTAAAAAAAAATGCATGAAATTCAAATATTTTCAGTGCGTAAGATTCTAGTAAAATAAAAAATTTCCTTCTTAACGATGAATTAATGCACATTTAATATAAAATCCGAAACAAACTTATAATTGTGTAGGAAAATGACAAATCTGATATTCGAGAGTCATTCAGTACTTACCGTGTATAATTATTTTATACGGGTTTTTAAAGTTACAATCATTTACATAAGTTTATTTTTTAACAAATTTAGTCGAGATATGACAAGTATTACTGACGGAGCATTGTAGCGGCAATATACATGTGTTATACATTTCATATGAAAATGTCAAGTTAGTATACCGTATCTAAATGAAACTTCCAATAAAACTGTTATATAATTATTATTTTTAACAGTACAATTGATGACTCTAACCCTCTTCATTAAAAATCGAGTTGTTCGTTGATTTTTAAAATCTTTCCTCGACCGGAGATGATTTTCTTCGGGCCGTTATCGAATGGGGAGGAAAAGGAACTCGTGCACACGTTATCAGGGGAGACAGGGTGCAGCAGGTCGCAAATTCGGTCTTCGATATGGTATCGCTGTGAAGTCACGGATCGTCGGTTCGGTCCGCGTCGAGGACGGCGCGTTTGTGCTTGGCCGAGTTCCCATTTCACGCGGCTCTGCATCCTCGGCCCTCCACTTCCGCTTTTCTAACCCTTCCGTCGGCACTTCGCGCATATCCGGCGCATGTATCGGCCCGCAATTATCCGCGATATCGCGTCACCAGTCTTCCGGGTAATTCATGAGGAACCCTGAAGCGTGCCACGGATATCCCGGATGAGAAAGGTGGGTCTGGTGCATTTCATCCATGCACCCAGAAGTGCGCCAGAAAAAAAAAGAAATTAATGTTGAATAATAATGACGGCTGCAAAATTTTCTTATTAATTTTTGGGCGCCAGGGCGAAAGACTTTCGGCGGGTCGCCAACCTCACAGGATACGAAAATGCCTTGAAATAAAATATTTGTTAACTGGACCAAATGTATATAGTTGTCACGTACAATTGCAAAGAGAGAATTATTTTGTTGAGAAGAAAAATTCATGTCGAATTACACGAATTTTTTTACCCTCAATCTTAAGCTTCTTTGGACCTGTTTGATCATAGGATTGCCTAGCCGTAATGCGTATTTCTTTGAGTAAACCAACTTTCTTTCTCAGTGTGCTACCAAATCCTCGGGTCCCAATCCCCTGGTTGACTACCCAGGGAAAGTTCCGAATTGTTGGAGCATAATCTCCAAGAATTAAGGGAATAGTCGGCGAAAGAGGGAAAAGATCAGAAACCGAGAACGCGATTCCAAGTGCCCGAAGCCAGCTTGAAAGCTCTTTGGACCTCTTCGTCCTCTTCAGGGTGGGAGCCAGTTAGCGTCTTGGGATTTTAATGGCGGCGCCAGACAGGGGATTGATATCCGAGGTCAGAGGTCAGATCCATCCGCGCCGTCATCGCCATTTCGGGGTCCTCTTCGACATCCTCTTCAACGTCATCAGCCCGACGAGGTCAGTTTTCGAGATGACCCAAATACGGGACATTTTTCGATAAACGAGCATCGTCGACCCCGGATGATCGAAGAGGTCAGGGACGAGGAGGTGACGTCTCCCTCCTCCCTGAGGACGAGGAAGAAGAGCCCCGGCCGGCGGAGGAAATTGAAAAATCCGAGTGAAAAGCGCGGCAGTGTGCGTGTCTGCCGGGTCCGGGTATTTAATTTAACTTTTTCCTCGTTTTAGCCACATTTCCAATTTCCCGCCCCCTCAGGGTCTCGTCAGAGGTTAAGCCGACCGGGATCGGCGCCGAGAAAGGCTCCGATTTGTCGCGCCCCTAGGCAGACGTCTTTCAGATATCAGAGCCTAGATATGACGTAAATTCATCCGACTTTCGATTATCTTCCCTGGAGGGCTCCGGGAGCGATTCACGCCGGCTTTTCACCGGATTTCGAGGCTCATCGAACCTCCCCGCCGATCCACTCGCGCTGATCAGCCGCACCGCTCTGAGAAGCCTCGGAAAGAAATACCCGAAAAAAAATGTGGTAAAATATGTAGCGGGCCAGACTCGGTACCGATAAAAAATATCTAAGTATCCATGGATTTTCAAACTCTAGGCAATCCCAGAAATCGCATTCGCGACCCTTTCTTTTTATCCGACTTTATCCCGGGGTCGCGACACCGCGTGCGCCGGAGTATCGGCGAACGAGCGAGCCGCCTTAATATCGGCGAATATTACTCGAGTATTACTCGAATATTACGCACGAATGTCTCCTTCGGCGGGCTCGTTAGTCCGAAATTACCCGTCGACGGCAGTTGCCCGATCGAAGATCACCAGTTGCTCCGGAGGATCCGTTTTTCCCGGGGATCGTAAACTGCCTTAACGACGCGCGCTCGGCGGCCATTTTGGTCCCGGTGCGCGTGGCGTCCCTCTTCTTGTACCGCATTTTACCAGAAACTCAGGACACCTGCCGAAGACACGGTCCCCTCTCTTCAGGGTCCCAAGGTGATTCAAAACCTGTCCACAGATTTGCAGGGCCTTGCGGTGAGACCTTGAAGAGACTCCCCGGCGCAGATAATTGACACAAAATGCTGCAGATTCGCGGATTCCCTCTGGACCCAACGGATAATTCGAAGAGAAAAACCAATGACGCTTGAAATTGCGAGGTCAGTTCCCCCGAGATAAAGAAAATCATAGAACAGAAGAAACGTTCCTTTGAACAGTACCATGAAAATCATTCGTTGATTATATGAATAATCATTTGGCACAAATGAACTCGTATGAACTGGATGCAAGATTTCCTCGAAAGTCATGACAATTTATTTGAACTCGTTCGAGTGAAATTCATCGAGTTGAGGAAATGTTTCTTCGGTTCGGTGACTTTTTTCTCCTCAGTCCAGGATGAAGTCATTATATCCCGGAGCTTGTAAACTGCCTTGACGACGCGCGCTCGGCGGCCATCTTGGTCCCGCTGCATGTGGCGTCCCTCTTCTTGTACCGCCTTCTACCAGAGGCTCGAGACACCTGCCAAAGACACGGGCCCCTCTTTCCAGGGTCCCAAGGTGGTTCGAAACCTGTCCACGGATTTGCAGGGCCTTGCGGTGAGACCTTGAAGAGACTCACCGGCGCGGATAATTGATACAAAATGTTGCGGATTCGCAGATTCCCGCTGGGCTCGCCAGACGATTCGAGGAGAGGAGACAGGTGCCGGGCGAGATTGCGAGGTCGGTCTTCAGGATAGAGCCATTATACTTGGCAGGTGATCCGCTCGGCATTCTCGCTGCGCGCCTCGAGGCACGCGCACCATTTATGCACCGGTACCAACTCGAGTTGCGATGCGATGAACACGCAACTCCCCTTAATTTCAGGCCTTATGCAACGAGCGAAACCGAAATCGCTGAAAACGGCGAAAAAAGAAAAATGCCCAGAGAACCCACAATTGTGATAACCATAACCATATTGCAAGGCAACATATAGGATAACTTTGTCAGGAGATTTTGTCGACCGAAGTAACTGACCGAATACACTGTTAGAAACATTCATAAAATCCATGCACTTTTAGTACATAAAGTTGTAGTAGAATTGAACATTTAATGTCGTAAAAGTGAATTACTATACGTTAATTTGCAAATTTCCAAATGAAGAAACACATTGCGTTCTATTTATCCCAGTTATTTTCAGTCAAATGATTATTCTTTGAATTAATAAAATATTTCTTTGGCTCAATGAATGATTTTCTCAGGGTGGACGGGACTGCTCGGAGGAAGAGAACACGCGCTGAAGACGATCATTAGTCCCAGGAAGCTTCTCGAAAGGGGAAGATTCATCTTTTCGAAGGACATCCTTAAAATGAAGGAATCCGAGAATGAAGTTGCAGTTAAGGACCCCAAGGTGCTGGATAAGTGACCGATTAGTGGCTCGCGAAAGGTGGTTGGATGGTCGCGAAGAGATGGAACCGCGCCGCCATCTTGGTCTACTTCTTTGCACGCCTCTTCGGAGCACCTGGCCACTACAATTACGGTATTTCCGTAAGAAAACGACGGTAGAACGAGAATTATAGGGCCGGATCGTTGCACGCGGTGTTCGGGGCCTTAGGGCCCCTTAATTTTGGGATCTACGAGGACGGAGACGTCAGCGACACGCTGTCAAATTATCCCCTGCTTTTTCCCGTAATACCTCGCCGGACCCCTCATTAAACCGGGATCGGCTCTCGATGTCGTTGCCGCTGAGAAACAACCGATTTCCGGGAGAACAAAGAAGAGGACCGAAAATTGCTCCCGGGGGCCGCCTCCATTGTGGAGAACCACTGCCATGATGAAGACATTAGCCGGCTTCGAGACGATGAAGACGTCCCTTCCGAGAGACGGCAGTTAGTATTACGGTTTAGATCCGACAATATTTTCGGCGAAATGATTTACGCCCTGAGATCGTTACGCCCCTTCCAGAATGGCTTCTTGGTACTTGAAGAGGTCGAGGGGCACCAAGAAGTCGTCCAGAACGGACATCCGCTGATCCAAGGACTCCTCGTTTAATGCACGCCGAAGTACGTGGTTCCTTCCTCCTGGACATAGCGTCACCGATATAAAAAGGGAACAAAAAGAGAGTTTCAAGTCCAGGACAAAGAAAATCAAGTACATAATTTTGTTTACGCTCTCCAAAAATATCCGAGCGAAGGAAACACGCGGTAGTTGAAACTTCAGCGATAAAACCTACTCAAACAAAGAGCCACTTCTCCCCGAAATTTTCTCTCCAAACATTTTCCTAATTATAACGATCCCTAAAAATAATTGTCCGAGTCAAAGGAAGTACATTTCCGCGGATTGGTCCCCATAAACGTCACGTCCCCCTCACGTCAGCTTTAAGGCGACGTGAAAGTGGCGTAAAAGAGATCCCGTTTACGAAATTTCTCCAAACTGGATATACCGAAATGTTTCAAACTTTACAACATGAATATGGAGGCTATATAGAAAGTCCCGGCATCCACGGAGTTTCGAATTTAAAAAAATTAGTTTATGGGCGTTTTAAACATTTTTGCAAACAAGTGAAATTTCATGGGTGTCGGGACCTTCCTTATCGCCTCCATATTCACGTTGTAAAGTTTGAAAGGATTCGGTACACCTAGTTCGGAAAAAGGTTCGATAAACGATAGACCCCTAGATGCTAGATACAACTTTGACATCCCCTTAATTCGGCAGAACTTAACTCAACCTCGGCCCAAAGCAGCTGAAATCCCGAGGTCGGTAAAGTCGATCGCAGCGTCGCAGCTGCTAATCCCAGGACCTCGCATGATGTATAATCGCGGCTTAATATGGCGCGGACGTGCACACGAGAGTGCAGTCGAAGCCCGAGAGGTTAAGAGCAGGATATACAACTGCACCTGGATCCAGGATAAGTAATTAAGCAGATTCCCGTCTTCGGGTTGCTGCTCGAAGACGAGTGCTCGCCCGATTTAGCGGCGTTTAAACGCCGCGAGGGCGGCATTTGCCGCGGGAACCCGCTCGCGGGATAATCGCTTGATGCGAGGTGCATTCGAGTGGAGGCGCAAGTGCGGCATTACCTGGGCAGGGATCGGTACGAGCAAGTGAATGCACCCGGGAGGTAAGCCGAGAGCAAGGCCCATTCTTGGCACTCCAAGGCCCCATCAAAGACCCCCGAAGCCCGGTAGCCTAACCCGCTTGCAGCGCTGCTGATGGATTTTTATCCTGTTTTCAGGACCCCCCAAAATTCGACAAGACCACTTTAGCGTGGAGGAAGTAATAGCGGATCCCCCAGATGCCTATCGCGACGTGCCCCTCGTCTAACTAGACGCAGATGAGAGATGCATTGGTAAAGTGCAGGACCATGAAGAGGTCCAACGACGGTGCACTCGGGATGCGATCAGCGGTCTCTATCCTTCCAGCTCAGATGGCGACCTGGATAACGAGGGAAGGTAATAAGGGAGGTCTGAACTCTTAGCGATCTGGAAGTCATCTCGGAGTCAGCTCGCGAGGGCTCAGCGTATCGCAGGTGCAGCGGCGAGGCCGTAGGTAGCGGTCGCCTCCCATTTTCGGGTAATTAAGCCCCGTAAACGGCGCTAATCGTGACCAGGGACGACAGAGGAGTGCCTAAGTGGCCCGATGTGAACCAGGTCGCAGGAAATGGCGAGTTGGAAGAGAGGTGCTCCTGCCAGGAAGCGTTCTTCCCCCGCTGATGAAGTCGTCGAGATTACCCTAGGACGGGCTATCGCAGGATTCGAGCGTGAAGGTGGATGCTGGAGCCCCATGGTCCATCCTGGAGGCCCTTCGTTTCGCCCGCGGCCACTTGGCGTCTAATTAACGACGGTAATCGCGCTAATTGCCGGGAATAGAGAGGGGAGAAGAGGGCCGAGTGACCCGGTGCGGGGCACCTCGATATCACCAGACATTATCACCGGACACGGACCCTCCCAACGAGTCCGGACGCCGACTCGTGTCCGCTTTTAGTTCCCTGGAACCTCCCTTTTTCCAGCAGCCCCGCTTTCCCTCCCCCTCGGTGCACCTCAAGAACTTAATAATAGTCCCAAGTCAACCTGACTTTCCACCAGCCATTTTCCCTCTCGACGGACCTCCAACCTGATGCTGGAAGCACCGATCGTTAAAAGCCAGCTATTTTCGACCTCCTCCCTCCGGCCCTATTTCGGGACCATTGATCTCTCCCGCGGGAGACGTAATAACCGTGAGCAAGTTCCTCGGTACCTAATAAACGTCACTCGGTGATAAATCCGGGAGATAAAAACCGGCTCACCTGTGCTAGGTGTCGCAGGGCGACTCGATGCCGATCAGCTGATCGCCGATCAGCTGACGAGAAAGAGGAAGGACCCCCTTTACCTCTAGAGAGAAGGAAAGGAGAAAGTCGGAGATCAGCTTGGATGCAAGCTGCAGATTGTCCCGAGGGATGCATTATTTCGTCGGTAACTACGGTAGCTGCATCGCGTCGCATCGCGCCTCGTTCGGTGTCGGAATAATGACAGTAATTAAGGGCCTCGCGCAGTGATTACTGCAGTGTACCCCCTTCTCTTCTCGGTGGCGGTGCGAATATTCGCCCCCTCCCCCCTTGCATCCCCACTTTTCAATAATTTTCCCCTCCTTCCCCACTCTCGTCCCGCCCTACATCCCACCTCGCGGACGTAAAGGGGATAACTCATTGAGCGTGCAGTGCGCGGTAATTACTTTAATCACATCCTGGCAGAGAGCTAGCGTTTTGATGAAGTCATTACTGGCCTCGCCTTGGCGAAAGTACCGACTCGCTCTCTCGTGTTTAGCGATGTAAAGGCGACATCGGTGATGACGGCGAGGTGCACCGTCGATGACTCTTGATTATGGTATCAGTGATCAGATGTACGGAAGTGATCAATTCTTTGTAATTTCTCCGATTTTTGGAAGTGAGCGATTTATACATTTTTAGGAGAGTCGATCCCGTGCAGATATGGTAATTATAATTTCGCACGACGACGACGACATCGAGATGCGTCATTGATGACGTGACGGTAAGATTCTTGATGATGGTTTTAACTCTTAGCTTTACTGGTGAGATTAATTCGCAATAATTTATTCTGATTTTTAGAAACGGGCAATTTATAGATTCTTGAGATGATCGACCTCATGGAGTTATGGTAATTATAATTTCGCGCCCCATCGGAGCCGGGTCGCCGATTAAAGTGGGGACCCGAAAGAGCGGCGGACATTTCAAATTCCCAATTAGAGCCAGGATTTAATTGAGAATCGCAAGCTGGAAGCCTCCTCGTTAGGTCCGTCTTCGGGTTCACGGATGAATGACGCGAGCTAGAGCAATTACGGAAGTCGACCGGTCTCTTTTACGAAAAAAAAAGAAGTCCTCTCTCACCTCGGAGGGACTTCGCGCCTCTCGCAAAGTGGATCAGAGGGAGGATCTGAAATCTGAAGAGATCATCGGCGTCGATTTCGAGAAATTCCTCCCAGTATCTGGGAAAGCGCAAAAAACGCGGACGAGGAAGGTGGACGCGCAAGATGGCGGCCAGTGTTAGCTCGAACGCACCCCAGGCTTCATAGAGGCGAGGCGGGTTTCCACATAGCATGCCCAACACAGAGTCGCGTAGTATTAAGTCATTACGTTCGGGCCCCGTCCTAATAATACCCTTCGTAACTCCGGAGTGAGCGAAGCGAGCCGAGTCCCATCCGTCCGAGCATCCTCGGCGACGTGCCGCATCCTCATCGAGGCCAGAGATGCTCAACTCAAGAGAGAGTCCTTGAAGACCCGGTCCCAAAACGAGAGTCAAAATCATCTTCCAGCCCCCCATCGATAAATTGGAAAAGAAAATTACCCACCTACTTAATCCCAAAACCTACGATCTATATCAATTCATTACAAAGAAAATTTTTAAAGAGACAAGAAATAACCGTCTCATTTTCCAGGTCGCTTTCCCAAGGTCCGAGTTTCCTTTTGAGAAACGAGAAACTAGACCCCTAGCTCGGGGGCCTGCTTGAAGGGAACTCCTGACCGAGCTGCGTCTCCACTACTAAGGCACATTCGAGCGCCGCATCCCTAGCGGCGCCATATTGTGGAACTCCTGATTCTTAGCTTTTTTCCTGGTTTCATATAACTAGAAGACTGCGTTTACACCGAGGTAATGAGATCCAAGTGGATAGTAGAGATGGAATAAATTCAAGTATCGGTACCAGATCCGACCTCAGTGGGAGTTTCCATATTTGGAGAACGGCGGTTCTCAGGTCTTAACGCGAGGGTTAATTACATGGTGGAGACCACTCGGGCCTTATTAGTGGCGTTAATCCAGGGGTGGGATTTCTTTGAGAGTGGCCGAACAGGCGCCGCATCTATGAGCCCTAACGAGCGATTCGTTAGCGCGAAGGACTCGTCGCCTCGTCGAGGAGGCCGCGATCTTCGGATCATCGCGAGAAGGGGCCGCTAATAAAGCAATAAACCGGAGTTTGCCGAGCCAACGAGACTCGCGTCTTCTCTCGATACGCCGCAGGAATCCGGCGGCGTTTCCAGGGGCGAGTAAAGCGAGCAAAGCGGGCGAGCGAGGAGGCGCGCGTACAAGAGGTCGGACCGCACAGGATAATAACTCCGCAGGAAAACCGCCGAGGTGGTCTCTCTATCGGCTTCTACTCTCCTGCCCGCCACCCCTGCCTAACCTAACCTTCCCTCCCTTTCCTCCCTCCTTCTTCGCCTCGCTTTAACGCGTCCTGCACGCGCGAGCGCGAGGATCGGCTCGGCGCGACCTGCCGCACCGGAATGCCGGACGTAGGTGGGCCAACGCGCATGTGCGAGCGGCCACTCGCTTTTTGCCAGCGTCTTCGTGCGAGTGAGGCCCCGCTCGCTACTTGCCCGGTACTCGCGCGTGTGCGTCGATCGTGTAATAAGATATTGCAAGGAGAGAAAGCCGCGAGCCGGCTCGACCGCCACGGTGGTCCGCGATTTTCACGGATAGGCCGGGGAACGTCATTGGCAGATTTCAGGGACCTCTTCGGGGTCCCCTTCGAAATCTACTTTAACATCTTCATTATACTCAAAATGTCGAATTTCTCGCCTTGTTAGAGTGCAGACAATGACCGCCAAGTAAGATGTTCCGAGGAGCGAAAATCGCGAGCCGATTCGGTCGCCACGGTGGTCCGCGATTTTCACGGATAGGCCGGGGAACGTCATCGGCGGATTTCAGGGACCTCTTCGAGGTTCCCTTCGAGATCTACTTTAACATCTTCATTATATTAAGAAAAATAAAGTCTCACGCTTAGTTAGAATGCAGACAATGTCTGCCAAGTAAGACATTGTAAGGAGCGAAAGGAGTAGTCCTGGCAGCAGGATTTCAGGTACCTCTTCAAGGTCTTCAGCTCGTGAGATCTAAATATTTCAATAATAATATGAATTTTGTGAATATGGAGGCCCTAAGGAAGATTCTAACACCGATGAAATTTCATTTTCGTAAATTTATATACAAACGTTTTGTTAATTTTCTATGAAAAAAATGAAATTCCCGGAGGACCTTCTTTAGGACCTCCATCCTCGCGTGATAAGATTTCAGGCAATTCGGCGGGCTCGATTTGCGGAAACGTTTTATAAACAATTGACGTCGCAGAGGCCACATTCACGTCACCTTAAGAGCGTCATCGGCGTCCAGGTCCAGCGAAGGTCTTCGGGTCATACTTTAAGGCCGGTTGTAGGCCAGACGCGAGTACCTCTTTATGGCCTAGGTGCGATGCATTTCATGGACCACTCGCCTATGGATTCTCACCAGAGTACCTGTACTCGCCGACCTGGCAGTATATCTCGGCGTAAATAACCGCAGCCACACTCGGAGAAAGACTATTTTATGGATTTGGTCGAGGGCCGCAGAACTGGGACTTTACGGCCGTGCTTATTATGGATCGTGTTTATATCGGCGGCGCGGCCATGAATAGGGACACTGTATTGACACGACTAACCAGCCAAGGATTATGGCCGTGGAGAAATCCGCCGACATAAACCCGGGCCTTTTTCAATGCGACTTTAATGGCCCCGATGTGTGTCCATCCCGGGAGTTGTAAATAGGCGGTAAGGACGACTTCTGCAACAATGAGTCTGGCCGCTAGAGAGCGGCCGCGGAAATAATGGCCGCCAAGCTTGAATTACAGTTCCCAGCTCCTTATCCCACTCTAAATAACCCCCCGCCTATAAGAAAACTATCATCTGGATTTAATAATGACTCGTGGCCGCGATCTTACTGTCGCCACGAGAGTATTTATGGAAGTATTAATCCACGAGTTGTGTGTGTGTGTGTGTGTGGGACCGAGGAACTCCGCAACCTGGGCCACCTGCACAAGGATAACGAATTCACAGTCGTAACAAGGAATTTGATTTGACACAACAATCGTGAACATTGAAAAAACAATAGTTTCGTTCGAAAACACTTTTGGTATATTAAAAACTAAGGAAACGATTCCTTCACTGGGGAAATGCAAATTCTACTCGCAGTTGCAATATTCTTTCCTAGCGACAATTAACTTTTTATCGCTATTCGTTTGAATAGTGCCAACATTATTCTTTGGATGTCGCTGCGAATTCATTTGCTAATTTGGCAAAAATTCCCTATTTGCTTGCTCCTTTTCGTTTCCTCCACAAGAACATCAAGGAAATTGTTGGGACCGGGCTCCATGGGTTCTATGCGAACCTCCTGGAGCACCTGGAGAACCTGGAGAACCTGGAGAACAGCTATAAACGCGCATCTGGTACTCTCCATTTTCCAAATATTCTCCACCATGTTCCATAAATGATCAGCATGTAAATTTCGCGATTTGTTTGCTTCCTGTCCCTTTCGTTACCTTCACAAGAACATCAAAGAAATTGTTGGGATTTCGGGCTCCATGGGTTCTATGTGAACCTCACCTGGTCTCACCTGGACCAGCCGCGTCAGGACTTGGTTCCTTCGTTGACCTGAGTTCTTGTCAACTTCTCCGTGATAAATCACATTTAATTTAGAGTCTGGCGCAAATATATCCGCACATTTGCATCGATATATCAAGACCGGAAGGGGTGCACAACCGACTCTTCCGCCGGCTCGGAACTAAGCTCGTTAGCGATTCTCGCGATTCCCTCCCGGGTCTTCCTAATTGGCGACCGTACCAATTGTGCCCAAGTTTATGGACTTACCGGTGCCGCTCCTCGATTCTTGTTCCTCTAAATACGTGCTATCGCTACCCTCGGCGAAAGGTATATTTTTCGGGAGACGCTGATTGCAACGGTGACCAGGCTCCTACCCAAATCCAGCGCCCGGCTCGAAAATATAGCCCTTCTTTAAGCCTGAGTAACCCAATACCTCTTTTGGTCCTGTTTCACTCTTTTGAGTCCTCCTTTCACCTTCTACGTTCTACTTTATTCAAATTAAGTTCTACTTTAGGCCTACGAGTAGAAAAAAAAGGAAACATCTTCCACTTTTAAAGTCTAAAGTAGGACCTCATGACCTCATACATATGAAGGTGTATTATGTCAAAATCGATCCAGACTCACAAAATTTCAATTTTCGAAAATATTGTTCGTTTGATTCTTATCAGGGATAGATAAGACATTTTTTTGAACAATGAAATTTCGCGTGTTTCAAGACCTTTATTAGGACTTCCATAATCACATGTTAAAGTTTCTGATTATTCACTGCACCCAGTTTGAAGGAAGGTTTTATAAATATTTCCACGTTTTGATACATGTAGAATGACCCTTTCATATCACCTTAAGACCTACAATTGAAGGTCCTACGCGAATCAAAATTTCGACTCGGGGTCCCTCCGGCGTTCTTCAGGCTCCGCCATTCTCGGCAAAATTGCTTCCTCGGAATTCCTTGTTTGCACAAGTAAACTCCGCGTTAAATTTATTTCGAAGTGGGGACGAGTTCGGCGCGGGATGGAATTATGGATGCCCCCGCTGCCCCGTGATTTTCTCCAGCTCTTCAGGTACGCTGCCGTACGCTGATTACTATGATCAGACTCACACTTGGGGGCCTCCCGCGATATTCTAAGTTCCCCGTGCCGATGAAAAAGTAAAGGATATTCCACGATCACAGAGAAAGTGAAAATAATTTCCAAAATATCTTGAATTCGAGGTGCTCTTCGGGGTCGACCATGAAAAGGTGGATCCAAGATCTAGACGAGCAGATCGCGCTCCGATGAAAATAATTTCCTAAATATCCCGAATTTGCAGTGCTCTTCAGGGTCGACCATGAAGAGGTAGATCCAAGATCTATACGGACAGATCATGCCCCGATAATTCGCTCCTTATTTCCAGTCCAAGTGAACGCTTTACCAAATCCATACAGTCGTAGATGAGGTCTGTCTAACGTGGAATCGTAAGATGCCCTCGGCTCCCCTTTGATTTTCTCCGTCTTCTGCAAGTGCGCCGCAAGGTGATTACCGCGGCGGTATCTAATTAGAGAGGAGGCTAATATCGATCGAATCTTACATGCCCATTCTCCATCCTACATGCAGTCTGCCTATGCACCGTTATAGACCGGCGACGAACTTCCTGGACCAGATCGAAGCCAATGGTCAACGGATCTGACTAATGGGCACCAAGAAAATCGCAGCATCCCCCGTCTAACTCTTCCTTCAGCTTCCTCTGGGAAGCGAAATTTATCCCAGGCAAACCGGTAATACACCGCGATCTGATTACGGGATTGCCGGATTTGCATCTCCGGGTTGGAAGCCGTTGCCGAGGTCCTGTAACCATGAAACTTGAAGAAGTCGAAGTTTAGGTGTATCTGCTGTATCAGAGATGAGGAACAGAAAATCCCCAGTACATCCCTGCAAAGATTCGAACAGTTTAACAGAGATTCGTTGCATAGTCTAACGTGTCGATGCGTGACGTAAAGAGACACGGCGTTCAGGATCAGTGGGGGATGATGTACTTGCTCGAGACGCAACCGCGTCGCTGCAGAAATAATAACCGAGTAGCTTGGATTTTTGCATGGCGAGGTGGCTGGAGCGGGTGCAAGATCTCGTATGGACCAGCTCTCGAGGCAGCATCCGATCAGGATTGGAGGTGGGGAAAGGGGGTGCGACGATCTCCTCGATCGTCTTCCATCACGCCGGGGCGTGAGGGTTCGCCGAGTGGCTCCAGCCCCGGCATGCATCTTTCATCCCCCACGGGTTGGCTTAAAGGCGGGCGGATGGGTTTCGGATGCCTATATACTATATATCCGGGTTTGGCCTGGGTGGCGGGGCGGAATATCCTCTCTTGTTTGACTCGACGAGCCAAGGGGCGAGGAACACGGCTGCTCATTTGCCTAGTCAAAGGCTGCTCTCGACCGCCCAAGTTACCACCCTTCGCGGATCCTAACCTCTCCCTTCCATTCCAGATCTGAAGACGTCGGATGCTGAGTTGTGGAGAAGCGAATAAGGTCCTCGGCTGGGGATGTCGAAGAGTCTGCACCAGGACCCAGAATCTGCACCTGGGAGCTCTAGTGCTGACCATGGTGGGCCGACCATGGTGGACTGCGTGAAGATGTCGATGGACGCAGGTTTCTTGCCTCCAAATTTTAACTACTTCTTTCCACTCCAGGTCTAAAGACATCGGATGCCAGGTTCTGGAGGAGGAAAATCTGGAGATACCGAAGTGTTTGCCCCAGAACCCAGAATCGGCACCTGGGAGCTCCAGTGCTGACCACGGTAAGCTTCCTCCCGAAACCTGGACCCATCGGCGTCCCAACCCGACCTCCACCATCCCATGGCCGGTAATCGCATTCCGGGTCGAGAAGGGCTCTCGCCGCACCTCCGAATGCCGGATTTCCATAATGCCACGGCCACGTCTTCGTGCCGGGGAATTTAATGGACCGATGGTCGGCTGTCGTGCCCTGCAATTGCAGATCACCAGGAGAAACAATGAACTGGTTGAGACGATATCGTGATCCTGTTGTTAAGGCCTACTCCTGGGGGAAACGATCGCCTTCGATGGACATCCTGGATAGGAGGAGGCAATGGGCTCACGAAATCCTGGATCCTCGTCCTGATGGACAAGGATCCACCACCTGGTCCGGTCTCCAGCCCAAACACGTAGGTGGCACGTGGTGGAGCCACATCGTGGGAATCTTCAGGGTCGTAACCGCGACCGGCCCAACGTGGGTTGGCAGTCCTGCAGGCTTTAGCCGCAGTCATTATTCCTGGGTGCACCAGAGAGGAGGATCCCTTGTACGTGCACCAGGGCCGTACCCAGGAAATCCTAGGCACCCATCCGTCCTCTTACGCGGTCCCTTTAATTCCAGACCCAAACGATTCGTTCGGGTCCTGGCCAAATCCCCGGGGACTTCCCCGCCGATTTAATCCTCGCTCTGTCTTTTTGTGGTAAATTCCGCCAAACTAGTCCTGGACTGCAAAGCGAGTCTCCCCGGACCCTGTCTAGGAATTACCGCTCGGGCGTTTCGTAATCCCTCGCGAATTTATGATTCCGCATACCGAATTTCCTATATTCGGGGGTAACCCTCTGGACATCCCCAGAAACCCCAGCCCCATTTATCCTGCATCCTGGCACGCTAGGAAATATGGGCGAAAAATTTTACCGATCGATTCGACATACCCTAGGAAGATACATCCGGGATCTATACACTCGTATACGCCGCTTTGGAAATTATTTATTCATGCAAAGCCGAATTATTAATTTTCTATTGGTAGGAGGAGCAGGATCCAACGGTTCATCCTGATGGGTTATTCACCCAGGAAATTATCGATATTAATACTCGAAATCACAGGGAAATCAGCTACAAATTGCAAGCAGAAAACGCTGAAAATTGGCGCTCAATGAAGAAAATTGTTTTCCCTGCTTTCCACCTAAATAACCCCTGGGTTCATCCCGACGTACGTCGGTGTAGGTTAGGTTGCCTTAACATAGGCGCACAAGTAGAAATATACAGAAATAAGTAGAAATTGTCCTACATGAACGGGCGAGTAGAAGAGGTCTTTATTCGAAAGTCCCCGCGTAGACGGACGTAATTCGGCCCCAAGGCATCAAGTAAATGAAGAATAATCGAGGCCCACCCACCCCAATTGGCAGTAATGGCTTCCATTTTCGGAAGGGCCAGCCACTCCCCATCGGCTAGCCCTAAACGTGCCAGTTTGAATCTCCTCAGGGTGCTAAGGGACTCCCGGTAAGACGGGGTGACGTTTCGTCGAGGAGAAGGTCGCGTCCATTACAGAGGGTGGAGGAGGCTCTCGGGGGAGGCTCCGTGCAAGGCAGACAATCAAACGCGAGTTGAGTTTTGGCGCTAGTCGCACGCTAATGGAGCCCCTAACGTGATTACGGGACAACCTTTAGCCCTCTCGCCAGGGTGGGATTCACCCCCGGGTTTCCACTTGGCTCTTCTCGCTCGACGAGCGCGTCCACCACTCGGGGATGGCCCTCAAGAGGGGCTGGAGAGAGACCGAAGCATCCGAATAGCAACTAGCTAGAAAAGGGAAGCTGCAAATTTTTCATCTCCATTTTCCCGGGACGCACCCCCAGGAGCCAGGAGTCTCCGAAAGCAGTAATGGCCGGCGGAGCCACCCCGAGATGTGTGAAAGAGCTTCGGTTACCTTTTTTATTCTCACGGGGGAAACTTAATTAACGCGTCGCGTTCTTTGTCGCGATACCAGAGAGGTACCTTTTAACACTTTCGATCGAACGGGGGCGCATGTCGGCCGGTAGCCGACGTAGTGGGCGTCCATCCCCTCTGAGAAATCTATATGAAGCCTCTGCAAAATGCATCCGGGGGACTTGGACCTGCCCTCCCTGATGAAGATTAAGGTGTTACGAAAGGGATATTCTATTGGATTGACGCAAAAGTTCGTTCCGTTCGATGCAACGCAATCTAGCGTCAAACCCGAGACACACTTTTATGTTGACTTAATATTTGTATACATATCAAAACGTCAAAATAATGATAAAACTTTTCATCAACCTGGGTGCACCGAATCATTCGAACGTGATTATGGAGGCCCTAAGGAAGAACGCGATGAAATTTCGTTTCTCCAATAAAAAGTATGTTCTTGGTTCTAATCCGGGATAAATAAAAAAATTGTATATTTTAAAAATGAAATTTCACGAGAATCGGGTTTTTCCTCGGGTCCTCCGCAATCACGTGGTGAAGCTTCGAATGATCCTGTGCACCCACTGTAGAGAAAAATGTTTTAAATATTTTGACATTTTTATGTATATAGAATGGCCCTTTCGTAACACGTTAAATTAGCAATGAAAATTTAAATTGGCCTCACGATGGCGTATTTTTTAATCTGTCACCAGCAGCATCAGGGTTGACATTTCCGGCTGGGGGAAGCTTGGACCCCCGAGGGGGGTTGGTACCAACCCACTCCCCTTTCCCCTCCCTCGACCATGATGGGTGCCCTCCACGTGTTCCAGGGCGTCTTCCGCGAGTCGGCTCTTCCTCATCATCGTAAAGTTTATGCCACGCACCCCCTACCCCCGGTAGTATTAGGGGCGCATCGCCCTGAGCGTAGCCCAGCTGAAGAGGACGCGGAAGAGGGTGGCGCAATTTTGCCCGGCACTTTATGGACCATCAGACGTCGGCTAAACTTCCAGAGGGGGCCACTTCGGTCCTCGCCAGAGAAAGTGTGGGGGTGGAGGAAACTTTCCCTGGAAATACAGAAGAAGCCTCCCTCGACCTTGAAGAGCGTTCTCCAGGGAGATTCCGGAAGCGTTCCTCGAAAATACTGAACGATATACCCCATGTGTCGCCCCCCAGTCACCCCATTACCACCCCCACGTAATCCCCACAATTTTTACTCGGGAATTCGCGCCCCCATTGTTCGCGGACTGGGCGAAGGGGGGCGGGGAAAAAATGCATTTGCATGAAAATATCTACTCGACGATCCTGTACATCGATGAGGAAGACGGAGGACGATCACCCCTCGCAAAAAATGGCCATTTGCATAAGGGCACCTGCACTTCCGGGGACGGCGAAAATGAAGATTCCTCGTTTCCTCCCCCGGGAGGGACTCCGGGAGTGGCGCGGCCGATGCGGAATTGTCCGAGATAGGGGAGGAAAGTTTCGAAATAAATACACCGGGTAATGGGAGCCCCGTGCACTCGGGTCGGCCATATTCGTTACGGCGATACCGTGTCTGCGTCCTTATCACCGGTGATATCGTTTTCCAATGTCCGACTTCTTCTGGTACATCTTCGGATCTCTCTAGAAAAGGGTGGACTCGCTATCTCGCGATTCCGCGGGCCCCTCGCGGCTTTTCCTTCGACGTTGCTCATTTTCTCTTCAAATAACGAGTCACTCGATGGATGAATATTTTTTCACCAACCCACCTTTCGAACTTCATTTTTTAGGGGGATGATCAAGTCCAGGATGAGACGCGGTTGCGATAGCGTCGGCCAAGTTACGACCTGGCGTGTCCGCTCGCCATTAGGGGCGAAAGCGAAAGAGAGGCAAAAAGTAAAGTGGAGAGAAAGGAGGAGGAGTGAAAGGGAAAGGGAAAAAGGGATAAAAGGAGAGAGAGGAGCCTGATTTGTTTCACGTAACGAGGTCTCCGGTTAGGGTGGGGCCGGTCTCAAAGGATGCTGAGGAGAGTCGCCCGAACGGGAACCAAAGGAACCAGAAGAAGAGGGAGAAGGAGGAGAGGACCGAGGGGACCAGGGGGGCGCACCCCCGGATAAATACTCGCGGTCCTTAAATTCTCGTTAACACTCTTTCTCCCTGGATTTCGATTACGTCGTCCTTTAATTACGGCCCGATAAGACTTCCTTAATTCTCCTCTGTCTCACCCCCCTCACCTCGCTCGCCCCAAAGGACGGTAATGGGCTGATACAACGTGTTGTTTATTGACCTTGTTTACTCCTCCTGATACCCCGTAGAACCTGTCCCATCAGGGGCGACCTTAATGTCTCCAATGAAGTCGCAATCACCAACGACGAAGAGGAAATGGATCGAAGTCCAGACACTGATTTATTGTCAGACTTTATTTTACCCGTTTCAGTGGGATCAGAATTTAATGATCACCCCTCGGCCTCTTTATTTAATTAAACCCTCTCGGGGGACGAAAGGAGGAACCGTACGTGGGACGCCGAAGAGGACGCCGAGACGCTCCTCGTGGCGTGGAGCCAATTAAAAAACGCAAGACAAGGTCCATTCCGGTGACGATGCAGCATCTCCCGAGCATCTTTGTGGATGTCCTTGTCGTTGTAAATCGAAGGAGGAACTCGAGTTGACGCCTTGTACATATCGATTATCCGTTTAGCCGGCCACTGCAATGCACCAGTCGGTCTCGCTCTGCTCGCCGAGTCTCCGGTCCCCTCGATTTGCATTTAACCCGTTCCCCGTGGATAAACAACCGAACAATTCCATCAGCAATATTCCCGAAGTGCACCGACCCTGTGCATCCCTCTTACGATCAACGCTTTTGCGCGAAACCGCGGCGTTCTCCAAAATGATCCCATTCTCCAAAATGGCGGCATTGTCTAAAATGACGGCGTTCTAAAAAAAAGAAAACGGTGGCGTTCTTCCACATGGCAGCGTTATCCAAAATGACTGGATTATAAAAATGACGCCGTTCCAAAATTGGCGACGTTCTCCAAAATGGAGGCGTCATAAAAACAGCGGCGTTCTCCAAAATGGCGGCGCGTTCCTGCATTCACTAGCCGATTCGCGACTTACTCCTTGTGTTTTATTGAGTACGGCGTCAATGTTCGTCTGTATACTTTTTCAAGAAGTAACCAGGGCTAATATCGTCCGGGGGTTGATGCGTCTAGAAAGTTACCCCATCAGCCCTGACTTTTCGTATCCGCTACTCGGGCACGTAGAACGGAAGTCACGCGAGACACCTAAAGACGGTTAAGATGGCGTCGATCGCGAGGAGGATATATACGAGGGGGTAGTTTCGCGGGGGGTGGACTCTAATTCTCGCGGCGGACGTTAACGACACCGAGAGGGATAAACACGAGCCCGAGGGGAGGTTTCTGGGGGCGGGCATCTGTAATTCATGTAATCAATTGGCCCGCCAGCCGATAATTCATCCCTTAACGGATCCGTTCTTTACGATCGTCCACCCGCTTCGTAGGAGCAAACTCGACCCCCTCCAAGGGGTGGGACGTTATTCCCGGTTAACATCCCTGTATACCGACAACGTATAACCGGGTTACGGGAATATAAAGAGAGATTTAGGGGTAAATTCGAATGTAATTCTGGAGGGTTTACTCAGGAGCGGCGACTCAGTACTTGGCAGACCCTGGCCTTAGAATGAGGTAACTGGAGTGTCGAAATCATATGAAATATATTTATTTATTAAATGTAAAATACATATGCGTTTAAATTAATGCTTTTCCGTGTCGAGGAATTTCGACTGAGATGGGGGCTAATTCTGAGGCTTACCGCCGATGCCAGAGGGGTGGATTATTTGTGAAATGAAAAAAATCGATCTTTGGATGAAGCATGTTTCAGGGGGCGCCAGAGAAGGACGGAGCGAGCCGGGACCGCAAGGGGGAGAAAGAGATATCCTGGGTTAGTCGATAAAATAGTCGGTATGACGGCGCTGGCTTCCTCGGCGCGAGTCGGCGGTAAGTTAGTCCTATGATTGACGGTTTCCGGTTCCGGTTCGCCGGGACTGATATATCGTAACATCCAGGAAGTCTGCAGGTCGGCCGACCGGCGAACTATTGGCCGCCCTCTCGGCGCTTTCCCCTGGACCGCCCAGCCTACTCTTTCCCCGCTCCACGGGAAATTCCTCGAAATTCCGCGAATTTTGCCAACCCCTCGACTCCTGACCCCTCCTCCCTGGAAACTCGATCGCCCGATAGCCCGAAGACCGGGGCCGTATCTCAAAAAATCGAATAACTGTCCACTTCGCTCCCAGAAATTCGGAAAATCACTCGTTGGCTTGAACTCGCTGTTCCCTCTCCGGAAATCGGACCCCCGAAACACGTTCCATCTTCAATTCCGTCTTTATACGTTGATTCTGCAATTTTCAACTCACATCTTCATGCCGATTTCAAATTTAATATCCACCCGTAAATTTTAACGTCCCATTACCCTACCCGAGTCGAAATTTGGAATCTACACCGAGAAAAAAGAATGTATCGAACCGAAGAAATATTTCCTTGACTAGTACCAAAGAAATCACTTCATTAATTAAGAGGATAATTATTTCATTCAAGTAAACTGAAATAAATTTTCACAATTCCGAAGAAATGTTGCATCGATTTCAATCGAGTTTATATTTTCGTTAAATAATTACTCTTTGAATTAAAGAAATATTTCTCTGGCTCAATGAGATCTTTCTCTCGGTGCAATTGTAGGTGTTAAATGGATTTTCACAGGATTTACTTTCATGTGCTTGAGGTCCAATTTTTTACCTTAAAATGACAGATATTTCCAGTTTTCTTATTTGTAGACCTAAGATAAGACTTCATTCGACAATAAATCAGGACGTACGAAGGTAAAGAGACTTAGAGAAATTAAACAGGACCAAAGGAGGTCTTACGTTATGCAAGTTCAAAAGAGGGCTCAAATTTCTGCTCGGATATATCCTGGTGTAATCGTAATCCCAGTCTTGATCCACGAAGAGTTCTAAAATACAGAAATATTAATTCTTAGGAATTCAACACTCCCCAACTTGGCGTTATGAACTCTGTGGCATTTTACACATACACATGGCTTCGTGCATACGTATATGTACGTATGGAAGTGTGTACATTTGGCGCGGTTTCCGAAATTCTAGAGGAAATTCGGCCGCCCCTTTTAATTTTGGGCGAGATTCTAAGTGCCTTCTTCTGCAATCAATAGTTTCCAGCTGATCGGAATTTCGGAAGATGCAGCATCCGTCTCGGTGCATCGGGATGCAGGGGGACCGGCCGTGCATCTCGCGATGCATGCGCCATGCAAAGAAGCTCGTGACGCGTGCATTTTTAACGAGGTGCGCCGAACACACCCCTAACTTCGTCCCTTGTGCCATCCTGTCGGCCATGAAGGGTGCAGGGAACGACCAGGGTGGCACTCGAGCCGTCTGAACCTCGTATGAACCTAGACGCACGGAATAATTATTACAGTTTCAATATGTGAACGCGGAGAGGTGAAGAGTCACGTGACTATCTAGACGCGTGAAGAAGAGAGGGAGGTCCTTTTATCCCGACTTTTCATTTCACGGAATTAATATGCACATGGCCCGCTTTGTTATTTATAATGCCCTGCATTGTCCCCTGCATAGTCGCTGAACGTAATCACGGCCATTTTTTATCAAACGCTAATTTATTCCCCGCAGTATCGTCGGAGTTTAACCGTTTAATTACACATGGAGATTCCCGAGATTTCAGAGATTTCAGAGATTCCCGAGATTAAGAGTGGGGACAAAAATGAACAACTCGCCAGGGGAATTAGAGTAATTAATTGCGTCCAAGGGAGCCTTTGGAAATCCTTTTGAGCCCCTGGGCATTTTGGAAAACATTAATAAATACAATGGAAGATATTTCATCCCATTTTCGTCATGCTCTCCTTTATGTTCTGCCGCATCGATGAAATGGAGCCCTTCAAATCCGTTTCGGCTTTATCGAGAAATTGTTTCCGGTCACCGTCCACCAAATCTGACAAGACTTGTATGAAGTCTTCAGGTGTATTCGGCTTGGTCGGCTTGTTGGGTCGCAGATACACCTGCGGGGGTATTAATTTAATATTTAGGGGGGTGTAAAAGTGACGTCTAAGGGGCCAATTGTTCATGAAACTTTTCTCTAAACGGAGTGTAGCGGATCCTTTCAAACTTACTTTTTAATATGAAGGTTGTAAGGGAAACCCTTACACCCATGAAATTTCATTTTCTATAAGAAAATGTAGAAACGTCTATAAAAAAATTTATACAAAAAACAAATTTCATGGGTATCAGGACTTTCCTTACAGCCTCTATATTCACGTTGTAAAGTTTGAAAAGACTCGGTACATCCTGTTTGGAAAAAAGTTTCATAAACGAGACCCCTTTGACGCCACTTTCACATCACCTTAAGGAACACGGGGTGAATTATTATTGCACATGGGGATGAGAAATGTTAGGTCGATTTTTATCGAGGGGATGTAAATAGCAAAATAAGGAATCTCACTTGAAGGATAAAGCTCGCCAGGATGCAGATCGCCAGGACCTTCTTCATGGTCGTTAAAGTGCGCGAATGTTCGCACAAAGTGCACCGTAGATTCTGATTGCACCTCGGGTTGCAACTCGTCCTACAACTCGTACTGCAACTCCGTGTTCGTTTATCGCACTCGCCATGTTTTATATACACCGACAGAAGAGATCACCTGCCGGAAGGAAGCGTTATTATCCTGCGCCTGAAATCGCCTCTCCTCGGCAGAAAATTGTGCCGTCGTTTTGACATCGCCTGCATTTGCATACGCTACGTGCATGCAATTACTTATGCACAAACGTGTCCCGGAAAATCCGGATAATTGAAGGCGCACGTCCAGGGAGAAAATGACCGTAAAAGTGCATTATGCCGTGGTAAAGATGTGCACTCTCTCGTGGAAAACCCAATGTCACCTGCAGCACAGTCGCAGGATTAGCCGACCGAAATTCATAAAATATTATTCCTCTGCAAGGAAAAAAAAAAAAAGAAACGTGTGTCTTAAAGCCGATTTCATCTAGAGGAGACATTTTTACCGCGATGAAACGTCTTAAATTAACCTGCCGAGTACAGAAACGAGGTAAATAAGTCTTCGCGTGCGTGTAGGTATTTGGCGCGAAACTCTGCCGAGTCTCTGGATATCTACCGAGACGCTCACCAGGGGCGCGCGAGTATATACGTGTTTCAGTGCTCAGGGACGAAAAAAGAGAGTCTTGGCGCCATTCGGAAGGTTTTCCCTTTCTCGGGCCATCTCCGAAATTCACGAGTCGTCGATCAGGTCGGAAAAGGGCAGAAAAGGCGGCGAAAGGACGATTGAAAGATCGACCGTAGAGGCGAGCGGGAACCTCTCAATCCTGATTGCTACTTAAGTTCCTCCCGTGGACGATAATGGTCCCTAAAGTTAGGGACTTCTCCTCGTCCCAGAAAGTCGAGGAGAAGAGAACATTCGGGGCTGGTGCACTTTTCCGAGCAGTCGCTTCGAGCGGAGAGCAAAGAATCGCGGTGCTCTCTTGGCGTCGCGTTTTCCCCCTGCCCCTCTTTACCTTTCCAGGCCGGTTAGGGAAATTACTTTTCCAAAAGAAACGCCCGGGACCCCGGTTTCCACGACTTCGGAAAACGCTCCACTCCGTGTCTTCGAGACTTCCCCACCATTTCCCTCTTTCTTCTCGGCCTGCCGCGGCGAGAAATGGCTCCGTTATGACTTCCGGAATTCCGAGGGGAAAATTTTCGTCAATCCAGGTTTTCCTTTCCTCCCCGAGCCCAGAAGCGGGAAAAGCTTCGAAAACCACTTCGAAAATTGCGTTTCATCGGGGAGAGAGAAACGTGTATTCTTGTTCATATGCCCTGAGAAAAAAAGATTCATCGAACCAATGAAGCATCTCTTGGAGTAATACCAAAGAAACGATTTCTTAATTCAAAGAATAATTATCTCACTCAGAATAACCTCGAATTCCGGTCATTACTCCGAGGAAACGTTGCATCCAATTAATTCGGGTTTCTTTGAATTAAATAATTATTCTTCAAATTAATACAATACTTCTTTGGTTGACATTCTTTTTTTTCAACGTAGAAGCATGTACTATACAAACTTTCAATGTCAATTTTTGAAAAATTCCACTTACGTACATAACTTCTGTCTTTTATGGAATAGTAAATCACGATTTTCAATCACAGGGTACACGCGAAATCTTATTTAAATGACATGTTCTCTAAATTACATAATCTTGTTCAGAGTCCATTTTGATAAAAAAGAATTATTTCAGCTAAGTTTTCATGACAAATGCACCTGTGTACCCGCGTGATTAGGGGGGGAAAAATCGGGAAATAACAAAATGATCGATCGCCAATGGAGAGGGATGATTTCTGGTATTTATCGAGAGGGTTTCTGAAAGATCGGAACGACAAACCGTGACAACACGGTTAAATAAACCCCGAAATGCATCGCCGGATGCTACCCTCCTGCTGCAGCTCGTGCATCATCTTTGTATATACGAAATCCGAATGTCCATCCGCCGGCCCCATTAATCCTCCGTTTTCGAGGGCGATATGTATTTTCACTACGTGACTAAACATCCGACGCCATTCCTTAATTTATGGAATGCCGAAAATCTCGAAGCAAAACTGCTCTTACGAATTTCACTTCCCCGGATGTCTCGTTACTTCAATTGCGATATTTCGCACGGCACCGTTTGTCGCGTCAAGGCGTTGTTGACTTCTTCCTGGAACTGCTCGTTTTATTATCATCGACATCGCTGACTCCACTTGACAAAACGAACTTACATCACGGCTCGCAATTATCCAATTACGGCGCCACAAAGGCTCCTTTACGAAACTCGGGAAAAAAAGTTAAGAAGCATTGCGTAAGCTGATTCGTTTGCCATTATTGGGAAGGCCCCGAACAATGCTTCGTAATATTTAAAAGAGAATTTTTTTTCGAATTTTTAGAAAGGCCAGGTTGGTTTGGAAAAATTTCGGGATTTTTTACTTGTTTTTTAATTTCCAGGAAATTTTCTTAACGCCCCATTGATCTATAATGAAGCGATCTGATCGGATATTGACGACGACGTTGATAGGGCCTCCACGTCCGGCAATTCTGCCATCAATCCCGATAATTAAGCTAATAATTTAACGTAGCCTGTCCCGTGGGACCCATGGAACGCCGCTAAGAGATGAGTTAACGTTGATAGCCTTCGAGATAGTCCGAGATGTAGGCACCTTCCATACCGATCCAAACTTGGAAATTGATCCATGACTTCCAAATTTGACCATGATCCCAAATTTTTTAGCGAGAATTTAAATTCGCTACAAGAATGAAAGAGATATCGTCCGATCGATGTCTTATCCGCAAAAAGACGCAATTGTTATATACAGAAATTGCAAATCCAAAAATTGCAAATGGAGGCTAGGTGCTCACAAAGGAACTACAGGCACTCAAAATGTTTCCTACTTATCAGGAGAAGGAAAAAAGCCGATAAAAGTTCTAACAGTCGAAGAACACGATGTTTAGCCGGGCTGAACAAGAGACGCGTATCGCTAGTTACTTTTTGCTGGAAATTGAATCGCGAAATGCACGTAGGGATTTTGTGACGAATGAAAAAACCCGAAGGAAATTTCTGCAGGTCGTGCAAATAGGTGGATCGGCGGCATAGCGCGCGACCGTAATTGCACTTTCGTCGAGATTTTATTTGCCGCTCGACATCGCCCGTCGCGGCCCGCCGTTTGCGGAAAGCCCGTTTGACGGAAATAGGACGTCAAATTAAGGTCCATGCCCGATTTCGAGAAGGGCGAGATGACTAGAATTTCCCGCGCGCCCCACCATCCGAAAAGCGGTCCAAGCGTGAATGAAGACTGACTCCACACCCTTAATTCCCACACCGAGAAAAGAAATTCATTGAACCGAAGAAATATTTCCATACTTCGTACCATAATTATTTCCTTTAAATAACCTGAAATAAATTCTCACAATTCCGAAGAAATGTCGCATGCCATATATTGGAATTTATTCGAGTCAAACAATTATTCTTAGAGATGACAAAATATTTCTTTGGTGGAATGAAATTTTCTCTCGGTGTAATCAAATATTCAGATACTACTACCATCGCAAAACTGTTTGTATAATTAATATTTCGGTAAAATATGCCACAGAAGTATGAACGAAATAAATGGGGAAAAAAGTCAAATAGGGTCTAAGTGGACCCGTAGAGAACTTGGAGGTAAAATATTTAAAATTGGTCCCGGGTGTTGTTAATTATGTCCATTTTGCACGAAACTTATCCCGGATTTTTCCCTCTCGTCCTCGTTATTGGAATGAAATTCCTGGCTGTCGGGGTCGCCTAAGGGAGCGACTTTAACGAGCACTGGGAACAGTTTCTTTCGCACCAATTGCCGGCGAGTACTCGCTCGCGAGGTACGCACTTGCTCCGCAAAGCTGAAACGGGAAGGACAAAACAGACCTGACAAAGAGTCGCTGCTCTACCTCGAAGAGAGTGGTATCCACTAATGAGCAACGACTATCCATTCTTTAATCGTACTCGGCGCACGTTAAAACGCGATCTACGCGGACCCTGCGTACCTCGATCCTGGACAAAAGATTCCCCGAAGAGGATCTGGATGGGAATGGCATACAGGATGGCTCAAAAGTTCGCCTCTTTAGTTATACCCTGAACTCCTATCGGAAAAGAATTTTCTACCTGCCTTAAATCTAAATCAAAATTCAAGTACCACTTAAATAAAATAATTCCGTCAATCAAAGAGAATCCTGGAATTATTCGCTAATTTATAAGAGGCGTTCATTTGGAACGTGACCATTTCCAATTCCAAAATGTTCCATTTATACTATTTAGATCACAGGTACACTGAAATGAAAGTGCTCAATGTGCCATAGAAATATTTTGTTAATTCCACGATTTAACACACACTGGAATAAATTGGATGCAACATCTCTTCGGAGTTGACGATTTATTTGAGTTTGTCTGAATCGACAAAATTATTCTTGGAATTAATGAAATGATTCCTTTGATACTGGTCGCAGAAATGTTTCTTTGGTTCGGTGAATTTCCTTCTTCTGAGTGTAAGGATCACTGTGGCGGATTTTTCGAATCTGATTACCTGGTATAAAAAATTGCCGGTTTCCTGTACCGATAGCAGGAAGAGGGAGTGCCGCGGGTACATCTCGTAATCCCGTATAGCATTCCTCTTAATTAGGATCCATGGCCAAGTGGTCAAGATACAGTCTGCAGTCCAGGAAACTGGTTCACCAGCCGGCCAATCGCTGCTCGAGGATTGTGCACCAGGTCTTGCCGCATACGTCGGCTAATTGCACGACTCGGTGCAGGAAACCTTGCATCCAGCCTTACTTGGAAGAGCGATTAGGAGGAATTATTTAATTTCTAAAAATAATTCATAAAATGTAAAACTAAAATTATTAAAAGGAACGAACAATTTTCAACCGTCACTGATCTCAGTTTCGTATCTCACATTCCTCGAATTCGAAGATTTCTATCGGGTACACATAATAAATAAAAATAAAATTTCAATTTTCAAGAAAAAATAAGTGTTCTCAGTTCTAGTCTGGAATAAACCCGAAAAAAAATTTTTTATTACATTTCACGAGCATCGCGTTTTTCCTTCGTTTCTCCATAATCACGTGCTGAAGTTTCTAAGGATTCGGTGAAATCAGCTTAAAGAAAAGTTCTATAAACATTTTGACATTTTCATATATACAGAATGACTTTTCCATAACACCTTAAGGCTTCTAGAGAACCCTAAAATGCACTTTAAAATACTTCGGAAGTCCCAAAGACTACGTGATAATAATTGTATCATTTCTTTTTCAGTTTCCTCATTTTTATGACAAATGATTATCCAAATTCGCGGTTGCTGAATGCCGTCTGAACGTGTTTCGCATCTCTCAAACGAGCATCGGTATCAATCGCCGGTTCGAATGGGAAACGCATTCCGCCCCTCTGCGGGGGTAGATTTACAATGTCCCGAATAAAGGGGAGCAGTTATGGGTGGTGATTTCCCGACTTGAAAATGGCGGAGTCGGTGCAGTTAGATCCACCTGGCATCCCCGACGTCGCGATGTCGGAGCACGTTTACGTCGACGGGTCGGCGTTTACGGCTGCGTTTACATGTCGGTTTCCCTGAGTCGACGGAATACTAACGTCCGTATTAATAGAAACCCCCCCTAATTACGGGAGGTCGCAGCTGAGGGTCGTCGTAATTGTCTGCGAGATCCGAACCCTGGACCAATGTCACTTCTCATCTAATATCCTCGGTACAACAAATTTTCCCCCATTCCACCCAACATGGATTTGTCAAACCTATTTCTCTAAACAATTAACTCATTTGCATCATGGCTCTATATACATTACCAACTTCATAAATCTTGCAAAACAAGTGAACGGTGTAATTCGATTACGCTCTTGATGATAAGTACATTCATCATGTGCGAGTGAAAATGAGGGGAAAAAAATCGTCAATGAAGGATATTAATTTTACTGTAATATTAAGTACCAATTCACTCCTCTCGGCGGACCCGAGTATCTTCCATCATCTCACGTAGCATCCCTCTGCAACTCTTCCGGCGTTCCTCCTCTTCGAGCTGCCTTCGAGCGACGTCTTTGAGCCAACAATCGAATAACTAGTATTATTATACATATAAATGCAAATTGGCAGTCGGGATATTTACGCTAATGGAAAAATATAATCGCTGAGGCTTCGTGCCCCTCCTCTCCCAGGCTTTCTCGGCGTCTCTTTTGCATCCGAGTTTCCGGTTACTTCTCTCTTCCCTCGCCTATTGCTTGCGCTAACAGAATGGCCTATTGTTTCGGAAGAGAAAGTTCCCCGGGAAGAAAGGCGGAATCGAAGAAAGGGGCTGCTCTTCTTTCTCCTTTACATTAATTCGCCTGTCCACTTTCACTGTTATAATTTTCCCGGGGTTCCCTTGCCTCTTCTTTCCTTCAGCAGCGGTTCTTTTCAGGGAGGGTTTTTTCTTCCCCAGGACTGAATCTCTTTTTCGCAAATTTCGTTGCCGGGGTGATTGTTCTTCGAGGGATCTCCGTTTCCCTCCATCTCGCCATTGTTTATTGGTAGAGTCCCGGATCAAGATTTTCGCCCATTGTCATTTTTGTTTAGCCTCGAGTCCAGGATTGGGGAAAATCAGGATTTCTAGGGAATTACCGAAAAATCATTGTCAACCCTTCGCGCCGACTGGAGAACCTTTACACCCCATTTCCACCCTCGGATTGACATTCTGGCAACCACTTTATTAAGCGGCCCTTAACGTCGCATTAATTAGGGAACTTTCCAGCATTAGGGCCGTTTAAGTTATTCACTTTTGTCGAACTGAAAGTCCTTTCGTTTACACCCACCCCCGTTTCGGCACTTTTCCCGGAATTTCTGACGAAATAAACCCTATCCCATATTCAGTGGGCAAAATGGGAGGGAGATTGACTTTTCTCGCTTTCCTTCTACCCTTAAAAGCAGCCCCAAATTGAAACCGGGACAGTAGGAAATTAAATCGCCCTTCGATAAAGGGATGAACCCTGCGAAGGACCTCGCGAAGAGGCTGAATTTCTGGAGAGATGCGAAATCGCGTTTCTACCCGGAATTTTCGGGAAATAAAAGGAAAAACTCACCGCGCGATAGAATCAAGGGGCGAATCCACCCGGAAACGCGGAATCGGGGTGCTTCCGAAAGAATTTAAAAGCGGCTTAAAACCGCCGCGTGTCCCTTTCATTTTATTGTCACCGTAAACGTCCGGCCAGGATTACATTTACTTCCATTTTGATTCCTTCAGGACCTCTCTCCATTATGACCGCCATTCCTACTTTCTTCCTCGAGAAAAATGTTTAAAAGTCGCATTTTTTAAACGCTTCGTTTGGGGAAAAATATTTTCTGTTACGGGGACGGAGGAAAATGGCGGCCGCGAGGGAGGCGGAAATGGCGACCGTGAAGGTGATTTTTTTGGAAGTTTTGCTTTTTTTTCAAGATCGAGCTGTGCTCCAGCTCGTATTAGATTTTATTCATGCGCCCCTTACACACCCTGGGTATGGGGTGAAAACCTGAAGCAGTCGTACCACCCGCTAAGGCGAATTTCCTACCGGCAATAAAAGCGATTTATCGATGCCACAAAATGGCGGCCTCCTTGCTCGGCCTCCCGCGCGCTCGTACTTCATTTTGCCGATATTAAATGCTGTAAATTCGGGTCTCGTGCGCCCCCTCCCCCGAAATAGGGAAAAAAACAGGGCCTCGCGGAAATTCCAGAGGGAAACTCAGCCTTTAAGTCTCTTAAAGTCTCGGTAGCCATTTTTAACTAGCTCTGAAAGAAATAATTCCAACTCAGAGGTCGATCGATCGCGTTCGGCCATTTTAGAAACATCTATTAGAAAATTCAAAACTGAAAATCATCCTACGAGGAGTATCACGAAGAAAAAATTGTTGCATTAAGTTGTGACAAAATTGAGTGAAATTCTTCCTTTCGACGCCCTTCGGCTCGATACGCAACGCAGGGTTGACAGAAATCCATCCGTTTGTCGATCGATCTATCGATGGGTGTCTATAAAGGCGTACAAACGCGTAAACACATAAACGGGGACCTTAAACGGCATTTCCAATCGCCACGACCGATTCCAGGACCTTTGGGACGGATCTAAAAGGACGTCACTCGCCTGCTTCGGTTTAACGAGAAATCGCGCCTCCTCCCTGAGAGCGATCCATCTAATTTTATCTACCCCATATATTTCGGGATGGGTATGTACAGCAGCACATACATGCATTACGTACATGCACGTCGCTACGGCGCGGCCATTAAACAAGCGTATTTCGTCCTGCAGCGTCCTCCTCGGGAATAGAGAGATCCGTCCGCCATTTTGTTCGGATCCGCGGACCGAATATCAGATGTCGAAAAAAAATACACCCTCGGAATGAAAATAATTGACATTATTAATTCCAGTAAGAATACACGAAGTGGTTAAACAGACCTGTGAATCGCACCAGGGGTGGAAAAATGCTTTACATCGCGGCGAATCCCAAAAACGCGAAAACCGGGGAAAGGGACGGAAAAATTCGATAACGCTAAATTATTCGTTCCGGGTAGCACATTCTATTCAAAAGCGGAATTCTGCCCAGCTGGTATCCGGGAACCGAAACGCGAAACTCCAGGAGGGGTGGGAAGGCGAAAAAAAAAAATAAGCACAATGTTTTTGCAGAGGTGGGACTTCGCGGCGTTTAATCAAATTCTGATTGTGATGAAAAATGGCTGGTTTTGCGTTACCATTTCATTTTGAGCTTCGATTATGGCTTCGGAAGCCACCTGCAATGGGTCTGATTAGCGGGGAAGGTTTTGGAATGAAAATGGGAGATTTTGGGGAGATTTTTTAGGGGGAGAGGGGTTGTAGCGTTAGCGATTAGCGCGGGTTTATGCCGGATCTCACCCCAGGATGAGGGGCAGTTGGCAACCCTCGAGACCGAGTAATGAAACCTTGGCTCGCATTTGGTCGACGACACTTTGGAGGCGGCCATGGCGTCGCGTTCCCGGTTAAGACGATGCCGAAACGAGATAGGGGTGTAATGGACGTTAGGTTCGCCCCCGGTACGAGACATTGAATTAAATGGGGTGGCCAGCAGTTACATTTCCTGGAAAGCGGCCCCAAGGCCTTTAACGATTTCAGTCACGTATCCTCCACTTCTCTCCCAACCCTTTCCCTAGCCAACCCCTATTTATCCCCCTCCTGTACTGAGTCGTGTCCGTCACGAGGTTGCCGAATCCCAACGCACCTCCGAAATGATCCCCGGGTCCATTTTTATACCCTGAAGAGCGCTGGACTTGAAAAATGATGAGGCATGTCCCGTAAATCGATCGTGAGATCGGTGGTCACTTGATTTTCTCAAGTGAAGTGGAGGTGAGATGATGAAGTTGGTGTTGACTATGAAGACGATGATGAAGACGCTTGTTTTTGGTGGTGGGCGGTTCATTCTGGGATACTATAAGGGGTATCGTGGTCCCTCTCTGTTTCGATCTTGAAGAGGTCCCACCGACAAGATGGCTGAGTTGTTCGAGCAGTCATCCATTTCGCTCACGAGGGATGATGAATTGAGCCGAAGACGACCTTCCGGTAGTTTCGATGCAGCATCTTGCGGAGCTCCTCCGAATGGACGCTGTCCCTCGTCTCGCAGACCACTTTGACCTCGACGCTGAAGATGTCCGACATTATCCAGGCGCGCTCGTGCATGATGTCCTTGATGGAGACGCCGATCTCGGCCAGCATCCTGCAGAGCTCGGCGATCCCCCCGGGACGATCGGACACCGTCACGCTGAATTTCAGAAGTCGTCCTTCCGCAGCCAGACCTCGTTCGAGACACCTGCCCAGGATCGTGGTGTCGATGTTGCCACCGCATAGAGGGATGACCACCCTGGAGAGAGACCAACAACCTCATCCCAGCTCGAAACGGAACCAACGATCTCGAACTCCCACCAAGCAAAATCGATGTTGATCTTGATTATCGCAACACTCGAGTATTTAAGGCGATGAGAAAGTGGCATGAAGGAATTCTCGTTTATAAAACTTCTCCTAGCTGGGTGTACCGAATCGTTTCGACCTCCATAACATCAATATGGAAGAATCTAAGGAAGGTCTCGATACGCATGAAATCTCCATTTTCTTTTTACATTTCTTGCACGCATTTATTTTTTTAATTTGTCTTAACATTCAAATTTTATAACTGCCAGGACCTTCCTCACAGCCTCCGCGATCACGAGTTGAAGTTTCAAATGATTCGGTGCACCCAGCTTTGAGAAAAGTTTTATATATATTTTGACGTTTCGAGGTATACAGAATGGCCCTTTCATATCCCCTTAAGATCAATTTTGCAGATCACCATAGAAGACATACCTCTTTCCTTTCAACTCATCCAACTGCCCAGCCAGGATAGCCGCCAACCCGGTCGCTCCAGCCCCTTCGACGATGCACTTCTCGTTCTCCACGAGTTTCAAGATGGCGATGGCGATCCACTCCTCCTTGACGACGACCATTTTATCGATAAGAGGGTTGGCCGTGGCGAAAGCATTGTATCCGACCATGGGAACCGCCAAACCATCGGCCAAGGTGGACTCAATGGTGGTGTAGGTTGGCCTGCCGGACTCCCTGGCAGCGGTGAAGCTGGCGCATCTCTCGGACTCCACCCCCTGAAGAGGAGCGGAGATTCGGTGATCCTAAGGGTTCCTAGGCTCCCATGGGTATCCAGAGCTGGTCGGTACTCACGATGACGGTCACGTCGGGGTATAACGTCTTCATCGCCAGAGCTACCCCAGCAATTAGGCCACCTCCACCAACCGGTACCACCACTGCGTGGATATCCGGGACCTGCTCGACCACCTCCAATCCCAGCGTGCCCTGGCCGGCCATAATGTCCGGGTGGTCGTATCTGCGGGAAGATAAAAGGATCTCTCCTTGGGTGTCCGAGTCGTCTTTCTCCGCTAAACGGATTAACGAGCGGCACCGAGGCGTTCTCCAGGGACCAGGTGCCCCAGCTGGGAGGTCGAGTCTCTCGGATTAATTTTGCAAGGAGTCCCTTTTCGAACTCCCTGGAAAGCCTCCGGCCTCGGACCAGTCTTGTCGATTGTCGCATTTTAGGTCGTTTCGTATTTGCATACCCGGTACCGCATGCCCGGCGCACTCCGCCCTTAAACGACCTGACGATTATGGACCGATCGCCCGTAATGGGCACGTAGCGTTAATGTCGTCCGCATGGAAATTACTTGTTTGCACGTGGGTACGTGTCCGTTGGACGCTATCGCCCCGTAATTGTTGGGATATTGAAATTCAAAGGGCGCCGCGAAAAGGGGACGCGCTCGCCCGGAATCCGCGCTGCATGTCGATGGCCCTTCGATCAGCGGCCGCCATTTTTTTTTTCCAGTGTTTGGACGGATTTTCGGGTTTTTATAAAATTCGGGGACTATTGTTGGCTTTCCTACATACCCGTTTATGTATGTTAGTCCTTTCTCCTTTGCCAGCTTAAGGGCGATGCGTTTTGCTTCTCCCATTTCCGCGCCCTTCACCACCACTTCCGCTCCGTATTGTCTGCACGCCGCGATCTTCATGATCGGCGCCAACACTGGCATCACCACCGTCACTGGAATCCCTAGGGTTGATCCATGGTAGCATAAAGCCAGGGCATGGTTCCCTAGGGATGCCGAAATCACCCCTTTGCTTCTCTGCTCCTCCTTCAGCATCACGAGGGCATAACGGGCGCCCCGCTCCTTGAAGCTTCCCGTCGTCTGCAGGAAGTCCATCTTCAGGAAGAGGTCCACTCCCGTCATCTTGGACAGTCGGGATTGCTGAAAAATTGAATTCGTTAAAAATTGAATTTTTTTATTATAGTATTACCCGTCTTCAGGTAGTTAATTATCAGATCAGGGCATCTTGATTTGAAATCGCGATTGGTGCAGGTTTAAATTGTTATCGAATCGTTCTTTTTTCATTAATAGCAAGTGTCGAATCATTTTTTTTTTTTAATAGCAGCCATCGAACCATTTTGTTTTTAATAACAGAAATCGAACCGTTTTTGTTTTCCAGAAAATTATTCATTATGAAGAGATTGTATGGGAAAATTTAAGGATTTACCGTGCAAGGAGTCTTGATAATCCCGCCCTTGATTTTGAAAGCAGCCGAGGTGATGTCCTCGAAGGTGATCTTCTGAGGATTGTCCTCGATGCAAAAGGGATCCTGCAGATCCCCTTCGTCCCCATTTTCCTGAAAAGCAAGGATTACCAAACCTCGCGAAATTTCTTCACTTTTTTTAATTAAATTGGCACTGTTTTTCTTTTTTATTATAATTACGCCGGTCACCCCCGCGAGTGCAGAGTCTTCGCCGGTAAACCGAGAGGATGATCCCTGAAGTGTGGAGGAACCTGGACCATCTGACATTTTGTTAATATCCCACATCTAAAACTACGCGAACTTGAATGCGCACACTGAGAATTGGCGATTTTAGTTTAATAATATTATTGAACTTCCCTCTCCTCCAACTCGCACTCGACGCAACCGCTCTCGTTATCAAACTCCGCGATAACCCGTTGACCTGTTCATTAGTTACGCCAAACTTGCAGCTAATTTAAATAAATCGCGCCGTTTGTGCGAAAAGAAGCACTCCTTATCTATTTTGCCGTCGACTAAGCGCCAATTTGCAATCGGCCGCAATCCCGATACAATGCAATTTTTCCACCCGAGGTTTAAAGACTAGAAATTGATAAGCGATTGTTTTTCCCCTCGGCCAAGATTATTGAGGTTGGCTGGAATTTTCCTCGTGGCGATTTAACACCACTGGATATTAAATATGAAATATTTTTTAAATATGAACCGTGGAAACCGAGAAACTTACCAGAAACTTATCGGCGTTGAACTCCAAATTGTACGACCTCTCCTCCATGGCAATTTTCGAAAACGACTCGTAGCCTCGATGAGCAATCCTCAAGTGGTGTCTGGCTAGAAATATCTCCGTTAAAGTCTGATAACCTCCCAAAATCCCTGATAAAATACCTCCGAATTCGACCTACTACCGAATGATCTGGCACAGATTAGGAGGCCTCTTCAGCAATGATAAAGGCCTCTTCAAAGTCTCCAACGTTTCGAGTTTGGACTCTTCCTCGAGATAAGTTTGTTGTGGCGGGGTTCTTCACGGTAATCTTGTAATTAGCCTTCCGCTGATTATAATGTTTGTTGAGGAAAGCTAGATAATTTCCGGCCTTCGTTGCAAAAGAGTCTCGACTTTTGGCTGGAATTAATTGAAGCTTTTTCCCGGATTCCGGAGATGGTCGGGATAAGGCACGGAAGTGGGTATGCACTCGTTTGGAATGCATAGAAACGCCTCGGCGGAACTGCTAGCCGGTGTCCGCGTGCACTTGCAGTTGCAGTTGCCCCCGCAAGCGAGTGCGCTGACACGAGCGAGGCTGTTCAATTTGCATATGCACTCGCGGCCTACCGTATCGCATATTGGCCGTGGCCAGGATCTTGCATCTGGATATGCACATGCAAAAAAGACGGGGACCCTCGCTGCAGCTGCAGGCAATGTCGTCTACCCTCCGGGTGGAAACTGAAAACTCGGGTCGCGAATCGCACCTGCGAATTCTGAGATCGGATGCACTTTCCATTCTGAACGTTGATTCCGTTAAAGAGGGAAAAATTGCCGTTCGAACTGAAACTTCTATTTTTATTTCCATGGCACTTTAAACGTCTCGATACTAAGCGACAAAAATTAATGAAAGTAGTAATTAAAGCAATGTAAAAGTGATCTCAAAAAGATCTCGTTCATAAGACTTTTTTGCCGAACTGAGCGTGCCCAATCGCGTCAAACTTTACAACGTGAATATGGAAGCCATGACGAGTCTTGACACTCACGAAATTTTAATTTTTTGTAAATTTGTTTATTAACAATCTATATATTTTTTATAATAAGTGAAATTTCATGAGTATCGGGACCTTCCTTATAGCCTTCATATTCATGTTGGAAAGTTTCAATCGATTCGCTGCATCTAGTTCGATGAAAAGTTTCATAATCGATTGGCTCCTCGGATGCCACTTTCACATCCCCTTAATGTACAGACAAATACCGCAATGGCATAAGATGTTTCACTTCAAACAAACGTTTTGCCACCCTGAAGAGGTGGACGAGATGCCTAAATTAAGAGAGAAAAAATGTACTTTTAATTGTGGAAACAGGTATGACTAGATACATAAAATCCAAGCATTGACAAATCCCCCTTCAAACACCTTGAAGTAGTGCGAAGGTGAACTTAGGTTCGTCTCGTAAAAAAGGTCCGGTTCAGCCGCGATATTTACAGGTTTAGGGTCCTTTTTTATTTACAAAAGTACGAGGGGGTCGTCACTCGACGAAGACGTAGGGAAGAGGCATCGCTTTCTAAGCGTGACTTCAGGATGCTCCTGTGCTCCTGCTGCTCTCGACTATCCTCCTCCTCTCCTTGAGCAGCTGCAGAAACCTCGCCTTGGGGCTTCCAGGATATCTCGGCTTGTCCCTGACACCAGAAATCCCATCCAGAGACTCCACGCTGGCGGCGACAGCTTCGCTCGAGCTGGAGCTGTCGTAGATGGACTCTGTCCTGCACAAGCATTCCCGGGGACAGCTCTTCCAGTTCTTCCAGCTCTTCCAAGTCTGACACGGAAGTCCTTTGACCACCCCAGCCACGGGCATCGACAGTCGCAGGGAACAACTCGGAGTCCTGAGTCCTTCCAACTCATTTTCCAAAACTTCACTACCAGGGAACTTCCGACATCGCACCCCAACGGACCCCATAGAATCGTCCGCACAAGTCCCCGCAGATCGATCCTCCCCGAAAGGATCATCCACGCTCTGGGAGGACTCGCCTAGGTCGCTGCAAGTCGAGTTTTCGGGTCGATCTTCGAGTCTGCGGCGAATTTTCGAGTAGCATCCAGGATTCCTGACCCTGAAGTCCGACATCTTCATCCCACGCCTTGATTTCCTTCTGGAGACCCTCTTACAAGGATCACTGGCGCTGATCAGGTACTGGTAGATCCGCTCTTCAAGGTCCTCCATGCTCTGGTCCCGCCTGCGGTCTTCGTCCTTGTTCGAGTCGGTGGTTGCGACCTCCTCGCTGCACCTGATCCTGGGATGAACGGTGCTTCTTCTGGTCCTGGGACTGTTCGGCGACTTTCTGGGTGTGGGAGGACGATGGAACATCGACGCGTTGTTCTCTAGCTTCCTCCGATCTGGACTGGTACCCGCTAACCCTAATTTAGCGCCAGCAGACCCGACTTCGACGCCATATTTTTCTTGCAGATGACGGTTGTGTCGCTCGATGTTGCCGATGCAGCTCTCCAGCCTCTTGATGCTCTTCAGACAATTTTCGTAGGACTCTGTCGAGATGACGAGGGCGTCTTCGTCGTCTTCCGAGATGTCGATGTCATCGTTCAGGCTGATTCGCTGGCCTTGGCACACGATGTAGTCGAGGTCACACTCATCCGAGTTGCAGTGTTGGTGGTCCATCCGACAAGTCTCCAGCATCTTCGAGGCACTCATGTACTCGTTTATAGAGTTCATGTTGCGCATGAAGGCGATCGCCTGATCAAGGTACTCGGCGAGGACATTGGAAGCTCCTGGGAGATCTTCGTCATCATCTTCGGCATCGTGTTCGACGTCTTCCCTGTCTTCACCCAAATTGTCTATTTCTCCCTTGGATATCCTATCTCCCCTTTTAGATTTCTCCTCGGCTTCCAGTTCCTCCGAACCTTCCATCGACCCAGAAATTGACTCTTCAGCCTTCTCTTCAAGACCTTTAGGCACCTCAACCGACTTGCGGTTCGCATTCTTGATTATGGACTTTGGAGTCGTAGCTTTGGGACTTTCGGAGCAGTTCTGGCCTTCCTCGAATATGTAGCAGTTGGAGAACGAGACCTTCTTCTTGGTTCCTGATGCGTTGGACTCCGTTGGCTCTGATTTTCTTCTCTTGTAATCGTCGTCTTCAGCGTCGACTGACAACGCTCTGCAAGCTCCCAGGATGAGCGACTCGTAGTCGTGCACCCGGGTATCGTTTAACGTCGGTTTTATTCGCGGAAAGTCAACCTGGTTGTCGTCAAAGTCCCGAAGAATCGACACTTCGGCTTCTTCGGCAGCATTTGATGACTTTTTTGTCTGAGCCACCACGTCAGGGGGGCAGGGAGTCTCTTCGGAAGCCTCTTCAGTTACCACTTTCGCGACCGTGTGGTCAAACTGCAGATTTATCTCGTTTAAATCTAAACTATCGTCAGAGAAGTTCTGGTCCTGATCGGAGGAGTCCATCTTGGTGAAATGACAGGCTGTCTTCGACGTCTCCGACGAGTTCTGGAAGGAATGCTCCCTTGCAAAAACTTCAACCATGTCTGTTTCGAGTGGAGTTGCTTTGCCATCGACTTCAACGACTACAAGGTTCTCCTTCAGGGGTGTCTTCAAAAACACCTGGGGGTCAGTCCAGGTGATCATGCGCTCGCCCAATCCATCATCGATCTTCGCTTCTATCAAAGACATGGGTTTGATCGTGCTCTTCAATTTGCTAGGATCCCTAGGAACCGGAAGTGAGTCCAGAGGAGAGTGCATTCTTTTACTTGGACTCAAACTCCAGCCTCGGTTCCTGTCATCTGATCTGACAGTGTCGGATATTTTCTCCTCACTTCCGGTGCATGCAAAGTGAAGTCTACCTTCTTCGGGATTCTCCATGTCGGTGCTGCTGTCCTTCGTCTCCGGGACGAAGGAAACCCCGACAGACCTGGTGAAAATGATAGATTTCTCCTCGCTTTTCAGCCCAGTCGTGACATCGGACCTTGCAGACTTGGAACGACCACCCCTGGGATCCTGGAAAATATTCTCGATCCTGAAGGGCTTTCCATCAGTCTGCTTGGACCCATTCGCGAAGTCCTTGAAGAAGATCCCAACTCCTTGCTCCGTCAGAATCTCCCTATCCACAGGGTCCTTCCTACTCTCCTCTGTCTGAACTTCCGCATCCTTGAACCCCCTTGACCTGTCAACCCCCACATCATGATTCTCCATCACCGCAATCCTGGACTCCAGGAGAGTGGGCGACTCGATGGTGATACTGATGGTGTCGGGCAACGAGATCGAGATGACGCTCTTATCGACACCCACAGAGTGCACATCCTTAAATCGACAGCACTCATGATGCACCCTGTTGCAGCAACGCCCACTGCAAATGTGATCACACTTGCCCTCCTCGTCTCTAACCCCCTTGTCCCTGAAGACCCTCCCTCCAGGGATCCCAGTGTTAGTTGAGCTCTCGGCAAACTCCACACTTCTCCTATCAGTCCTAGCTTCCGTAAATGAATCCACAATTTCCACACTGGACAAATTACTCTCCGCATAGTTCTGGGTGTCGTCGGAAAGGATCCCGGAGTCATTCCTAGGAGAGTGGGACCGTCTTTCGTAGTCCTCTTCCTCCTGGTCCAGGACACCATTCCGCTCATCGGTGATGCTAGCCACGTCCTTATAACGAACTGCCGATCTCCTCCTCTCCGTCAACGTGGCCATTTCCTTCACCCTAAGGACGGGACTCGCGTTTCCTGACAATCCACCACAGTCTTCATGGCTGTCCGTCAGGACTCCGATTTCTCGTCGCAGAATGGACGGACTGTCCGTCAATGAAGCCGTGTCTTTGACCCTGAGCGTCCTGCGATTGTCCGTTTGAGTATCCACGCAGATCTTTCTACGGCGGGCCAGCATCTTCCTCGAGATCTCCTGAAGACGCATCCTGGTAGCCGCGGCCAGCTTCACGTCAGAGCTCTCCGGTGAGCGGATTTCTGAGGATGCCTGAGGGTTCGCCGTGGTGCTGCTGGGGGTCTCGTCAGAACTCTTCTTGGTCGTGTAGAGCCGTTCCGTCACAGCCGCGACGATTTCGCGGCGGTTCAGACGTTGGATGGGAGTGTGCGCCCGGGGGGAAGGACTCTCCTGGTCCAGGGATCCTTTCCTTTGCAGGAGCTTCTCCCTGGATGAAGAAATGGAGTTCAATACCGGGTCCTCTCTGGAGCTGCTGGAGCTGCTGTCCTTGCTGGTCTTCCTCTTGATCTCCTCCACGCTCTGCTTCCTAGCTAAGGTCTTCGGCTTCGATGACGAAAACACCCCGTTCTCTCTGAGACTCTTGTCGGAGTCGTTGCTGCCCTTCCTTTTTAGCTCCTTGTTGCTGCTCAGGGCACGCCACAAGCTCGTCCTTGTAGACCTGGGGTCCTCGATCTCCCTGATGTTGTTCAGCCTCTTCGTCTTCTCCGCAACTGGAGAACGAGGCTGCTTGTCCACCACAGGCTGCGCCTTGCGAACCGGGCTGATGGGCTCCCTCTTTTTCTGCAAAGCCTCCACGGATCCGTACTTCTTCGAGGCGTGCAAGTTGGTTTCCTTGCGAGAGGAACTGACACAGTCCACGGAGTCCTGCTTGCTGAGGCGAGGCTTCCTGAAGGCTGGCCTTACCCTAGAAGACGCGGGCTCGAGCTCGGCTCTGTCTTCAAGGACTCCGCCAACCCCTGAGATTGATCCTTCGAGGTGGGTCTCGGGATCTTCCAGGTACTTCCTCTCTTCCAGCTCCTTATCCTCTTCGAGATCCACCTTCTCCTGAAGCAACGTCTCTTCGTCCCTCGAAATCGATGAAGAGGACGAAGCTGGGACCTCGGCTGGCTCCGGACTCTCCAGAAAATCTGCGTCAATGGATCCTTCGGGGACCTCGTCGCTGCAGATCTCCTCGATCTGTACCCTGCCTTCTCCAGGGTCGTCGTCTGGCTTTATCAACACCGCCACCAGCGTCGGGATGTCCACGAAGACCGGCCCCTTGACCTCCTCTTCGTAGCACAATTCCGAGATCCTGGCCCGGCCGTATCTTGGCAGGTCCAGGACTCCCCTCGAATTAACGAGTTCTAAGGATCCACATCTCCTGATCGAGTTCCTGGACTCGATGCTTCTGTCCAAGCTCTCGCTGGAACTGCACTTCCTGATCGAGTAGAATTGTCCTGTCTCGCTGCTATTCTTATCCTGCGTGTCCTGCGCGTCCTCCTGGTCCTGATCTTCAACGTTCCTCAGGGTCCTCATGCAGCGGCACGGCTCTCTCTTCCCTGAATCGCTATCCAAATTCTGGAACGCCCGGAAATTAATAGTATATGGGAAATGATTGTTTAAAAATTTAATTTTTATTTTAAAAAGGCTTTTCCGGGGTAATTACCTTTTCCGACAGCAGACTCTTCAGACGGGCCACTTCTGCCCTCAACTCGCGGATGATCCTTGCGACAGGATCCTCGTTAATCACCGGTCTGTTGACAACGCTTTGTGCTCTCTGAGCAAACCGCAGAGTATGTGCAGTTTCGTTGTAACTTCCACTGGCTGGAGAGATCGCTGAAATGCAAATTTTCGTTCCTTTATTCGGGAAAAACGGATCCTTCATCTCCAGGATCTAATCACTCGGGAATTCTAACATGTCGGCGTCTACGTTCTACTACACTGAGAAGAAAAAATCCATTGAACCAAGGAAATATTTCTTTGAACAGTACCAAAGAAGTATTTTGTTAATTCAAAGAATAATTATTTGACTCAGATAAACTGAAATAAATTGTCATAACTAAGAAGATACTCTGCATCCAATTTATTCCAGTTTGAGTCAAATTCGTCGAATTAACAAAATGTTTTTTTGGCTCAATGACATTCTTTTTCTCTGTGTAGACATTGTTCACGGGTTGCTTCAAAAAGCTCTAATTATTAGTGTCCTGGTAAGGACGTGTATGTACATTGCGCACTTTGTGCAATTCTTGGCTTGCTAACTTTTACTAGGCAGCGAGATTTCCTTCTCCGATCTTGAAGAGATTGGGACTGGGTATTATTTATTTTGTTTTAATTTTGGGAATTTTATAAGTGATTTATATTGAGTGCCAAGAGGAGGGGGAGGTGTAAATAAAAGTCGAAGAGCGAAATCTCGGCCTCGCTTTCGCTTCTTCTCTCTCGAGATGATCTTTATCAAGCCCACTACGTGTCTGTTTCTAGTTATCAATCCCAATTCTACGTTCTACCTTGTTTATCGAATTTTAATCTCCGCGGGTTAGCCTCTCTGGAAAAGCAACAATCCGATTACTTTGGAGGCTTCGATGCCAGTTTACTGCGGATAACGTTAGTACGATGATAACGTGAGATAGTGCGCTGAAAAAGAAAAATTCACTGAACCAAAGAAGTATTTTTTCTAATAGTACCAAAGAAATATGTTTTTCATTCGAGGAATAACTATGTGGCCCAATTTATTCGATTTCATTCGAGTCAAATAATTATTCTTTGAATTAAGAAAATATTTCTTTGGTACCATTCAAAGAAATAATTCTCTGGTTAATTGAAAATCTTTTTTTTTCAGTTCTGGAGGAATGCTCCCAAGATTTTTAAAATACAGCAGAACGTTTGATTGTGGCCTAGGTAGCATTCCTCGATTTTGAAAAAATTGTGAATTTGAGGATAGTGGCAGAGAAAGAATTTTCACACTCACTAGCGAGCACGATTGTGGCCGCGTTTCCACCGAGGGCGTCCTTCAGCAACCACGTCAGGGCCGAGTCCCTGTACGGGATGAATCTTCTTCCGGGACCACTTCCGGTGGCGCCTCTCTCCGCAAGGGCGGAAATTACGTTTCCCAAGGCTACCAGGCTTTTGTTAATATTAGCGCCTTCCTAGAAAACGAGAAATTAAGGTCCAAAAGATCCGCTTCTGGGTACCACTGACGGATCCTGCAGGATTGAGCTGACCATCGGTTAGGGTAGGTCAAGGTTCCATTCTTCAAGAAATTCGGTTATCATCAGACAATCAGAAATAAGCTTTCAGACATTTAGGTTTCAGGTCGATCCTTGTCAGATCGACCGTAAATTCTCTAAGAAATTAAATTTATGACAGAGTATATACGTTCTGAGATGATCATCAAGGATCCGTTCTCCAGGAAATTTGGTTCCCCACTATTCCTCGCAGGACACATCTCGCTCTTTTTCGACCAAGTCTCGTTTCTTTTCGAATTAGAGCACCTTCTAAGGAACCTTTACTCGTGGAGTAAGCCGTGGTTGGAATCGATCCTCGGATTCGGAATCGCGGCCGTATTTTTAGCCGGTGACTCACCTTCAGCCGATGAATCCCAGTGCACGTGGCGGCACTCTCGCTGCCCGCCAGATCGACCAGGTGCAACTTCCTGCACCGGGGTTGCTGTCCTGATCTCTCCAGGACAGGAGCCACCCCCTGCATCTGCTGATCCTTCGAAACAGGCCAGAGGGAGATGGTGATCAACGAATGGCTGCGACTGCTGGTGGGGTTCTGCTGGGTGGCGGCTGTCTTCCTGGCCCTGGTGCCCTCCTCAACGTAGGACATCAACGAGCTCAGATCATCGACCACGTGCTGAGTCAATCCTGCAGGATTAAGGGATGAGCTGAGGAGAACGACCAGGATCAACGACAAATGACATGTGCCAGGTCGACCCTGCAAATCACAGCGATGGACTGCTGGCTGGGTACTATCCTGATGATGCTGCTCCAGTTTGTCTCGATTACTCTGATTTACCTCATCGCCAGAGTCGTCCGATTAATTAAGGATTAACCGAGATAGACCGTCCAGCACAATTGCACCAAGCGAGTTCTACACCCTGAACTAGGAGCCCCTCTTCAGGGTCGAGCTACGTTGAGAAAGAAAGTGTTGGTTCGCTGAAAGAAATATGCATTGCGGCAACAAATAACGTCCAAAGAAATGTTAAATCGAGTAAGTAAAATTCATTTGAATAGACATGAACTTTTTCTTCTCGGCGAAATAATTATTTCTTGCAGCTATATATGATTCAGGCAATAATATACATATTTGTTTCAGTCGAGTCATTTTTCTTTCTCGGTGCACTGCTACAGTTTCAGGATCAGGTGAATTCTAGGGATCCAGGGGTAGGGTCCTAGATCAGGATTAAAAGTATAAAGGGAATATGAAGCCGAAAAGTGAATACAAGTCCCACCTTGAACATATGGTCCTAGTTTAGGATGCTCGCGCACTCTGAGTCCACTGCTACTGCTCGCACCCTGAGGAGTCCTCAGCAAGTCTCGTACCCTCTCGTTGTACACCTCGAGGTAGCTGAAAATCGCGAGATCAGCGATTATTACAGGTGTGATTATCCTGTCACGACCAGGAGCGAAATTGCACCTACAAAATCTCTTCATAGACTGGCAAGGACGGTGGAGGATCGATCGCGGATTCGGGAGCAAGGCCTCGATTCCAGAAGAAGAACCGAACGCGTATCGAATTTTCCGCACGTGCGGAAAATTGCTAATTTCGAGGTTTCCTTTAAACGGGAGGGAATTAGCTGGTAAGGGATTTTCTAAAAATTCTCCAAGGAGTAGTTCGACGTTCCCGATACTCGCCGTTCCCACTCCTCGCCCCCGCACATCTAATTATGCGATTATCCCATTTCCGCAAAAGTCTCTGCGCGGCATAAATCGAATTAGCGACTGTCAGCTCGACCGTGTCGCTCGTTGCCCTAAATCTCCATCTTTCCCCGCGTTCCTCCACAAGGCTTCGAGGAGAACGATGTTTACTGCTGCATTCCCAAGGGGTGAATTATCGCTCGATGTTTCGCGCGTCCATTTGCAAATCAGATGTCTCACCGTCGAAAACGGGGGGAAAAGTCGGACCCCCGAAATCCACGCCTGAGGGCGCGGCGGAAATGAGAAAATCGACTTAAGAGCTGCAGTTGCAGGTGCACCAGAGATCGGAACTGGCGCCACCCCTTTTCGCAACCTTGACACCCCCCAAGGCCCTGGCTGGTAATATCCTTCAAGGTGGAGGGATGCGGCACCGCGGGAATTGCGTTCCACGCGTTTCGTTTCCGCCGATCGAAGCCAAACTCGCGGAAAACCGGCTGATCGCCGCGGGAAATTGCCCCCTGATTTCGCGACCTCGGGTATCTCTAATTGCGCCGCGATTAGGCCGAGCTAACTTTGCGCACTTGTATCCGAAATGACGGCTCAGGGTCGCTGCGGAATTTCTGATCGCCTAATGGCCGGAAAGAGCCATACCGTCGATCCTCAAACTGGTACCGACTCTGCAATTATTCCTTTCCAAAGGGACGTTTAAGGTGATGCGAAAGTGGCGGCAAAGAGGTCTCGTTTATGAAACTTTCTCCAAATAGGGGACACTGAATCGTTTCAAGATTCACAAGACAAATGTGGAGATTACAAGGAAGGTCCTGACCCCCGTGAAATTTAGATTTTTTAAAAATTAAAATGAGGGTCAGGACCTTCCTTGTACTCTTCATATTCACTATGTCAAATTTGAAGCGATTCGGTATACCCAGTTCCACTTTCGCATCCCCTTAAGGGTAATGAAACTGAAACTGCTCTTAGAATAACGCAATGGGTCTGGAGCTGGGGTATTTTGTTACACCCGTCGGGATCCTGGGAATTAATTGCGCACCCTTTATTAGAAAGCTTTAAACTTCTCGAGTGCCTTGCACCCTCACACCTCTGCGGGGGGCAAGGGGAGGATGAGACCGTGAAGACAAGAAAACCGAAGCTCGGGGCCGAACCTCGGGCTTTTCGTGTCTGTCGGATATTACGGGGCTCTTAGGAATCGAGGCGAACGTGTAGGGATCGATCTTCACCCCTAAGACCGAAATGGGGAAGAATCGCGCCTCCGCCACGCGACTTAAGAACTTTCGCCCTCCGCGAGCTTTCACGAGGGGGTTGACATGCACCCCTTTAAACGTGAGAATATCGCGCTGTGGGAATCCGAAAATAAAAGAATTCCCTCATCCTATGTCCTCCACGTACCGCGGAAAAATGAAGCCATTGAAAATTAAAACATTAACCCTTTGCATGCGAGGCCATTTTTACATATGGGCAAAATGTACACTAATAAAAATGCCCATGTAAATTTACATACTCAATCATTGGTTCTTTTGATGCCACAATAAATTGCAGTAAAACTACATTGTCTCTGTAATATCAAATTCGGCATCTTAGTAAAATTGAAGAAAACTAAAATGTAATGTTACATCTAATTCAAGTATAAATGCATTAATACGGTAAACATACAATGTTACGTGTATGTACACATTTTTTATGCGTAATGTTTCCATTTTACATTTTTCTATGTAAACCTTCAGTTATGAAGTATGTAAAAATGTATGTAAGTTTCCATCGATTGTTATCAGTAAAAATAACCCACAATGAAGCTTCACCAAAGTCGGCTTATTAATTTTCTATCCTTAACTCATCACTCGCCAAAAGATCCTGACAAATCCCATGAAAATCTCTCGAAATTAATTTCCATGGAATAATTAAGGCATGTTCATAGCTAATGATTTGATGTATTTTCTTTTTTTTTATTGTTTGAATATTGTCGAGGAGAGCTTCTCTAGGAGACATTTCTCCCGATCTCCGCCGTACCATGGAAATGGGAACGGACGGATTTGGGTTAACAGCGGCGTCGCGACGCGGCGTCGCGCTAAATTCGCGTCGCGATGTTTTGACGGTACGCGTGCGTAAGCTCGACTCGACACGCGTGCATGCGTGTGCGCCTTGGGGGATGAATTATGGCCGCTGTAAAAGCGATCCTTAGGGTGGCGACGCCAGCCCTAAGACCGGCGATCGCCGACGTCGCCGATTCGTCGAAAGTCACGATTCCGTTCCCTAAAAAATGCCGGTAAATAATTTTGTACGTCAAACCGCCCTTAAAAAGCAATGAATTAAAAACCAGGAAATTTCGACATGTCGCATCGAAGTGCAGAGTGAAATTCGTTGAGTCACAATCCTAGCATGTAAAAAATGTTGGAAAATAATTTCATACGTGAAACCCTCCTTAAAAGAAAAATGAATTAAAAACCAGGACATTTCGACTTGTCGCATCGAAGTGCAAAGTAAAATTCGTCGAAAGCCATAATCCTACCATCTGAAAAATATTGGAAAATGATTTCATACGTGAAACCTTGCTTAAAAGAAAAATGAATTAAAAACCAGGAAATTTCGACTTGTCGCATCGAAGTGCAGAATGAAATTCGAGCCCCGGGTGGCTGATTGGCGGGGGCGATCAATCGAGCGTTTTCACCAATCCGCTTACGATTACGAGGATCTAATGGGTATTTAACGCAATTAAACGAGGCTCGGGGGTGTCGGGGGAATAACGCGCTCCTCTTCGGGGGCGTATTCCGTCAAAAGCACCGCATCGACTGCGGCCGATAGATCGGCAGAGGCCGAAGATTTAATTCGAAATCGCATTTTCGACTGTACGTAGATCGTACCAAAATTCAAACCCGACCCAATTTTTCTCTGGATTTTTATATCTCCCATGCTGAGTCAAAAAATATAGAGATTCAAGCCAAATACATTTCTGAGCAAGAAACTCTCGTCGAGTGCTGAAAGAAACTTGCGCGTTCGAGGTAGATCGAGAGGCTACCAGGTTCTACCCTGGAAAAAAATTATCATTAAACCAGGGAAATGTTTCTTTGAATGGTACCAAAGAAATGAACAATTAATATGAGGAATAATTCATGTGCCTCAAATCATTATTCTTTAAATTAAAAATACATTTCTTTGGTCCCATTCAAAGGAATATTACACCCCAGGGATCGAGATTTCAGAAGTGAGGGAAATAGAAATACAATTTCCACATTGTTATGGAAAAGGAAATGGACATTCGTAAGAATAGAGTAGAGGGTCAGGGAATCTTTTGATTAATTTTAGCGTTTAGCGTGGTAGAAAAATTCCCCAGGCGAGTGTTAGGGGGTGGAAGATCGTCTCGAAAAACCAGACTTTGCCATATGCCGTTTCCACCCCCTAGGGGTGGACCAGAGGTGCTCGTTAATTAACGAGCCAGGTGCACCCCCTTGCACTTTGCTCACATATAAATCCGGCGCCGTGCATCGGTCCTCGTCCCGGCGCCTCTCAATTGGCGCTCGTGTAACGAGACTAATTCCCGGCGATACGATTTGCGAACAACAGGACTCCCGCAATGACGACGTAATGGAGCATCGTTACACGCCTCGGTACTGTTTCATGCGTAATGAGCTCCGCGCGTACACGGGACGTGTAAATGAACCGAATCGCACGCGAGCGTCCCGGCCCGAGGAGGCCCCGAATCGCGCGGGACCGCGAGTTAAAGAGCGCGATGATGACGCCGGGATTCGTTAAGCGTCTCCACTGGGACTATTAATAATATCCGGGGAAAGTTATTCGCGAGGTAGGTCGGCTCACTTTGAGGCCTGCGCCGAAATATCGCGCGAAATTACTACGCGGCCATCTCTTCTGCGCGAAGCCCGCCTCCTACCTGGAAAAGATAGCGCCTGAAATTTGTTGATATTTTTAATAGGGATTTTTTGCGGGGCAGGGACAATATTAGAGCTCGTTAAAAGTACCCCTTGGGACTATTATTAATATCCGTGGAAAATTATGCCCGAGGTAGGTCGACTCGCGTTGAAATCAGCGCCGAAATATCGCGCGAAATTTCAACGCGGCCATCTCTTCTACCCGGAATCCGCTTGTTCTCTGACGAAAAATGGACCCCTCAATTTTGAGAAATTCTTCAAATTGTCAGCGCAGATTTTTCGCGAAAACTGACAACACAAGATTCCGTTAAAAGTGTCCTTCGGGACTATTAATAATATCCGGGGAAAGTTATTCGCGAGGTAGGTCGGCGCGCTTTGAAGTCCAGGCCAAAATATCCGCGGAAGAGATGTTCTCTCCGGTAAAAGATGGCGCCTTCAATTTTTCGATATTTTCCACGCGGATTTTTCATGGAATGAGAGAACCGCTGGGCTCATCAAAGATACCCTTTAGGACTATTAATAATATCCGGGGCAAGTTATTCGCGAGGTAGGTCGGGTGGCTGAAACATCATTCACCAAAATATCATTCCTCTCCAGTAAAAGATGCACCTTAATTTTCTTACAATTTCCTACCGCCGATTTTGCAAAAATTAATAATAATAGATTCCGACGATTGGTATCTATCAATAGTCGGTGATAAAAGGAAAAAAAAAGTCTGAAGGTCGGGGATGGATTCGATCCCTGGACCCGGCAGTCTGGAATAGATTCGCGAATGCCGGATGGGAGTTGCGGAGGTGAGACTGAAAGTGCGGCAAAAAGCTGGACTGAAGTTGCGGGGAGTGCAAGGAAGGCGGAATTAAAACGGAAGGGAGGGCGAGGAAAGCGCGCCGGGAAAACAAACGCAGGAGGAAGAGAGAAAGAGGTAGAGATAAAGATAGCGGCAAATGGAATTAGCGGCGAGCGCGTTTCGAGCGGTTTAAGGGAAGAAGGGTGGAGGAGGGTAGCAGAGGGTGAAAGGAGGCCTCGAATGAATTTTCCAACCCTTGGAAGAGTTTTCTAGCATTTCCGGGTGATGACCCCCCGACAAGTTGTCACCGCTATTAAGACAACCGAATCTTATTAAACTGGATGAAATTCAGTCGTAAAAATATGATTTTTATCGCCAAACCGTATCATCGGTCGTTTCGCCAATAAGGAAAACTTGGCAGAAATAAAGGAGAATACTTAGCGACGTCATTGTCGGTGAACTTTTCGAGCGTTACGATAAACTCCGAACCGCGGATATCGTCGAGGCGACGCTCGTTAAACGGCCGGATAATCGTCGAAATTACGAGGCCACGCTAATGCGATCAATTGGCACTCGCGCCTCGTTACCGACCGGATGTAAAACAACAATCCGCGGATTTTATATCCGCCTCCTGTTTGCGCCCATGAATGCCCAATGCGAACGAAGCCTGGGTTCACCCGCGGTTTGCGACTAATTACACGCGGGGTACTTACACGCCTAACTGCGAGGTGTCCGTTAATTACGATGATCTTCCGTTCTCGTTCCACATGTCCGGCCGCAAAAGCACTGGGAAGGCTTCGACTCGTCCCTGACAAAGTTTCGCCCAATGATTTCCGTTAAAAGTCGGCCCTGGATTACGAGCTTACTTTGTAACGCTAATTATCGCAAGACCTTGGGCTTAAGGTGATGTGAAAGTGGCGTCAAAGAGGTCTCATTTATAAAACATTTCCCCGAGTTGGGTGTAACTAGTCGTTAGAAACTTTACAATATGAATGAGAAGACAACGAAGAAAGCCCTGACACTCATAAAACATCAATTTTTAAACATTTTTCTATGGACAATTAAAAAATTTGTTTGTAAAAAAAATGAAATTTTATAGGCGTCAGGATCTTCCTTACAGCCTCCGTATTCACGTAGCAAGGTCTGAAAAGATTCGGTACATCCAATTCAGAGAAAAGATTCATGAAGGATTGCCCCCTTAGGTACGACTTTCACACCCCCTTAATATCCAACGCAGTGCGCAAGCGCGGGCGAAACGTGCAGAAAAAATAGATCCCCTCCTCCGAAATCTGCGAGATTGATTTCCAGAGATCCAGCCGGAGATTTCTGAGAGAGCCAGAGATTCCTGAGATCAAAGGAAAAACCTCCGAAGCCCAGAATCCCGAGCTTGGAGCACCAAAATGGCGGCCGAAGCCATCCATCACGCGTTCACCATGAGGCGAGGCTCGTTAGATAGGTGTTCCAGATCCAGGAGAACAAACAATCGGCCAAGCGATGAACCGTCACGATCCATCACTCCCCATTCATCGTGGGGGCTCATTTGTTCCGCCCCTTGCCCCCCGGAACAAACAACCCCCGTGGCGGGAACTGTCCGGCCGGAGCCCCTGCCCCCTCCCCCGGGGTCGCAGACACTTAATCGCGCTTAATTCAGCCGACTCGGCAAAATCCTGCTCAATTTCCTCCCCCCCCCCGAAGCTCGCAAGCTCGGCCATTCCGCGAGGTTAGCCCCGCTCGCCCCACTTAACGATTTTACGTCCGCGACCGACATATTTTACCGAACTTAGTCCGCGAACTTCGGCCCGCCGTGAAAGCTCGTTCCTCGATAGACGATAAAGCTGCCGCGGAGGATCCCCCGGCAATATCTCAAAAACGCCGAGGTTCGCGTCTCACCTTTCCGTCGAGCACCTCGAGCTTCGCCCCGAAAAGCTCCCCTCAAAGCCGCGGTAGAGGACGAGCTTTCGGGGGCAGCCGATCTCAGAATTCCTCGAAGAGTCCGAGAGACGAGGTTGGACGGGCTGTCGAACTTTCAAGGATTGACGGGATTTTTTTAATAATTTCCAGGGGGAGCTTGCGGATCGAAAGCTCGCGGACCAGGGGACGCCTTACCGGGCCGACGAGCTTGCGTCCGTCTAGGATTGCGAGTCACGAGGCACTGAGCTTAAGACACATCCAGGCCGCCACGCCACCCGTTAAGCTCACGGAACTTGCAACCCCGAGTCGCGCTACCCCCTCCCCTCAAGCTTTCCCGTCGATTGGGGGGATTGGGGGGGAATTAATCGCTCGACGCTTTAAAGGGATGCCGCGCGGCCGAGCTTTGACGGTGAATCTCTTCGCCCCGCAGAACGAGTGCGAGCTTTCGGGGGTGGTGCCTACCCCCTTTGTTTACGGGGGTCGCTCGCGCGGTTCCCGCGGCGAGGCAATTTGCCCGAAGGAAGTCATTTTCCTCCGTTAGTTTGAGCTTTTACGGCCCGCGTCGGAATGGGGCGCGCGCAACCCCCGGGTACACACCCCTTGGAAGCTCCGGCGCGGTTTTTAGGGCCTGCCAGTAATCGAAATCGACGTTTTCTTCATTTTCCCTCCCCTCGTTAAATCCTGGGGTTTACGAGCGCGAAAGCAGGCCGACCAAGAGGCCGGGGGCACGGGGGAGGGGGGGCGTCGAAGCCGGCGAAGCTCGGCGTCGCGGGATCGCAAGCTCTCGCGGGGGCGGAAACCGAACCCGGCGAAACCCCTGAAGAAAGCGACCGTGTCTAAAAGTCGGCGGTGCGTGAAACGCGCTTTACCGGCCGAGAGCTTGCGAATCCCACCCCCGGGCCCGCCATTACTTTAAGTGCCACCCGCGAGAGTGTGGCAATCCCGTCTTACGGCGCCCCCGGGCGACGCAATGTAAATTAAACGATACCACCCCGATACTACTGGGCGGTGTTCGTTCGATTCGTTAAACTCACCCCTTCTGCACCCTGGGTGACTTTCGAATTTGTATCCGGTGTTCTATGAACGGGGATGGGAACTTATCCTCGCGAGGTGATAACAACCTCTTTTATGGGGGTAGGGCAGACACCCTTGAGGGTGGCAATTCCGACTTGCGACGAAATTTAAATGAATAGCTGCCACCCCGATGCCACCCTGATACCACACTAAAACCACTGAAACTCTTCGTTCAATTCATTAAACACACCCCTTCTGCACCTAGGGTGTTTTTCCAATCTGTATCTGACATCCTATGAACGGGGCGCAAAAACTCACCCTCGCGAAGTGATAACAACCCCCTTGGGGGGGGTGAGACGGCCACCCCGAAGAATCCCACATTCATCGGCCCGATTCCGCGAAGATAATAACGCGCGGCACGAAAGCTTCGGGGGTTGAACCTCAATCTGGCGAAATAATGGATCGCGTTCGGCCGATAGTCGAACCTTGACCGAAACCCTGCCACCCCCCGCAAGGGGTGGCAGGGTGTGCGTGTCGGAAACGCCATCACGCACGAGAGTGTGTACGCGTAGATTCGCGTGGAAGCGTGCATATCAATGCGCGGGGGTGTGATATAGGCCCATCATGGAAAGAGATATGTGTGTATGTGTGTGTGTGTGTTCAGCGGCCGCAAAGTGTGGGCGCGTTCCCACAGTTATCAAATCGGACACACAATATCCGCGAGCCTGCGCCATGGCAAGTATAATCCGATTAAAGTGCGGGCAAAATGCCGAGGTAAATTGCGAAATATTATGCATTCGCAAAATATACCCCCGCGAGGACCGCCACCCTCTCCAGGTCGTTGTGGAAGACGAGGGGAGCGATTCTAGGAAGAAAAAGAATCGAGGAATGCGTCGGTTTATTAAATGGGGATTTTTCCGAATATAGCCATTGGTAATATGAATTTTTTGGAGGAATGAGGGAGGTGGAAGAAAAAAAATGTAAGGGTAGATATCTCACCTAATCGCGATGCGGTACGTCGCGTCCTTTTTCTCTCTCCCCTCTGACATCTTCAAGAAGAGGCCCTCGCAGAGTCGCGGAGTGAGCCCTGAGTCGTCCTGAAAAATAATTCTTCTATGAAGAAATAAGATTTTTCAAATTTTATGGGAAATTTGAAAAAATTGTTGGGACATGCATCGAATGGGATCTCTTGTCAAGGGGAGGCATTATCGCGATCGCGGCTCGCATTTGGCGAGTAAACGTCGCATTACCTCGGCCTATGAACGGTAATCGCAATAGTGAGGGGTGTCTCACCCCCCATCGGCTGTACATAAACCCCTGTATGTAAAAGAAGCGATTCGCATAGGGTGCTACGGTTTCCATAGCGATTCCCGGCAATGAATGCATTATCCCGGCAGCCGAGGGCCGACAATGCCGATGAATAATGAATGAGAGGCGCGTATGTACCTGTACATGTACTCGCGCATACATGGGGTTTACATTTCGGCCCCCTGCCCCTCACCTTGGGTCCCATCATGGTGTAGGTCTTCCCGGAAGCGCTCTGTCCGTACACGACGAGGCAGCAATTGTACCCCTTGAAGAGCGACTCCAGGACCGACAACCCGATGCTTCTGTACACCGTCTCCTGGCTGGCATAGTCCTCGGATTCAGGATTGGACGAGTCGAAGCAAAAGTCGAAACCGTACCTCTTGGTCCTCTCTCGACTATCTCCGGCTTTGCTTATGGGGACCTTCAGGTTCGTCAACGAAATGGCCGCCTTGTCCGCCCGCACCACCACCTCGGCGCCCGTTTGACACTGCTCCCTGGAGAACGCGAGATTCCTTATTTTTTTATGAGACTCCACGAGACACTCGCATGCCGTAAAAATTACCGTATGGAGATAAACCCTTCAATAAGGTGTGTGAATTTTTTCAGGAGTCTAGCTACTCGGGGAGGGGGAGGGGAATTGTAAAGGAGTCGCTTCGGACAGTCGACGAAATTGCTGCTTGCAGAGGGAAAGTGGAATTTACAAGGGGGTGTTTCATTACTTTTGGCGGGTATTACGTGTCGATTGGTGAATTCGTGAATGGAGAACGGTACTTCAGGCTGGAAGAGTCGCTCATTCACGGATTGATCAGAAAGGGGCCGGCGCCGCCTTGTTTTGAATGTCGATCGCCGCGAGAGGCTATTTAAAGCGCCCTCTGTGGATGGTCCCCATGTGTGAGTGCGTTATTCTAAAATCCCGCCGTTTTGCAGGGCCCGTAAGTGAGGTTAGGCTATTTCAAGTCAGGCTCCCTTTCTTTGCTCGGCTTCGCCTCTTTGGGGCCTGCAAATCCAAGGTTCGCCCTCCCCAGAAGTTCTGCAGAACCTTCCGCCGACGGCGTCTCTGGCCGCCACGATTCTGCAGAAATGGCTGAACTTTTTCACCGAGAAATTCGGGGAAGAAGACGGGACGCTACGGAATCATGGCGGCCGAGGGACGCCACCAATATGCACCATCGACCGCCATATTTCCAATGAAACCGCCTCGTCCCATCTCCCAGACTTCCCCACAAAAGATCAACTACTTCCACCCAGGTTCTCCAAAATGGAGGCGGTTGGGTCCCCGCGCCAGAAGCGTATGTGCAGTCGGACACGCGAAATCCGGGAACGCAACAAGTTGCAGTTTTCGTCTACGAGGCACGAAAATTGAGCGGCGGCCCCGACGCCGCCTTGGAATTCGAAGCCATGATTATTGGCGTCTACTTCTGCACGAAACATAGCCAGAGAACTTTCCCGAGTGGTCCTCACCGCGCTTCCAACATGGCCGCGCAATCTGAAGACTCGTGAACGTTCGCACCGGTTCCTGCCACTTTGAAAAATCTGAAAAAATTATTTCCCCTCATTTCTATCCCGAGGGAATTTTTTCTAGGGTTTCTGGAGGAAGATGCGAAAAACCTGGCGAGTTTTGGCTATGGACCAGCGGCATGTGTCTTTTTGGGTGATTTTTCAAAAGCGCTCGCGCGTGCCGCGACGTTTATGCATCCGCCGAGCGAGATACGATCGGGATAACGGATTCGATCTGTGCGTTTCGTCGTTAGCCCGACGCTCGGCGTCGTGACGAACGTCCCTCTGGCTATAAAAGCTCGAGCGAATAGTCGGGCACGGACGTCGAACGCCAGTTAACCGAGGCCGACGCGCGTTTCGGAATTGAAACGAATTGCCCGTCCCTTCGCGCGCCGCCGAGCTGCGAGAGGACGTCATCGTTAAACGCGGGGATAAATTATGAAGAAAAAAAATGTCCCGCGTCGGGATTTCCAGGATTTTTATCGAACCCTGCGGGAAGGAATGTCCGATCCCAGATTAAAAATCAGGATGATAAAAAAGCCCGCTCCTTAATTCCTCCCTTTACGACCCGAAGGATTGCTTCCAGTCATGATGGTCGAGTGTTCAAACCCCGGAGGAGGTCAAAACGATTTTATTTTTTTTTTTTTCGAAACCGATTAGGTTTCTAGCTCGAGCCTAATGCATGCAAATACATTTAGCTCGAGCCGGGTTGCTCCACTTGGCGAAAGCTCTTAGAAATGGCGAACTATCCTCGGTTTGGCCTATCCTGCCCCTCCATATCCATTGTTACACGGAGGAAGAAAAAAAAGATACATTCAGCCAAAAAAATATTTCCTTGAATAATGGCAAAGAAAAATATATATTTAATTCATATAATAATTATTTGACTCCAATAAATCGTCGCGAGTCGATTTTATCTCAGTTACATAATTATTCTTTGAAGGAAGAAAATATATCTTTGTTTGAATGACATTTTTTCCTCAGGGTGGAATGATGTCAGGAAGTCTGTCTACCTATTCGGAGCATCTTATGGTGGAGGTCCTTTAATGGATTCCGATGAATCAAATCGGGCCATCGGTTTATCCGGGTGCATCGATCTTGTCGACGTTCCTGCACAGTGCATCGTCTTTATGACGTCGTTTCGACGTCCCTTTCGCGGGGCTTTCTTAGCTCGCAGGTCGTTCCTGTTTCCGGTAATGCTTTCCGGTGACCCTGCCTCTCGCCGTTGGCTTGCCTCCGTCGTTTCGACGGCGTTTTGCTTCCATTCTGCCGCTACCCTTCGACTAAATATAGATTGAATCTCGCTGCAGAGTGTTCGTATATGCACCTGCAAGACCTCATACACTCCCACGGGAAATGTGAACGTGTTTACGCGTTAGCTGCCACGAGAACAAGTAACCAACCATCGGATTTACCTCGAGCCAGCCGTTCCTCCTTATGACGATTTTCCCCGATCACGAGTTAAGGCGATGTGAAACTGGCGACAAAGATGTCTCGTATATGAGACCTTTCTCCTAACCGGGTGCAACGAATCGTTTCAAACTTCACCACGTGAATATGGAGGCTATAAGATAGGTCCCGACACCCATGAAATTTCAATTTTTTGTAAATTTGTTTATCGACACTCTTCAAATATTTGTTATAAACAATCAAATTTTATGGGTCTTAGGATCTCCCTTTCGGCCTCCGCGTTTATGTGACGATGCTTCAAACGATTCGGCACATCGAGGTTTGCAGAAAAGTTCCATGAATGACTTACCCCTCGAATGTTACTTTCACATCGCTTTAACCAATCCACATCGATTCGGGCCCTCCAAAAAGCCTGAAATTGGGGGGAAAAAAAAAATTCGCTTTCCATTTCCAATCCACCCCTCTTCAGGGGGTGGAGGTCGCTCGGGGACGGCGGGCGAGTGCGAAATGAAAAATGGTTTTTCCGCCCTCTTTTCCTTTTTTCTCGCGAGCCTATAACTTGCTTTTTTCCCCGAAACGCTTTGACGATTCCCGCGGAGCCCCGATAAACACTTGTCGACGGTGAAATCGTTAACGCGCGTCGTAAAATTGTTTTTCGATTGCGAGGCGACGAAGTATCGTCATTTCTGGGGTCGCATACCCTGGGGACCTGCAAAACTGAATTTTCGGTAGCTGACTTTCTTTTTCTTTTTCTGCCGCTCTAGAAAGGAATCGAAAAATTCCTAGATGGATCTCCGTCGAGGTTGGTCGGTCTGACATTAGAATATGATATTTCATTGCCCAAGAATTAATATTGCGTATACTTTCGTGCGTTTTTAGGGCCGAAAAATGAGACTGAACATTTTTGAACTCACCGCTCGGAGATCGGTCTCACCCTGACCGCCACCTTGATGTTCGCCATATCATTTCTCGGCCATTTCCGGATCCGGACTCAGACGAGGCTGCTGATCATCTTCCATTTTACTCGCGATTAGGGAGACTTCTTGGAGATGTCTTTTTATATCGTCGTGGCTTGTCAGATCGGGAGGACTTCTGCCGATCGGGAATCCTCGCCGATCGACTTTTGGCCTACATTTTTTGGTCGGAAACGAGAAACTTAGAGCGCTGCCAGTTCGGAAAAAGAGGGATCGCGTTTGCGTGCACGCCGAGGGAGCACGTGTTGTACTGCCGCGATGAAAATATCCTCGAGTCGCTCCCAAGTCGCCTCGTGGTTTGCCCCACTCTGAGAACAGCTGAGTCCAATAACTCCGAGGAGCTCGGAAAGGCCCCCTTTGCCGAGAATGGATATCCGAAAGAGGGTAAAAAACGTTCCCAGGGAGAGAGAAATTAAAAAGCCACTCGGCGACCGCCACGAAGCACCGCCGAAGAAGACCCGAGAAAGTCCTGAAGAGACGCTAGAAAAACCCTGGAAAACTTCGAAAATGTCCTAGTGATCCGAGAAACCCTGAAAATGGAGCCCAGAATCCTCGAATAAATAAATTCATTCGCTGGAATCAATTTTAATATCAATTCCCTTTAGATGACTCCACTACCGTGACATCTCGTAGGAGAATTGTCTCCTTCCTGAAATCCCAGAGTCCGAGCACTCTCCCGGGGTGTTCTCGAGGGTGTATGCGAGCTTGTGGGACGTTTGCGGGGACGTTTCCCGGAAAAGACTCATCCTTTGGTACTCCAGATATTGCGGGTGCATGTACATTCGCCGTTGAGAAGCTTCGCCGGGGCCGTTGCTCAAAGGTGTGGAAACGTTTCGTCTTACTTTGCAATCCCTGCCGAGGAGCCGCTTTTACTTCTCGTCTACCGCCTTTAACATGGTGAAGTACGAGAAGGACGTACTGAGAACCTGCGGAAGGGGGCATTAAAAGAAACGCGGATCAGTTGCCGCAATCGCGCTTTCATCTCGCGACTGGCAAATCTGAACCGGGAAACCGTGTCTGGCCTTTGAAACTGGAAATGGCGCATCTCGCGAGAAAGAATGGAAAACAAATAAAACAAACCGAAGAAAAAGATAATAAGAACCCGACGAAGATTGCATCCACTTTCTTTATATAATCCTTTGTAACGAATTTTGGCCGACATCCAAAATTTCCATGATCGTCATTTCGTGAATAGAAAATCTCTCAAAAACAGAAAATCGTGTCTGGCATTTAAAACTGGAAATGGCGCATCTCGCGAGGAAGAATGGAAAAGAAATTTAACAAGCAAAAGAAAAAAAATAAATAAAAACTCGACGTGGATTGCATTCACATCCTGTACATAATTCTTTAGCGTGAATTTTGGCCGATTTCCAGAATAGCCATGATCGTCATTGCACGTTTAAAAATTGTTGACATTTTCAGGATAACTTCGGGGATGTTTTCTCGTTGAATGTCCACTTACTGCCTGAAAGCTCTTCAACGACATGCTGTAAAATTTCGCCGCAGTGATCGTACATGGTACCCTCGATCTCATCATGATTATTTGCATGCTCTTTGCGTAAGGTGCGTTTTCCGTCCAGCCGCTGTCGTACGCCGAATCCGCTACGGCGATGCTCTGTAATCGCAATTAGCAATCAATTACAGGGGTTTAAGTTGCATTAACTTAATTACACTATTTAAAGCGAAACACCTGGCCGACCTCGTCCATTAGTTCGCCTCCGCCGAAACTGAACATGAACAATTCGAGGATGGCGGAGTTCAGGAATGCCGAGTATTTCATAAGGCGCCCTTTGTCCTCGAGCATCTGCCCGTTCCCGGGATTGCGCGGAATTAATTGAAACGGAGCTTGTGAGAATTCTGCCGTTTCCTTTTTTTAATACACTTATATATAAAATTCACTTACGGAGGTAACTTGGAAGCCTGCGAAGCAGACCAGACCGGTGCTGACGAGGAATTGCCCAAGGGCCACGACGTTTATGGCACTTTCTAGGGTCCCAGCGAATCTGTGACAAAATATGCGAACTATTTATCCAAATAATTGTTCAGGGGAAATTGAATATCAATCTTATGTGAGCGGTTTATCGGGTTGGCCACACACTCGATGGCATCCTGATGCTGCTTTATATAGCGCGTTGAAAGTTCCTCCGCGTTTGGCTCGTCGCCTTTCAGAGACTGCAATTTCCTTCCAACGAGAGCAAATCTTGCAGCCCCGTGTGTCACTGTCACGAGGGTGAAGGTGGTGACAGCGGCTATAGAGCTGCCACCAAATACACCGCCTATGATCTCGTAAATGTACAGACTCTCGTACACGGGAGAGACCGTCGCGTTGATGAAAAAGTGCCCCCGAAAAGGCAACCATCTGCGTTCAGCCCCCAAAAGTTGCAACTGCAAGGAAACAAATATATATAATTACATATTATCGTAAAGAATGTTTATATCACCACAAAGACAGATCATAAACAAACCTCGAGTGCAGGAATGGCGATGAAGAAAAAAATTGGCATCGCCACGGAGAAGATGAAGTACTTGGCCAGTCGGTAGTGAAAATCACATTTTTCTTTCAGAAAAGCCCTATCTTCATAGGAGAAAGTCGCCCAATCCGATTTCATGGTTTCTACGACATGTACAAGGTGTTTCTCGTGAATCGAAAGAATAGCGATTCTAAACGTTGATAAGGCGAAGGCGGACGCTATCAAGGCGCACTCGGAAGCTTCGTCCATGTTGTCCAATTGTCGAAAAGAGTCCAAAAACCCAGCTACAGATAATGTGCTTGTAATGACGATGATCAGAAGCTTGTGGAAAATCTTCAGAATTATTCGGTAACGACTGCAGTCCTTTTTCAGCGGCCATAGTGATATCACTTGCATGACTATCTTTATCGGCTTGATCCGCAGGTCGAATTCTTCTCTACCAGTTATCTCGGTTGAATTCATATTCTGTAAGAATTTGAAACCACGTTAATGTAAATATCGCTAATAAATACTAATTATAAAAATAAATTACCTTCACTTCGGGGAGATTTACCGCGGTTGGTAATTAGCTTCGACGTCGAGGGTGCTTAGAGGACTTCGTTAACTTTTGCGCATTCTGTCGGATCGGTTTGCATTCGAAATCGGTGATTTATCGCGTTTCCACCGGTTCGCCGTTTTGCACGCCGCGTTAAGCCGCGCAATACTGAAATTCAGTTGCACGGTTTTCCCGGAGCACATGCACGCGTGGAAAATCTATATGTTAATATGGTGCACTCCTCGCAAGGGGATAATACCCGATGCTTGAAACTTCCTAACAACGGGATTGAAACTTCATCACACCGCCACTTATGGGCGTTCCTCCACAGTTTCTGCGCCCTACTTTGCTACTCGAACACGCAGAAACGGCGGAAAAGTGGAGAAACGTTTGCGCCAACTTTTCCCCCGAGTGTCGTTTACAAATGGCCTCTATTTATCTCGACATGCCGTCGAAAATTCGGCATAAAACGGCCCGTCGATTTCCCCGAATTAAACGATCTAATTTGGCCAGGAATTATTTTTTCCCATTTTTCTTGTTTTTTTTTTTCATTTTTTTTTAAGTAAGACATTCGCGTGCAACTAGCAAAATAAGTTGTTGGGATAAACACGCCATCCGGTACCTGCGAAAAGTACCTCTTGGAAATGTTTATATCAACGAAATGCCCAACTGCATGAAATATGGCCAGGTATTATTTTTCCAATTTTCTTTTTCCCGGCCAATCCAACGCATTTCCAAAATTATCCGAAAGGGATGTTTGTTGGAGTAGAACAATCGCGTGTAATTAGCGAGACGAGTTGTCGAAATAAACACACCACTCGGTACCTACGAAAAGTACCTCGCGGTGAATGTTTATCGACGAAATGTCCAACTGCATTTCATTGGAATAATTAATTGCACGGACTGCATAATACGCAATTCCTGGAAATGGGCTAATTGGAGAATTTGTTTGAGGGCATTGTGTTTGAGGATTCGGGTTAATGTCGGGGGACAAAATTGACTCTTTGCATGGAATATAGCGGGATGATACTGGTGATTGTGATTTTAGGGGAGAAAGTTCACGCGGTTATTAGTGATAGCGCGCGGATAGAAAGTGAACTAATATTTGAAATTGAAAAGTCCATTGACCGTCGGTACAGAAGTCCGTTTCATCATATTGATAACATTATCGTTGACTATTTCGTCGACTGCCACCTTTTCCCGCTCTACTTACCAACCGTCGAGTTTCTTTTCTTCTACCGTACATTTTTACCAACTGCAGGAACACAAAGATACTAAACAGACGATGCTGCCATCCAGAGATGAGTTGGGAGATGGCTTACGGGCAGGATCGTGCGATCGCATCCTGTGCTGCCCTCTGGTTTCGTACGNCACGATCCTGCCCGTGAGCAATCTCCCAACTCATCTCTGCTGCCATCTGGTAATGATAGTAACCTTAAACGAATATATTTAAGAGGAAGTAGAAAAATTATTCGATATGTGAATGTATGATTATTTATTGAGAATTATTTGTCTTGGGAAAAATTATTTACATAATATCGGTCTGCCAGTTACCTGAATTACCGACCACGGATTACTCGGCAATTGGGATTATCTACAGCTGGTAAAATTAGGATAAAGAGATGTACAGATTGATAACAAGGGTTTCTATGCTAACATGTCCTGATTTATTCTTACACAAGGTTCAAGCTCGCAGCTGGCCTTCGTCAAGTTAGAAGTTATCACTGCTTATGATTAATTTCCTCATTTTGACATCGTCGATAGTTTGCCGGCCGAGTCAGCGTTATTAATAGTGAAACTTCGCATTGTGGTGGCCAATCGGGAATTGATAAATTATCGGTACCAGCTGTCAGGGCAGGGATCATAAATATCAGTGCAGCGACCCCTTATCACGAGTTTAACAAAATGTTAAGGTTTCTCCAGTTTTTATTAGCCGAGTCCAATCATTACAATAATGCACTGCAGCCAATTACGCGGGCTTTATATTTCCTCGGAGTATTCTCCTCTGATTGCTTTTTATAATTTTAATATGGACTCGGGTGGCTGGATCGGATCTTCTTTAATAACTTTCCTCAAGAATTTTTCAAGATTCAGGAGCGAACATGGCTGCTTGCATCCTGGCATCTCCAGGACACTCGGAATTACTCCGTTAGGATCATTCAGGAACTTCACCTACAGTTACGAAGAAATAAATTAATAAAAATAAAATTTTCATTACGGACGTTAATATATTAGATTGAGGAATAAGTTCCCGCTGTTATGCGTTAAGTTACGTTAAAAATGGCGGAAACTTATTTCTCAAACTAATAAATTAAAAAACATACCTTCACTTCCTGACGTTCCTTGCCATTAACGACGACTTTTCTCAGTTCGATAATTAAAGTGCCTGCGAAATTGACTTCGGTGAAGGTCTCGTTGATCCCCAGAGTATTCAATACGTTGCTTACTGTAATGTCATGGGCGGAGTACAAGTGCACACTTTTTGCCGAGCCTTGATTTGCACTTTTCAATTTATAGAGAATCTCGTTCAACAGTGGCCCCGTGAATTCTGGAACCAAGAAAAAAGTAACACACCTTGTCGGAAATAATATAACCGCACCTTGAGAAAAGAAATGACATTAAACCAAAGAAATATTCCTTTGAATGGTACCAAACAAACATTTTGTCCATCGAGATTAATTATCTGACACAAATAATTTGTGAAAATTCCGAAAGAAATGTGGCGTCCAATTGATTCCAGTTTATTTCAGTGAATTATTCTTCGAATTGACGAAATATATCTTTGGCACTGTTCAAAGAAATATCGTTTCGGCTCGATGAATTCTTTTTCTCGGTGTAAGAATATTTCGGCTTAATTTCTCGAAATTTATTTAATTACGAAATAATACCTCCGTAAGCAATTTGCTTCGCCAGCTCTGGGTGGAGCAGTGCTTGAGCTGATTGCTTTAAATAATGCTGAGGATGTGTTAAATACTCCAGGGGAATGCTTTTCGTCGCCTGAAAGTACAACAAGGACTTATATGTCGCACATAAAAACGACGCGCCGCATTCTCGCGCATTAATTATATTTTTCCCTGCCGCGGTTCCGGACAATGAAAATCCATTTAGTCAGTGAATTTCTTCTCATTCGGTTCCTCTTTAATTCCTGGCAGAACCGATTTGACTTCGAGGACTCGGCGACGCCATGAATAAAATTAATCAAAACTTACTGGATCTCGTTTCTCCGCGAGGCGACGTACACACTTTACTCCGCAACTACCTATCCTTAACGTTAAATTTACGGTGTGCGATCTTCGTCGAAATGCCCCCGGAATTTCTTTAAAAACCTCTTTCCTTAACCCCACTTACATGTATGTGCTGAGAAAAAGAAATTCATTGAACCATTTGATTAGTACCAAGGAGATACACTTATCCCTCAAAGAATAATTATTTAGCTCAAATAAGTTGTCGCAATTCCGAAGAAACGTCGCATAGCAATTTACTCGATTTTATTTCAGTCATGCAATTATTCTTTAAATTAACGAAGTATTTCTTTGGCCATTCAAAGAAATGTTTCTCTGGTTCAATGAACTGAATAAAATTAATTAGTGTGTGTATATTTATTTTTTATTTTTTTCCTTGTTTTTACCTTCTCCAACTTGCCCAAATTCGTATGTACCGGCACTGGTCGCCAAATTAATCCTGGAACGAAGGCATCCAAAGGATTCGGGTAGTACAAACTTGCCAATAGACATTGTACAGACATTATGGTGCGATCTACCGACGTGCTGACGATCGATATTTCCGAAGGTTTATAAGTCGATCTAAGTAAATGCCCATAATGCTGGCGAATCCACAAGCCTCTGGCGAATAATTGCAACATGCCCTTCTGCAAGTACAATTTTTCTCTCGTTCATATCACCCGAATTATTCGTATAAACATTTAATTAAATAGTTTTCCCACCTTCGTCAAGATGCCAGAATTGTCCTCGAGCTCTCCGCCTTGTTTTCCGAAGAGGGGAAGTAAAGGCGTTCGGTCACCATGTCGAAATAACTTAAATTAACGTTTAAAAGTTAATTGACGTTAACTTAACGTTTAAAAATTAAATTCATTTAAGAAATAAATCATTTGAGCGAGCGCTCAGTTTCAGTTCATACATTATAAACGTCTCAAAAATATTCCAAATCAAAATCACAGGTTTTGTTACCATAATGAAACAGCGGAACGAAAATATTGCAAAAATTTATAATGTTTTTTGATACCAAATCATGTGTCCGATAATAATCTTAAAGTAAAACATGTACTTCTATTACATGTTTATATATTAAAAAATTTAATTTTGATATATCTTGATAAGTTATTAAAACCAAATATGTCATTGAGATTTTCCAAGAAATATTTTACATATCTTCAAATGAAATCTTGAAGACATCTTAAAAACTTTATCGCTTGAGAAATTTACCAAAGATTACAAAGAAAAATATATTTAGAGATTATTCTGTACTACTAGGGAAGGAAAGAATTCCAAATATTTTATTGAATTTCGAAACTTACCACGTGCACTTGTATGACGTCGCGATTAGGAGTCTCGCCCAGTTCAACATCCGCATGCACCTTGTAAATGCAAATAATAAGGACACTCAAAATGAATAGCCACGATTGTTTATTCCTGGACCGACATGTAGATATCAGCAACGCCTTACTTGAAGTCATTTCTACCCGGGAAAAATGAATTAAAATATTGAATCACCCTCTTTAACCGTTTGAGTCCTAGGGGGTATTGAAAAAACACTGTCGAAGAATCCCGAACAGCGCAACCGCGCTTTCTCTAAATGAGTACGAGAAGACCCAAACAGCGCGATAGCGCTTTGTTTATTTTATGTCGATGAATCCCACTCGACGCGATAGCGTTTCTTGAATTGTAAGATGTATTATTTACACCCTTGCGTTACGATTTAAATTCCAATAGCGCGTGCCATAAACAACAAAAGTGTCGGTCATACGTCGGCCCATTTCACGGCTTGGCTGAACGTAACTTCTCATACGGTTTGTTTACATTTGGCCCGATTGACATACCACGTCACTCACACGTTTTGTTCACGTTTGGCCCGATTGATTTACCACGTCTCTCACACGATATTGTAAGTTAAGAAGTTAAAAGAAGGAGCTGTGTAATGTACTTGGGTCAGTGAATCTGAGCGACTATGACAATCGGTGTCACACCGTCAGTTGTCCACAACGCTCGAAATGTGCTGGGTTTTCTCGACATAAAATCTGAACAGCGCAATCGCGCTGCCTGGGACTCAAACGGTTAATATCGAAATTAAATACTTCGACGGAAACTCACCTTCGTTCGAAATCCGTGCGGCCGGATTTCGGAAATGAATTTCCGGGGTCGAGCAACGGCACTGAGTCTTCCGGAATAATCGGAAAGCAGTGGCTTAATTATTATTTTCACGTTTTATATACTTATCCTGATAGCGTTGGATTTACGATACCGCGGGTGGTACTCGAAAACGTGTCGAGAGGGGTAAACAATTTCCTGTAAGAGCGATTTACTCGACCAATGGCAGGAAACCAATTGCACGTGACATTGGAAATCGAGGAAGGCGGGTCTATTCGAGCTCCCCGATTGGTCGATATCTAAATCACGACTATCATCCTCAGATGATTCACCGTTTTAAAAGCGATCCTACGTGAATGCATCTCCAAGCGGGTCGATTTTTATCTAGTTTAATGCAAATTTACGAGCGTTATCTTAATGACGTTAACAGGTTACCATGAACCTGTCACGTGGGTGCCACAATATTTGTCCTATCCTGAAAAGCAAGACCTTCCGAATTCTAAATTAATATTCCAAGATTCCCGAAAGGTGTCATCGATTTTTCTCATTTATATCGTTTCACTATACCGTTTCAGGGAGATATATTTTCGCCAGAAACACGAGTCGACGTCATATTCCCGCGGGTTGAGAAAAGCACGTGTTTGCCAGCAATATCATCAGCAAATGCAAATGACTGTCATGTTTATACACTTGTCAACGAGCTTAAACCACGGCTTAAAGACCGAGATAAGCGCGTCATGCACGTGAACACACGTGAAAGCACGCGGAAATGTCTTTTGCATATTTCCCAGAAGAATGGAGAAGCATAAATTGTAATTTTTCCGCGTGAATATAGGTGATAATTTATGCAGCGGTATTTAGAAAATGCCGGCGGAGGGAGAAGGAGGGTTTGAAAGAGACTTGTCAGGCCGCTGCCAGTGGGTTAAAGTAACATTTATTTACGGGAAACACGAGGCGAAGTTGCGTCTTGATAGACAGAGCGTGACAATAGACGTGTCCATGTAAGTGCTAATTAGTACGGTGCATCTCGCGAGGTCGATCGCGATCGATAATAATCGAATCCAGGAAGGAATCCTCTCGAAGAAATCGAAGGACCGCTAGACTAGAGGCGAGAGACGCCTTTCGCATAACTAATACTTCCGGTAATACATAGACGATCGATCGACAGTAATCAGTGACGTAACGAGCCGATCGATCGATCAATTGCTCCAGAAATCTCTTGAGCATCGCCATAAGTTCTCATTAGGCCTAAAAGTGACGACATAATCTATCTACATCTAAGGGCAACTAATTCCGACGAAAGAACTATTCCATGCTAATCTCTAATCGCTTATCATTACATCGAGCATCGACAAGCGCCTCCACCAGGACGAAGAACTGAGAGAATAATTTTCGTCGATGGAATCGAACTCCAATAACGAGATCAATATCGAGGAAATCGGTGTTAATGCTCACAATTGGGCTGTAATGAGTTCAAGACCCGATGGATACGTATTGTCAAAGTTCTAGGAAACGAATAAATGTTTATAAACAAGGACAAAGCAAGCCCTAAGTACACATCGTGACAAGATGATGCATTTTTAAAAACAATTCTCCCGGGAGATTTAATTTTGGTGGATTCAGTGACGCGCAACAGTCGATCAGCTGATTCTCGAATCAGCTGATGCTCGATTCTAACCGGGGAGAGATCATCGCGGAATTTGTACATTACCTCCTTTTCCGCGTAAGGATCCGAAACGAGAGCGGTATCAGGCTTTGTTTATACACTGCAATTAATTGCAAACGAGACAGTTTTCGCACGTGGTCTAATTCTAGTCCTAGAGATCTATGAGACCTGGAAAGCGGAAGTAGAGAGCAGGCGAGGACGGGGGAAGGACCGGATGCTGGGGAGGATTTCATAGGAACAAGAGCCGCTTCGAGTTTTCTTTTCGGCAAGGAAGGACGGGCTGTTTAAGGGTCTTTCGCGGATTTGGGAACCGAGCTAGCAGGACTGTTAAAGAACATCTACGCTTGTTCGGAGCGACGCCTCCTTCCTGGACCACCGGCGTAATTTGCTGCTGCGAGGCCCATCAGATGTTTCGCCGCCTGGGAGCCGCTGAAGCCGCGGCTCAGTCCCAGGTCCAAACCCCGCTTGGTGCTGGGGATGTAAAAAACGATTTAATACCCTCAGAATTAAAAGCAACCCCTTCTAAATGCGCCCAAAGCACATACTTTTCGAGATCGTGTGTGCGGATGTAGTTCTGCCCGATCCTAGCCAGCATCTCCAACATCACCTCAGGGTCGTCTTCGTCAAGTTGATTCCAGTAGCTCTGAGGTCTGCACAATGGTTGATTAAATCATTAGTGGAAAATGCTTTCGTTCTTCATAAAATTACTAAAACTGAATTTTTAATTTTGAAAAAGGCCGACGATAAGCCCTGTCCATCCTGATAAAAAAGTGTTGCATGACTCAAAGAAATACGCCTTGCTACAACACAATCCTGCGATTCAATACGTCCGAAGAAATGTCAGGAAGAGTAAACAAATTTCGTTTAAATCAAGATATAATTTTTCATCTCAACAAAATAGTCGTTTCTTGCAATTGTATATGATTTAGGCAACGATATATGTCAACAATGTATTCAGGGAATTAATCTTTTTTCGCAGTGCAAGGACTTCTAGGTTCGACGAGTCTTTTCGGGCAACAATAGTCGTGGATATTAACATCCGTAAACTGGCGCAAAGCGGTATTAACTCGAACCTGAATTGCAACCTCTGGCGAAATTGAGCATTGCGGCTTGTCCATGCAAATGGCGCAATCCAGAGACTCTCGCGAAAGTATGTCGGAGGCGATTCCGGAACCTCGTTTGCATTTCCGCTAGTTGCATCTCCAAAACTGCGGGGCGCTTACTTCGCTCTTGCACCCCGAAAGGGTCGACTTCAAAAGTGGGAACTCATATTTAAGGACTCCCCGGGGAGACCTTTTGCACCCCGCGTGTCCTGGGGGATCGACTCGGCGGAAAGTGGCGAAAGTGGAGAAACTAGGTTAAATTACGCGCCGCCACCGAATGCATCCCTCTCCTCGTTTACAACAGCCCCGATCGCCACCCTCTCGCCGGCTGTCATAATGATTCCATTAGCGAAATTAATTTCCCGGCCGTAATTTCGACGAATCGTCCTGACCAGGCCGAAAAAGGGTGTTATGAGGTCCTTTTTCCCCATAAAACCCTCTTTTAGTTTCAAATAATAAAAATACCATAACACATAATTTGAAAATAAATTACTTTCTTCCAGATTCTTGGACGATCAGCCGAACACTTGGACTCCCACATGGAAATAGATATATTTCAAAAATATATGTGAAAACATATTTTAATATGTAAAAGAAATATATTTTCTTATAAACTGAAATTTAATTATAAACAAAAATATATTTTCACATATATATTTTTAAAATGTATTTATTTCCATGTGGAAACTCCTACTTACTTTCGGAGTGGCGCCAAATTTACAGGTGCAGGGTTTTTTAAGAAACGGGACTAAAGTGTCAGGATTTTATTTTTTGAGAGTGAGAGGATGCTTCTAATGTCGGGAAGAAACTCGATATTTTGGTTAAAGAGGTGTTAAAAATTTGTTAAGCAGGGCATACTCACGTGTAGGGTGCTGCCCCTGCAGAGGAGGAGAGTGTAACTACAGCAATAGCCGCCAAGAGCATCCAAGAAAGTACGGTTTCCCTCTGCATCTTTGATGTTCTAGCCCGCTGCCTCGTTGATCTGCAACGTTAAGAGGTTGTAAAGAAATTTGAGAATTTTTCCAACCCCCTTTCTCGGCCTTACTCCACTGAGAAAAAAGATGAATTGACTGATACAAAAAAATATATATATTGTTGACAAATATACCGTTACCTAAATCGTATATAATCGTAAGAAACAATAATTTTGTCGAGAAGAAAAATTGATGTCAATTTGAACAAATTTTATTTACTCCGATTCTGTTTCGGGCGAATTTGATCACAGGATTTTGTTGTCTCAGTGCAGATTTTCTTTCAGTCAATCAACTTTTCTTTTCTCAGTGTGGCTTTTAAATGAAGAAAATAGAAATTCCTGGGAAAAATCGTGGAGTGACGAATCGACACGATTAGCGGCCGATAAATGGAATTCCGGAATCCGCCATAAATTTTCCCCTCGCCTCGATCGAACTCTTCGGCACCCCCTGGGTGTGCCATTTTCACGGTTTGCGGTGTGCCCGATAATTAGTTCAATTGATTTCTACTCGCGTAACGTTTCCGCGTAATTGCCGGGAGTAATTGCACGAAGAGAGAGCTTCTCCTCCGCGGGACTTTCAATCCGATCTTTTACTTATCGAACACCACTTCCGGTTGCTAAAGGATTCCTTTATCGCGCAAAGAATTTACTCAAACTGTTATAAATCCATCGCCGGTAATTGCGGATTGTGAGAAATAAATCTCAAGACACAGCCGAGGCATTTCCCAAGCAGGAAAGATTTGAGGTGGTTAGTATTTTTCATAATTGAAGAATTTAATTCCACGTTGAGAGATTTTCCTAAATAAATACTGTCAGAAAAATGTCGATAAATCCCGTAGGCAATGCATGGGAGATGTTTTCAAAATCCCATCCGGGGGTCGCTGTTAAATTGCAATATCCCAAAAATGTTTGAATTCACTCGGTTTCCGGGTAATTCCAAAATGGCCGCGGTTACCTCCGTGGTAACTCTCGAACCAGGTCGTTTATTTCCCGGAACTAAGGCGGCATTGTTTATTTTCGCAAACTGGTAATCAGTTTGCTTAGCGTACCCTGTACTTAACTCCTGATACCGTCTATTGCTTCTTGAAGTTTTGATCGCGAAGTCGAATGAATTATTTTCCCGGCTAAATGGCCGAAGTCTAGAGAGTTAGCTCGGTTGCCAAGAGCCGACAACTTGCCAGTTTAAACGCAACAGGCAATTTTATTCCCTATACATCTCACGTCTCCTTTTCCGCCCTTCTTCGCCCATCCAATTCTCGTCCGATTCTTTTACGATCCGATTTAACGTAGCTGGAAATCTGCAGCGATTCCCTAGCCCGAAGGACCATTAAAGTATACACATCTCATGAAATCCATTCAAGGATCGAGGATAATTCAAGGAAATAATAAAGCGACAGTGATTTATAAGCGATTGGAAATAAAATCGGAGAAGGGGGTTAGAAAGAAACGCAGAAAAGACTCTCCTGCGGCTCTTAAGTCGAATAACAATTCGGAAAAATAAATCCGTGCTTTTCGCATGACCGCTTGGGAGGAAAGTGAGTCTGGATTATCACTGTTGCGCTATCAATCATTCTCGTTTCTGCCTAATGATCCTCTCCCGTTAAAGGGGGATGACGAAGGCCCCAAGGGGACCTCTTCGTAGGCAAAGAGCCAACTGGAAGTGCCACAGAGGAGAAAGACTTCTCCCCCGTTACCTAATTTCTATTTTTTCACGACGTTACGATACTCGTAGAAATTCTGACCGAAGGCAAATCTTGCCGCGGGTTTGTCGGGGATATTCTGAGCGGCTCCATGGCCGCGGCATTGTTGGTGCCATAATGGCCACCCTCGAGGGACTCGACCTCCAGCTCGCCGACACCTTGTCTGTCTGGGAACCTTGAACTTAAAATAGTCCCTTTCTCCCCTCGAATCGCCACGACGAGTCGACTTAACCTCGGTTTCCTCGGTCGTTCCCTCGAAATTGCATTTCTCCGACCCCGATGGAATCGATCGATCGAAGGCCGATAATCGCCGGTTATGCCGGGCCCACGTAAACGCGCCGGAAGGACCGCAGGAATCCGCGAGTTATTCACTTTAACCCCTTAACGGCTTGCTTGAAACTTGTTGACGAGCGAATTGGGTCTTCAAGGTCTCTTAAAGAGGTCTCCCAAGCCCCTTTCGTCTTGGTCTTGATAAATGTGCCTAACGTGGGATTTCTCTGCATTTCATGACTATTTTTTTTTTTTTTCTGGAACATCTACGCAATGCACGTATGACGTCGGATATACGCATTGGTTTCTCTACATTTCATGAATTTTTTCTTCATCATACATCTATGCGACGTACATCCCCGCGGCCTTTCAAGCGGGCTGCGTTTTCGTTCGGGGTGTGTCAATTCAAGTGGCCGCTTCACCCTTTCACCCACCCCCGGGGACCTCGAGGGGCAAAAAGCAGCCTCCAATAAAAGTAACAACCGCGCTGGAAATATTCGATCTTATCCCTGAATGGGGAACTCGAGGAAAACCGAACCTCGATCCCGGTGCTTCATTTTTTTCAAAGCAATCGATCATAAATTGAAGCCGACCTTGCTCTCGACGAGACGAAATCTAAAGATCCTTATGCGACACTTTTTTTTTGGTTAAAAAGAAAACCTAATAAAACTGGACCGACAAATCCGAATTTCTATAAAGGAAGAGACGAAAGAATGATATTTAAATCACCCCAAGCTTTTCTCTGGTATCTCCTATCGATACGATTTAATCTCCCGTGCAACGATGCACCGTCAGGAACTCAGGAAAAGTGACTCCTCCGCACTCGGAAGACGTTTAGTGCCTATCTCACGATAGCGACACACTCATCGAAACGAGGACACAGATTAGCGGAAACGACACGCGGAAAAAACGCGTGAGCGGATTCCGCGTGCTTCTCGCAGTTTATAAAGGGGTCGGCAATGTAAGTGCGCTCTTGCGTCACACCCGTACAAGGGTGCATATATCGCACTTCTACAGGTGCACTTCAGTAATGTGAATATATACAGTTGCATGGAAACTGATACTGATGCATTCGAGCAGGGATTGAATAAATACAGTTGCATGGAAACGCGTACTGATGAATTCGAGCAGGAGTTAAACATGCACGATTACATCGAAACGCGTACAGGTCGATTCGAGCAGGAGTTAAATAGACACGGTTGCATCGAAACACATACTAATGAATTCCGGCAGAAGTTAAATATGTACAGATGCATCAAAACGCGTACAGGTGTACTCAAGCAAGGATTGAACGTATGCAGTTGCATCGCCTCGTACAGATGCATTCGAGTAAGTGTTGCTGGCCGACTCGACTTCCTTCGCGGGTACGGATTGAATAGTTAGTTACCGGGTTCCCTGGAGTACCTCAACTTTACAGGACTATTGTCTCGTTTCGCCGTGGCCTAGGCGATGCTCTGCCAGTCTTTCAAAACTAAACTCCAACTTCGAAGCCCCGCCTGAAATTAGCGCTTTCTAGCGTCCGGCAATGCGAGTGTAGCTCGCGTTGGATTTGCCCTAAAGGGCGACATATCTTCTCGCGACCATTATGCACTTCTCCTCCCCTAACCTTCCGATTTTCCTCACCCTCCAAAACACGCGTGCTACGCAACCCAAACAGAATGAAATCCCAAATTAAATTTTTTTCACTCTACCATAAAGTCTTCCCGAGTTGTGCAATTTTCTTCTTTTTTTTTCGCCCCCAGCGACGCGCGCTTTCGGATGCACTTTGAAAGTCAATTAGCCCCGTTCGGTCTCGTTCCTTTTTTTTCCGCGAAAATTCGCGATGCGAATCCGACGTCGGATGAAGTGGCAGCTGACGGGCCGGCAATAAAGTGTCGTTTAGAACCGCGCTTTTCTCAAACGGCCCTTAAGTCGTTCAATATCGGCCTAGGACGATGCAATTCTCCTGCTATAAAACAGGCAGCTGCAGCTGCTCGTCTCTGTGGACGCAATCGACGCGCATTTTCTCACGGGTTCGCGAAACCGCGGATTTTCCTAGTCGCCCTCGTTCTTTCCAGGAAATGGCGCGAAGGAAAATGTTTAAGGCAAATTTCACGTCGGTCCGACGCGCCGTGACATTGGGGGGTTTTACTGCGCGTCCGGAGGGAAACTCTCGCTTCCTTTCCCACGTGGGAAAGATGCAGACCGTGTAATGGCCAGCCGGAAAAGTCGCCTGAGCGAGCCGGACGAGACGAAACCTCCGAATTTCGAGGAAAAGAAAGAGATTTGACAAGTTCAATTTCGCCTCGTACACCTCTTTCCCTAAGAACTGTTGACCAGAAACTTCCTTTTCCTAGCCAACTCCAAACTTTACCCTGAGAATTTTTGTATCAATTGTTCCTGACGAGTACTAATTTTTTTTTCCACTTAAATCTCGTTTTTATTTCACGTAAAACAGAGAACTCTGGACTAGAAATTTCCTTTTCTGCCCCCCCCCCCAGAAAGTATCCGAATTTTATAGGGGGAATTTTCTTCTTAATCCTTCCTAACGAGTACAATTTTTTCTCTCACTTAAAGCTCCTTTTTTCCCGGCTAAAAACGTTCTTTGAGTGATGTGTGACAATTAGAAAGATTATTATGCGACATTCGGAAATAAAGCATACGTGGAAAACCCTCCTCGCTAGACTGCCCCTTGATTTTAAAGAGCGAGAAATATCGGGCACGAAATACATCTCAAATGGAAAAGAGAAACGAGAGCGGATCCTACTCTAAGCTGAAAGAAATCGCGGACTTCGGAAAAATATTGGACTTCCGGTACGAGAGATAAGACGTCGAGGATCGCGCAAGCTTTTCGTCCTCCACGATAAAAATTCTAGGAATATTGTAAGATATTAATTCCACTTATTTAACAATATATACATATATTTGTGGATCTCTCAGAATTTGCACACGCGTCCCAATGCTACAGCAGAAAATTTTACATTACCGCCGGATGCGATTGTATTAATTAATTAAACATTTGCGTAGAGAAATTTCCTCGGCGCGAGATGTAACCTCAATTAGCGTACTCGCTTTCGGGCAATTCCCAATTAGCAGATTGCTCGCTGCTCGTCACTCCCCGTTTACATCCTCGTCCTGGAAGAAGGATCGAACCGAAGTTCGCAACCTCCTCTCGGAAAAGGGAAGGCATCTGCGCTTTCGCATCGCCGTAATACCTTCCCCCGAGAGGACGCGTTCCATCTCCGTTTTATTTTCCTCTTTTTCCTTCGTCTCTCCGACCGATAAGAAGATAGAATAACTTCCAAAGATGGGCGCCCTTCGTCGAGGAGACCGACGGGACGTATCTCCGACCGTCCCCGATGGTCCCGCAGGATTTGAATAATAAATAACTAATTCCGAAAGATCCCCACCCTCGAGCGAGCGATCAGGAATTGATGAAAGACGCGCTCGTCAATTTCAACTCTTCGCCTCGCGCGGCCGCCATTTTGTCTTCAGGCGCCGACGCTCTACGACGCGCACGACTTCCCACTGTTTTTCCGTCTTTTCAACGTAAAATGGAAGTTGAAACTTATGTCGCGACGATATTTTACTCTGGGATGCGTAATTTTACAGGAAGGTACCATTACGGCGCTGCCAGCCATTATATTTAACAATAACCCGAGTAATCTTCCTCGCAGCTCGCTCTTTCCGGTCAAGGGCAATATCTGGAATCCCGGAAGACACATTGCGTGGAACTAGAGGAAGTTAAATTAGTCCCCTCGCATGTTACCCGAGGACGATGTCCCGTGAGATCCTCGGACGCGTTTTCGGATCGCTCCGAGACGGCGGCCATTTTGTAGGATATATATCCTCGATCCGCTCGCAGGATCTTGCGGGAGATCGCGGCTCTTTAACGGTCAAGTTTTCAATTTAGATACGGTCCGGTGGACCATGTCGACGTCCTCCTGGCGTCAGGGGGACCATTTCCACGACGCGTAGAGGTAATGTCCGTTTATGCCCTCCGAAAATTCATGCGAGCTCGTAAAGTCGACCTCGACATGCCGACGACTCACCAAAATTCAATCCCCCTCCAAAACGCGAGTGGAGCGAATCAAAAATCGTATCCTGACAAATGCCAACCTCGATTTCGCGAATGAGCCGTTAACCGAGGGGCTATTCACTAGGAAATCAGTGAAAACGATCCCCTTTTTTCAGAACCGATTGCCTTTGATTTCGATGAACAATGTGATTTGGTAACAAGTGACGATCGGCTTTAAAATTGTGTCATGTTTCAGTGATTTCCAATTATTTCTGCTTGCAATTTCCGGCGGATCTCGAGCATTAAAATCCGCGATTTCCTGAGTGAATAACCCCTCTCTGTTAACTTTGACTCACTTTAACGTGACTAAATAAATCAAAACACTCGAATCCTGACAAGTTTCGATGTCGCTTTTGAATAATTAATTGCGCTTTCCGTATCCGTCCAATCGGGGGAAATTGGGACTCGTGAATTTGTAAACAGATGCTCAAAGGGATTCAATGGACGGCCATTTGTCCTGCAACACCCTGTACCGAGTAGAACCGAATGTGCCTAGGATATCGACAATGTGGACATCTGATAGGCTCCGTCAGAGGGATTCTGTAACCCGAGAATGCTTAGACATCTCCCTTCCTCCATCCTTTGGTTTTCCCCATGTCGCGGCGAGTGGAAAAATCAAATACGAGGCGGTCATTTTATCTCCAACTTTTGTCCCTCCCCTTCATCTCCACTGGAAAAGAAAAATAAACAAATTTCCCCTCAAACCTCGAAGGAGTTCCTGCAACTTTAACGAAACCATCAGGTGCTTGGCATCGATCCTGAGGAGGTGCACTTACAAGGGATGGAATGATTACAACGCACGCCGTTAACTAAATAAATAAAAAAGGGAAAAGGGCGAGCCCTCGTTAGATATTCCCTTGAAAAATTCCTCCGTTCGACATTTCCGTTGGAGAAAATTCCACATCCTCGGGAACTCTTCGGTAAGGAAAGAAAAAAAGAAGCAAGGAGCACATTCGGAGTGGCTGGAACTTTCGAAAATGGCGGCGAACTTCTGTGCCTAGCGAGTCTTTCCCCACTTCCTTTTACGCGTCGCCCGTTAAAAGTTCCTCCTCTGTCTCCCTCCCATTCCTCGAGTCGTACATAAAACCTCGATTGTGTACCTCGACTTGTACATAAAACCGCGAAATCGATGCCTCTTTGCGATTTATCCCTCGCAAATACTGCGGAGCTTCACTGGGGGACGTTTGTCGGCCTCTCGGCGGCGCCAGATTTTTCTTTTTTTAATTGCGAGTGCTCTTCGCGGAGAGTATTTTGCCCTTGAAAGTGAATATAATGTATGTATGAGGGAGAGAGTAAAATGATGGGGACCGGAAGTGCGGATCACGAAGAAGCCACGTGGAGAACGAGTGCTTAATGGCCGTGTGCAAGGACCTATTCAGGGCGTCACTTCGTTACCAAGCCTATTGCCTTGACTAAGAGAGCCCCTTAACTAAGAGACCGAGGTCTCCCGCCCTTAAAGCGACCTGCTCACTCGAGCTTTTGCGGCAGTTCGGTCGTAAAGTGACTCAGATAGGAGAAGGAAGCCTCTGGCGAGGACGAAGCGAGAAGTCCTTCCTCCTGGAAATCGGAGGTCGCTTAATACGCGAGATGGGCCATTATTAAAAATGATTAAAGGCTCCAAACAAAGTCTCCTCGAGTCTTCGAGATGAAGAGAAGGTCAAGGGGAGATGAGAGAACCAAGACCGAAGGATCTTTATTTTGATCCTGACTTTAACCTCCATTTCGATCTTCATTTTCAGGACTTCGGTTTCGGGAGCTTGCCATTGTTGCCCCAGCCCTAAAGGACTTTGTTTGCACACCTCCGGACCTCAGAAAATCCTCTTCGGGGTAAAACCCGTCCTTCCACGTAGCCTTTCAACAACCTCGAATTATGCCAACCTCAAAAAATAAAAAAGAAATGAGTCCCCCTTCCAGCCGACTCGAGTACATGCGTTCTTCCAGACCGCGAAAAAAATTAATTGCGCCCTTTGGCGAAGTCGTTTAACAGCGGAGACATGTATTAACGGAAGCAAGGCCTCTCCGAATTAATATCTCCCCGAGGAGAAGATCCATTAATCACCGGAAATGTATTCCAGAAGAAACGGAGCGTCCTCGAGCGTGGGGCATTTCCAGTGTCCGGTGGATTTTCGTTCGCCTTTTTTCTAAGGGGTCGCGATTTATCTTCCCCCCTCTGCCCAACGAGGATCTAACAATCTAAGGTGCGTCGGTCGTTAGACGAGATGGAATTTATTTTCGGCCGCTTCTGGATCGTCCCGAATTATCCGACAATGTTGACCGTCTCGCGTTTCCGGGGCGGCGAGAAAGGTGAGGAAAAATATTTCCCTCCCCTTCCTCCGAAGAAGCCCACGGGAAACATTTGCACGGGGGATCAATGGCAGCGTGTGTAATATTTGTCCGGGAATTAAGTGTGTCCCCGACGACGGGGCGTCTATTGGTCTCCTCCACCCTCGACGTCTCCCTCGGTGATTCCAGGACGAGCATGGAATGGGGTAGGTTGCCACTTTCGGTTTTTGCCGGTCCCCATTCCCGGAACGATGATTTTCGGGATCTACGTCGCCCCTCGGCGAGCCAAGGGAAAAAATCCCTGCGAATTTTTGCGCCCTCGCTTCGCTTTGCATTCGCGTGGGAGGTACCACTTCGAAAGTGATTAATCGCCCTCTCGCGTGTTTCTCGGCAGTGGAGATGCGAGCGCGATCACTTGCAGTTTCCACGAAGGGGGGAACGTACTAAATTTTGTATCGAAGTGGAGTCGCCTCCCTCTGGGTTCTCCAAAATGGCCGCCCTCGAATTTCCCCTAAAACCATTTGAAAGTATCATGCAGAAAGAGTCAGTACCTACCCCTTACCTACGCAAAATTAACCAGCGTAGGAATTAAATTAAATGAAAAAATATGAAAGAGCCAGCTCAGGAGTCAATTCTCCACGAAACATTTCTCCTTGGTACGCGTGTAACGAATCGTTTCAAACATTACCACATGAATATGGCAGCTATAAAGAAGGTCGCATGAAATTTCATTTTTATACAAAATCTTTATAATCTCTATAATCAAACTTAAACATTGAAATTTCATGGGTATCCGGACCTTCCTTGCAGCCTCCATATTCACGTTGTAACGTATTAAACGTTTCAGTGCACCCAGCTAGGAAAAAAGCTTTATAAATATTTTGACGTTTAGATGTACGTATAGAATGACCCTATTATAACACCTTAAATGCATCCATATTATTACACCTGAATATATCCTTTCCGGTCCACGTTTCTTGAATTTATTGTAGTTTCTTTTAACGATGCGCGATAAGATTTCAGGGATCTCCTCCCTCTGAGTTGCCTCTTTCCGTAATTTCTTGCTCGTCCCGAAGGAACTGGCGCAGTTCACTTTATACGGAACAAGCGCGAAGAAAACAGCAATCTGCGCGACTTACATCAAAGTCGGGATTCCTGGCGTCGATTCACAGTTGCGGGGCTAAGAAATTGAAAATTCCAGGACGGATCGAGCTCGGACTTTTCATTAGAGAAATTCATTCGGGAATTTCGAGGATCTCGCCAGGCTGTAAACTCAGGGGGTTGGCGAAATCCCGAGGGGGTCGAGTAAGACGCCCGATTTGCGGGGGGTCGATTCATCAGGGCGCGCAGGGGGCGAGTGATTAAGGACAGGTGCGATTGCGGCTTTCGGTAACCTCGGGCCTATTTACAACCCGGCGGGGGCGCTGCTCATCTCCCGGCAGCTCCTGAGATCCCGGCGAACCCTCGGGATGGCCCTAAAGCTCCCGGCCGCCATTCGGCCGCCCTCCGACGATTTAATTTTCCCAACGAAAAGAGTGCGCCGTCCTAAGGAAGGTCCTGCACCGATTATGTGCCGAAACCCGGGAAACCGCGCCGCAACCTAACCGGACGATTTACGGACTTTAGTCGCAAGCCGAACGACGCTCCTGGGAGAAGTTCTCCAAGATGGACGCCAGTGGAACAACTGGGGCCGTCGTTTGAACAGAACGTGACGTCACGTCCTAATATCCTACTACAAAGGGCCAAATAAATACATCCTTGAATGTAATTGGCTCCCCAATGCCTAATCGAATGATTTATGGACTTTAGACGGCCTCAAGACGCACAGAAAGAATTTCTCCAAAATGGTCGCGATTGTAAAAAACATGGTCTTCGCATGGTCAGAACGTGGCACCGTGACCTAACATCCCACCACCCTAAGAAACAAGATCAGTTGACTGAAACAAATATATATTGTTACCTGAATTATATACAATCGTAGTTTATATTATCTTATTGAGATAAAAATTAATATCGGTTTGAACGAATTTTAGTAACTGAGGCATTCCTTCGGACGTATTTGATCGCAGGATTTTGTTGTCGCAGTACATATTTCCTTGAATCAACCAACCTTTTTTTTCTCACTGCAGGAAGGGTCGAATAAGTATATCCTGAAATAATTGGTCCCGCAATGCATAATTAAATATTGTACGGAGTTTAAGCGTCCTCGGGACGCTCCAAGAAGAGGTTCTCCAAGATGGCCGCCGCCAAAGACCGAGTGGCCGCAGGGACGCGTCTTCCGCGGCGGAAAGAAATCGCCTGCATCGTTTCATCGGAACGTGACATCGCGTACTAATATCCCAAATAAGAAGAAGAAAATGAACACCGTCCAGAATAATTGACTCGGCGATGCGTAACTCCCGAAAAATGCGCCAATCCCAGGACCCTCTTCTGATAGGCCACAATTCCCTCCGTCCTCTTATCCCATTAGAAAGACACGATGATCGATCCAATCGGGGTTAATCGTAAATACACTTCCCTGGAACCATCGTGGAAAGATGCGACGTTCCTTGGCCGACGGCCCCCCCCCTTGAGGGTGGGCCCTCCCCCTATCGTCCCCCCTTCCGGATGTGAGGTAATCAATCTCCGGACTTCCGGCGAGGCTGCCGGTTTCGGCTTCCTCGGATCCAGCACTTCCGGTGTCCAGGAAAATCGTAACGAATCGTTCAATATACGTAGGGGTTAATCGTGGGGCTCTTCGCCCCACCCCCCGCGAAGCTCCTCCACCTCGGCGTTACGTTCGACGAGCCGATCGAACCGCTTAATTACTCAATCCCCCTGCAATTACGTCAGATTCCGGGTGATTACTTTATTAGCGGCTAGATCCCGAAGTGGGACATCTTCCCGAAGGGAACCAGAGTAAATATCATTTTCTCCGACGGTAATGCCGCGTAATGCACCTCCCGATGGTGGATTAATCATTTATTTACCACTTATTGCGGGGGCCGGCACTCGCGCGTGCGCAGTAATCGTTACTTCCCCTTCTTCCGGCCTCGTTTGAAATTTATTAACAGACCGAGGAGGCAGATCCACGTTTATTACTCGGCACACGACTTGGCACATCCACTTTAAAGTTCGAAACACCCCTGGAGCAACTTTCACGCTTCTTAATTAAGGAAACACTCGAATTTCTATGCGACTTCCAGTGAATGTGAGTCGGACCACCTGATTCCGTTAAAAAAGTCCTTAATAAGTAAAAGAGGACCTCTTATTAACCGTTTGAGTCCCAGGCAGCGCGATTGCGCTGTTCAGATTTTATGTCGAGAAAACCCAGCACATTTCGAGCGTTGTGGACAACTGACGGTGTGTCACCGATTGTCAAAGTCGCTCAGATTCACTGACCCAAGTACATTACACAGCTCCTTCTTTTAACCTCTTAACTTACAATATCGTGTGAGAGACGTGGTAAGTCAATCGGGCCAAATGTAAACAAACCGTATGAGAAGTTACATTCAGCCAAACCGTGAAACGGGCCGACATATGACCGACGCTTTTGTTGTTTATGGCACGCGCTATTGGAATTTAAATCGTAACGCAAGGGTCTAAATAATACATCTTACAATTCAAGAAACGCTATCGCGTCGAGTGGGATTCATCGACATAAAATAAACAAAGCGCTATCGCGCTGTTTGGGTCTTCTCGTACTCATTTAGAGAAAGCGCGGTTGTGCTGTTCGGGATTCTTCGACAGTGTTTTTTCAATACCCCCTAGGACTCAAACGGTTAAACAACCTTAAGAACTCCTCCTTCACCCGATTAATGAAATTCGAAGACCTCCAAACATGCTTTTCGACTCTTACTCCTTCCGCCTTTCGCCCGCCTCCAGATTTCTATTTTCTTTCTCTCTACATATTTTTTTTCCCACATATCGAGGATTATGAATTCCCCGGGGATGTCGTAACTCGCACTCGGGAATTCCGTCTCGGCAATTTACTCCTTCAGGAGCCAGGTAGAAATCGTTTGATTATGGAAATCGAGTCTTCCCACTCTGGGAAAAAAGGATTCATGGAACCAAAGAAATATTTCTTTGAAAAGTACCAAGGAAATATTTTGTAAATTCATCCAATTTATTCGAATTTGCTTGAGCAAAATCATTATTCTACGAATTAAGAAAATATTTCTTTCGTTCAATGAAATTCTTTTTTTAGTGGAGGGATCTCCCTCATCCAGGGACAGAGTCTTCGTCGCAGTCGCGACAGATTTGGCCAATAAATCTGTACGGTGAATGTGAATTTCAGCAGATCCCGAAAATCCTGATTCTGATTTGTTTACTCCTGAAAGAGGGACTCCTGTCGTACTATCAATCGACCCTTTATCGTTTTCGGCAGTGAATACAAAAATGACTTTGATCGCTTTCACCTTGCTCTGTACTCGACTTGTGAATCGAACTCAAAGAGGAATCGAGGGTCGCCAAATGTACGACATGATGAATGGCTTGGCATGAATCGACTCAGATGTATGCAGACGAAAATGTACATTTCGTCATCCCCCCGTGTATAAAAAAAAAACGTTTCATCGACCTGCGACCCTCGCAATAGTTGCAGATAATTATTTCTTTCCGTATATTCGCTTAAGAATTTAATTACCTCGACTTAGCAGATAATTGACACACTGAGGGAACAAACTTTATTATAAATATTAAGTATAGTATTTATTCTTATTAATTATCCTTTGAATTAACGATAGATATTTCTTATACCGTCCAAAGACATATTTCATTGGTTTAATGAATTTCTTTTTCTCAGTGTACCAAGTACAGTGTACGATTACCCAATTTTTTAAAAGTCATTTTTACGCTAACCCGGGCCCCATTTCCGGAAGTTTTCCACACCCTCGTAAAATTCGTCGAGCCAGTTTTTCGTTGGAAATTCAATTTGAAGGCCTTATAAAGTCAAAGCCGGGGTCGCGTAAAGCGGCCTTAAAGCCACGCAAACGAGCGAGAACTAAATTGTGCGGCATTAAGGAGACTTAACTTGGCCAGAGAGTGAGTATCTCCTGTAAAATCGTTAAGCAAGCCTCTACAACGAAAATTTACAACCCTTCCTTTCCTCGCGGGGTGCATTTTCAATGCGATGCGATCGCGACTCGGCCGGGTCGTTTGTTTCTTCAAGGGGTGACGAAACGCGCGAGGGAGACGTTCCGGAAATTCCCCTTCTGGTGCATTTCCGGCCGTTCGGGCGTGTCGACATTTTTTCATAATAACTTTAATGGATTACCCTTTATCGAATCTCCATTGAGCTCCGAACAGGCGGAAAGCCCACCCACGTGTGTCACCAAATGAGAGCCCACTCCGACAGGTGGCAAATTTATGCCTGCAATTTCCGTCCAATTTTCCACTTTTCGATAACTAAATCATTATTCAGCGTGAACAACGCACGCACTGTTAAAGATCTATCTAAACCCCATACAATTTAAGTGTATCGAAGAAACATTTTGTTAATTCAAAGAATAATTACTTGACTAAAGTAAATTAAAGTAAATTGTCATAATTCCGAAGAAACGTTTTATCCAATTTATTCCAGTCTATCTGAGTGAAGTAATTATTCCTTGCAATTAACGTAATATCTCTTTGGTTCAATGAAATTTCTTTCTCAGTGTACAAATTCGATGAATTAACCTTTCAAAACAGTGTGCGATGTTCGTAAACGTGAGAACAATTTATCGGAAATTATTTAAACCAGATTATAAGATTAAAGCCCGAGTGTGTACTAAATACGTAGGGTAATTTAAGTACACCGTACCTGAATAAATCACACGATGTATGATTCATGAATTTATTATAGGTTTTCTTTTTTCTTTTTTTACACCGTTTGGCTTCAATTTTCCATTCCTGGACTCGAGTGTGACTCTTTGGTAAATAAATCCGGGAATTGAAGACACGAATGTCGAGGTAAATCCTCGGATAACGATAAACAACGACGCGATAATCCGCCGTAACGTCGGCTCTTTAGCTCTTGGATATTTAACGGCAATTAATCTGTTAACTCGATGGAGTTCACGGGGTGGCCGAAAGTCTTTCCCGCAGAAATCGTTGCCCAGAACTTTACGAGAATCTATAACGCGCTGCGGCCATGCATCCCCCGGATATGCAGCCGCCATATTGGAGCGTGCATTCTTGGCGTGCACCGCCCACAGCCTGGAATTACGTCGGTAAATAATAGGATGATACATTTTTCCGTCGCGATGCACTACCCTTAACCAGTTTAGTACCCAACCATTTACCAAATAAATGCAAAAGAACTTTCTTAAAAATCTGATGGCAATATTCTGCGGAATTTTTCTTCCCTCCGCAGATGCACCTGCCACATAATAATACTGACGATGATAATAAAATAACAGATTTCGTGATTTAGCCATCAAAGTGTTAACTCGACTTTGCAGCCTCTCTTCTAATTTTTCCCCCTGCCGTAAACGCGGAGCGAAGTGTGCGGAATCTTCGAATTCCGCGGAAAAGAAGGCCCCCAGGAATGCATTTCATCCGAAGTCATGGCAGCGTGTCATTGTACGAGATTTCTGCGCATCATACCCGGTGCAAGGATGCATGACTGCGTCATTTTTATCGCGACATCCTCCCATAGAAAACGCAGAACGGCGGCTTCGCGAAGACGCATGACCTGACCTCATTGTGGAGAAAAATCCTCGATTCCTTCTAATTTTTCAAGCTTCAATAATTCCACCCCCGGCTATATTTTTTTCTTTCACTATCCCTTCCGCAGAATTCTGCATATAGAATCCGACATCCCGTTCTAGAAACTGCGGAATAGCGGTCTCACGGAAACCCAGAACTTTAGAGTGGATGAAAATCCTCGATTACTCCAAATTTTGGCTAGCTTCAATAACTCCAGCCAAGCTATTTTTTTTTCTTTTCCCCTTTTGTAGAATTCTGTATATGGAGGCGTTACAAGCTATCGCGAAAATCGGCTCGGTTTTATACCTCCGTTCGATTTTTTTCCCCATTCCGAAACTCGTTATTCTCACGCGTTCAAATCCGCAGCGCGCGGCGTTACGATTTCAAACCACCTATAGATTTTCACCTATTCATTTTTATTCAAATTCGAGATGTGAAGCAAGGGATATGAGCTCCTCCTTACTTGGCCCGGTCGTAAAACTTTGAGTCGGATAAAAGCTTACGACCCCATCTCTGAGAAATTCTCCGGACCGATCCAGAACGCGTACTTGGGGGTGCATTTACACATGCCATCAGTTGATCGCAACTACGTGTACACGGTTCAACCCCTTCGCAACGACTCCATACCAACTCACTCTATACAGTCCAGTATCGTTAGATTTAGGCTACAGAAACATCATCTCATCCCGATCTGCGCAAAAATAAAATTCACTTCGGAAAATGCATCCGACTTTCACGAGATTAATTCTCTCCGTTCGCCTAAAATTCGACGAGGTAACTTTTTCAACCTACCCCGATTAATGCGAAAACATTCAAATTGAGGAAATTTAAATTTATGATTTACCCCCGAAGGGCGTACAGGTTCTCCTCGCGGGGAAAAATAATTTTCGGAGTCCAGGAATAATGATATGTGAATAACTACGGTTACAGATTTTCTCTATACTTCGGACAGAGGAATGAATTAGTTAATCAATTGAAGGTTTCACTCGTCGGATTAAATCAAGAATTCGCACATCTCGGGAGAATTCATAAGCTCATTGAATCGTGTCCAGAATTGCTAAGCTTAATTAAACGCGCTCCTTGGAGTAAAACTTGCCGTATGCCGAGGGAATTGGTAAACTAGAGGCGGAGGGCAGGGGTTGAAAGAAATTGTACATTAAGTGTATGTACTCTTAAACCGGCCGTATATTGAAATACGTGGATGCGCGGAGAGCGGAAAGGAAAATATCCCGTGAGTTTCAATAAAACGCTCCTCTGGGACGGTAATGTCGATCAATTGGATGGCGAGACAAAAAGAATTCACTTCGTCCCCGATTCCAAACCATGAGAGACGTCCTTTCCCCGTTTCCGTAAAGGTGGATTTTTATAAGCGAACCAGCGCAATCGTCGAAAGGACCTTCTCCTACCCCCTCGTTCCGCAAAGTAGATTCTCTCGGAAAGGAGACCGATCAACCCTTAACTCAACTCTTTCCCCTCAGAGACCGCGAAAACCGAGTTAAAACTTTTTCGGAGCACCGATAATCGCATTCCCCTTCCTGCGAACTTCTTCTAACCGGTACCGAATCCGTAAACCTTCGTCCTTTTTTTTTCCTTCTTTTGACTTTTTCTCCGAACCTTCACGATTCACTCGACCGAGCAAATAATTGAAACGAACGGTCCACGTAACAAATAACTATTCGGAATAAAAGCAGTAAAAAGTTTTACAAGTTTAACGACCGGCCTCTAACATAGAGATTGCAATTGCAGCTGCACCGGCTAGTCACAGGAAACCTGTGCGTGCACATTTTTCACGAGGTGCGCTAACAACGCTGTAGTTTTGCCGAAGCTAAATCACGCGTGTACGGAGCGGTATGGAGAGCAGTCGTTTCCGGTACGTGCATTCGTTGTGATCCAGAAACGGACTGCAATTTGTTCTCATCGAATTAGAACGTCGATGCGACGCGGAACTGCGCGATAAATTTCAATCAAAAGAGGTCCACCGAAACGGCTAGCGTTTTTGAATGAATTTATCCTTCATGGATAGCTCCTCACCTGCGAAGCTTAATTGAGATTTCCTCCGGTGACAATTAGTCGTCGCCGATGAATACTCAACTTGAGGATAAACACAACAAACGAGAGCAATTTTATTCGCCCAAAGAATACGAGGAAAAATATCGTGCCTCCTTAAAAAAGAAAATAAGAAAAATTAAAAATCACCTCCAATTGTAAGAAGTTTCCCGACTTCGGCAGCTGCAATAGCTTTGCTTAGCTAATCATATTTACAATTTTGAGGAAAGTTCTAGGTTGAAAGAGATGTTCTTTTTTTTCCAATTTTTATGGAATAATTTGTCGGACCAAAGCGGGACTTGTACTACTTGGCTACTCGTATACTCATATTACTGACCTTCCAATAAATACGGCACCGAACGACCCCCGACCTGTTCCTAGCGGTTCCTGGTGGTTCCTTAGTGCTTCTTACGGCTCCTTGCAGCTCCGTGGGGTTCCCTCGTGGTTCCTTGACGACGTCGGGGTCAGATGTGCGACACCGTGCTCGCAATTGCGTTTATATAAGCCTGTGCGTCCCTCCACCGTCGGCGTCGTCCAATCGAACACCCCCTACCCCCACGCACTTGACTCGCGCCCGCGAAACCACCCTCGCACTCACCCTCTGCCACCCCCTGGAACCCCTGAAACCCTCGACGACCCTCTGCCGACCCCGGACACAACCCTTTCACCGCCAGTCCGAATCCGCGTCCCTCTTCTGCGCCGAGTCTTCCCTGATCCACAGGTGCCCAGATTCCTCGTTTCTCAAAAGGTCTCGGTAATACCTACCACCACCTGATTTCATTTGTCTAACCCCTTCTTGCACCTACACCTATAAAATAATATCCTGGAATTATTTAAAGGCCTAGACAAAGATGCAGAAGAATCGGAGTTCCCGGTCCCAACGTTCAATTTTATCTATTGCTATCAAACTCATAATATCAGGCTTACATTAATTAATCAAGGTACTGGATGGATATTTCGAGTTACTCGAATTTCCTGACACCCTGGGGATCCACAGGAGCAGATAAAGGTGAACTCTTTCGTGCCGGAAGGCTTCATCCTGCGAAATACACATTCGCAATATGAGCGGCGCAAAGCCGAATTTTTTTTCTTGAGCTCCATATCATCCCTGTGTGCCGGAAATGTTAATAACTTTAGGGCTCATTGTCCGGAACGTGATACCCGCCGCGTAGAATCTCCAGACGGGGCTGTGGGAGCTTTTCCCAGGGAAGAAGCTCCGAAACGTTCCGCTGGAAAAGACGAATGCCGACATAATATGGGATAATTGGATGGACCGGGAGATACGTGTTTCTGGACGGATGCCTCACACCGTGCCCGTTAACTTCAAAAATATCATTACTGCCCCGAACAAGGGATGATCCTTTCGACATCGGTCCTTACCCCTTGTCGGATTACCTCACGTCTCGCCCCAAAGTGCGCCTCGAGCTTTCAGACACGTGTAGTTCCCGACGAGAAAGATTTTTAAATAATTCTACTACTGAATGCGGCATCCATTTTACGCATTACACGTTTATAGACGTTTAATGAAGGAAGAAACTGACAAGGGGTAGACTGAATTCCGGGGTTCCCACGAATGAGTGGCATTTTCGGAGCTCTTTACGCGGCATTACGCGTTTACCGAGACGCATCTCGCCCCCTCCAAGATGCCTCCTAGTTTTCTCACGCCTCGTTGGAAGCGAAAGTCAACCTTCCCCTATTATTCTTCGATTATCAGCCCTTCACGTGTCACACGCAACACTGCCGCAAAATCCACAACTCAATCTCGCGGGCACTCGGAACGAAACGCGTGGGTGGGGACCGTCTTGGGGGGAATAGAAAAAAAGGCCGAAAATTTGGGAATCCTTAAGGTGATATGAAAGTAGCGTCAAGAAGGTCTCGATAGCGAAACTTGGTGTACCGAATCGTTTCAAACTTTACAATATGAATGAATGGAGGGTGTAAGGAAGGTCCCGACATCCCTGAAATTGCAATTTATTTATAGACACTTTTAAAATTTGTTTTAAAAAATTAAATTTCATCGTGATCAGGACCTACCTTAAGGTCTCCGTATCCACGTGGCAAAGTTTGAAACGATTCGGTACACCCAGTTCAGAGGAAAGGTTCACAAACGATTGACCCTTCGGATGGCACTTCCATATCACCTTAGGACCTTAAAATGTCCTCCGTCAGGACTTAGCCGACTATCTGATTAAGTCATTGTATGTTGCTAACGGATTATTAATTTTTTTCCTTTTTTTCTCATAATTTGTTTGACAATCTGAACTCCTGATTAAAGAGCACGACGCAGAGAGGAGCGAGAAGCATTTAATACTCTTCCCCGGGAAAGATTTTATTAAGTAGTTATAAAGGAAGCCGAGGAGTAGTCGGAGTTTATTTTTGAATGCGAATCCACTCTTTGAGAAACCCAATTGTTCCTTTCTCTGGGAGGGAGAGCTCGAAGGAAGCGGGACGTCTCGTCGACGGAAGTCGCGTAATGGGATTACGCGGTTTCGGAGGGTGCCTGGCGACATTACGATAATTCCATGTTTGTCAAAATAATATTTCCTTTATAAACAAATCGATACTCATCCGAGGCGGCGTCGGCCCCGTCTCGGGGAAAAATGTCGGGCTCTGCGTTTCTTCCCTCGTCTCTTTTCACAGAACCTTCCGTTTCGCCCCCTCTGCGTCTAGTTATTACCTTTTAACAACACCACGAGTCATTTGAACTGCATTATTCCCATCTAAATGGCCGCTTCTATATCCAACCGTGAAACCCTCTTTCTGCGAATCGCTGAAAACAGTAGAATAATTTTAATTAATCGATCCTCTTCGTCGATCATCTCGTTAAATAATTTTCTTTCATATTTATGTGGCCATGTCTAGATATGTTGTGGACAATAAATCATAAAAAGTGAGGAGAAGGTTCCAGTTGAGTAACGACGAATACGACTCCAGTGAATTTCCGGATTTGCAAATCCGTTTATAACCTCCCCGTTCGGTTAGCCCCGACCCGCAGCGACAAATCGATCGATTTGTCGATTATTAACTTATTTCTTGTCAGTTCCACGGCGAGACGGTGACAGAATCGGAGGGTAGGATTTCCGCGCCCTTGAAAAATGAAACGCAAGGTACCCTCGAAGAGAACTATTTTCACCTACACGGATTAGTATTTTTCGGAAATAAAAATCCGAAAGAGTGTTAGAAAAAGCCTCCAGTTAAGGCAATAGCGAAGAGAACTATTAATTGAATCCGCAAACGCGTCTTTCCTTTCAAATGCGATTCGCATGTATAAGACAGCTCTCGAATCGATATCGTCTTGGATTTATTGCCGGCTATGTAGGTCCCCGTAATTCTCAGTTTTAACCCCAGCACTGTACCATGTAAAGACCATTTCCCTCGGTGACGGTCTCGAGATTTGTTTCATTGACCCATTTAAGAAAAATCTCCTCCGGATTGACTGCTCTCCACGACCTCGATGTTTCAGCCTCTCCTTGTATTCGAGAACAAATACGGAGTATAAAAATCGATTGAAATTCGAGGCGTTACTCGGGTAATAAAACATGTTCCCAAGGTGGGGAGAAAAGACTGTCGACTGTGAAATTCAATGAACGGTCATTGATTCCCACCAGGGAGCCCGTTTGAGGCAGCTATCAGTACCGTCCAATCGTTAAGGACGAACGAGCTAATTTCTGGAAACTCTCTCACCAAGGGAATCGGAGAAACACCGTTAACTCGATTTTCCGGGCGATCATCGCTTCTGGTACTTGAGATTGCACCAACCACTCTGAGACTGGTAAGTGCTCTACATGAACTCGGTGTCAATTGACTTCCCCCTGAAGACTACCTCAGGTATACCCTCGACTGCGGAGTCCTGCGAGTCGACGATCGATATTAATAACGTTAATAGAAAAGTATATCAAATTAATAGGACCAAATTCCTAAAGCAACCGGCACCGATAAGAGCACGTTAAAGGGTGTGGAGTAAAGCGTAATCCTGCTCGTTAGAGGAGCTCTGATAATTACGCTGCTTGCAGAAGGCAAGTTCATGAAGCGACGCCGACGACTCGCGTGTCTGTACAATTGTTTCAATTATTTCGAGAACGAAGACGAAACTCCTGAACGAGCCTCGGCTCGGCGAACAGCTGATTTCGGAAACTTTCCAAAGTTTTAGTCGGTGGTTTAATCCGAGAACATAGCAGCCATAGTCCGCACCCTGAAGTCATTTAACGCGTCGCGTATCGTAGAATGGCTAGTCATGTCGATTGTTCTAACTAGACCCGTACAATGCGCTATAAATCATTCTCCGAAAAAGTGCGTCGATTCAACAAGAACTAGGAGACCGTGGAACCTGCTAGTCAGGGTCTAGCAAATCAATTTTACGAAATTCGATACAAAATTAAGCCCTACCCAATTGAAAGTTAAATTAAATCTTAAGTATAATGGTACATTCGGTCACGTCTTAAGATTAGAATGGTTAATAACCGAGCCAAAGTGCACGGAAATCGCGAAAGAGTTCTTTGCACCCGCAATTCGCCAGGTCCATGTCACGGTTTTCAGGCAAATTTCGAGGGGTGATCGTCCTGCAATTAATGCGTCCCATGGCTATTAGAGCATGCCCGGCGATGCACTCTCGGGTCAATTAGAGCCATTTGTCCCGGAAAAAAAAAACGGCCAGGGAAGGTCGAGTAACCAAAAAGAAAAACAGCCGGACGGTCCAGCAGGAATTTTCGAAATTTGTTCGCGGGGCCTCCAAGGTGCTGAGACATTTCCCGTGATTTTTCCCAAGCCCCGTCATCGGCAATCAGTAACGATTGGGATCGCCCCGTAATTTATCCGTCCCCTGGCTATTAGTGGAGCATGCCCGGCGGTACACTCTTGGCGCAATTAGAGCCATTTGTGAGCCTCGGCGAGTACCTGAGGCGAGAATCGCGAATCCGGAAGCGAGGCATCTCACGTTCGCCCTTCGACGTTCCTTAATTCTTCAAAAAATCTTATAGTTTCCTCAAATCGACTCTATTTAGAAATGACTTCCTAAAAGAGAAATCCACCTTTCGGGAAGGTCGATCACGTGGGATTCCATCTTTTTCAAATCTGTCAGGTTTCTCGAGTTCGCCCAAGAGCCTCCCGATAAATCGCGCTTACCCGAGAAAGCCCAACATCGTTTCGTCCGACTTTAATGCAATTAGAACTTTTTTAATCGTCTCGTTAATGAGATGTTTCGGTTTGGCTCGGACGAGCGCGGAACTATCCTATCGGCCATTCCTAAGAGTAAGAAACTCGGTGTCGATTGTTAACGACAGTTAGAATTAAAGGACTCCCTTCCCTCGGGGACTGCTAGTCGACTCGAATAACGTGGCAATTAAAATGTATAAAATCGAGTCTCCAAGATTTCTTTACTCGGCGTGCACCCTTAACGAGAATACGTCGGGCAGAGGCGAGCGAGTTAGCCGCTTAATTCTGGAGTTATTGTAGCAACAATTGAAGCGCAGGGCGTACGTTGTAACTACGTAAACGTTACACGCCGTAGTAATTTCCATGCCAGGCAGGACCTCGTGGAAACCCTTCAAACGTTCTCCTCGTGTAGATACTGAAAACCAGGAACACTTCCACGAGGGCATAGCGATGCGCCATATGTCGTGGCGAGCTGCGGAATGGCTCCATAAAATCCTCCAACCTGCATCAAAATTTCACCGCCCATGTCAAATTCGTTAATCGTTTCATCCCTGGCGAGTTTAAATCAATCCAAACGAGCGAAGTCAGCCTTCAATCTGCGGGTGGAAAAGGAAATTAATTTACCTTGAAAATAGATTGAAATTGGATTACCATTAAAGAAAAATGTATTATAATTTACCTCGAGGAGTGATATTAAAATTAATTCCACCAAGTATGGATAACGTTTCGACGTGTCGACTTACGTTTGTACACTGAGAAAAACCGATGTCATTGAACCAATGAAATACTTCGTTAATTCCAAGATGAATGATTTGACTTCAATAAATTGTCATAATTCCGAATTTTTCCGAACATTCGTTGTATCCAATTTATTCGAGTTTATTTGAATCAAATAGTTATTCTTTGAAGTAACTAAATACTTCTTTGGTACTATTCAATGAAATATTTCTTTGGCTCAATGAGTTTTTTTTTTTTCCAAGGTATACAGGGTGGACTTGTTCGTCTATATTTCTACGGTTCCTCTTCTCTGCCCTCATGCACTGATTTATACGGAATTTTTCGAGGCGATCCGCAGTACTTGTTCCGCTCCTCGAAATTGCAGGAGGGATCGATAATGCGAGTCTGTATTTTCGCGTCAAGCGTTTACGATCCTCCTGCTTTACGATGTTATCTCGATTTTTTCCCGCCTGCAAAAAAAGGGCAGAATACGGACGCCGCATGAGTGGGAAAGCAATAAAAAGCGAACAAATCGTCCCCCGGCATTACCGAAATTAAAACTAAGCTATTTGATCGAGTGTAACCCGGGGAGATTCATGATCGTGGCCAGTTAATTAATTTTATTAGAGCGCACCGCAACGAACCACCACCGAGAATAACTTCTCTTGTAAATTCCGATAATCATGCGAGTTTCATTCGAAACGATGAAAAACCACTGATAAATCTTGGGTACCTGCGGAGAGAAATGCATTGAATAGTGAAATAATGTTTAATACGATTCGCAGTAAGTCACTTATCGGCGTAAATCTACTAATCGATCGAAGGAGATAAACCTTCTCTGCTGCAATTCACAATTTTAATCGGAATACAGAGAATAGACCCTAAAGAATGCAAGAATAGAGACTAAATGCCTCGTCCATAAATTCGTTCTAAAAGAGTAAAAAAAGCTCATTGTATCTACTTTTACTCTGCGATACCGTTAACGAATTCGTAATCGATGAAATGTAGAGCTTTACTTGCTCGAGAACTGAATGGCAATATATAAAATGGGACTTGAATTGACCTCGCTTCGACCGCACCGCCTCTAACGGCCATATTCCGAATCTCTCCCTAACCTCACTTCCCCTTCTACGTTGTTACATCCTCCCGGCAGAGAGTGACGCATTCCACGTGGTTTGGTGCAGTCGGTTGCAGTCGTGGAACTCAAATCGAGTTGTCAAGTGTTAAACTGGTAGAACATCAGCAAGAAAATGGTGTTGGACTTGGATTTATTCCGCGAAGACAAGGGTTTCGACCCGGCCAAGGTCCGGGAAAACCAAACGAAGCGGTTTCAAGATGTCAAACTCGTTGACACCGTCATCGAGAAGGACAAGTACTGGAGACAGCTTCGGCACCGCGCGGACAATTTAAATAAATTAAAGAATCTCTGCAGCAAGGAAATCGGGGAAAAGATGAGAAAGAAGGAACCGTGCGGAGAAGACGAGTCCGTACCAGCTGAGATCTCGACTAACCTAGATGATCTTACTTCAGATGACCTCAAACCCTTAACGGTTACCCTAATTAAAAAGATTAGAGCATTAATAGAGGATGCCATCGTCTCCAATAGCCAAGATTTAACGAAAACTGAATTGGATCGAAACGCTGCACTTAGGGAGGTTGGCAATCATTTGCACGAGTCAGTACCTGTAAGCAACGACGAAGATGAGAATAAGGTATGATGCAATCTATGTAATAATTTTTAAATCGTTTGGTTTTGTTGCACTTCGTTAAGCGTAACCTACTGTTTATCTGGTTTTCATAATTCTCTCAAGGTGGAAAGAACCTTTGGGGATTGCAGGCAGAAGAAAAAGTATTCACATGTGGATTTAATTCATATGATCGATGGGATGGATGGAGAACGTGGTACGGCGGTATCGGGTGGCAGAGGCTACTTTTTAACTGGGCCAGCTGTTTTCCTACAACATGCACTCATTCAACTCGCCCTTAGGAAGCTTTACGATAAAGGCTATAAACCACTTTATACTCCATTTTTCATGCGGAAGGATGCCATGCAGGAAGTTGCACAATTATCACAATTTGATGAAGAATTATACAAGGTTTAATAGATATACAAATTGGGAGTTCCTCAATTTATATTATTAATTATTATTTAATAAGATTAAGTAATGAATGTAATATTTCAGGTCATTGGGAAAGGTAGTGAAAAGGGAGATGAGAAAGAGATTGATGAAAAGTATTTGATTGCTACTTCAGAGCAACCAATCGCTGCTTTCCATCGCAATGAATGGATTGCTGAGAATGTTCTACCAATTAAATATGCTGGTCTGTCGACGTGTTTCAGACAAGAAGTAGGCTCGCATGGTCGAGACACCAGAGGCATTTTTAGGGTTCACCAGTTTGAGAAGGTAAATTGAAATCATATTTAAAAAATCCAGCCTTTAGCTTAACTTATATGAGTGGAATCAATACATAAATAGGTGGAGCAATTCTGTCTTACTTCCCCTCATGACAATAAATCATGGGAAATGATGGAAGAAATGATCCAAAATGCTGAAGAATTTTATCAGGAGCTCAATATTCCATATCGAGTGATTAATATTGTATCTGGGGCTCTAAATCATGCAGCTTCCAAGAAGCTTGATTTGGAAGCTTGGTTTCCAGGCTCAGGAGCCTTTAGGGAACTTGTTTCATGCAGCAACTGTTTAGATTACCAAGCTAGGCGGTTATTAGTCAGGTCTGTTAATAGGCAATATAAAATAACTAATGTAAATGGATGATACGATACAAATTCGAATTCTGAATTTTAGGTATGGGCAGACTAAGAAAATGAATGCAACTACCGAATACGTTCACATGTTAAATGCCACAATGTGTGCAGTGACTCGTGTCATCTGTGCCATTCTTGAAGTTAATCAGACAGAGACAGGAATCACAGTGCCCAAAGCATTAGCATTGTTTATGCCTACACAATATCAAGAAGATATACCTTTTGTTAAATCTGCACCTATTGATGAAGCAGAAACGAAGAAGCAAAAGAAGCAAAAAGAAAACATGACTAAATGAGCGAAGAATCAATGACTAGTGTCTAAATAACCTATTCCGGCACAACTTGATGTCTTATACAAGTGATCTTAATGATCGATGAATACTTTGCTTGGGCATTCTGAAATTATTCACAGCATACATGGCATTTAAATAAGTTTATTATAAAAATATGTCTTGTTGCTTTACTTTTTTTTAAGCAACAACCACGACTTTGGTGTCTCTGCTAGATGAGATACACACTTTCTTACAATTTTCAATAATACATTAAGAACCAGTATTGTCATCCAATTTGTCAAGTTCCCTCCTCAGCTCTTAACTCTTCCAATAATCGTTTCCTTTCCTGGGCTCTCCTCATATTATCAAGGACTGATGTTTCAAATTGTGCATCTGTCATTTTAGGTTGAGTACGCTATAAAAAAAAAAAGATTATTTACTTTTGAATATACTTTTGAACATATCATGGATCTCTACTGTACTTACGAATATATCGGGCGCTGATGCAAAACTAAGGAAACTACAAGTTTTTGGCTCATTTGTATCAAATGCTGAAGGAAACAATCGTTTATTTTGTTGAGAATTACTGCCACTAGTTTCAGTTGCACTACGTTTCGTCTTTTTTTCTGCCTGTCCCATTAGCTCAAGAACCAGGGGATTTTGCGCGAGACCACTTTCAATTTGTGCTGCCATTTCCTGAAGAATAAAGAGCATAACGGTCAGTAAATATGTCAATTTCTAGAATAAAAAAATAAGTCTTTAGATATTTACTGCTGCAGTAGCTTCCTTATATTCAACCAGAGCACGTCCGTTTTTATTCGATGAGATCACAAGAGCTCCGATATCCCCATACTGAAAATTATTCTTGGCGTAAATATTTTGAGTTTTATTTCAGAAAATGTCTACATTGAAAATAGTTTACCTTAGATAACATTCTGTGCAGAACATCGTAATTGTATCCACCATTCTCCGAATCATCTTTTGCAACTTTCCACTTTAATTTAATTCTACAATCTGTTGGTGCAGACTTATTGTGGCCATGTAATTGCTCAAAAATTTTCTGGCGCACAAAAGCAACTTCTTCTTCTACTTGTTTGGAGCCTTCTTTTTGCAACCTTTCTATTTCAGCCTGTAACACATATTTATTATACCAGAAAAATTCTTGAAGACAGACCAACACATGCTATATCTCAAATACAAACCTTAAGTCTATCTTCGTCACTTTTACCACTATATCCCCCACCTTGCTGACTGAGTCTATAGGCTTCTTCTCTTGCCTCTAGATCTTCTTTAAACTTTCTACGTTTTGAGTCTAATTCTCTGACTCTTAATTTAGCTTGACATCTTGCATGTAAAACTTTATCATATGCGGCCTAAATATAAACAAAATATTAACAATATATCTATACATAACTGTTTGAGTGCCAGGAGCCATTGCAAAAATCTTACCGAACAGTGCCGAGCAGCACGATCATGTTGCTTACTCTTGTAGCTATTGAGTGCTTCTTAGCTCAATGTAGTGGCACTTTTCGGTATAATGTCTGAACAGGGCAATCACTCGGGTCACTCAAACTATTAAAGAAGAAATATAATAAAATATAGATAAATCACCCTTGCAGATTCATCAATCAATATTTCCAAAGCTCTGGATAATTCGTGGAACAACTCCCCTGCTTTTGGGTTATCCGGATTCTTGTCCGGATGGCACGTAAGCGCTTTTTTCCGGTACGCTGTCTTTATCTGAAGGCACAACAAATAATATAATAATGTATTTTTCTAACCTCAAAATAATGCAAACAGTTAAGTTTGTTAAAGCGAGGACGTTTACTTACCTCCTTCACAGAAGCTGTAGGTGATGCACCTATCAGCTGATACAAATCCAAATTCATAAGATCATCCATAATTAATGATCAAATTTAAAATATTTACAACCAGAGATGAGTCGGGAGCAAGTCGTGTCTGTGAGCAGAGAGAAGAATCTAGGAAACTTCCATCTTGTCACCTCCGTCGTACGATACGGCTAGAATTCGAAAATTCCCGGTAACATAAAATTGGAGAAGGTAGAAAAATTCCTTAGAGGTGTGCACTATCCAATTGACAAATAGCTTTAAACATTGAGGAATATAAAATAATAAAGCTGACGTTACAGCCAACTGTATTGTTTATAAATAGTATGTAACGACTTTCTGTCGATAAATGTCAGTGAATAAGTGCTTACCGGCTCTACGGTAACTCTACCCAGCTCACCACACCTGACTGGATTCTACGTTTACCGACGTATCGCGCCTTTCGGCTTATCAGTTACTGAGAGGATAGCACCGCGCAATAGTTACGAAGTAGGGGTCGTGGCTGCTCTTATCTTTCTGCTATTACAATACAGATAGATAATTCTTCAAATTGACTAGTCATTAAAAATGAATCACTGTATTGATGTAACAGTAATGTAATCCGTGCTAAAAACTAATTCTTTTTATAAAGAATACAACTGCTCAAAACAACTAATACAATTGGAAAGACCAGGAAAAGATTTCATTTCTAACAGATTCATAAAATGAAGAACCAAACAAACATAATACATGGACCTCAAGATGTTTTAAATTTACCGAAAGATTTATCATTAGGACAATTGCTATTCGAGCAGTTAAGAATACACGGTTCTCGAGTCTCCCAGGTAAAAGATTTATTATTTTCGTTAACATTTTAGACCTTGTTTCGTTTATCATGGATAAGGAAAAAGAATTAATATTTGTTAACAGGTAGATGCAATTACAGGAGAAGAACTGACTTATGAACAAATTTTAGATCGTAGCATCAAACTGGCAATATATTTAAGACACGAAGGACTCGTGTCAAATGACTGCATCTCGATATGCAGTGAAAACAATTTAAATTTTTGTATACCAATGTGTGCTGCAAGTTATTTGGGTGTAACAATCAATACATTAAATCCACTATATACTGAATCAGAGTTCCAACACACATTGAACATTTCCAAGCCAAAAATTATTTTTGTCTCAAGAGTATCACTGAAATCTATACAGAGTATTACAAAAGATTTCTCATGGAAGCCAAAACTAATTTTATTTTTTAAATCAAATGATGTTAACTTACCTAACATATATGACATCGTATCGAATATTAAAGATGCAGATAAAAATACATTACAAATTTGCAAGATTGATGTAACCACTCATGTTGCAGTAATACTTAATTCTAGTGGAACTTCAGGACTTCCTAAAGGAGTTATGTTGACAGACAAGAACTTGTTAGCTGTTATCAAAAGTCTTGGCAATCCATCATATGGGTTTCCACAGAACGACGTAGTCACATTGGGACTTTTACCACTCTTTCATAGTTATGCATTCATTACATCTATTATGAAATTAGTAATTGGAATAAAAACAGTGTTGTTACCACGTTTTGAAGAAGAAACGTTTTTAAAAGTTATAGAGCGGTACAGAATACAATATCTATCTCTGGTGCCACCTTTAGTACTTTTCTTAGCTAAACATCCAATTGTTGATAAGTATGACCTATCCAGTGTAACTACAATAACGTAAGTCTGAAACCTTTTTTTAAGATTACCGTAATGTAATGTTTTTGACTTTTAACATGTCGGAACTTGTATATTACAAAACTGTTCAAGCATAGGTGTGGAGCAGCTCCGCTGTCTCAGGAAATTCAAAATACAGTTTCTAAACGATTGAACCTTAAAGAGATCAAACAAGGATATGGATTAACGGAAACAACATTAGCAGTTACTATTACTCCAAATTGTAAAAATAAACCTAATAGTATTGGACTGTTACTTCCGGGTGTATCGGGTAAGTTCCAATGCAGATAAAAAATTCCATGCTTGAACATTGCTTAAATTTTTCATCACTTTTTAGCCAAGGTTATACCAATAGACGATAATGACTCTAATACAGCATTACCCCCTAATTGCAAGGGTGAATTATGCTTCAAAGGAGATTTTATCATGAAGGGATATTGTGGGGATACTTCTTCCACGGCCGCAACCATTGATGAAGATGGTTGGCTACACACTGGGGACGTTGGCTATTATGACGAAGATGGTTACTTTTTTATAGTTGACAGACTAAAGGAATTAATTAAGTATAAAGGTTTCCAAGTACCACCAGCAGAATTAGAGGCAATCTTGTTGACACATTCAGGAATTAAAGATGCCGCTGTCATTGGCATTCCAGATGAAGAAGCAGGTGAATTGCCCATGGCTTTTGTTGTTTTACAACCAACCTCTAAAATAACAGCTGATGACATTATTAAATATGTTAATGGTAAGTCTTCAATGTACTATTGAGGAAAATTGTAAAGGAATATCTTATAAGCAACATGTTTTGCAGAACGTGTATCTAGTCACAAACGCTTGCGAGGAGGTGTTCGCTTTGTGGACAGTATTCCAAAAGCTCCTTCTGGGAAAATACTACGCCGAGTTTTGAGAAACCAAATAAAATCAAAATTATAGGTAAAATATATAAGGAGAAAGTAATCATTTCTATGCAAATTTACCATAATCATTAAATGTAATCATTACACTGATTAAAATACATTCCACAAGGTCATGACTATTACCATTGCCCAAAAAGAGCAGTCGAAATTATAGTGACCAAATTTAAATAAACCATCCAGTTTATAGTTTTACAAGTAAGTAAATTTATTTAATGTACTGCATTGTTTTATATTGTAATTTTAAACTATAGTCTAGATTTTCAAAAATTTCGTTTTACTTCATGAGGAATGCGGGAAATGTACCAATCGTGATCTTGGCCTGGAGCTGTTGCCAACACTCCACCACTATTAACTCGATTTGTTTCTGCATCATATGAATACGTTGCACCATGGATATCGGTTAACGTGCCTCCAGCAGCATGCAGAATAGCCTCTGGTGCACAGGTGTCCCACCTTTTGCAGCCTTTACTGGCAAACACATAGGCATGTGCTTTTCCTTCCAATAGGAGTACAACCTGCATTTGCAAATAAAGTTAAAACACAATATCAAATTGAACTAATTACTATGTTAGAATAATAAAATTTACTTTATGTCCTGCACCTCCAACACGGATAATGTCATCAGCTAGCATAGCATCAAGGGCTGCTTGTACAGTATTGTCTAAATGAGAGCTAGAAATGATTTTAAAAGTGAATATTATAATCTTAGAAAATTTATAAACAATTTCTAATTCACAAAATGCATAAATACCGTGTCGTAGTAATTATTCGTTTTCCTTCAGGTGGAAGTACTGCTTTAAAACCATGCACACCTACACCTTCAATACCCCATAAAGTTCGACCAAGCATTCCATTTTCTGAATTTTTGTAATATGGCTGATGAATTATACCTCCAACTGCTCGTTTTCCAATGGCTACTCCAACTAATATAGTTACATGTTCTACAAGCCCCTGTGCATATTCTGCCGTTCCTAAAACAATTAACATTAATTAACACCATAATTTCAAAGCGATGTACAAGGCAATAGAATATTAAAAATTGTAATACCATCAAGAGGATCCACCCAAACGCATACATCTTTAGCCTCAACAGTTTCTAGATGAGGTGGTAATTTCAATTTCAAAATCTCTGGATCCGCTTCAGTGTCAACCCAATCAAAAGGTACTTCGCAAACGCTTAAATCCTCTTCCCCAATTATTGAAATGGTTGGGAACTGATGCCTTAGGGATGTTACAATACATAGCTGTGCCGAGCGATCAGCTAAAGTTTGTAAATCATTATTACCTTTATCAACAATATTCAGTTCACCTTTGCTCATCACATCTCGAATGATTTTTCCCGCTCGAGTTACAACCGTCACGGAAGAGGCTACTATGCGTGTCAATAAAGATACATTTTGAGCCATTTTAAAAATAATACAGAAAATAGTTCTTGATAAACGTCTCTTCGTGTAGATGCCTGGAACTTGACTATTCGGAAGAACAAATACCGAGAGTCTTAACCAGAAATATAAACCTTTCCCTTGTGACGTTTGTGTTACAAGGTTGTCCAACAAGAAATATTCGTAAAAAAAGTTAGAAATCTTACGTTCAGGGTTATATCCGCGTTAATATCCACTAATCATAAATACAATCGATTTTCGGGGCGTACAGAATTGAACATGACAAAAATCGGGGACTTGAATGATCACGCCACATGGAAAATGTGTTTTCAAATCATCATATAATTAATGACGAATGTCCACTCACGTGCACTCACGTGTCTGCACGTATCCCAGGGTTGGGTAAGTATAATACGTCAATTAACATACGTTGGACATTTCAGGGTGTGCCATCTCGCGGACGCTCATGAAATTTTCTCAACGTTACCGACAACCTATGATAAAAGTGGTTCCATCTTTTGATAAGAAAATAATTTGCAGTATCATAATTTTATAAGTATGTATGTACATATATGGTTGGAAGCAGTGATGAGATGGGAGAATGTTTACGGGCAGGATCGTGCGATTGTGGGGACTGTCGAATATATTTCACCACTTTATCTATCGTTATTGCTTTATTATCACAGAAAAAGGAGCGGAATTCTACGTGCGCTCTAGCATTGGTCACACAGTCTTCTTCTCCGATTTTCAACCGTTTTTCAAACATTTTCCGACGTAGTCTTTTGGTTCGAGGTAAGTAAAGTAATGTGCACGCGGCGTAACGCAGTTTACCCCGTCCTGATCGCATCGCGCTCGACACGCGCCTACGCCCCTGGTGGTTGATGGCCGGACTTCGTCCCGGGCCCGCCACACGATCTCATCCTGTGTTGCCCTCTGGTTTCGTACGTTAGCTTTCACCGTTTTTTGCCCCCAAGGGCGGCGCAACTAATTGCTGATAGGAGCTGCCGCACTCGCGATGGCGGCACCATCTACCAGTTGCCGTTGGCCCGCAACGTACTCGTGATGGCCAAGCTACGGGTCGAGACGTTGAGTATGTGCGCGTTCAGCGCTACACTCGACGAGTATGCGTGAGAGTCGAATACTGCGAAAAATCCTCCCGAGGCTTACCTAACCGCGGATATAAGCCGAGCCATTTCGCGTATAATTTTTACATTTCCCTACTAGCGTTATCGAGCGTTCCTAGAGAGTTTTTGAACGTTTCCGAACGTTTTCGAGCGTTATCTAGCGTTATGGAGCGTTTTCCGACAATTTTCGAGCGTTTCTCGATCATTTTCAAAGCGTTGTCGAGCGTTTTCACGCATTTTCAGAGCGTTTTCGAATGTTATCGAGCGATATTCTAGTGTTCTCGATCGTTATCGAGCGTTTTTAGAGTGTTTTGGAGCGTTATCGAGCGTTTTCCGAGCGTTTTCGAGTGTTATCGATCGTTTTCGCACGTTTTTCAAGTGTTTTCGAGCCTTATCGAAGGCCGTACAGTGCCGTGCGTGTTGTTAAGTGCAGTACAGTGCCAGAGAGTTGCCGAAGAGTGCCGGAGAGTTGCCGCAGAGTGCCGGCAAGTTGCCGCAGAGTGCCGGAGAGGGCCGGAGAGGGCCGGAGAGTGCCGGAGAGTTGCCACAGAGTGCCGGAGAGTTGCTGCAGAGTGCTGGAGAGTGCCGGAGAGTGTCGGAGAGTTGCCGCAGAGTACCGGAGAGTGCCGTAGAGTGCAGTAGAGTGCCAGAGAGTGCCGGAGAGTGCCGGAGAGTTGCCGCATTGTGCCGGAGAGTGCCTGAGAGTGACGGAGAGTGACGGAGAGTGCGGCAGAGTGCCGGAGAGTGACGGAGAGTGCCGGAGAGTGACGGAGAGTGCGACAGAGTGCCGGAGAGTGCCGGAGAGTTGCCACAGAGTGCCGGAGAGTGCCGAAGAGTGCCGGAGAGTGTCGGAGAGTGTCGAAGAGTTGCCGCAGAGTGCCGGCAAGTTGCCGCAGAGTGCCGGAGAG